>NC_041370.1:19222834-19829084 GCF_900634415.1 Cottoperca gobio
GAAATGTAAATTATTTCTGATTATCCGAGGCTGGAAGCAATGTGTTTCCCATGGAGGGCTCATTTATAATTTAATCCAGGAGCTTGGTGATTCTAGGCTAACACGGAGAGATTGCCCTTTCAGAGTGGAAACCCCCACCATGCAGCAGGGAATCAATGCCGTCACCACAGAACAGACAGCAGACCTCGTAGTAATTTCTGTTTCTGTTTCATACCCCCCCCCCCCCCCCCCAAAAAAAAGTAAACAGCCACCCTCCATAATCAAACTGTAATAAGCAATATAAAGTGGTTTAAACCTGTAAAGGCTTTTGCTTTCATTTAGAAATGACTGACACAATCTAATAACAAGGAAGAGCTGAGAGAACAAACAGAAAGAACAGGACGTATAGGACTTCAGCCGAACTGACTCAGTGTCTCTTTTTCATTTTCATTCTAGTTCGAAGCCACGCAACATTAACATGAGCAGTGTGGGCAGAGATGAAGAAGTAGAGTCAAAGCAGGGTAGTAATCACACTCTGAAAAGGACTGAATGGATTCAATCTAAGACGTAAGTATGCACTAACCAACTAGCTCACTCTGGTGCTCTTCCAGACGTGAATTCCACAAGGTGCTGGAAACCACCCACAGAGACCCTGGTCCGTGCGAACACTTGCCGGTATTACATTAAAAAGCAGGAGATCCACACACTTAAGTACAGAGATACTAATGGCAAGCAGAAAGATGAAATACCCTAAACCAAGTGTACTAATCCTAAACCTGAATAAAGTCATGCTTTGGCCACTTGGGGGCAGCAGAAAAAAGCTGTAAATACAACATTGACATAGTATTACTTCATATGACCAACTTGTTGGCTCATTTGCATATCCAGTAGATACAGAGCAGCTTTAGCCTCTGCCAAGGACCAAGGAGGTTCAGTTTTCGTTTGTTTGTCTGTCCCATTTTGATTCAACTTGGCAGAAGAGTGAAGCATGGGCCAAGGAAGAACCCATTTAATGTTGTAAAACATGACGGGGCGGATACATTATACATTATCTTTCCCTTATGGAATGCTCTTCTACTTTGGTTGTGTTTCTGGACACCTGATGAATGCGAGTGCAATATTCACGCTCCTTTTAGCTCTGTTTTGGTCGACACCAGCTCCTGAGGGAATTATCTGCTTCTTTAACTGCTAAATGCTGCACTGTGTCCGTTATCTCCTAACTTTGTCTTTGGAAAAGCAAGGCTATGAGAGCACGGAGAGTGAATCAAAACAGTAAAATTGAGGGCCAGACAACCAAAATAATAGGCTATAAATCTGTGTAGAGATGAGAGGTGTTGCTCAAAGTGATGAAACCACAGTGAATTATCATCCAACTTTGCAATTCCGACACATTCATCCAATTTAAAAATGTTTTAAATATGTATCCGCTTTAATATTAACTGCTGAGTGAAGCAAAAGTTCAGCATAACCAGTAACCTCAATTAGTTGTTTGTTTTTCTAAAAGAGGGAAAGGGTTTTCCTCAGCTCAGTGATATTATACCTTAAGAAAATGACCTATGACAGAGTCTTTATAGTGTTGAACCCCCTCTCAGTTGGTGAAGGTAAATGACTATGTCCATGGTGAAAAGGCACAAGGCAGTAATGAGTAATGAAAACAGCCGAGTTAGTGCTGCCATTCAGTGAAGGGCCTGCTGCTGTGGAATGTGAGGCGCCATTCATTCACATGGGTTAAAAAATGCATTTCTGCCACCACAAAGCCCTGCCTTGTACTCATTGTTTCTCACCACACCAATAAAACACTTCCACATTCTGAAGGGAGAAGATAAAAAAAATTAAATTGCTAATTTTTTTCCTACATATACAGGAAAAGAAGATTGGTGATGAGGGGGTGAGGTGGGAGGGGAGGGGTGGTGAACTTTGCGGAAGAAATAAAAGTCAGGTCTTCGGAGGAGATAAACAGTCGTGGCAGAGTTGAAAGTTTGATCACGATAAGCACGGGGATAGAAAAGTAAGCACGCACAAGCTGCTTACAAAAAACAAACACTCCTATTGACAAAAGCACAATGTATGCAGCATTTATTCAGTATATGAAAAGAGACACAAGGGGAGGAAGGCGAGCAGTTACAAAAAGCTTCACTCCAGTCATGTGGGAGTTTTTTAACGTGAGGCATCTGCGACAGGCTCCCTAAAAAGAACTGCAGTAGAAGCTTCATTCAACATGAATTTGTCAACTGACAATATGTCACATTTAAACATAGGTCATGTTCCTCTTCTGCCTCTCTTAACAATGCTCCACAAGTGATCTCAGACATGACACTGTTTGGACACTTGTATGACATAACCATCTCACAGAAATGCTCCCACATTGTGGCTTTGACTTGAACAGAAAAACAAGTATGACCTAAAAAAAAGTCTGCTCATAAACAGAAATCAATTCAACGTTCAGAAAAAAAGCATTTATTTACATTTTTCTCCAAAGTGTCACGGACTAAACGTGTTGACCTTTCAGATCCACTCCTGGTACTATTCATGGGCTGGAGAACAGGTGGCACTGTTAAGGATAATGTATCATCTAACTGTCAATTTGGGGAAGTTGGATTATTTATTGTTGTGCTGTTCCCTAGTATGACCACAGAGGGGGGGTTAGGGTGTAGAAGATATGTTTAACATAATGTCTGAAATGTAACATAGGGGAGACAATGTAATCCTGTCTGCAAAACAACGCTCCGTCTCTTCTCCTCCCTCCCTCCCTCCCTCCCTCCCTCCCTCTCTGTATGTGACCTTACACAGAAGAAAATACTGTACACAACTAGAGACACAACAGCACACCACAGAGAGGCAATATCAAAGGAGAGGGGCGGACAACGTACAAGTACAGAAAGCTCACAGTTGATGATGCCACGCACACTGTCAGTTTGTAAAAGATTATTACTGGAATATTGAAGGAGCATCAGACAGAATGCAATGATCAAATCACCAAGTACTAACACAGACATTAATACTGTGGAACTCACTCAAGTACTACAAACAAAAAGAGCTGCAAGGATTAGTCGATTTATCGATTAGTGGATCAAGAGAAAAATAATCTGCAACTATTTTGATTATTGATTAATCGTTAGTCATTTTTCTTGCAAAAATGTCAGAAAATGCTGTTTTCAGCCTCAGATATGGAGATTTCTCACTTCTCTCTGTTTTATAGAACATTACAGTGAAGATTGTTGTGTTTTTTGACTGAGAAAACAAGATATTTAAAGACCTCAACTCGGACTTTGAGAAAACTGGGACGGACATCTTTCACTATTTTCTGACTTTTTAAAGATCAAACCATTAATGGAGAAAATAATCGGCAGAATAATCGACAATGAAAAACATAACTGTCAACCGGAATGTCAAAGTGTGCGTGTGCGTGTGTGTGTGTGTGTGTTTGTGTGTGTGTGTGTGTGTGTGTGTGTGCGTGTGTGTGTGTGTTTGTGTGTGTTTGTTTGTTTGTTTGTGTGTGTGTGTTTGTGTGTGTGTGTGTGTGTGTGTGTGTGTGTGTGTGTGTGTGTGTGTGTGTGTCAGCCCTATATAGTTCACTATTCAAATTCTAAATTCCAACAACACCAGATAAGCCTAGGTTTTTTTTTAATCATCTGTATTTCTAAACTATAAACAACAAAGTGAGCATGTTTTGACACACTTGTGCCCTCACATACATGCACACACACTGTCTTCTCTTTCTCTCTCTCTCTACTGCAAACTATGCTTTTACATAACTATCTCCTCTGATACTCCAGCCTGCCCCTAAGGGAGGATCACTATGACAATCCCAAAGTGTTCCTATAATATACCCATAATAGGTATCTTTAATAGCTTTTATTGTGACCTTTATCTGTTCTTTGCTCCTATTATCACCTATAACTGTCACGTAGGGACTCCAGCTGATGGTTTGTAAGTTTAAATGGCTCTTATGCTACTTTATAACATTGTTACATCGCCTGTAGTATCACTAGACAATCCCTTTAAGAACTTAATGTTGGCTGTTATTTGTATAGCATCCTTCCTAAGTGTATCATATGATTACCGTGGCTCTTTTTTTCGCAAGGTTCCACTCTCTTAACAGTCTAACATTCCTCAAAATGACCCTTATCTCCATTGTAGCACATGTACTTTTGCTGCTCCGTTTCTTAATCAGTCATGTCTACACTCTTAAAGGAAATGACTGGGTTAAAGCCAAAAGAGTCGGTAATATGCAAAGATTGAACGACATCAGCAGCCTGACGAACGCACCCTCAAAATAACAAACAATGATAATTATATACAGTCACTTCCTTACCAGTTAAAAACACCGCTGAGCTCAAACACTCACAAAAAAAGGACCGGTGCAGCTCTCCAAACGCAAACATAAAGAGTCCAGATCCGGCAGAGATAAAGAGCAGACACACTGTATCTCACAGTGCAGCGACTGACAACCGCGACCCGGGGTTCAACTCTGCAAAAATCGTGTGGAATTATTATTATCTCTGGCGAATTCCTATCTCCTTGTGTTATAGAACAGTACAGGTTCCTCTCTCTCTCTCTCTCTCTCTTCCCCTCGCTGTTTCTCTGTGTCTCTCTCTCCTGTCTCTTGTCGTTTCACTGCTGCTGCCTTCAGGTGTTGTCGGAAATGTCGTGACTCAAAAAGGCAAACGGAGAAATTCTGTGTTTAATTCAGCAGTCCTATAGTGGTAAGTAGTTAGCTCCTGAGATGCAATGTTCCTGATTAATCGTTGAAGTAATTTTTAATGCAAACATGTCAGAAACGGCTGTTTTCAGTCTCTCAACTATGGAGATGTTCTGCTTTTTTCTGTTTTACATCACAAAGTGAATATCTTTCTTTTTGGGCTGACAAAACAGGACATTTAAAGACATCACATTGGACTTTGAGGAACTGGGATGGGAATTGTTCACTATTTGCTGACATTTTTATAGACCAAATGATTAATTGATTATTGAATAAATAATTATAATGAAAATAACTTTTTTGTACACGATATTTGTGTTTATACAAGTATAATTCATATCAGATATACCTTTGTGTCTTGAATTAGAGGTCAGTATTATGGGATTATAAGGAAGGGTAATTAGAGAGTTGATTAATTGACTGGACGATCAAAAGACAATTAATGAGCAACTACTGTATATTTTGAAAATCGATTAATTGATTCATTACCTTTTGCTGCTTCCAGCTTCTGAAATGTGAGGTTTTACTGCTTTTCTCTATCATATTATGGCTTTTGGTTTTGGACTGTTGGTTGAACTAAACAACAGCAGACACTTATTTTGGACTCTGGGAAATGTTCTCTATTGTACATTTCTTCTGACTGACTAATAGAAAAACAGATGACGGATTAATCAATAAACTGCATGTTGTGTTAGTGAAAGACTTTGATTGGCACTGACGCCCACTCCATTTCACACCTTTCCCTCATCTATAAGAAAGTGCAGTAAGTAGGCTCACATAGATGGTCTTGTGATAAAACACATATGATCATCCGACATGTCGCGGTAGAGCTTCCTTTCCCCGTCTAACATGATAAGCGTATTTCTGCTCGAACTCGTGCGATTCAATCATGGAATTGGCGGAGTTTATGGGCGCACCTGAACGCACCACCACAAATGGAAAGAAGCTCTGTGTGTGTGTGTGTGTGTGTGTGTGTGTGTGTGTGTGTGTGTGTGTGTGTGTGCGTGTGTGAGTGCGTGCGTGCTTGTGTGTGTGTGTGTGTGTGTGTGTGTGTGTGTGTGTGTGTGTGTGTGTGTGTGTGTGTGAAACACCGAGGACAAGATCGAGGGCGAAAAAAAAAGAGAAGCAGAAAAGTTTGTCCTTGTCACGAAACCTGAGTCCACACACAGAGGTCGCACATTTTACTGTGTGTTTGTTTAATTTATGGCTCCATCGCTTCGTATCAGCAGTATCAGCTGCTGTGTTCATGTGTGTGTGTGTGTGTGTGTGTGTGTGTGTGTGTGTGTGTGTGTGTGTGTGTGTGTGTGTGTGTGTTTAAAGTGTCCAGAAGAGAAGAGGCTGAACAATTGTCCCCAGCTCATCAACAGTCCCACCACCATACATGCGCAATCGTTTTGTTCGTGCGTAAAAAAGACATGTTAGTGCCACACACAGGCAGATAACGTCCTGTGAACGGGTCAGCCTACCCTCATTTTGCTACAGTCACCTGTGCGTACACGTCCGATAATGGAGTTAAAGAGAAATCGTTATTCTGATTGTCTTCCACTAACTGGCGCCTCCCCCCCCCCCCCCCTGCAGCCGCAGCTATTGTGTCCCTTTACCATAACAGCAGGCTCACATCCTGTAGGTGCATCATCATTTGGGGAGGAAATAAAGTTACATGCACAGAGCCCCCATCACACACTCGACCCCCCCCCCCTCCCCCTTTACTCCTCCTTCGCCACATGTTTCCGCCCCCCTCCAAATACACACACACCGCATGCAGATGAGTTGTGGGAGCTTGAATCGGCGCAGTGATTGAAAAGAAGAAATGCGACACACACACACACCCACCCACCCACACACACACACACACACACACACACACACACACACACACACACACACACACACACTCACACACAGAGAAAAAATGTTCCAGCGGTTTCAGATCCTCATATTATTGTCATGAAGAGAGAAGTTCCGGCTGGCTGCTGGCACCTGTGCCTTGCTCATTGGCAGTTGTGTGCCATGTCTATTATGTAGGACACGTCTTCCTAATATGGATATACAACCCCCCCCCCCCTTTTTTTTACCCCTCCCTAACGTCAACGTCCACCTCCACCCTGTTTGTTTGTCTCTGTGTGAGAAAACAATCTTTTTTTAAAGGAGAAGAAAAAACAGTTCATTCATCTCCTGGATGTTTTCAGCACTGACCTCTCTTTTTTTCTTCCTTTTTTAAAATTCTACTCGCACTTTTGTTGTCGCCACAAATCTGTCAGTCCGATGCTGCGGTGATAGAGTGTGTTTACTATAAAAAAAATACTCAAGGAAGAGATGAGTGTGAGCTGGTCGAAAGTTTGCTCAAGCTCAGGAAGGATATGACTCCGGCTTTTCTCACTTTATTCCTACATTTCTTATTTGAATAACTGACTTTAGGCAGCTTTTAAAAGCTTGACATCAGTTATGGTGACTCACATATCTATCATTAAACTGCAGCCAGTTATATAAAGAAAAGTGGAAATGATAAATATTTCTTTACACACTTCTGACTCCGGTGCCTTGAGATGATCACCGACAGGAGGTCATACAATATTTGTTTCTTTTTTCTTTTTTCAACCACTACACCCTTGCCTGCTTGTAACCTATTTATAAATCAAGATCGGACAATCGCCTTCCACCAACAGCCCATTCAGAGTACACGAGGTGCTCCGGTTGACTCTGTATACGTATATGAATAGAGAAAATTAGAGATTTGCGTACCTGCTTTATCCAAAAGAATAATCCTGGCTGACTTCAAGAAGCAGAGACAATCCTAAAGGTTAAAGCATGCTCTGTGCAGTGTATGCTGAAGTGCATGATTGAGTAGGGCGAGTCCACTCGGTCCTGCGGGGGTGGACGGGTATTCCTCTCCGTGATTATTTGCATATCGCTGACACATTTCGTGTTGAAATTACATAGGTAAAGTTATTAAATAGATTTGAATTACAGCAACGACTGCTATAGGAATTTTATCTTGTTGCCTCGGTTCATGTATTGTTAATTTCCGGACACCCCTTTTCCTTGGCTGAATGGATTGTCCCGCAATAAATGGAACTATCTGCTATTGTCTCATCAGCGAAAAGTTGTTGATACTGCTGAGGCGTCAAAAAAAAGTGCGTAAAGAGTGCGAGAATGTCCACCGTGCAGACATATTCAGACGTATGCTAAGATTTGAAATGATGTCAAGGCAAAGCAAAGTGATACAATCATATATGTCGATGTTATTTAACTCTTTGTCAATCCAGTGATATTATATAGAGCTGAAGAGTCATCCTACATGATCCACCCAGGCAGCTGTGACTTAAGGGGGAAACATTGTGTATGGAAATGCGACGAAACTTTATGTCACTGTTATGACAGAGAACAACAGCCAACAAAATGTATTTCCTCCATGTTTTTACGAATAAAATGTTGTTTAAATCAGACTATTAATGATATATGAACATAACCCTCTGTAGAAACCTTTAGAATATAGATATGAATGAAACTGCAAAGTGTGTTTTATGTAAGTGCTGCTTGGATTAGAGTTCTGTCTCAGAGCATGAGAAAAAAAACATTTTGTGAAAAGGTCCTTTGAAGATATTTGTTGTAGATTTAGCAAGAAACTACAAGTGAATAGGGTTAACATGTATTACTATAAATATCACCATGAAACTTCCCCAGTTGATTACTCACATTATATTTTCCCACAAAGATGCACATTGATTACATTGTTACATCATTCTACCAGCATATTGTCTCATGCTGTGCTGATTTCACTTCATGTGGGAAATCCCTGAAACAAATAAAGCTGCATTTGAACAATGTATTCTCTTACATTTACTGGCAGAGTTGCCCTGTTTTTTGATACTTCTGGAATGCATGACTATAGCTTAATTACTTTGGTTTCAGTCAAGCAGGTTCTCAATCATGTGCCACACTCTTGACAATGACAAACAAAATAACACATCAACAAGGTCAATCTATGGTCAAAATTTAAATGCATAAAAACAAAAAGTTGTTACAACACATATGTTGCTGCAAGTTGTAGCTCTTATATGACTTAATTCCCAAAACAGCCTAAAAAATTGATATTAGTTGATTATTTAGGTTCCACAAGCTGAGTAAATGCCAGACATAAAAGGGTTAAAGTAAACTCCCTTGCAGGACTGGAACATCTAGAAAATCATGGAAAGATCATTTTGTGATGAGTGTTTTGTCACTGTCAGCAGTGGTGGAAGAAGTGCTCAAGTCCTTTACTTCAGTAAAAGTACTAATTCCACACTGTGAAAATACTAGTAAAAGTCCTGCATTCAAAGCTTACTTAAATAAATGTATGTAAGTATTATCAGCAAAATGTAAAGTATCAAAAGTATAAGTACTCATTGTGCAGTAAAATGTTCCCTGTCAGTGTCTAACTATTATATATGATGTTTATAGATTAATATTACTGCTACATTACTATCTATGTTGCATTTTACTGCTGGAGATGTATAAGGTTGTGCTAATATCTAAGTTAATTTATCATTATGAAGTACATTTTGATTGCACAATGTAATGGCTGTAGAATAATGGCAGCACCTGCGTTAAGACTGGTTCCTTATAAGTCTCACTTTACAATCCAATTCGGTCTGTCTCCGGGTCACCCTTTCACAATAAAAGCCCTAGACATATATTTCAAGCATTTGTCTAGATTAACTCGAGGCTTAAATACCTCGGTTACTGCGTCCACTTCTTATACACAGTCTATGTTTTGAAAGTGTTTTATTTTTCTAAGATGAACATATGTCTGATAATACACATTGCAGTAACATGAATCCAACATATTAGCAAAGATAAATTGGCTGTTAACTCTTAACCCATGAATTCTCGTGAGCTAGCTGATCTGCGCTAAATCACTATCCGCACCTATCCATAACGGCAAACTCGTGATGATACATATAATTATTTTAATTGCTTAGTATTGTGTGCACCATAGAAAGGTATGTTTAAACATGTAACTATGGCCGCCCTACACATTATTGTAGGCCCAGTTAAAAATGCAACTCAATGTTACACATATGTAGTAGGGGGTCCCCTTCTCTCTGTCAGCTAAGGGGTCCTTGGCTTGAAAGTTGTTGAAGACCCCTAGTCTAGTCCTAGTTATCGCCCCTTACATGTACACATATTTTCCCAGGCATTAGGAGCATGAGACTTCACAGATTTCTCTTTTTAAATACTGCTGTGAAATGTACTCCAGGTTATTGTACGCTGAAGTCATGCGTAATAACTGTCACTCTGTGGCGTTGTTGTGGGTGTTGCGCAGAGGTCAGGCTTGTTTGCTCAGCATGCGTGCAGTGAGAGGGAGGCCATGTTGCTGACTGGTGATGTACCAGGGAGTTAAGACACACAGACATTTTATCAGCCAAGAGCCCTTGAATTGTAATGGCAGTGCTTTGTATATACATGCAGCTCCCGGAGCTCCACTGGGGCTCCCTGAGCATTTGTATACAGAAATACACACACACACACACACACACACTGACCGATGAGTATCATGAGCGCTCAAATGCATCGCTGCGTCCTCAAATATGAGGATGCACATACAGATGATCATACAAGACTACTAAGTAAGTCATTACGTCCTTGATGACATATGATCTACTCAGCTGTACACACAAGACATCAAAACGCACTGGTAGCCCCTCCAGCACACACACACACACACCCGTATCTACTCAAATGCAGCGCTGCATTCTTGAAATGTGATCTACACCCACACCCGTACACAATCACACACACACACACACACACACACACACGTGCACACTAAGATATATGTTTAACATTGCTACTAAAATACATCATTCCACACTTTGCAGAATGTGACACTCCCATGAGTGAGTATCTCACACACACACACACACACACATACCGTCACCACTGACGTTCCTTATTATATCTATGGAAAACAAAATATTCTCCTCACACCCTTTCAATAACAAACACACAGCACATTAGTGATACAACACAATGAACAGAGCCTCCCTGCTCTTTCTCTTTCTCCCTGTAGTGTGTGAGTCACTGTTCAGATACTTCCTGTTATAAGAGAGCAGTCTTTAAAACAGCCTCCCTCCCTCTCTCTCCAATTCTGCTTTCCAAGTCAGAGGGAATGTCAGGCCAAACACACACCAAGGTGTCCTCTCTCCCTCTCTCTCTTTTCTTCCTGGAGAGAAGAACTCCCTGTCGTTTGTCCAACGCCCTTCAGTCTGCAGGTCACCCACACTCAGCATTTTAAAACAGTGAACCTTCACCTTTAAAAAAAACATAAAAAGGCGGGGGCATGGGGGGTGAAAATATTTCCTACTCTACCAGCAGTGCATATGAATACAACAATGCATGCATGCATTTGCTCACTATTGCATGAATAGCTGCTTGTGCTACGTGTGTGCGTGGCAGACACAAATGCTCACCTCGGGGCAGCTCTTATAATAACTATCCATGATGTCTGAACGCAGTGATGAGCATTGTTCCCTACCCTATGCAGCAATGATTTACATTACGTGCATGTTTGTGTTAATTGACTACAGGTTAAATGGCACTATATTAAGGAAAATAAATAAGTTCTACTACAAGTGTATAGGGTAAGAATGTTAGCCATAGATATCACCATGAAACTCCCCCTGATTAGTAACATAGACAAAAAAAATGTGTATTACAAGTTTTCTAAAATGTTTAAATATGCAAATGAGGCATTATCTTATATGTGTTCATTTGCATGCATTTCTGGAACAGATATCTGAACATTGGTTCAGGTGTAAAATTCTTGTTTCATTTTGTTGACATTTTTACAGAGGTCAGTTTGTATCACTCCATAAATCAGAAAATACTGCCATAAAAAATGCATCCCCTTGTAAACCTTCACAATATAGAGAGGAATGAAACTGGAACGCTTGGTGTGTGTCGGAGCTACTGAAGTGGAGATTTCTGGCTCAGAGTCTGAGAAAAAAACTCATTGAGAAAACAGACTTTAAACATATTTATTGTGGTCATGTACATGTACGTGTATGTCCATACATGTTGCACTACAGGTGAATAGGGTAATACACACAATGAAATGAACACCTAAATGTGTATGTTGGATGTTTTCTTTCATCAAGTCTGAAAGAAGACACGTGTAAGCAAAATAGCCCACAATCTCCAAATGGACCAGTAGGCATGTAGTGTCTCACCTTAAGTAGCAGATGTGAGTCATAAGGCAATTCAATATCCGTATTCTTTCCTCATATTGCTTACTTAAAAACACACTATAATAAAAATATGTATTTAAGCAGTTTACATTGTCTCTTTGACTTCACTTGTGCTCATGTTGTGACGCACTTCAAATAAAGTTGATCTTCTCTTGACTTAAAATGGCACCATTGTTCGGCACTAGGATACGCAGCTCTCACCAGCCCTCTCCAGTGACTGACACCTCCAGCCCCCTTGTGCACAATTAGCTTGTAGTGCATTAGCGGCCGGATGCTAATTGTCAGCTGGCAAAGGAGGAGGAGTGCAAGGAGAACCCTCAAGGAGAGACCGCAGGGAGGACGGTTGGGGGTGGTGGGGTGCTTTGTTGTCTAACCAGCCCATGAGCAAGCACAGTATCTCCGAGCAAAAGCAGGAAGCTCACATCTTGCCATTAAATATTTATGGGATATCACATTACCTCTTTTGAATAAGACAAATTACACGCTGATGCCACACCTCTCCCAATTCAGTTGAACAGAAAGAGGGAAATGTGCTTTATAGATATGAAACAAATAAATCGTATTCACATTTTCTTCTCCCTCCCCATGTGAAGTGGGGGCAGCTTTGTGCGCGTGTTGTGTTCAATTTCTCTTTCTTCCTCTACAGGTGACACTTCAATAGGGGTGAATGAATGCATACGGTTTTGAATTGAGAATGTTCTTTTTGCCTCTTCATCGGTACAGGAGGAAGTGCATCTCCCTCACTCTCACTCTCACTCTCACTCTCACTCTCACTCTATCTTGTTGACTCAATCTGAAACAGCTTTTGGATCTCATCTATTTCCTGGTTACACTCCTCCCCTTCTCTCCTCTTTACATTTTTCACATCTCTCTCATTTTACTCCCCCTCCTCCTTCCCTCCCTCCCTCCCTCTTCTTCTCTTTTGACCACCTTTCCTTTCCATCTTATCAAATTCCATAGGGTGGGGAGAGGAAGTGAGGCTGGATCCACCCACACGAGTAATCATTCATGCTATTTTAGCGCCATTGCTCTCAGCTGGGCCCGCACCTTCCACCTGCAGAAAGCTCCTGATACAACACAAGTCTTGTTGCGTCACAGCATAAAATCAGAGACATAAAGAAAGGCAATACATCGCAGTGCAAACATTGTTAAATTATGCTTATAATAGCTAATTCAGCAGCAGCAGCAGCAGCAGCAGGGATGATAAATATGAAGGGTGACTCCTGGTGTTGTTAGTTTAGGGTGTGTACAGTGTGTGTATCTGTGTGTGTGGCTGTAAGGGAGAGGTTGTTGAAAAGTCCTCTCGGTATAAAGGGAAGGTGACTGATTGAAAAGTCCCAGGTTGTGTTCTGTTGCTAATATAGTTATGTAGTGTAATCGTGCAGTAATAACATCATAATCCCATCTGGAATGAGAAACTGTGGACTGTGTGCTACAGTGATTGTGGCCATTTCCTGTGTTTGTGTGTCTGTGTGTGAGTGTGTGTGTGCGTGTGTGTGTGTGTGTGTGTGTGTGTGTGTGTGTGTGTGTGTGTGTGTCTGTGTGTGTGTGTGTGTGTCTGTGGCAGTGCATTTTAAGCAGCAGTGACTGCAGGAGGAAGCCTGATGGATACAGGATCATACTGCAGCGCTCACATTGTCTTCAGTCCTCCTCCTCCTCCTCCTCCTCCTCCTCCACCCTCCCCTACTGTCTGCCTGCCTCTCAGCAGAATTATCACTCTAAAACACACACACACACGCGCATACACACACACACACACACACACACACACACACACACATGCAAGCCCTGAACACACATCATTGCAGGAGAAAGTGCAGCCACATGGAAGCTTATAATACACATTCTCTGCATAAAAAAAGCATGACACACACAAAAAAATATGCACAAGCTGATCAGAGGAAAACTGGTATCTCATAGCGCACACATGCAAACACGCGTTTAAAGGTAGCTACATATTAGGGCTGCAACTAACGATTATTTTCATTGCCGATTAATCTTTTGATTATTATTAGCGTGGTCTATAAAATGTAAGAAAATGGTGAAAATTTTCTTCAAATGTCTCGTTTTGTCCACAACCTAAATATATTCAGTGCACTGTCATAAGGGGAGTAAATAAACATGAACATATCCACATTGAAGATGCTGGAATTGGAGAATTTTTACTTTTTCCCTTTTTCTTTTCTCTTAAAAGAATATTTGAATAATCTTTGCAGTTCTTCATATCACGCATTCTCTGCATGAAATGCGTGACACACAATGGAAAAAGTGCACAAGCTGATCAGGCAGGAGAATTAGTGTCCAAAAGTGCACACATGCAAACACACTCTATAGGTAGCAACACCCCCCCCCCCCCCCCCCCCTCCCCCCTCCCCGCATAGAGTACACACATAGTCCCCAGCTCATTTAAAAGCAGCCATGCATGTTCAGAGACAAGGTGCCGCGAGAGCAAACAACACAGCAAACAACACAGCCATCAGGGATACACGGAGAATATCACAGCTTGGGATTTCATCTTTAGATCTTATGTCATTCTGCGAGTACGTTACAGAGCCAGCATAAGGATCCCATGATGTCTGACTTTACACAAGGCAAACAGGAAGTCAGACAGGGAGCTGTTGTTGTACCTTTGCCACGTGTGCACGCATGGTTAATTTCACCAGTGACAGCAGTAACATGTCACACAGGAAGGGAACTATCCACTCCTGTCGTATAGCCCTTTAATTCAAACACAGAGCCGTCTCTGTGTGTCTGTCCTCAGGTTCAGAAGAGATAGAGAGGAGGGAGAGGGTGCTGGTTGTGTGCGTGTCTGTGTGTGTGTGTGTGTGTGTGTGTGTGTGTGTGGTGGGGGAGACAGGAAAAGATGCTTAAAGCTCGAGTGTGTTGTATATATGCTATATGCCTGTGTGTGTATCAGCCTCAATCTGTGTGCTTTACATTGAGTCACCCAAAGGTTTTGTAACCGGTGCTGCTTGTACTCTTGCATATGCGGTGTCCAATAAATAACACGTATAACATCCTTTTTACTGAATACTCCAGTATCGCTTCCGAATCGAATGAAAAGCTTGGACTCATTTCTATGAAAATTATATTTGCAAAGATGATGGTGAGAGTTGGGATTTAGTAGCATCTAAAAGAAAGCTGCAAACATTAGTCGATTAATCGATTACACGATCGGCAGAAAAACTATCAATTATATCTTGGAGTCATAGAAATTTAAACACATCACCTTGGACTTTGAGATACTGGGATGGACATTTTTCACTATTTTCTAACATTTAATTTATATAATTTACAATTTTGTACAAACATGTAAAAAAAAAAAAATACATGCCTTAGCCTTGAATCAAAAAGCATGGACATTTCTTTTTTGTTAAACATTTATTCAGCAAAATACATTTTTCTAACATTTTATAGACCAAACGATTAATCGCTTAATCTAGAAAATGATCTGCAGATTAATTAGTAATGAAAATAATCAATAGTTGCAGCCCTAATCTAAATCGCATGAGGTCAATAAATGTTCCACAAAATTCCCAAATGTTATTTGAGTAAATGTTGTGTAACGGCGGGAAAGTATTTATCCAACCTAGTGGCTGATCATCAGAAGCATATTGCATTGTGAAAACACAACCACAATAATACCGCGCCTTGAATGCTGTCATATTACCGCCGTGTTTATTGGTGTGATGATGTTGTAATTAACACGTTGCCCCGTACGTGTTGCGTGTTTGACATTGTGTCTGACATTGAATCTGGCGGTAGACAAGCGCTCAGAGGCATGTGATGAGTATGCAGGCGAGAGGCTGGTCTAGACTCCAGGCGACACACCATATGATATTGATTATCTTTTGTTTGGCTATCTCTGCAGCTCCTTGCCCTAAAGGACTTAACTCACATTATTGTCTGGTATGAGGCTCTATTACTCCAATTTAGCCAGCTCTCGGACCAGCGGTGAAAGCACTGCTGTTGACATGTGTCCATGAGATCCCATAACGAGGCGGCTACACAGTGCACTCACAGGTTACAGTTACACAAACTTTTAAGGAGAAATAAACTTAATTGGTTGAGTTAAATGTGCCAGAGGATGTCAGATATTGGGATCACAAAAAAAAGGAAATCTGAGACGTAATGTAATGCAAGGTACAGAAACTGTTTATTAGATTAGCAACTTGTTGTGCGTCACTTTTCTTTGTATTGCAGTTTTTGAATATGTTTGACATTAACATTCTTCAAACCATGATTTGTTTTTAAAGCAAGATGTAATAATACTGCTTTACCTCATAGTTTTAGATATTATTTTGTTAACAATTTGCAATTCAATAATTAACCAACTAGACAGACTGAGAATCTTCATCTTCCTCTGTATAAAACATCCCGTGTTTCAAACTGCATGTATATTTGATGGATTCCTCTGTGTCATAGAAATGCCCTGCTATCAAAAAAAGAAGAAATGTATCAGTCTTAGAAACTGTTGTTCATACTGTAAATATGACCATTTCATTTGTTTCTCTGCATTTATTTTCTTCTATTCTTTAATATAATTCTACACCTAAAAACTAATATTTAAAATGTACGGGTGATTGTGTACGTTTACATGTTTCCCTTCGTTCGTAGGTATGTGTGTGTGCTTTAGGTCTGTTGTGTTTTATATACAAGCCATTATAAGTTTCACACCCTCACAAGTACTTTATATTTCTTCTATGTAATTTGTATTTATTTGTGTGAAACTAAGAAATAATAAAATATAAGAATAAGAATATAAGAATATAAATGATCATAGTATTCTTATTATATTATTAATATAAAGGAAGTTCTTCTTATTCACATTAAACACACTTTAATGATCTTAGAAGGTCAAATAAATGAGTTAACTAGAGATTATATATGTTTTATATCTTGCTCTTCTGCTTCTGTTCTCTCTCTGCTTCAGTCAATATTCAATTAATTCATGTATATCTTTCAGATATGTGCTGTTTGGTTTGGCACCTGCTATACAAGGCAAAAAGATGTCAGTGCAGTGCAGAAAGATAAGCACATCTTTGTGGCGACGAGTAGTATCTGTAGTTTCTGTCTTGCTAGATGTTCTTTCTCTTCCTCGCTTAGCTTGGTTTCATCACATCATATAGTGCAAAAGTTCAACTAGACGAGAGGCATTTCCACAGCGTTTATGTGTGTGTGAGCGTGTGTTTTTGTGTTAGACGGAAGCGTTACTTAGGTCAGCGGATTTCTTTATTTCTTTTTTTCAGGCGACCCATTTTCTTTGAAATACTCAGTGCTGGTGACCGAGGTCACACAAAACATGATTATAATGATAGTCACTGTCAGAGTTACACGCTTTTCCCTTTATTTGTCAGTGCATCTGTCAACACTCATGAGAGAACCAAATGTTAGAGCTATGTTTTCCACACGGGTAATAAATGATGAACAGGTTTAGCCATATTTCTGACCATATTTTACACAAAATGTATTTTAAGTGGTGATGCAATTTTACTCTCATGTGCTTACACAGGGTTCACAATATATAGTCTACATTTCTATAACTTGAAACTATAGACATAGACTATAGATGGTTTTTTTAATGCTGATCCAGACTTTAAAAAAGAAGGATTTCGACAATTTAGTGACGCCAACAGCTTATTTAATATGTAAAGCTGTAACAGTAAATCTGCAGTCAGTTGCACACATGCTGATTTACACAAAATACTTACAGAAAACACACTACATGCTCCCAATGCAGTGAAATATACTTTCATATCGCATTTTACATATTTATATCCATTTCTATTGACACCATTGTGAGTATTTTAGATTGTAAAATACTGTAGAAGTAGCATACATATGAGCATGTGCCAGATAATGGCAGGTTGTAGTTTTTTGTTGACATTTCAAAAGTACCTGGGAAAAAGCTAAAAGCAAGCACACTGACATGAGTAATTTTAGGTGACTCCCAGTGTCACATGTTTTTATTTTCAGTTTGACTCCCATCACTATTGACTATACCTGAAACATGATTTCAGCTGGAGGAGCTGTGGAGTTCAGGCCCCCATTTTAACTACTTTGGAAGACACTTACACAATCTGAGTTCTAAATCTAAAACCTGCTTACAAACCCACTCAACTAACCCTCGCCTCAAACACTCTCCCTTTCACCATCGTACCCAACTCTGCATCCCCTCCCCTGTCAATACGGGAAAGTTGAAATTGATATTGCCACTACAACTAATAGAACTACTACTACTGAAACTACTTTTACTACTGTTGAAACATTGTATAGTAGTTGAGGTTCACACATTCAGGACTTACAGTGTTGCACTATGATAAACTGTGTGGACTTAAAGGGACAGATTAAAGTGGTCAAAGTCTAAGCAGCACAGGTCAAGATACCATGCTTCGTAAACACCTATGTCTATGAAAGACAACACCCCTTTATTAACACAAACTGCTATAAAATGTTAGAGTCTAAGCTCAAACTCGGGTAACCCTGATTACATCACTGTGGCATCATCAGGGTTCTTCTCTCAGAGCTACCTCTGTTTTCACATATGCAGAGTAATAAGTAATGCCACATTTCCACTGCATGGTACGGCACGGCTTTACTCAACTCGACTCGCTCTTTTTTGGTTTACATTAGCGAAAAGTTGTGAATAAACCTGGTACTTTGTCGGGTACCACCTCGGTTGAGTTTCAAAGCAAGCTGAGCTTAAGGTTTAGTTAAAACACTGCAGACGGAAGGATTCAGCCAGTGTCGCGTTGAAGATGATGTTTCATGCGGTGTCGCTATGGCCGTCAGCTGAGAATCCCGCCTACACTGAGGGTGCTATCCGCAGTAGAAAACTAATACCAAAATTTAGAGTCGATCCCAACCATTTGTGTCATTACATTTTTTAATTCAGCGGCAGAGATTTTCAATCATATTATTTATTTTAGCTTCCCATATTACCACTTTAAAGACCAATAATGTCCTTTTTATAAATAATTGGTCATTTTGGCTCGTAGTTAGTGAACTGAGATTTGCTTTACAAAGATTGAAAGAAAGACAACGATGGTTCTTCACGACTCACTACCAATACAATATGTCACAGCACGGCCCTTTTATGTGCAATGTAAGGCCAAGTGTGTGTAAGCTGAAGGAGTTATTTGCCTGCTGGTTGTTGGTTAAAAACCTGCATACAAGGCTGGGCTGCCTTGCTTCTCCCACACGCTATAGTACATTCATCATCATGACGACATGAACAGTGCGTACTAATATTCAAATACACATGTGGTCATCAGGGTGATAGATCTTTGTGCTAGTTTTCCACTGGTGGTTTTACATTTACCGGCTACATTTGCCTCAAAGTTGGTGTGTATTTATCTGTAATGGTGAAACTTAACAAATAGTTGTTTTGTAGCGCACAAAACACACACAGACGTCTTGAGTTGCCTTCCACTTATCTTGATCTTGCTAATTATATCCAAGGCGTGTGTGTGTGTTGGTGTGCCTGTGTACGCAACTGTGTGTTTGACTCACCTACTTATGCCACAGACAGCTGTTGTTGTATTGCCCCAAGTGCTCAAACCCACTTTGTAATTAGCCCTATCTATGTTTTACTTTGTGATGAGTATGTGTGTGTGTGTGTGTGTGTGTGTGTGTGTGTGTGTGTGTGTGTGTGTGTGTGTGTGTTTGGGGGGGACCCTCCCCACCTCTAACACCATCCCAATTCACAACACCCTACCCACCCCCAATCCCTTCTGCAAAAGTCGAGCCTGAATTATCCACACACACGCACACGCACACGCACACACACACACGCACACGCACACGCACACACACACACACACACACACACACACACACACACACACACACACACACACACACACACACACACACAGCTCCAGCCATTAACAATAGCTCCAACACAGAAGCCATGTTCAAAACAGCTGACATCGAAAAGTGTGGACATATGTGAGTGTATGTTTACATGGGATCACATTAAAATAATATTTAAGTCTACTACCATTTCGGACAAAAACCTGTTGCCTCAAGCAGCACACTTTCTTATATCACAGTGAGGGACAATAAAGTTCCACAAATTAGGATTAGGGTTTTGCGTTATCTTAAAGACTTGAATAGGAAAGTTTGAGACGAAAAACAGAGGCCTTATATAGGAAGGTGAGGGAGGAAATCATGGCAGGCTTTTTTTTAAGCAAGATGGGGGATGGGTGGCTTTCTAGATTGTCCCTCCTCCCTCTTCCTCTGTCTTTTTTTCTCTTCCCTCTCATCTTTGTTCAAGGGCTGCCTGGCTAGAACAAGCCGCCCCTGCACTCTGAACGAAAGTCATAATAAATGAGTCAAAAGTGGTCGGCAAGACATTGTCACTGACTAAGAGTTGGTGTGTTTACTTCAGATATTGTATATTATTATTGTGTGGTGGTGGAGGCTGCGTATGTATGAGTGGGTGTGGTGTCAGGAGAGTTGAAGTAAAGTGAACATAAATGAGTGACTAAACACACATAAATATTTCATAAAAAGAAAGCATTTAAATGCATATTAAAAGAACGGAAGAGTATTGCTGCCATGCCAGAAAGAGAATGGATCAGTGTGACGTTATAACGTGAAAGGTTTATTGCTATAACAAGATGTTTTTCATGTCATACCAAGATATTTATATGCTATATCTTTTTCTTGTCTCTTTATTGAACAGTGTGAACAAACAGACATTCAGCAGGTCATAGACATTCTTACATAGTCCCAGTGTAAAATGGTGAATGTCAATCGAATTAAATATGAAAAGTAAATACATTTAATTTAAAAAGTAGGCACCTAACCATAACAAATAAACAATAACATCAAAAAATACAATATAGATTAATCAGGGGCTACAGAAAATAATGCCTTAAAGTGTCAGATTGTAAGTTTGCTTAATGTATCTATGTACACACTGGATTTAACTAGAACCATTTTAAAGCTTGGGAAGGACTTAGAAAGTATTGCCTTTTGTATGTGAAATGTGCAAGTATATGATGTGTCATGTAACTCAAAGCTCATTATTACATTCAAATGTAGTGATAATGTCTTTAGGTATAATTGTTATAGAATGTCCAGCCTTGTTAAAGAAACAAACTAGTGGTTCTGATGTATCTCCTGGTTTAATGACCACTGATGACGCACAATTTTCAACTCCATCTATATGCTGCGGGCAGGCAGGCACACACAAAGCCTCGCACTGAGAACTCCTCTCTCTCCGTCTCCCTCACAAAGCCTGCATGCCTCTCATTTGTAAATCACTTAAAAGCATGACAAATGTGCATTGGAAGTTTCAGAGCGTCCCTCTTGAAAGCGTTTGCAAGTCTCTCATTCTCACCCCTACTCTGATACACACCAGTATTGTCCTAACCGGGCATATAGCTTGGCGTTAGATGCATGGTTATGGTCACTTAATTGTTACCAGGATGGTGGCAGGTCAGTGTGATTTAGCTGAGCAGAAAGGAGTTTTGTTGTTGTGAAATGATTTGAGAGCTGAGAGAATGTCAGACTGAATTCCAAAACAAAGGAGTCTTGTCCACAACACTAATCCCACAGGAACATTTCTGCCGTAAACTGGGAATTACTGTATTTCAGTCATGTGATGGGCAAACAAGCAGGGGGTTACAGCATTTCCTCGTGTGTTTGGGTCTGAGTGTAGTCCAAGCTGATGGTCACTGGCAGGGAATTGATATCGCCACAGTCGTATTTTATAATGTAGGTTCTGAATGAAACAGTGTATTTCAGCATGTTAGGGTCATTTATAGAAGAAATGTGGGGAAAGGAAAGGGAGGGGGGGGGGGTATATTTATAGCACTGTTTATTTTTAAGTGGGAACATTTTGAAAGGGTCACTCAGGTGTCACTATTACAAACATTAAGAAGATATCTCTCAAAATATCAACAATACAAAATGTAAAACTATAAGATTATTTGTTTTACTTCTTGACCCAGTGATGGAAAGTAACTGTACATTTACAGAAGTGCTGTGCTTACAATGTTGAAGTATTTGTACTTAACTTGAGTATTTCCATTTTACTCCACTACATTTATTTGTCACCTATCTGGTTACATTACAAAACAAGATTTTATCCGCCAAGGCTGTTTTCATGAGTGAAAGGTAATGCGTATAACTGCCCTGTGATTCGGATCCTTGGCCGATGCTTCACCCTTTGACCAGGTGTCATGAAAATAGGCCCAAAAGATTTTTCTGTAATCCTGCTGACAAACAGACAAACAAACCGACAACACAACCTTCTTGTCTACGCGACAGAGGTAAAGATAAGTTGGAAGATTAACCCAGTAGTTTCCAGTCTTTAGCCCTTATATTAAAGCAGTATCTAGTCGAGGGTCATGTCAAGTTTCATTAGATGTTAGCAGTTCCACCAAAGAGACTTTTACCAACTTTCACCATCACCATTTACCATTTCATTTTAAACTAGAAGGACACGTTGGCGAACACAGACCTCCACCAAGGCCAAAAGCCTGCACCTCGCAAATGTTTTTTAAATCCGCCACGTGATTTGGCTCTGCTCCAGAATGTAATGTTCTTCCTTGAATTTGTTTTTCTCATTAATCATATCATGACCCTTCAGCCTTTTGTCAGCTGTTTTTTTAAACAGTTTTACCACTTGCTGGAAGAGAAGTCTTGCAAATGTAATTACATGATTATGAATATGTAACCACTTTCAGAACAATGCTCGCTGTCAACACTGACTGGATGTACGACTGTCTGCCTGCAGACTAGACAGTTATTACAGACACAAGATGAGACTTTGGTGCCAGTCCTGGCAGCACAGACAGTATACTGAGTAAGCTCACCAATGGGTCCTAAAAAGTTGGGCTTACTCTTTAAGGTTTTAGTCACAGGTGGTCCATCATCGCTACTATATGCTTCATTGTTACTGGGATCAGAACTCATATGGTGTGTGTGTTCAAACCATCTATGTTTATCGACAGTATATTTTCAAAGGTTTTAAAAGTTGCTGCTCTCACAGGAAGTCATGGTTTACTGTCAAACCTGCTGTTGCACGTACTTTCTGAGATACATTGCTGTGGTTTTTAGTGCTTGACATTGCTAAAAAGGAAAGAGAAACACCTATTTGTGAAATAATACAATATGTTAATATATTTTTTTATATTATGTCTGCCATAATAGATGCTACTAGTCTAATATGGTTACAGCTTCAGCCTATTTATATATCACGGTGGGTTTGCTAACCCATTTTTATGTTTGGTCGGTACATGTGACCAGGCTGACACTGTGAATTATGTCTCTTATACTTTGTTTTTATATGAGATTTACAACCATGTGAAATAACAACACACAGAACTGGTTACCTAACAAATTGGCTGCCAAGCAATTGTTGCCATCCTCACATAGAAACCCTGACAGAAGTGTAACATGTTGCCCGTGGAGGAATCATGTTGCACAGCCATTTACTATACTGTATCCCTGAACTCCCCAAGGACGTGAGGACGTGAGAGACGTGTGCTTTTTATTCTCATGAGCCATAAAATACAGTAGGGAAGTATGTTGCTTTCACTTCACCTTTTTACTGTTATCTCTGTCTTAATGAGACGACTAAACACCCAACGCTAATGGTTTGTGTGTAAAAGTGAGTCACATTGTCCTTTAGCTTAGTTTGCAAACTGCCGGGGAAATAAGAGACAGAGAGATAAATTGTTCACATCTTTTACGCCATTTGATGAGAAGCAGTACCTCTTATGCTTATAGACCTGACAATTTAAACTGATACAGCAATCGCATCTTCATGATTCACCCATAAATATGCGGTGATAAAAAATTAATGAGGTATACTTTGTCATGGGATAAATTATTTATCTCCGCACAAGGTTTCAACACCTCCATTAAGCGTCTGGTCGCTCCCTGCAGGACTGTTATACTTCACAGCTACGCATAGTGAAAGGATTTCACTTTCTTTCTGCACTTTGGGGTCTTTTGTCCCCCAAACGCTCACTCATAATACACATATGCACACCTCTGCTCGCAGTCCCCCACCACCCTTGTGTCTTTGTATAAGACCCCTGCTTCATCCCCATTGTCATGTTAATTACCTGTTTGCTCTGTTTTGCAGCAGCACACCATCCATCAAAGCGTCTCCCAGCTTTTCATCTCACACAGTGCATCTCCTACCTGTAATTAGTTTAGGGTGAGGGGGAGAAGATGGATTTTGTTAGCACCCTGCAGAGGGAAGAGAAGACATTATGAAGTCTCCATGGCTGTTCTGGGAACAGCCTTTAATGGTGTCTAATTGATCTGAGCTGTCATGGGAGCCATGGCTTCATGTGGCAGGAAGCTGATTATCCTTATGTGTCATCCTCGAGCATAAGCTCAGCGCTCTGGCTTTT
Organism: Cottoperca gobio; assembly: GCF_900634415.1. Taxonomy (NCBI): domain Eukaryota; kingdom Metazoa; phylum Chordata; class Actinopteri; order Perciformes; family Bovichtidae; genus Cottoperca; species Cottoperca gobio. The sequence continues at coordinate 19,247,125 of NC_041370.1, forward strand.
TACTGTCTGATAAGGCGTGTGTGCATACAGGTGTTATGTTCATCTGTGTAGGCAAATATAACTACAAATTTGATGTGCTCTGCATTTGTGTGACTTAAATGTGGGGGATGGGATCCTTGTGTGCATTGCATTCAGGCACTCACAGATTATTTTGCACTGTGTTGCTGTGTGTACAAAGGGTGACTACGTATGTGTGTGTTTTTACGAGTGTGTATGAGGAGAGGATGTGCTGCGCTCAGAATAATTTAACATCCAGATGTGCGGAAGCTTGAGGGAAATCAATGAGGACGATGACTCCCAAGCAGGTGATGAGCATACTGTCATAATGCAGTAAGGATGGAGAGGGATTAATATTTAACAGTAATCTGGACCCAACAGATGGCCGTTCATGTTGAGGAGTTGAGAGAATGAATTTCTATCTAGGCCAAGTAACCATAGTAAACGGTAATATAGGCATCCAAATAAGTTTAGATTTCAGCCTGCAAAATGACAGTGTAATTATTTAGTGTATAGAGGGTAGCTATTATATGTGAAAGGGAAGAAGAGAAAGGGTTTAGGAATAAGGAGGTAACAAGATGGTGTTTAAGACAGACTTAGAAATAAATTACACTGAAGCATGATTCAAAGGTATTATATGTGTTTCCGCATTAAAATGTCTAAAAATGACTGTTATATATTTAGTTGACAATATCCCAAATGTTTCCAACATTGTTCAAACCCAGAGAAATGTGTCAATTTTATACAAGGTAGCGGTGCGTTTTATTTAGTCTCCTGTCATTGGCGTAAATGACACCCTCTAGTTGCTCAAACCTCCGTAAAACACCAAATGATAAGTCAGAGAGTGAGTAAGGAAGTCGGTGAGCTACTCTTTACTATTGTTTGTTTGTACTGCTCACGTTTATTTCTGCCACATAGCATCATTTTTTCATTAATTAGATGCCATTTTGCTAAAGTATGTCATTAGAGACCTCATTTATTGATATAAATTCCACTCATCTAATGGTAAGTTAGCAAGTTAATGTAAAGTTACCTAATGTTAACGTTTTATTAAAGTGAAACGACATGACGTGAAGAAATGTAACATGACTAAAATTTTAATACATTTCCTCGTCTGTGAACATGATTTCTGCCCAAGGCGCGTCGGTTAGTTTTGGTTGTTTAACAATGAGGACAACATCTCCCATGATCCCCTGCTATTGTTTTGAATACGAGACCCCTTGCGGCAGAAATCCTATACTGTACATTCTAATTATCGAGTACCTATTTAAAAACAAAAGAAAATAGTTTTTTATAAATAATAAGTTAAAGAGCCACGTGTGGTTTGGCTCTTTTTCATGACAAAGGTGTGAAAGGAAGACCATATAAACTAAGTCTGCTAGCACCCTGTTTGTGCCTTGTAATTATGTAATTAGTATAGGTGTCTACTGTACAATGTAATAACATGTCATTTAAAAATGTTATTGAAAGATTAGATTACATTAGGGATCATATTTCACAACTATCTTGGAACATCCCTGATCACGTTACAAGCACTTGATCAGGAAGTTCTTGTCGATAAAAAGTGTCCCTTTATGACGGCATATAAACATGAATCTCAGTAAGGAACATAGAAAATTATTTTCTGTACGTGTTTACTTCCTTGTGTTGTGTACTGTAGGGACGTCCATGCTGCTCTGCTGACCTTCAGCATGAAATGAAAAGTGTCTGATGCCTCTGGTGTGTTTGGAGGGGCTTTCTCTTTTCCGAAGATGGACAGCCATGCATTATTGATCACAAAACACTCCTGCAATGCTATTTCATCTTTCCAGCACAGCTGACTGTGAGTTGAGCTTTACTTTTTTTTCACATTTAATTTGTAACAATGTTTGCACCTTTTTTTCTATTGGGCTGCATGGTTTTGTTTGTGTAATGCTTTTTCTCCCCCCCTCTCTCACCTCCTTTCCCTATAACACCCAGTGGGAGGCTAAACGGTAGATATGCAGAAACAACTCCCTTATCTCCACATCCCACTACGCTGTGCGCTGGAAGAGAATTGCACAAGACAAAAGACGAAAGTAGGCAGAGATAAAGCGATATGGAACAATGGGAGGTTGAAATACAACCTAATGATTATCACACCAACTGTCACACCTAAAAGCATTTCATTTACTTTATTTTGAGCTCCGTGGTACAGCAGTTATTAATAAACACACATGCATGCTGAGACATTTTGGGTCCATATGCACATCTGTCTGTGTATATGCTGTATGTTCTCTCCTCACTGAACAATGTTTGCATATATTTGAAACCATACTCATTCTTTTCCAACGTCTCTGATTCACTGTACTTGTTTTGCACAACCTGCATGCTGTTAACAATATCTCATTGAAAGTCTTACTCATTCTAGTGTCAATTACTGACTTTGAAATGTTAAATTATTTATATTTCATATCCTCTTCATTTGTAGCAGAAACTATTCATATTCAACAATCATTACATGTTGTTTTATGTATATTGTGTCTTGGATTTTCACATTAAAACATAAGAAATCTTTTGCACGGTCAGAACATTCTTTACTAAAGCAGAGACCCGGCAGGCGGGTGAATGTTGCTGAGCGTGGCCTTACCTCCCCGGTCCCCCGTTGAGGATGGTCACAGGGGAGGACGCCCATGGCGACCGCGGCTGTCAGATGCTGTTTCCTTGATAGCCGAAGAATGATTGGTTTCATGGATCCGGACGGTGCTCTCCGACAGCGCAGGGGGAGACTCCGCCACACCTGGGAGAAGAAACACTGGCAGGATGTGAAATGTTACTGAGCAAGGTCATTCCAAGGGTCATTGTGAGACCTGTCACCCGTCTCCCACAAGTCATCGAGGAATTTAGAGCCTGGCTTCACATGGAGGATATTGTGTCTGAATTTATCCTTTGTTTGAGATGTGAGTCTGACTTTAGCTTTGTCTGTCTCTGCGTGAGGTGCTGGTGAATCTGCAGACAACAATGTCCTGGTTTGAGAAGGGAAACGTACAAGCCAAAATCAGCAAGGACACCCTCCAGGCAATGGTTTCTGTTCTCACTGTGAATACTCATTAACTTGCAATAGAAGCTTCTGATTGCACAGGAGTTTTTTCACCAGATACCTCATCTGCAAAGTGCTGCAAACAAGCACCGCATTTTCAAGTCTGACTCATGTCTAGCCTAGTCTGTGGAAAAGCGCTGCCAGTATCATTGATGTCAGTGCTGTTGGTGAGGCTTGTTAGCATGAATGACAAGACTAGAGATGTGACTCAACGACAGCAGCTCCCTCACTCTCTCACTCACTCTCGGCATGTTTTCCACAGCACGAGTTGAGCATGGATCCTACAGGAGGTGTGCTTCCTGACAATCCCACTCCCAGAGCCCATGACAATTTTAATGATTGATCACTCTCCTCTTGACGGCGGTGAGACGGAAGAGAACCGACCGCAGAGCGAAAAGAAAAGGAGAGGGAGGAAAGAGGGGCGTGGACAATCCCACAAGGTCAGAGTGATGTCCAGTCTTTTGTTTCCAGTGGTGAGATCAGTGGCCTGTGTGCAGCCGCGAGGGGACACGCAGAGTAACTGGCGGCCTGGCAGGAACAGATGTTCTTACACAATGAACATGCATGTGGTTGGTTGCTTATTCACTAAAAGTCAAGGGGCTGACTTTCCCTTTTTTTAGAAACAAAGAAAAATACAGCAACTTGCCACGACTTTACACCTGTAGGTCTATATCAGGGGGAAATGTTGCTGCGGCAATAATGCTCAAATACAGTATGATTTAAGTCCTGCTAAAGATGCATGCACACAACAGATGGGCATCTGTTTATGGGCATGATAACACAATACAATTAATCTTTATTGTCCTCCAAGGTGGAAATGTGTCTTCAGATTACCAAAGAAGAAGAGACATGTCAATGTATGTGGCTTAGATCTACTCATTTTGAAAAACATGTTGAAAAAATGTATGGTATTTGAGATGAAGGACTTCTTGAATACATATTTAGATGCCAGAGGCACTGTATAGCGCCTCCTGGAGCTCAAGAGAGGAGGGGAGTTATCTGCCAGGACACTCCCTGCTTTCTTCCACTCAAGGGCTTTTGGCGTTTAACAAATATTTTGCTTGCCATTGACACAATCCTAAAGTTTATTATTCGATCTGCCGTGCCAGATAGGAAAGTGACATGGTTAAAACACTCTTTAAATTGCACAAAAGATTTTTAAGAGGAGAAACACCCTTTTTTCTATTTAAAAAACATGAGGACTGGGTGGCATTAGTTTCTCTGCTCAGATAAAGTCACTATTACTCCCAGTTAGTTTTTCATTTTATCCCAAACTGGACATAAAGTGTGTACTGGAAGATTTTTCCTTGATAATTCCTTGAAACATTACACTACCTACAGTATATACTAGGGTGTAGGAAAAATATTGATACACTTGAGTATCGCGATATTATGTTTTGTGATACTGTATTGATTTTCAAAAACACTGTATTTCTCATAAATATGCAAACTTTCAGATTTCACAAAAAGTAGTGCTTTGAGGCATGTTGCAGGGATTGTAATAAATGCAAACGCAGATCCCGCTGTTCTGATTGCATAAAAATGTTAACTTATTTACATATTTTATGCAAATGACAGTTTTTCAAAAACTTGACAAATCGCAATATATCGCCTTCCTTGCAGTATCGCAATATTATTCACTAGTTTACCAAATGATTGTCCAAGTTGTAGAAAAATGTGGGTGCAATTAAATCTTGTAATGAGACAAACATTAAAACCAATTCCATTTATGTAAATCACAAGTTTCATACAATATTATATAGATTCTTTGGACAATGATACAATATTTGCTGATTTGACAAAGTCTGCCACGATACCATTTCTATTCGATTGAATTCAGGGGACTGCAGTCGATATGAGACGATATCATCTTCCCATTTAACACAATCAGTTACATTTATATCAACTCACAAAAGCAACTCAAATATGATTTGACAATCTCGTTACTGGGCTCTGTACTGAGGATGTGTGTTTTGATGGAAATTATGAATCTCAAAATAAAGGTGTATCCTAAATACTATGATGATATGTATCAATGTTTTCGCTTTGCATCGATATATTGATCCAGAGCAATGTATCGTTACACCCATAAAAAAAAACCAGATGGAACCCTGTGGGCCAGTGTCACTCATTGTGCGGCTCGCGAGCCTCCTGCGGCTCGCCAAGCTTTAATTGGTGGCTCGTGTGGCAGTGGGCTAAATAAAGGGGTGATAGATATGATTATGGAGTCAATACATTAAAAACAAGCAGGGCTATTACATACAACCCATTAAAACACTGAAAGTGTCTGCGCTATTAGCCTACAAATAATAGATAATAATAATTGATAAAGGATGCAAATAAAGACTAGAAACAAGATATTTAAACTTGCTCGGCCGACACTGACTCACTGCGGAGTTGCCAGTTTTGGCGGTCTATCAGCACTACAATGGTGAATGTGCTCTTGGACGGGTAGATACATGGTGGGCTAGCAGTGGCGGGCCGTGCATTTCACACCTAGGCCTTCAGTGATGTCCTACACAGTCCTACCTGAATTATTCCACCTCTTAATACCATCATTATGACGCCATGGCTCTAGAAACTATACATTTAGACAGAAACGCAGTATAACCGGGAGTTGCATCACCTTAACATAGTCAAGTACAACAGAGTTATATTAATATTTCCGAAACATTTAGTTGTAAACAGCAGGCATTCCCAGCAGTACAATGTGCAGTGCCTCTCGGAGGCTGTGAGCCGGGGGTACCGCTCGTAGTTAGTGATTTGAAAGTGGCGGACAAACCCTTTTCCCTGCTGTGATAGGCTCGCTAGCGTCGGGGTTAGCGTTGTCTTCTCCCGATATTTAGCTTTTCTTGAAAAGTTCGTCTTGAAAAGTTCGTCTTGAAAATAGCGTTGTAATTATATATGCGACCACATCGATCTCTTCTCCTCCTTCAGCCATTGTGGGTTGAAAAAAAACAGCTTGTAGAAATCTACACAAATTAGCTCGTTCAAGGTTGCTAGCTCTGCCTCTCAATAGTGCGTATCCAATCAAAAGACGTGGACGTGCTGAGGTGGACGTGCTGACGTTATCGTACGCCTGCTAGCTGGCCCCGGTGTCGCCAACTCAAAATCTGATTGGTTAACGCCACAGTTTTGTCTCCGTTCACTTTAAGCGACAGGCGCCCGTACTGTTGATTCTGAAGGCCTCAGGGCAGATTTCTTGGACCCTGGCAACACATTATGGCTGAAATATGATTGGATAAAAGCTCTAACATAAAGGCCAGCCCTCCAAATCTCGATCTGAGGCTGGAAGCAGCGCAACCAAGAGGAACGCTATGAAATAAAGAGAATAGACTATGGGGAATAATTTAATACATATTTGTGAAAATAATATATCAAAATTAAATTTAGATTCTGATGATGTTTAGGCCAGCAGAGAAGGCCTTGCTGGCCCTGACGGCCCACCACTGTGGGCTAGTATATAAATAAATAAACTTAAGCTCATTAAAAATATGCTAACATAAGCATGATTATGAATATGGACATTTGCTAAAAAAAAAATTATATCGCTAAATTTGAACATTTAAATTGAAGGATACTACGACCAACCTGGCACTTCATACTCGCATTAGCTTGGCTCCAGTCGACTCGTTTCACCATTTCATGCTAGTTTGCGCGTGTTTCTACGGACGTAAAATGGATCGATTTCTTATTAAAAAGTTGCACACCAGGTGGACAGAAACAAAGCGTTACAAACGAGGAACATTAAGATTTGTCTTTGGAGCATCAAACCACCGCGGAGTCGAGGGGAAGATGCTGGAGATGTGGTTTGTGGACAGACAACAACTGCTCCCGTTAAAAAAAGAACGGTATGAGCCATACAAGACGAGCAAAGGAAATTTCAAGACAAGTGGACAGAGGAGTTTGTATCTGTCCTCCACGAGTCGAACCCTTTGTGCTAAATATGCAAACAAACCCGCTCTGTTTCAAGCGAAATCATTTGGAGCCGCATTTCCAAACGACACATCCAAAATTCAATGAAATTTACGCACCTGGAAGAGAAATTAGTCAAGATAAAAATTCAAAATAGAGCAGCTTTCTTCTCTTTCTGGACAACAAAGGCTCGTACACAGGACAACTAATACAGCTGAACAATTAACTGAGGCATCTTTTGAGATCGCATGGATTTTGGCTCGGGCAAAACAAAATTCTCAGACTCAAAGATTGTGAAAGAGATTCAGCAGAAATATTATTTGCAGAGTTTGACAACATCATCCCAGTATTAAGATAATTCTGCTTTTATTGAATGCATTGGTTGGCTGCATTGCATATTGTATGTTCTGGGTGAGATGACAGATTAATAAGCAGACGTGCTTTTTATGACTAGATGTAGCTTTTCATAATTTGCGTAAAAGTGGCTCTCCTATTGACTTTGTCCTATCAATGTGGCTCTTGCGTAAAAAAAATAGTGAAGACCACTGCTGTGGGCTTTATTTATATTTGTTCACCAAGATTATAGAATCAATTAATCTACACAAATGAATACACACTGTGTTTTTGTTTCAATCAGTGGCCATCCATACTCTCTCATTCTTCCTTTATTTTAATACACAGCTCTGTTCCCTAATAGTCTGTATTCCATTTATAGAGTGCCTATTTGTGTCAATTGAACGCATGCATTCTTTTGACTTCCTGTCATTGTGAATAAGAGATATTATCAACCCTGACACCACATTACAGTGTAAACATTCTATGCAAAAGAATTTCAATTGGGACATGAATCTAGTCCTAAACAAGTCATCCTGCGTGCCTTTGTGTGCGGGCGTGTGAGCTGCCTTTGTGTCTTTCAATCGGAATGTAAGATCAGTTTCAAGTGGTAGGTCGGATATTCACCACATACCAATTTGCCGGGAGTCATTAACTCATTCAGACCCAGAGGAGACCTGAGTGAAACACACAGTCTTTCAGGCAGTTGAAATCAGCAGCACAGTCCTAAACAGGGACACCAGCACAGCTCGGCTTGTTGGCATCACCAGGGTTATTGGCCCATAAATGACCAACGCCATTCATAACTCATTGCCTCCCTCTGCTGGTGTTAATGAACAGTAAAGTCATTTTACAACATGCCTCATACCCGCTTGAAAAATCAATATGATATTGTCTATGGCACTCTGTGAGTGCAAAACTAACATATCACATTTTATGATATTTTTATGTTCGACTTAAACTATGTGATTGGTGAGTTTATAGGTACTTTATCATACAAACATGGTATGTTTTTTTTATTTCCTACGGTATCAATTTTATTCCAGTAATATTTCTTATAGCACTTTGTGAGTCACTGGCAATCAATATTGAATTTCATATATTTTTTTGTGTTTTCTCTCCTATAATACCACCTAAACTTTCCAATAGTGTTCCTCTTGCTAAATGATAGTGTTATGTGTTTGTAATAAATTATTTTCTCTTTAGTTTAATTAATGTAATAGAGTTAATAGAAGGGTCATCAATGACTCTGTAATCTGGTTTATTGCATGTGTGTGTGTGGTCTGGGTAGTGGTATTAACTCAGTCCCTTACTGACTCTGGTTCTGGTCCAGGCTCTTGTCATCTCACGCCTTGACTACTGCTAACTCCTTGCTGGACTGCCTGCATGTGCCATCCGACCTCTACAGCTCATCCAGAATGCAGCAGCCCGACTGGTCTTCAATCTACCCAAGGTCTCCCGCACTACACCGCTTCTCCGCTCCCTTCACTGGTTACCAGTGGCTGCACGAATCTGCTTCAAGACTCTAGTGCTGGCCTACCGTGCTGTGAATGGATCAGGCCCTTCCTACATCCAGGCCATGGTCAAACCATACACCCCAGCGCGTTCACTTCGCTCTGCATCGGCCAATCGGCTCGCTATTTCCCTCACTGCGAGTGGGACCCAGATTCCCCTCAAACAAAACCCGTCTGTTTGCTATCCTGGCTCCAAAATGGTGGAGCGACCTCCCCATTGATATCAGGTCATCAGAAAGACTTTACAACTTCCGCCGCAGACTGAAAACTCATCTGTTCTTTGTATATTGCACTTACATTAGTTTGACTTATTTGAAGCTATTGTTCTGCACTTAAATTAATTACACCAATTTGAAGCTAATGTACTTGCAAGATTCTTGCTGTTCAGAGTTGTATCCTCTTGATTGTTTGCACTTATTTTAAGTCGCTTTAGACAAAAGCATCAGCTAAATGAACTATAATGAAATGTAATGCAAAAGGAGGTGTAAAAACAAATAAAACAAGACAAATAGAATCAAACTGCTTTATTAATATCTTATTTAAACAATAGCTTGCCTGATTGCTATATTTGGAATTGGACTAATTGTCAGTTTCCTTTATTTGTGTGGGTTTATTTTATGTTCAGTTTCTAACATTATTTACTTTTGACAGATAATTTACTGTTGTTAGGGCTACATGGCAAGATTAACCCACTACATTAGCTATGGGCTATAATTCCCTGGTAAAACAGAAAATGATTGAGGAATATGCACATCATTTGGACATATGGTAGACAGAGCAGGCAATGACCCATCTGTAAGGCATTTCAGTTATTAATGTGCTTTAGTGGTGCATGTTGCCAAACAATTTGTTATATTTTGCCTCAAACCAACCTAGAAACAATGGGGCTGTCAGGGCCCATGGCACTAATGGTGATAGATCAATTATTGTAAAACTATATATATATACATATAAATATATATGTATACATGTTCCTATCTTATATTATTTAAGGTAGTGTATTATGAATCATTTGACCGAAAAAAACAAGTAAACAATTATAAAACTAAACTGGCACTGAATGTCGATAGCCTATTATAAATATTTAATGTATTAGTTATTCATAATTATTTAGTAGCTCACTCCCTTATCAGTAAAACAACACAAAAGTTGTTGTTTGTGTGTGCACCTGAAGATGTATGTACAATGAACCAAACGGTAGATGTCTCCCTACTCCGTGCAGCTGTGTCTTCGTGAGTACGATGCTGTCTACAGATGACCGAGTCGCCATTTTGAAAAGCAAATCGTTCACAGCACACCCGCCCTGAGTACTGGAACTATGCCGCGGGGCCGGCCTCGCAAACTGAGAGTTAAAAGCAACGACGAAACAGGTAACAAGTACCAAAATGTAACGAATAAAAAATACAGATTATGGGCTATCCAAATAACCTGCTATTATTTGGACAAACAGCTCTGTGTCTTATATAATAACACTTCAATGCAGTGTATATAGTCCCCGGATATAGTATTGCGGGTGGGCTTTGCTTTGTGCGGCGAAGGAGTGATTGAGGCGGAATGATATTAATAACGTTTCGGTGGCTCTTCTTATTGGCTTCCAGTCTAAATTGGTGTCCGTGAGGGGAAGAACCGCTTTCTCATGTGTAGTGTTAGTTAATGTGTGGTTTTTAAACTTAATCTTTGTTTATTAGTAATTCGTCGTTAGCTTGTTGTTGCTAACTAGCTCTCTTTGCTACCGTTAGCTTTGAGGCTAACACGCCAAAATGTTGGCCATTGATATTTTGATACTGTGAAGCACTGTAGGCTGTCCAGCTGCTGAGGGATCAGTTGTGTACGACCTGAACAAGTCGTCGCATTCACGCATTGACATGAAGTGTTGAAATGTGCTGTCGGAATGCGTTCAATGTGCTGGCATTTTGGTGTCATCATCGGAATACAACTCAAACATATAGCTTAGTTATCATGACACGTTAGCAGGATAACTTAAATGTTAAACATGATTCCGCGGATAGATGCAACGTTAACATCAGTCCAGCAACATAAACAAAACATGAGCCTCACAATAACGTTACATTGGAAATTCACACATTGTTAATTTCTTAGTCGCATACTGTGCTAGCAATGCCCGTGAGTGTGACAGCAAACATGGGCGTGTGGAACAAAACTGTTTAATATCTATATGAAAAATGCCACAGCAGCTTCACAGACGAACAATGATTGATCGAAACTTTATTTACATAAGCCTGCTAATGCATGTGTGTGTACGGGAGCTAAGGGAGGGAAACCAAGTTATACCATGTATCATTGTCTTCTTTCGTCTTCTAGACAGGCAACTAAGGAGCATTAAAACGTTATTTTACTAGCGAACCTCTACTATGTACACATACTTCACTTTTAGAAGTGTTATTGTTGCAGTAATGTGTTAGTAAAATACAGTAAAAGACTGGCATTATAGTGGGTGTGGCAGTCTAAAGTTATAAATTCAAAAATTGCCATACATACATTTAATAGATAGACCTATCACTACATTTTAATAATCCAATTTAAAAATACTGAATAAAGGAAAAATACAAGCAGGCTTAGTTTCAAACTATTGCTGTAATTGTACTGTACAATGTAACTATTACATTATATAAACCTCAGGATCCCACTAAACAAAACAATAACACTATTCAACTCAAAATGAAAAACCTTCTCATGCATTCTTTAGGATTATTTCTTCATAGTGAAACTAGCCTATTCCACTTAATTCTGAAATTGCATTAAATACACATCCCCTAGTTTGAGAAACACATGCTGTGCGTTCCAATACCCACACTACCATACTATTTAGTATGCCAGAAACATATTTGGTAAACACGTACCAATACATAGAATGTCAAATGCAGTATGCCAAAAATACCAGGATGTCCTACTACATACGGTCACATGTTGCAGTATGCAAGTATGCTTTTTTTGGCTATTCTGACACGCTATCAGGGTCCAAGTTCAAGGTGCAATGTTATGACAAAGTAGTATGTCCCAGTATGGACTTTGTAAGGGCAGCTGCGGCACATACTAAAAGTGAAAAGAAAAAGTATGCGATTTGGAACGCAACCTTTAATTGATTTGGATGCCAAGTCACAGCGTTTGTCCTTAGTATGCTACCACATCAATATACTTTGAAATTGCAGGTACTGGACCACCATATGAAACATAAAGCCACAGAACAAGTAATTGAAGTAGTAAACGCACCGTATCATGTACTTCTGCTGTTCTTGTTACGAGAAAGCCTTTTGAACCAAATTAGGATACTGAAGTGTTCCCTCTTGTACTCAATCAGATGCGGATCCCAGTGATGCTAAGGCGGAACGTTTCGGTGTTGATGCAGAGCTTAAGGACAAGAAGTGCAAGATATGCTCCCAGATCTTTACCACTGACAGCCAGCTGCAGAAGCATCTCCGCGAACATGAAATCAATGATAAGGTAAGTACAGCACAGAAGTGTCTGCTCTCCATAACAAGACAGTGAACACAGTTCCTAACCTTTATTTATCCAGACAACGTCAGAAGTGTGTGCTTGCTCTTTATCATCAGCACATGTATTTGTTTTCTTCTTACAATTCCACACATTTAGAACCACACTATTATTATTACCGTCACAAAAAACTCAAAACCCCACTTGAATTTGTTGCAGCTACAGGTTGGATTTGGGCAAAACTAGTGGCTTACTGTTAAAGCTGGAGGTGTCCTGGATTTTTTCAGCTCAGATGAGTTTGCACAATGTGGAAGTTTAAAGCTGCCTTAGATGCCATTGTTTATTTGACAGGTTCAGCACAGGTCTACCGATCACATTATTCGGTGCCAGCTGCTCCCAAAGCCTCTGCAATGTGCTGTTACCAGCAGCATGGTGGGCCATCCTCCCGTACTTTCTTCATGCTAAACACATCTCGGGTTATTTACTTATCCTTCTGTAACATTGCATTAGAGCCACAACCTTCCCAGTTAACAAGGTGTGCAGAACACAGCCTCAGTTGAGATGATTAAATAAACTGCTGTGAAAATAAGACTTGATGCTGGGCTGTAAGTCATGTCTTGTGCTACTTCTGGAAATCAATGGAGTGCAAAAGCTCCTGAACTTTGAACAGTGAACTATTGTCACACTCTCAGATGAATGAACAATTAATGTGGAAGATAGGTACATAGTTACAGTAGGCCTATGTGTGAATGGCTGCTTAAGTCATAATGGAGAGGCGAAGACACTTCCCTGCCGGTTGACCTTATTTCATAAAAAATATGTACGGTAGTCAACAGCCAGAGACAAATAAGGTTTTGATCCTGTTTGAATTGTGCCATGAATGACACGTTTGTCAATTTAAAAAGATCATTTTACAAGTCAAGAAAGTCGCAGCTTGTGGCAAAACTGTTGAAGTATGAGACTGAAAATACGTAATTAGAAACACTACTTCACACCCAAAAGTGGCTTATATCTTAGGGATGTATCCACGCGAGGAACGGGTCTCGCTCGATCTTTCAGCCAATTGTTTTTGGTGGTTACTCGTATATGTACAACTCATTCCACATCCGTTCTCCCCCCCACTTCCCTTCTGACTGCTTACTGGAAATCAAATCCTGGTTCTCATCCAACTTTCTCAAACTTAACAGTGATAAAACCGAGGTTCTTCTAGTTGGCTCCAAGTACACACTGGCCAAAACTGATAAATTCTCCCTTACCATTGATAACTCCACAGTCCCCCCCTCCCTCAAAGAAAAGAGCCTGGGTGTCATTCTCGACAGCACCCTATCTTTTGAAGCTCACATAAACAACATCACTCGGTCTGTCTACTTCCACCTCCACAACATTAATCGTCTCCGCCCGTCACTCACACCCAACACCACTGCCATTCTCATCCACGCCCTTGTTACATCCCGTATAGATTATTTCAACTCCATCCTCTCTGGCCTTCCTCACAAATCTCTACCTAAACTCCAACTGGTCCAAAATTCAGCCGCCCGTATCATCACCAGAACTCCTTCCATAGACCATATCACTCCGGTTCTCCAACAACTCCATTGGCTCCCAGTTAAATACCGTATTGATTTTAAAATTCTGCTCCTCACCTTCAAGGCCCTTCACAATCTTGCACCTTTATACCTCTCTGAACTCCTTCACACCTACACTCCCTCTCGCTCTCTCCGATCTTCCTCTGCCTCCCAACTCACTATTCCCTCTGCCCGCCTGATCACCATGGGGCCCAGAGCCTTCAGCCACTCTGCCCCCCGTCTCTGGAACTCTCTCCCACTAAACATCCGCAACATCCGCTCCCTCCCCGCATTCAAGTCTGGTTTAAAAACTCATCTTTTTAAATGAGCATATTCTTAATAATTACTCATTTGTTAACTGATTGTTGTTTTTCAGTTTTATTTTTTAGACTTTGTTTTGTTGCTTGTTTGTTCCTGGTTTTTAACCTTTTGTTCTGTACGGTGTCCTTGAGTGCCATGAAAGGCGCCTATAAAATAAAATGTATTATTATTATTATTATTATTATTATTATTATTATTATTATTATTATTATTATTATTATTATTATTATTATATTTTCAGGAAGCAACAGATGTTTTGTTTTTTTATTTAATGGAAAATTGTATTTTTGATTAACAATGCATGCTTTTTAAGTACACATACATATTAAAAGTGCATTAATTAATGTTGAGTAATGCAGATTATGTAGTTATTAGGCCTAATTCATGTGTTGTCTTCATTTGTCTTGTCACCGTGTCTAACCGTGGCCTTTTTCATCTTTGCCCTCTCCCCCTTTTAAGATCCATTTACACTCACTTTGTCTCGCTGCCTCTCTCTCTTACTTACTCACTCTCTCTCACACACACACACACACACACACACACACACACACACACACACACACACACACACACACACACACACACATTACACACAGAATCACAGACAAGTTAAGGGGCTCGCTTCTCCACTCCATGCTATTAACAAGAATGTCAGAATGAAGAAATCGTTGGTCATTTGCATTTCTCTTGGCTTTTTCTTCTTGCATGAAAAGATGATAACAGGACCCTGCGTTACTGTGTTCGCAGCTGCACCTGTGGTTGTGGGTCATTTCAATTTCAAGGCCACTACAATCACTTACAAAGGCAGTCTCTCCAGGCTGAAGAGCAGCAGCAGCAGCCTCAGGTCTGCCGCTCTGAGTCAGTCACCGTGGCAGAGTTGCTCTCGGCCGTCAATACAGTCAGCTCCTCTAATAGAAATGGATTTAATATTGGGAACATTTCAGCTTCCATGGGAAATAGTTTTTTATGCTGTCTGGTAATATTTTATACTTGTGGGTTTTTCTCTCTTTCTGTTACTCCATCTCTCTCAAGCTGAGACACCGAAAGATTTACCAACATAAAGTATTTATTATGATTAGATGATAAACTTTAAATATTGTGTTTTAACACCCCTGGTGCTCTGTAGACTGGCCAGGGGTGGACTGGCCATCTGGCATCCATTCCTGGTGGGCCGACACAACCGCAGCTACAAGTGGTTCAGCCGCAGCGACAACAAGTGATTGTGTGCGTCACTGAGTCCCAGGAGAGCGGTTTGCCGTCCAACCACCACCCGGCTGAAAGCTGTGAAACTCGGCTTGAATGCGGAAAATTCCAGCGCTACAGTGAAGAGAAAATATCACAGCAACTACATCAAATTTGGATTTTTTTCGACTGGAGATGAAGAAGATCCCAATCCACACTGTGTTTTGTGCTACGAGTCGTTGGCGAACGAGGCTATGAAACCCGCCAAGCTCAAGCGACATATTGAGAGTAAACACAAAGAATACTTTGGGAAAGTTGCGGCTCTGTTCGCTCGGACATAAACTCAGTAATACATGTAGTCTACGTTTCATATGATGTGTAAAATCTATCAGCATTTACTGTTTGAATCGCATATGAACGAAATGCTTGTAGAATCCGTAGTTGTATTTGTATTGTTGATTTAATGTGTGAAGGAGCGATATAGAGAAGGTCACATAAAGCTCATTATTAGGCTGTCATTTGTAATATATTGTTGGAGTGGTAAGCAGGCCTATTGCTTTTGGATAGTTGGGGAGTTAGGTGGTCCGTGAGTGTTTTTTTATTGGTTAAGTGGTCCTTGGTCTGAAAAAGTTTGAGAAACACTAGTCTAGGGGACACTTAAGTAGGACAGAGGGGGAGAAAGCTTTCCAGGTCCATAGCAGATGTAGTTACTTAAGTATGGGCTGATTATGAGAAAACATGCCCTTGGGCACATACAAGCAAAAGACACACACACTTTATAGTTGTTTAGCCTTATTGCTGTTATTCTGTTTCTCTTTGTAGTTGTTACACATCTCTCTGTGGTTGTGTGTCTCTTTGTGTTTGTTTGGTGTTACTTTGTAATTGTTTTTGTAGTTATGTTTGGCTGTTTTTGGTTTTCCCCTTTTTGTAGTCATTTTACTTTTTGTTGTAGTTTTGTGTCTCTTTGTAGTCATTTTGTGGTTGTTTCACCCCATAGCTGTTGCAAGTCTCTTTGTGTCTCTTAGAAGCTGTTATGCATATATTTGTAGTTTTTCTGTGTATCTATGTGGTCATTTTGTGTCTCTTTGTTGTCATTTTGAGTCTTTTTTTAGTTGCTTTGTGTATTGTTTTGGTCTTTTTGAAGATAACTTTTGGCTCGGATTGTTTCCCCCCATCTTTGTAGTTTTGCATCTCTTTGTAGTTGTTGTGTGGCTCTTTGTAGTTGTTGTGTTTTTTTGTAGTTGTTTTGCATCTCTTTGTAGTTGTTTTGCATCTCTTTGTAGTTGTTGTGTGTCTCTTTGTAGTTGTTGTGTTTCTCGTTGTAGTTGTTGTGTTTCTCATTGTGGTTGTTGTGTGTCTCTTTGTAGTTGTTGTGTTTCTCGTTGTAGTTGTTGTGTTTCTCATTGTAGTTGTTGTGTGTCTCTTTGTAGTTGTTTTGTTTCTCGTTGTAGTTGTTGTGTGTCTCTTTGTAGTTGTTGTAGGTCTCTTTGTAGATGTTTTGTTTCTCGTTGTAGTAGTTGTGTGTCTCTTTGTAGTTGTTGTGTTTCTCGTTGTAGTTGTTGTGTTTTTCGTTGTAGTTGTTGTGTTTCTCGTTGTAGTTGTTGTGTGTCTCTTTTTGGCAATATTTTGTCATTTGAGTCTCTTTGGAGTTGCTTTGCTTCTGTTTGTAGTCATTGTGTGTCTGCCTTGCACATTGACTTAGATTGATTAAAATGTAGGTGCTATAGGGTATCCTGTCTCCACCGAGAGTGAGAATTAGCATGGACATGATTGTAGAAGGTGACATCTGAAATGTTTTACACATCATTCATTACTTTCCTTCTCTCCCTTGCAGCCTCATCGATGTGACCAGTGCCCACAGACATTCAATGTGGATTTCAACCTCACACTCCACAAGTCCACACACACAACCTCGGACTTCACGTGCCCCGTTTGCAATAAAAGGTTCTCCCGCATCGCCAGCCTCAAATCTCATATCATGCTGCACGAGAAGGAGGAGGTTAGTCAGCTGACCGATAAACATGACACCATTATTGATACACATTTACTACCAGTTACAAAGAAAATGTATCTCTCTGTTGTGTCTCCTTTGCTACACCCATGCAGAATTTGATCTGTGTGGAGTGCGGAGATGAGTTCATTCTTCAGAGCCAGCTGTCTCTGCACTTGGAGGAGCACCGTAAGGAGCTGTCGGGCATCAAGGTCTACATCTGCAAGACCTGCGACAAGGAGTTCAAAACGTCCGCACACCTCAAGGAGCACATGAAGAGCCACGTCAAGATGAGGTCAGGCAGGGCTGCAGATGCCAATTTATTTAATTTGACAAAGTCAGGTGGAAAAACGGCTTAAAGTTAAAAGGGGAATATGAAGTCCAACAGCCGTCATAAGGAACTGTGAGCATCATGTTCTCGGCAATTTCAAAGTGTGGAGTCTACCACTGTGATAATTCTTTTGGGGATTGTTGCTGCAGTGACCACAGCGAGTTTTTTTAACATCTAATTTTATTTTCTAATTTTCATGCTAAATGAGTTACAAGGAGGCAGTGTATGAGAGTCATGGAGACGGAGCAGCATTTGAAACAGCAGTTAGACCAGAGACAATAACTCAGCAGAATGACGCTGAAGATTTTAGAAAAAGTCCTTCATTCCACATGAATTATTTTTCAACAACAGTAACAGAAAAAAATCTTGGAAGGATGCCACAAGTACATATAATGCTTTAGCAACTCAAAACTGTATGTGTGGAAATTAAAGATGTGGTTTGGTCTAAAACTACAAAACAAAACATATCTGCCAGTATCAGGGCCATGCGACAAAATACGACAATTGCAATTCTTTATGTATTTTCTGTCTTTCTCCCAATTATATATTTTGTATATATATAGCATCCGTTAAACCTTTCATGGAGAAAAAAAAGTTTCTACAAAACATGTTAAGGATTTGTATATTAGAGTGGTTTCTTTCAGAAGAATGATAAAATCTGCATTTTGGTAATTTTATTAATATTAATAAGAAGAAGAATGAAGCACTTTTCACAAAAAAAAAGGAAACGCAAGTAAATACACAATCAAATTCTACAATAAAAAAACTGTAAATGATAAAAATATAAGTGAAAGTATAAAAAAGAGACGATTAAGAATAATAAAAGTGAGAGAATTAGTAAAAAATAAAAATAAATAATGATATTAATTATAAGCCAAATTAAATAAATGGGTGTTCTTAAAAAGTATCACACTATCCTCTATGATCCTCAGTTAACTTATGGTATGTGAAACCAACATGACATGGTTTCTGTGTTTACTCCTCCCGCAGGCCGCTCAGCTCTAGTTCCAGAAACTACAAGAAGAATATCGACCGCAGTGGCTTTCAAAACAGCTGCCATCACTGTGGAAAGGCTTTCAAAAAGCCCAGCCAGCTCGTTAGGCACATACGAATACACACAGGTGAGTGAAAAGCACAGAAAAGGGATGACATGTCTATTTTAGGTCGATCTATTGTCCATTTAGGGATTCATGCTCAGAGGAACTACTGTTAAAAACTCTGTAAAACCTTTTGTGGATGTTTTGTAAGGTGGGGGCTCACTATAGATGGTGGGTACAACAGGAGATTGCAGGTGTGTGATTTGAGATTATTGAGGACCCCTGAATTTAATTAAAGGCAGTATTATTTAGCTGAAGTCTCACATTGGTCTTTCTGAACTTGACCTACTCTGATTAAGACTTCCTCGACTAATCAGAATGAGCTCTCACTGAATATTAAATCTTAATTAAATCTATCTTTAGAAAGGGACATGATGTCACTGACCCACTGAGGGAAAATCTAATGTAAGGGTCGTAGTCTTCTGGAAACCCAAATATGGCAATACGGGGAGAGACGATTACAGATATCCAAAGTATTTTTTGATATAATGTCGAAGTAGCAAAAACAATAATAGAAAACAATAGAACATGTGGGTTGGATTGCATTAGGATACATTTGTGACAATCAAGCTTGGGATAAATGAATCCTAAAGAACTACTATAGGAGTGTGACACGAGCACAGGTTGAGCTCATTTTGTTTAAGAGCAGCTCACGCTCCCAGAGGGACTGTACACCTCCGCTCAGCTCCTCACTCGGCTGTCATGCAGAGATGTTGTGTGGGTAAAACTTCAATATTAATATGAATAAATCCTCCCGCGTGGATGTGCGCTTATTCAGACCAGCCGTCTGTGTTCAGGTAATATAGCCAGAGGCTTCCACCCACATGTTATTTACACTTCATCCACATGTGTATTTGTTTGGTTGCCTGGCTGGTGTGATGACTAATGGTGGATTAGTTGATTCCTCTTTGCTCCGAATCTCAAACAGCCCCCAAGCTGATGAGGTTAAGAATCGCTTTGGGAGATTATACACACACAGACACACACATCATGCTCCTCTCACTGTCTCTAATACACACACACACACACACACATCATGCTCCTCTCACTGTCTCTAATATACACACACACACACACACACACACACACACACACACACACACACACACACACACACACACACACACACACACACACACACACACACACACACACCGCAGTAAGCGTAGCTACACGACCAGAGATGGCCTCATGCTGGTGACATTGCTTTGTCACACTGCTACAAAATTAAGTATTTTCATGTCATTGATATTGCAAAATGATTTGTTGAGTATTATAAGTAATAAAGGTGTCATGTGGGTGTTTAAATGTATTACTTTGATATAAAAAAATAGTATTGTTTATTTGTTAATTTTTGTTGAAATAATAAAGAAACTGCATAGTTTTAGAAAGATACAAACCCTTGAACTAATCTTTTTATTTAATTTATTCTTTTAGGTAAATGTTTGTGGTTGAAAAGAGTCACAATAATTTACTCTATCAAATATCAAATGCTGTAACCAGCCTAAACCTGATTTAAGTCATTTGAATTTAACTACTAACTAAGTGGAGTTAGTGAGAATGTCTTAAAGTGTCCACTCCTAGTTTCCATATTTACCTTTTTTATTTTGAAGTTATTTATTGGGATTCCAGAAATTGCAGTAAAGTCAAATTTTCATTGGTGTTGCCGGCCGGTGTGACCTGACTTTGCTCTTCCCTTCAGGTGAGAGGCCCTATAAGTGCTCACATTGCGGCAAGGCTTTCAACCAGAAGGTGGTGCTGCAGACTCACATGGTGAGGCACACTGGAGAGAAACCCCACCTCTGCATGTTCTGCCCTGCCTCATTCTCCCAGAAAGGGAACCTGCACTCCCACGTTCATAGAGTGCATTCTGAGGTAAGAGCACAGTGCTACAGGTTTGAAAGTGAAATACTCACACCTTTCTTTGATATTCTCTTTTATTAAATTGAAACAATGGGCTTACCTGACTGGTAATAGAGGAATGAAATGGATCTTAAAATACATGAATTGCATGTAATCACGGCAGAAATGGAAAGACGAGTTTTGACACATCCATCACTACTTGAATCCTCCCTAAATCCTCTTGGAATTTAGCAACAATTAGAAATATCAGATTTGTTTTCAGTGCAGTAATATCACAGCTGATGTTCTGTGTCAGATCTTTTGAAGAAGTGAAAGACTGTTACCAGGTTAGTGCGACTGCGTGTGTAGGAACAACTTCTAAAGCCTTTTGTGGCTCCACAGGGAGCTGTGTGAAGTCTGTTAAATTGCCTCAAGTGATGTCACTTGAGTCAGCATCGGTTGGGTCTCAAGACTACAAAACCTGTGGGTGCTGAGGTGCTCATCTGTGCTTGAGGCTACATTAGCCGTTAAAAAATAAAACTATTTGTAGATAACAATGGGCCTCAATCACCAATAGCTCCCTAAGTTTGTTGTTAAATGTGTCCATGAGAGAAGTTTGGTGAATAAGGCTTAAGGATCTTAAAGTGTTTCAGCTGTGTACAGAACAGCTGGGCTCAAGGAGTGAGCGCGGCAGCCTTCAGTCAGAGCGGCGTGTGCTGTTTAAAGTGAAGTGATTGCTGATAGTCCAGTGCTTGTTGTTTGGTTGCATGAGGAGAGCAGGACACCACAAAACGAAATGGCCTTAAGAGAGCCAAGACTAATAAATGGTTTCCAATGATGGACTTGAACAGCTGTGATAGCATTTCAAATGTATGTTTATCACACAGAAGAAATATCCGATACTGTGACTAGACTTGTTACGCTGTTTACCAAGTGATGGTAATTAACACCAATTTGCCTGCCCTCCTTGTTACATTCAATGCAACAGGACACCTTGCCATGTTGCTCGGTGTCTGCTGGGAAGGGAATGAGGTGAAATTGCAACTCTTTGTTCCTCATTTGATTCTTCTGCTTTTGTAAGAACTTCACAGCAGCCAATCTTAAAGAGCCCTCCTGATTTAGACATCCTAATCTAGTCTGGACTCTGGTCTCTAGTGGTTGAGCTGATTGTAAAGCAACACAATGATCTCCATCACTGGAGGTTCAGTGGCTCCCCCATCTGTGGATATGCCACAGTGTTCAGTGCTAGTGCACCTAACAAAGCCTTAAAGTATAACATATTCTTCGTGCATCCACCCAGAGCTCCACATTAATTTGGTTGAGTACTGCTAGTAGCTGATAAATTCATTTACCTGTGTTCTTAAATTATTGCATTATGCTTTTGGTTGTCTGTCTTATCTATCCGTGCGTCCCATTCTTACGAACGCGATATCTCAGAGACCCTTCTTCCAATTTGGCACAAAAACACACTTGGACTTGTGAATTAACTTTTTGGATTTTTGTGGTAAAAGGTCAAAATAATTTTGACCTCACAAAACACATCTTTGGCCATAACTAATATGCTAATCATGGCAATTTCACACAAACTTTTACTAATAGGATAAAATGATGGAGTGATGATGTGGAAAGACATGGCGATCGGGAATGATGACCTACTTACTTAGTTATTTCTTTCTGTCCATCATGCATAGATCCTCTTCACCATAATCTCTACTCTTGCAGGTAATGTGAGCTGCTTATGAGTCCTGTTGACTTAGTTTTATAAGCTCTGGACATATAATGTGCAAAAAAGACACAGCGTCCACACCTTTTTATTGTTTCTGCAGCGGGGGCGTTGTAATGGTGTTTCTTTTTAGAATGTGTCCCAATAGAAAGCGAGTACATATCTGATGGCTGGTTTTGCCACGTCCATTGTGCAAAGTGTTTGTGTGTAATTGAAATGTGACATTTATTTTCTTTCAGGGGTTCACTTCCTCTTTGTGTTTTTAACAAGATAGATTAGAACTAATTGAAGAATGGATGTTGTTTTCCATTTCCTTGCTAGCCAACACGATGTGTATTCTATACTAAAAGCCCATGATGGGGCCAGCCGATTGAATTACTTCTGGAAAGCCAAACAGCAGGACCATATGAATAATGCATCTAATTTTCACAAGTGTCCTTCAGCTTTCCTGTTCCAGATAGAGTTTGTCCTCATGATAACTGACTTTATGAATAAATTGAGGTCAGGTGTTATTTGCAATAGATTTCATGAGCAGATGCATACTCGTCAGGGGAGTCACATCATTTGGGTTTAAATCCAATGAAGTGTTTTGGTCATGTAGGGTGTCTGTAGGTGTGTCGGGGCAGTAACACTGTCTACACATAAAAGGCTTACATCAGCTGCAACATATAAGTCTACCAACACCTCAACTGATTTCATCTGCTTTTGGTTATTACACTTCAACTGCTTTCAGAGCTTGAACTTCAACTGCAACTCATACACATCTAACATCATATTAACACTTTTGGATTGTTGTAGAAAATAAGCTCAGTGGCACATAATTATGTAGCCTAGTGTAAAGGCCATTAGATTCTCTTCCAGAGTCCTTGACCTCTTGACGTTTTCCATCCAGTTCAAGGAAAAGTGGTTCGGTGAAGACATAGGACCGATTTCTTTTGACTATTTGACCGCAGCCCTGATTTCTGTCCTGATCTTTTTATCATTGTCACTTCACATATGACATCTATGCCATTTCTCTCCCTTCTTACTCAGTCCTTTACTCTCACTTAATGACTACCACTTCAGTGAAAACACACATCATGGCCATGTGAGACATGACCTCCTGTGTTCAACCATCGTTTCCATATGTTGTACACACTCATCCTTGACCCAGCTTCCATACACCCATCATCATGATGGTGTGAGCACCTTTCTGGAGCTCCTTGATATGCCCTCACAAACTTACTTCAAATGCATCCTGTGTTAGTTCACCCTTCTCCTCCTCTGTCCACTGACACTGATCTTCCACACTTCACCAGTGGATTAGAAGCAAGCAATCACCTTCCCTTGTCATTTTCTTTTTTAGGCTGCACACTCAACAGTCACACTTGCTCTTGTGGATATTTTCCTTACTGCTCCTACACTCCTAATCAGTTAGTAGTAGCATCACTGTTTCACACCCACCACTTACTGGCCTTTTAGTCTTGGATGTCAGTGGTTTAAATGTTCAAGTTATTCTCCCCTCTCTTACTTAAGCATCTTACTCGTCCCTGCTCAGTTTCTAGGATTATCCAAACATGAATTGAACAACTAATCCAAATAACTCGATCAAAGGTTCCTGTACCGGCTGTGGACGAAGGCAAATTCAACAAACTCCAATGTTTTCAATCTATAAGTCAACACTGCTTCTTTTGCTTCTGATTTCAGAATCTGAATCAGAATGAGGGTCATTGCCAAGTAAGTTGTTTATATACAAGGATTTTGGTTTAGTATTTGGTGCATACAATAAATATATTAAAAGGAAATAAAGAAATACAGGCAAAGTACAGCAAAAGTCAAGAAACAGATTTAGATTCAGTCGTGGGCAAAGCACTACACACATTTCCTCAATAATGCCCCTGATTATAAACATTATATATACTTGAGAAATGCTAACTTAAGAGGGATGGTATATATTAGTGCATGTCTGCTATGCATTATCCACTTTGTGATATAATAACTCAGGGGCCATCAGGTGGTGGTATCACGAGGGAACAGTTCCTTACTCCTACCTATGTTATTATAAATCATAATAAATGACCCCCTAAGGCTGTAAGTACTCATTACTTATACCTATGAATGAAAGCGCTCACTCTTGAGCGGTTCCCGAGTCATTTGACTGGCCGACAAAGTCGTAAATACCAGTAGTCATAAACGCAATACGAGGAAAAAGGCAATTATATCCACATAACCTTTTATTTCTCTATAAATCTGTGTACATTAATACAGTAGCCTTCATGCCTGGACCACAAACAAGAGCAAAGTGTGAAGTTTGCAGACCAAAGGCAGCATCTTTTTGTCTTTAAAATGATCTGAGTATGATAATCTCAACTAATCCCTGTGTGAAATTGAGCTCCAGTCTATAATCTCCCAGGCCTTGCAAAGAAATAATGTATTTAGTGGGCAAAGCAGGGATATCAGCTGAGTTCTACCAACTTAAATCTGCATCCCCATCAAGATACATTAACAGCTGAACACTACAACCTCAATGTACTCTGGACTAGGATAGGTGGAGATAATATCATCATACATTACTCTGTAGGGGAGCTTTACCAGCAAAACATAACATATACATAGCAGCCAGGGATGATTGTTTTGTGTTCTCTTACAGACTAAAGGCGTACCACTGTTCCCATGCATGGACTGCAGCTGTGTATTCAAGAAGTTGGGCAGTCTGAATGCCCACATCAGCAAGATGCACATCTCCGTGATTGAGGTGCCCTCTGGCACTCCGGTAAGGGAACAGTATGCAGAGCACATGAGCAGGAAGGTTGTCACTCTTAATCAGGCCCAGCACCCACTTACAACATTAAGTATGTTAATTCTCTTGACCCTGGTGGATGAGGTTAATACACTTGTTCTTGGAAACTGGGACATATTCAGGGGGCCGCAGGTATACTTTAGCCCAACAGCAGATAAACAGGGCTAGCAAAAAATCTCTATCTTTCTCATTAGCTGCTTTATCTACTGTCATGATTGTTGGGAGCCTCTCTCCCACTCCATTTCCTTTATAAACCATTGCTTCTTTTTCCAAATATGTTTTTTATCTTTTATCAGTAACTGGTAGATAATTATGCTAGTTCGATTTGGCATTAGCCTTTCAGTACTTTGACCGTTTCCTTTTTCCAAGAACTCTAAAAGCCTTTCCTTCATTTACTCTATAAGAGCAGCACTCACTTCTAGTTTTATGTTTTTAAAAACAATTTCCATTCTGAATTCAATCAAGCAAATCAGAACCGGCATACAATCTAAAACGCAGCGTAGTGCCTGCCAAGCTTCTCAGTGACCTTTGTTGTTTACAACAATAATTGTTTGTCCTTTAAAGTTTAGTGATGTTGAAATGCAGTGGTGGACTGTATGAGAGGCAAGGGTGATACAAATAATAAAGGGCACCAGCTGCATGTGGGGGGGCCTGTATGACACTGCCTCACCTTTTCTTCACTGGAACGCCACCGTAGAGGACACTTAATCATGCTGTGCGGGGGAGGGTGGGAGCTGAGTCCACCAATATCCTAATGCTTCATGTCACACCCCCAGATAAACTTACCTTGTATATGTATAAAATGACCTGTAATATGTAACCATCAGGCCTGTGTATTGGCAAGGTTTGTGCATTGTGCTATGATGCAATACTGTAAATAAACAAATCTAATTTTAGGAAAACTGAAGAACACACCACCTACGATCTAAGTACTTTCTAAGTATCACAGTGAAAGGTAGATTCTTTAGATAGACATAGCCACTGTCTGTACTTACTTCATTGTCTCTGTTGGCATGCTGCATGAGAAATCAAAATGTCAATGATCACACACATGTAGATGTTACTAACTAACATTGTCTTCAGTAATGCCCAATGCTCTGTTAATGTTATGCTCCAGAGAGACCCGACTAAATATTAGTCATTTTTCAAATTGTGACCTGATTGTGTGAAGGCTGATTGTCAAATGTGTCATTCTCGCTCTATTGCCCCCCCACTTCTCCTGTAGGAGACAGAGACGACATGTCAGGCTCATGGGGAGTCAGAGGGGGGCGAGGGCGTGACAGATGTCATCCAGCAGCTTCTAGAGCTGTCTGAGCAGGTCAGCGGGGACACAGTCCAGCCCCAACTTCCAGAGCCGGCTATTGCCATGGAAACTGCCATTAACCAGGACATCCTGCAGGTGAGCAAAAAACATTCACCCACACTCAGTAGTACTCAGGGCTCCAACGACTGACTGGGAAGCACCTGCCTCAGACCTAAACTTCACAGCATATGGTTCAGTTATTTACCTGAAAGCAACACTTTAACGAGCGCACCACTTCAACTTCAACTACCATCCCTCAATGTGACACACACTTATGAGGATATGAGGAGGGACAAAGACTTGTCATTTAGAAAATCCTCCGTGTGTGTGTGTGTGTGTGTGTGTGTGTGTGTGTGTGTGTGTGTGTGTGTGTGTGTGTGTGTGTACACAAACTCACAGCTCCAGCTGCAGCTGTTTAGACTTAAAATCTAAAATGTAAAACACCTTCCACAAATGCAAAAAGAAAATGCTTAAATCTCACTCAATTGTCCCTCTCGTATCGTCCTCACTTTAGTGGATCTTAACATATCGGGAATGGAAATAATCTGCAGATGCTCCGGTTCAAAATGAGTTCAAACTTTTCTTTGGATATCAGTTTTCGAGCCACGATATGTGGCCTGCAACAGACTGGGTTAAGGTTGTTTTTAGCCGAGGCGTTTCCCGGAGATAACTTGCGCCGCTTCCCAGCCAGTTAAGAGGAGTGGCTTAGGCCTGGCTGAGATAATAATTCTTTACATAATTAGGTTTAGTGTTTTTATTTAGTTTGAGGAAACTGTTGTAAGATTCAATTGGTATTTCCATAACTGTATTTGTGTTGTACATTAGGGCATTTTTAAAGCTGTGGTGTTTGAGCAGATTTCTTTCTGTTCCTGTAGCAAGCTCTGGAGAACAGCGGGCTGAGTGTGGTCCAGCCGCACAGCGACGCCGCATCCAGAGAGTCACACAACCAGAACACCGAGGATGCCGCTGGAGAAAGCAAGAAACTACAAGGTTCCGACAAACCGGCCAGGGAGAAGAAAAGGAGCATTTTCAAGAAACCTATACAAATGCCAGGTAGGAGAAGTATTACAGAACATTCACACAAGCAGTGAATCACAATAACAAACGGCAAAAGATTTTGAAGCTCAGTAGGTTTGATGTTGCTTTTCAGTCTTTGGGAAATCATTAAATGTAAACCATGTTACTAATTCAGTGAAGCACGAGAAATCTACTAATTATAATTCAGATAACTGATTAATAAGTTGAATTATTTAAATTTAGTAAATATGCTAAACATTTGCAGATTGAGAAATCTATTTAAAAGAGGTGCTTGTCTTATCTGCATTGCAATTATGAAAGATTTCTCTGTTTCAGGGCTCTAAGTGTTTTTCACCACCGTCCCGAAATACAATTTTAACTGTCCCGAATTAAACGCTGGCAGTCTCAATTTTACAATGTTTTTTTACAATGAAGTTATTATTATTATTATTATTATTATTATTATTATTATTATTATTATTATTATTATTATTATTGTTGTTGTTGTTGAAAGTGATGCGTGTCATAAATAAAACACCATGGGAATTGTAATGTATAAATTAGCTCATATTTTATACATTATTTTGTTACATATTCATTGTTTTATTCATATCAAACTCGTTCAATTCATAAATCTATTGTTGTTTTTATTGTAATATCTGTAAACATGGTCAGCGATTACATTTCGGTTTGATTGCAGTTATATTTTGCAGGCTAGGTCTATCTTCTGTCCCGCGACAGATGTTTTTTTATCGTCCCTGTTTTTTTTCTTACCGCGTGACGCCCTTAAGTTTGAGCCATGCTCTGTTTACTGGCTGCTGTTCAAAGTAAAGGAGAACATCTGTCATTATATTTATCAAACTTTATGAAAACCGGGCAATTTAATACATTTACAAAGATGAAAACAGCTTTCAGTTGCAGCAATAAGATATCGACGTGACCGGAAAACACTGGACAGCTGCTTCACTCTGCCTTCCCTTCCAGGGTCCATCAGGGAGGAGAATGGCGTCCGCTGGCACGGCTGCCCATACTGCTCCAAGGAGTTCAAGAAGCCTAGCGACCTCGTCCGCCACATCCGCATCCACACTCACGAGAAGCCTTTCAAGTGCAAACAGTGCTTCAGAGCTTTTGCTGTCAAGAGCACCCTCACAGCACATATGAAAACGCACACGGGCGTCAAGGCCTTTGAGTGTCAGTGCTGCCTCAAGTGCTTCTCAACTTCTGGCAGCATGAAGGTACACATGCGTCTGCATACAGGTGAGAAGCAGGTCCATTTCATGAAAGGGTTACATTTAAAGCCAAACTAAAAATGCAACATTTGAACACACTTTCTTTGTCACTTTATTGGCAAATTCTTTAACATGCCAAAAATAATCAGTATGCACATAAATAAAAAGGCGACATGTGAGCTTTCAACATGATGTTTTCCTTTTCACGGCAGCCTCCATCATTTAGTATTCAGCTTGTTATAATAAGTGATGCAGGAAATGACAAAAGCTGCTGGACCTGTATACACACAGTGGTGCTGCTACAGCTACAGCTCTTATTTGCACTCATGTGTTTGCAATTATTCTGTATTTCCTCTCCTTGGAGAGATTACCCCAAAGAATCATCCCCCTGGACATGTAATGTCGGCATTAGTGTGAAGAAACAGAACTGTAACACATGTAACATAATTATTATGTGCATCTGTGCATTAGTTTTTGTCTCTCGAATTGCTATGTAATGGCAGTTGTCTATGTTAGGTGTTTACTTTAGCGTTGGTCATGTGTTAGCTCTAAGCTAAGGCTGTTGATACTGTTCTCAGTGTTTCTCACTAAGGCTTTGTCCTCATACAGTTTCATATCTTTGTCACTTTTCCTTGTGCTGTAATTTGATTTCATAGAAATATATATTGTGTCCTGCTAACTGCAAGGCGTTGTAACATTTTGTAGACAAAAGTGAAATAAAGTTATATGAGCTTGAGTGTGAGTTTCATATTATTTATCTAGATTGACTTAGGGATAGCACATTCTGATATATTTAGTTTAATTTGTAGCTTATTTTTGTTTTTTATCTTTTGATGTTTGTATCAATATGTCAGTCTCAGTCTAATTCTCTAAATACTAATTCTCCAAAAGTGCTGTTTTTTTCTTTCTAGGTGTGCGTCCTTTCCCTTGCCCTCACTGTGACAAGATCTTTCGTACATCAGGCCACAGGAAAACACACATTGCTTCTCACTTCAAAAGCTTGCAACAGAAAAAGCACAAGTTTCCCCGCAAAACCAACAAAGCCAAAGTGTCCAAGAGTAACCTACCTCTGCCTGACATCCCCCTGCAGGAGCCCATCCTCATCACTGACTTTGGTGAGCACCTGTTGACAGGCTTGTGTTTATACTCACGGATGTGTTGCGTTGTTCAGTTGTGTTTCTTGGTTTATGTTTCTTTATGTGTACTGCGTGTTCACGTGGAAGACATATTGATTGTTCACGTGTTGCTGAACAGGCCTCATCCCATCACAAAACCCCCGCTTGGCTTTCCAACAATACCTTGAGGTGGTGGGCAGCGACCGACCATACAAGTGCCAGTTCTGTAGTAAAGCCTACAAGAAATCAAGCCATCTGAAACAGCATGTCAGGTAAAGCTTCTTTACAACAGTACAGAATGTAAACGAGTTGAAGCAATGTGACATATTTTCTGATTAATATGCTAATAGTTGATACAAAACAAATGATCTCATCCAATATGCTTATCATATTGGATGAGATCATTTTTCAGAGAAGTGCTGTGTCTCAATTTCTTGTAGTACTGTCTTGTATGTCCATGTTGTACACTACTGTATGTCCTTGCGTAAGTGCGCGAATTGTGACAAGGTAGTGTTGTGTATTCACATATGTATAATTGAATTCTTTTTTTACAGTCCTATATTCAAAATACAACAAATTGGCCATACAGTCATGAAAGTGTTTAAATAATAGCAATATTCTCTGACTGCATAGAAATAAAAGGTGTAGGCTGAAGCATGACCACAACTCTATCCAAGAAATTAGTAAAACTACAAAAATAAAATATTATAAACAAACCACAACATCATAAATGTGTAAACAGATAAACAAAACAGAAACACATCAGAATTGTAATTTCTCCGTGTTGGTCAAAGTAAGGTCATCATAAATCAGAGGCAATTATTTCTGTCATGTCATGACCTTTTCTCAAATCAACACATCACTACATTTGTTTTAATTAATTGTTACAACTATTCTACAAATTGAATTGAACTGTCGCACTTCATTTTTCCACATTTGTCCTTACCCTCTTTGTTTACAACGTATCATTTCCTCTGAATGGAACAACAACCCGTACACACCATCAGGAAGGGTTCTTTCTTTATGTTGACACATTATTTGTAGTGTTTTACACGTACACATTTTCCTAAATCGTGAGTTGGTTGGGTCATTATGATCAGCAGTAGTGACAATTATTATGGCTCTTTTTTACAACATTACATTACAGTTCATTTAGCTGACGCTTTTGTCCAAAGCGACGTACAAAAAGTGCAAACAATCATGGCGATACAACTCCGAACAGCAAGAATCTTGCAAGTACAATAGCTTCAATATAAAGATTGAATTTCACATGCTACCGCCGTATACTTTGTGTCTCACTTAAAACTACTAAAACTGCAGCTTCATGCCTAACTACTTCAGTGTGCCCATCCTTTTATTGTCCCAGGTCTCATACAGGAGAAAGGCCCTACAAGTGTCTGCAGTGCAGTCGGGGTTTTGCCTCGTCGGGAGTCCTCAAGGCTCACATCAGGACCCACTCCGGCCTAAAGGCGTACAAGTGCCTGATGTGCGACACTACGTTCACCACCAGCGGCAGCATGCGACGCCACATGACCACCCACAGTGATCTGCGACCTTACATGTGCCCCTACTGCCAGAAGACCTTCAAGTCATCACCCAACTGCAGGAAGCACATGAAGACACACAGGTTCGGGCTTTGTCTCCATGTTTGTTTGTGTTGTTGGTTATTTATTTATTTATTTTGCCATGTACTTAGGAGCACATATGCAAGGACAAGGAAGTCATATATAAGCCGCAAAAAGTCCAAGTGCAACTATAATGACAAACTAATATATACAATCTAAGATTCTGACTTTCTTGTTCTGCCAAACCAGGTATGAACTGGCCCAGCAGCTGCAGCCCCAGTCAACAGATGATCCCTTAGGAGGGGGCACGGTGGCCCATGATATGCAGGTGGAAATAGAGGGAGACTCACTCCAGCAAACGTCTGCTACCTCAGAAGAGCAGCAAAGTATGTTGGGACTGGGCCAGACAGAGGATGTGAATGGAGGTCAACAAGTGACATTGGAGGCGCCCCTGACTGACCAGCCCCTACAAGGAGAAGGTAAGCAGGGGGGTGGCCAGAGGGGTGGCCAGGAGAGGCTCATCATAGATGGATCAGGACCAGGGTATCTGGAACATGGTGTCTGTGTGGATTAACTGTTAACATGTCTTGCTGGAAAGCCAATCAAATGTCTACAAAGAGACACAGAACTACTACAAAGGGGTTCAAAATGACTGTAAAAAAATGCAAAATGACTTCAAAGAGACACAAAAGTACTACAAAGAGGCACAAATTCCATAAAGAGATGCAAAGTGACCACAAAGAGATATGTGGCATCACATTTTACCCTAAAATGTGACCTTTTTAAAGATTGTGAAATATTTTCCTCAACTCAGAGGTTCATTTAGGAGTGTGTAGACTAAGGCTTTCACAGTAGTTACTGTCATTATATAGAACATGTGCACGTCAGTTCCCATGGTTATGCTTCACTCACACCTCTAAAACTAGAGGTCTTCATTGTCCTTCAGAACCAAACAAGTTGATCTCAGATTTATTTTTTATCATGAAGGTTTTGTTGCCACTTTAGAATTTGCTTTTCTTAAACTTCCTCAGTTTTAAAATGCATGTCTTGTGTTCAGGTTCAGTATGCTTGACCTCAGCTATCCATATTTGATGATATTTTAATAATAAATATAGACTGCAATTTACCCTCCACACAAAGGTTTAAAGGTCTGTTTTTAATGTCACTAAATGCAGAAGCGTTGAGGTTCCCTCTCTGTTCATCTTTGTCTTTGTGAGTATCAGACTCACCTGCATCTCTTTCTCTGTTGTGACAGACTCGTATGTGACTACCCAACATGCTCTGCCTCAGAATATCAGTCAGTTTGACACACCAGCACTTCCTCAGCCGGCCTTTGACCAGCAAACTCTCACGCAAGGTACAAACTCACACACTTTCTGTCTCACCGATGTCACTCATGCAGGCTTTTCCGTTCTGTTTTTTCCCCAGAGAATCAGTTTTTTAAACCATTATGTCCGTAATGCATTAAAAAACACTAGTGTGTGTGTGTGTGTTTATGTATGACAAAGAAGTAGAAACATGTGCATACTGTCATTTCTTATTGAGCAAAATATGAATTTTCTGATTGAAAAGTGAATAAATGAGTTGTAGCAAGTCACTTATCCTTCCAGTAATTTATCTGCAGAGGTTTCTGTTACAAGAGTTTATTTATTGTGCAGTGTATGAAGTTGGCCCCAAGAAACCTCCGTAGTTTTAATCTCTCACTTTAGGCTATCATTAAAAAGACATCAAACATTATTGATAGAATAAACTTTCTGTCAGCTTCACTCGTCTGTCAAAAGAGAAAGCAGCTGTTGGTTGTGTGGAGAAGCCAGACTCACTACAATTCAAACAGTTAATTTGGTCATAGAGAGATACGAGACACTTTCCCAGATGGTACATGTTCTTTCTTCCCTCTCTTGTGTAACTGTAAGCCAGTGTATTGCTCTCGAACATATGGCTGCTACTTTACTCCCACCAACTAACTCACCGAGTTCCCGACATGGCAGCCTGGATTGTGTGGAATCAGAATAGTGGGCATCACAGCACACCGACAGCAAACATCTGTCAGGCAGATCTACCTTTTCTAATCTCTCCGGAGGCACTACAAGCTTTTTATCTGTCCAGAACAGACCTGAAATGTTCTCATTCTCATTCAGCCTGGAGTCGAGAGCACCAAGCACATGAGGCTGGGCAAGAGCACTCTTGAGCAGCTAATCATATTTTAACCCCCAGTATACCGCTGCCATGTAAAAAGCATTATTATGTGCTTTATGGAAGCACATAAAATGATAATGTAAACTTGAAAATTAAAATGTATTTCCACATATCATTATCATTTTGAAATATATATACAAATATACATGTTACTTGAGTAAAAAATTGAAATGGAAATGCATTAATCCAATTTTCTTTTTAATATACTCGTCGTTCTATGACCACATTAAAAGTAAAATGTAAAAGCTGCTTAACTTATATTTTCAGTTGTGCCCTGCTGCACAGTGGACACTGCACATTTTAATTCAATATTGAAAATGTAGCCTAATATTCCATTTGTGCAAGCTTTATTTAAGTCACAATAAAATTGAAATGCAATTTTCTATCCATTTAAAAATGAAAACTATTTGAATTTTGAATTTGAATATTGTCCACTGTACAGCGGGGTACGACTTTAAAAATGAAATGTCAAACAACTTTTCTATTTTCCATTTAATATGGTCGTAGAAGTATGTGAAAAAAAAATGCTAATTATTAATAGACGCCTTGAGATTGCTTTTAGCTTTGAAAGGCGCTTTACAAATCCAATTTATTATTATTACTTATTATTATTATTAATAATATAGATTAATGCATTTTAATTTTTACTCTAATAACACATACCTATTTGGAAAATGATAATGCTATTGTGAAATTACATTTTAATTTTCCAGTTTACATTATTATTTTAATAAGGTCCCACAGTTTCTAATATAACTTGTAAAATTGATCCCTGGGGTTTCATGTGGGAAACCCTGTATTGTTTTTCAATGTGTAACTTAAACTGCCACAGAAGGTATACATAATGAACACCCAGATTGCCAAACTGCTTGCATTTTAAAAATCACAGCGTTGCACCGTTTTCCTTAGTGGATTATGCATTAGTTACTTTTGATGTGAAATATTAATATGTAGACACAAGTCTTTGAAATTTAAATGTCATAGCTTTAAATGGATTTAAATAGAAACAGCCTTTCAGACACAGAATTTCAAAGGATAGTTTTAATATTCTCAACCCTCAGATAGATAACTTATTTGAATGTCTTGAATGCATTTATTGTAAGTCACTTTGGACAGAAGTAATGTGATAACTCTATGAATCCCAAGATGGGAAACTAGTTTGGTCGCCGATGCACAACAGCAAATCACGAAGAGATGCATAAATTAAAGCACCTTTTTAGAGGATGACCTTCAAACTGAAGTATGGTCTGAACGAGGTGTCAACCTAATTATCACTTATTATTATTATTATTATTATTATCACACATAATCACTTTAATTTTCATTTTTTCACAGATAAAACAAATAATATAGATACTTAAGTATAGATGGCGGATCCAATAACTAATTACTTGTATAGTGTGTTCGTATGCACAGATTTTAAACAATAACAGATTGAAGGCTATACATCATTGAGCATCTTTCTGCTGCAGGCTGTTTGCCCCTCTGCTGGTCAGTGAGCAGTGTCAGCAGCCAACACTTTCAATGAATGATGGTATTGTGTACAGTTCAACAACAAATCCATAAAACTCATCCTCCCTGCTGATGCAGTTCCTGCCTGTTGTTTTGCTGTGTTGTGCAGAGTTTTCAGAAAAACACAAATATGCACCTAGATTTCATAGTTTGCTATTTTTATTTTTGCTGAGAGAAAAATGCGTGCTTTATCGACTTGTCAACTGCATTTGTGCTGAGTTTTATATCCACTGTTGATATTAAATGCCGTGACGTCAGATATTCTGCCTATTTTAGGTTTAGTGTGTTGCAAATTGCAAAGTTTATAAGTAAAAAAATGTAATTGCTATTTTATTTTTCAGTTCTTTAAAGAGACTAATTATTCTGTGTTGTCTCCCTTCAGGCTTCAGCATCACAGAATCAAGCTACAGTCAGTCCCAGTTCTCCACTGTCCAGCAGCTGCAGGACTCCAGCACCCTGGAGTCTCAGGCCCTGTCTTCCAGCTATCACCCCCCCAATCTGCTTCACGTTCCCAGTGCTGAAGTGGTGAGTCCTGGGCCTCCATCTGTGCACCTAGCCCTTAAGGCCGGGACACACCAAGCCGATATCGGCCGTCGGTTAATGTCTGGCTGTCGGTGAGCGTCTGTCGGCCTTGTCTTTTGCGGCTCCGTCGCCACTAATTATTTCATATCGGCTTGGTGTGTCAGGGCCTCTAGTACCTACAGCTGATATATTTACAGTTCAAGAATTATTTTTAGTTGTGATATTTAATACTGATTTCTTTCAATTTGCACCACAGGCTCCCTTTGTAGAGTAGATAATTATATACAATTTTGGAGCTGCATAGATTTTCATATTAATGGTACAAGAACTGACCTTGTAATTATGGCGGTACAATGAGTTGACATATACACATTTGCAGATTAATGCAAATATTTGCTTGAATAACTGGCTTTATCACTGATATGCAGGACACTGGGTAGCCTGTTGTGTTTTTTTAATTTGTTTATTTATTTTACATTGTTTTAATTTAGATTTCCGTTCTATTTCTAAAAAACGTTTTAAATAACCCAAAATAAATAGTTTTATTTTCAGAGCACATGCTTATTTGTGTTATTGCTAAAGTGGGTTGAAAAAAATGTGTATCACTTTTGTGTGCATTAAGTACATACTGTACCTGGAGATAGAGCGTGGTTAGCATAGCTTAGCATTAACCCCTTGCAGTAGGGAAAAACTGCTAGCTTGACTCTCTCAAGTGCTTAAAAATATGCCTAGCATCTTAATAATTAATAATGATTTCCTCAATGGAATGTGCACTAAAGTTAACCCAACAGTTTGCAACACATTCTCTATGGGGTCTAATGCTCAGTTTCTGTTAAAACTGTTTTAGAGAGGAGTCCAAAATAACCAAACAGTTGAATCAACACCTGTCTAAAAACAACTTGAACAATATCTGAAACTGGACATTACATTGAAATCAATCTTTAACGACTAAAGAGTATTTCCCCTAAAAGTTGAAGTGATCCTTTAAAGACATCTGAATCAAACACAACACACTTCAAAACTATTAACGCCTTTTTAAATGCATTTCTATCTGCATTTCTATCTGCATCGAGGTGGGTTTATTTTGTGTAATTTGTTGATTTGCCTTTTATAATCTAGACAAATGAACTTCTTCAGCAGAGCAGTCAGGAAGAGCTTCAGCTGACCACCGAAACACAGGACTACCAGGATGACAGCGAGGACAACAGCAAGAGAGCCTACAGGTTTACTCCTGACTTATATCTTAGCTTTAGCTTTCAAATTCCAACCTTCTGTTTAAACACCAGCAGTGATAAATAGAGGTATTTAGAGGTTCTTCCTCTGCCATCTTTGCACACCTGCTTTGCTCAGAGGTAATTCGGCAAACAAGTCCGAGTCCGTTACATCTGTGCAAGGAGGAAAATGTTGGAAAAACAGAGTGGGGGCGGTGCCGGTGGCCGGAGTCTAATAGGCCATTTTAATCTATCACTGGTCCAATGAGACCAATTTTCCACAAAATAACACGCCTTGTTTATGGTTTACAGCATGCAAATCTGTAATGTCTACATGGTCCAAGTTCTCTGGTTTGTCCTCAAGTGTAATTGAGTGGTTAAAAAGAAAGTTTACATTAGCATTTGCCTGTGCCAATCAAGGACAATTTCTCATAACTGCTTCTGTTGTCTTTCCTGAATGATTTTAGATGTACTGAAAAGTGAATTTTGGCCAATTCTTGGTTTATTCTCTGTTCATTGTCCCCTCAATTCCCACTAATCATCAAGCCTGTTCATGGCTTCATGCATTCATAGCCACATGGTGTTAACCGTGCCATGGAAAAGTACCTAGTTTCCACCAAAGCGCTTGGCATTCAGGCCCAAAGAGTTCAGTTATGTCTCTTGAAACCAGAACCTCTTTTTCAACATGCTCTGAGTTCTTTGAGAGCGGTTTTCCAAACTCCAGGTAACCCATGAGAGGCATTCATTCCACCATTCAAGCCTGATTGCACTGCAATGATTTCTGTCTGACAGGTTCTCTCATATCTGGACATGATTTTCTGCCAGTCTCCTCTTTTGTCTTAGTCACGACCAAACAACCCCCATATCCCAGATGATTGCCTTTTGCTAGTTATATTCCATCTCAAATAACTCAAAGTCACTCTGCGATCAGTGGTCATAGATCATAGCACAGGGGTCGGGAACCTTTTTGGCTGGGAGAGCCATAAAAGCCAAATATTTGTTTATGTATTTCCTTGAGAGCCATATATTTAATCAATTTGAACGCAACTTTATGCATGCATTTTTTTAAGAATAACACGTCTCTGAGTACTAATAGCGGTATCAGTGTTGCATTGAACACGTGCTCTTTTATTAAATAAACTAAACGCTTACGTTATTTATCTCATATTTCAGTGTTTACTGCACGGGTGTCAAACTCAAGGCAATTATGACCTATTTAACCTCTTATGTCTGTTGTTGTTGGTGTTGTTTTTGTTGTTGTCCTGCATTTTAGCGCCTTGAGATTGCTTTTAGCTTTGAAAGGCGCTTTACAAATACAATTTATTATTATTATTATTTATTATTATTATTATTATTATTATTATTATTATTATTATATCCGGCCCGCGAGAAAATATCATATGTCTGTGATACCTGGCCCGCCGGTTTTGGTAATTGCATCAATGCATGGCACAACCACGGGAAAAGACATTTGAGGAAGTATCTAAATGTGTGAATGAAATGAAAGTTTTTGGAAAGCAAAGGGAAACACACCACAGATATCTGGGACGATGTGAGCTGGACTGTTTGTGCGACATTACGAAGCATCTCACATGTTAAACCTGCAGCTTCAGGGCCTGTGTGATCACGGACATGTATGATGCAGTGAGAGCTTTCTAAACCGAGCTGCCTGTGGGAGACTCTGATGCAGAAGGAAACTTTGGTCACTACGTGTTTCCAAACACTGACAAACATCTCCACCGCTGTGTTCCCGACAGCAGTCTGCTGATGCACTGAGAGCATTTGCCGACTTTGCTGCTCAGATATTTTAATTGAACTGCTCAGCAACCCGTCTGCAGTTGACTTAAATATGTTCCATATCTTTTTGCACTTTATGTGTACCCTGTTCAATAAATGTGGACCGCGTTTGGCCCTCGACGTAGTCCCAGTTTTTAATGTTGGCCCTCTCTGTGAATGAGTTTGACCCCCCCGGTCTACTGCTTGCTTTGCGCAGTTTCTCCTCTGCTGTTTCGCAAAGGGCAGGGCTCCGCCCCCTACACACACACACACACACACACACACGTGTGTAAGTGTGTGCGCTGTGCAGTCAGAGACAGAGCGGAGGAAAGGAGAGGGGAGAACTAAAAACAAATCCTCTGCTAAATGTTTTACTTTAAAATGACACAATATTTAATATTTATTACTTGTTAATCATGTTAAAAAATGTCAGCTCAGAATTGTCTGCGAGCCATATCGCGTCATCAAAAGAGCCATATATGGCTCGCGAGCCATAGGTTCCCGACCCCTGTCATAGCAGGTCCAACCAGAATGTAAATACTGAGACTTGGACTGGTACTTTAAGAGGTTTTTGCTAATGTTTTCATTTTGTTTTGATGATAGCAGCTCTGACCCTTAGAAACTCTGTTATCTGAGATGCACCACTGGACTCAGTAACCTGGTGGCTGGCTTTTATGTTTCCCTCATTACAGTGCTTGCATTGTTTTTGTGAGTTCTATAATATCCAAACAAATCGTTTTTTCCAGGGTTTAAAGCAGATTAATGATAGGCACCATCATAAAGACTGAGCCCAGGGAAATCAAAGGCATTGTTTACAGCATTCACAATGACTGCCTTTAATAACCTTAACTGCCGTTACTTTTTTGGTCTGAGTGGTATTGTAAATAACAGTAACAAGTCTTTCTTTTTCTCCTTTCAGGTGCGATTGGTGTAATAAGGGCTTCAAAAAGTCAAGCCATCTAAAGCAGCATGTTCGCTCCCACACCGGGGAGAAACCGTACAGATGTCATCTCTGTGGACGAGCCTTTGTATCAGCCGGAGTGTTGAAGTCCCACCTTAACACGCATACAGGTGAGAAATGTCTTCCTAAATGAGTTAGGTTTACAAACTGAAAGCCTTTAAAGGTCATGGACAGTATTTAATATATCCTATTTCATTGTGTTTAATGTAAATGATAAAAATCCTAGGGATACATTCAAAATGTTATTACCTTATCTCCCAAAAGCTGGTCGTGCATTTCATTCACACCACGATTACAAATGTATTATATACTAGCACTCCATTGATAATTAATATTTACTATGTGCTGTGCAATTCAAGATATGGAATAAATTGGAAAAAATAAAAAACCCATGGTTCCCAAATGGACTAAAATAAAGTTGAGATTAAAATGTTGTACGAAGTATCTACATTTCTTAAAAACGTAGCATTTTAGTTTTGAAGATTACATGACTACAGAATTAGAACAATACAAAATGTAAGTACTTAAAAAACTAAAAGTACATACTGACAAAAGACAAAGGTCAATTAGCAGTATGAGAACATTTATGGAAAGTTATCCAGTTTTATAATTTGGGTTCTTAAATTAAATTTCTCTAGTAAAACCTCCTTAATGGTTTAAAATATAAAACTTACTGAAACCTGCAGACACCATGTGAAACCTTGCCTCTCTCGTCTCTTGCTGACAGGAGTGAAGCCCTTTAAGTGTAATGTTTGCGACGCCTCATTCACCACCAACGGCAGCCTGAACCGCCACATGATCATCCACATCAAGTCTTTCAAATGCTCCATGTGTGACGACAGCTTCAGGACCAGCCTGCTGTGTAAAAAGCATATGAAGAAGGAGCACGCTGTGGAGGATCAAAGTAAGGTTGCACCTTTTTATGCACGGGGTCATTCATATTCCATTGCATCTCTATAGTTAGGACAACTGTTTGAAAACATAAACAAAAATGACAAAAGTTACCTAAAGGAAAATGCTAAAATACAGTCAATCAGGATGCAACGGATTGATTTTTATCTTGGTTTGAAGCTACTTGAAGCTACGTTTCAAATAACGTTGTGTGTGTGTGTGGAAATTATTTCCTGTTACTCAATTCTCACAGTTATGGGTCTGGATAGTCAAGACGTTGAGGAAGATGAAGAAGAAGAGGACGAGGACGGGGAGCTAAAGTCAAAGAGGAGAGGTTTGGAAATCATCACTTTCACAGAGGAGCAGGCGGCCGAGCTGGCGAAGGATCCCGGCGAGGAGGCCTCGGTGTCGGAGCGGATACTCGCACAGTCGGCGGCTGAGAGGGATCGGATCAGCGAGATCAAAGACAAGGCAGTGGAACTGGAAACAGAACCCAAGTTTGCCAACTGTTGCAATTTCTGCCCCAAGAGCTTCAAGAAGCCCAGTGACCTCGTGAGGTAAACATCACACTTTTTTTATAGTCTCTTAGGAGAATCATGTCTTTCTGGGGTCTTTATGAGGCAAATATTAATTACAATTAATACACTACATATGTAAAATCATTGCTATAAGCTCGCTTAAAGGGAAATTCCAGTACTTATTCATTATTGTACCTGTTCCGTATATACAGTACGTTATGATAACCTTGAATTTACCACCTTCATTCTGGAGGTTCAGGAAACGTGATTGTGGTGAAACAACTCGCATCAGGACGAGCAGTGTGAGCCTCCTAAAGCTTTCCAGATACACTTACATTTTACACAAAGCATGTCAAACACTTGTCTTTAAATAAACACAGAAAATTCCCTTTTTCGCAGCTAACTGTGTTGACCTTATGCTCTGCCACCCTTTTTGACCTGACATCACCACATACACCGCAGATATCCCATTAAAAACACCAAACTTGGTGCAAAGTTACATCCGCCGATAACTTTACTGTGTGTTGTAGCAGCAGCTCGATGTTTCTGTGGTGAAAAGAGTTTGAATAGACATCAAAGTCTTTCGGTCAATGCGTGAGAGTTGGCAGCCCTGCCCTAGAAGCTGATTGGCTGACATAAATTGTAACTGTTCCCATATAAATAAAACATAGACCTACTTTATCAAGGGTTAGTAGGTCGTCAACACACTCCATGCAATTTACAGAGGCAGTTATGGGTCAGACGTCCTAATTAAACATAAAAAGTGTGAGATTGACAGATGTCCTTTCCTGATGTGTTTACAACATTTAGAAAATAGCTTTGAAAGAGTGTGAAAACTGTGGGAGGAGAATTATTTAAAAATAAATAGTTTAAATAATAAATATATGTTTAAAATCTCTCTAGAAGTTTGTCCATGTTATTTGACCGTTAAATATCACTTCTCGTTTGAGCTGAGCTTTGTCTTCAGAGTCAGTGTGCATTGGCAAATTCTTGCGAGCTTATAAAACAACAGCACTGAGAACTAGAGGCATGACATGGAAGATGCTTTTGGGCAGTATCTAGTAAACCCTTGCAAGGCTGTATAGTGTGCTGTCTGTCACTTTATCACACAGTCTTTTTTCCCACTTTAAATCTATCATATGTACATCTGCTTCTATGTCCAGGCACATTCGGATCCATACAGGAGAAAGACCTTACAAGTGTGATGAATGTGGGAAGAGTTTTACGGTGAAATCTACCCTGGACTGCCACGTGAAAACACATACAGGTAATTGAACCATTTCTTTAACAGGAATTTGTCACAATGAACAGAACAAACTACATGTTCATGGCATTTTGTATCGGTTTCCAGTCCTACTCTATAAACTCTACAAATAATTGACTACTGTAATGAGTGTTATTTTAACTACTATTTTTTGAAGAGGAGAAAAAGAAGGGAGAACAAGTTAGTGATCTTGAAATAAGTGAAATAAAAGGATTCCTGATCTGATTGTAGACTCTTTGGGGCTGTCCTTGAAGCGGTCTGATATTACTACTTCTATCACTGTTTTCTTACCATATCCATAATACACAAAGAAAAGAAAAAGAACAGAGAGGACTTCTGCTATTTAGCTTGTTATAGAGCCTCAAGTCATACTTACTCTCCTTACTTTATCTTTGCAGGTCAGAAACTCTTCAGCTGTCACATGTGCAACACCTCCTTCTCTACAAAAGGCAGCTTAAAGGTGCACATGCGGCTCCACACCGGCTCAAAGCCCTTCAAATGTCCCTTCTGTGAACTCCGCTTCAGAACTTCAGGCCACCGCAAAACCCACATCCAGTGCCACTTCCGGCCAAGCTTAGACAGCCGCAAATCCAAGCGGTCTGCCTTATCTTCTGATCAGGCCGGTCATGGTCAAGACCTAGGGACTGGACAGGCTGTGGGGTCAGCAGCTTCAGATGCTCTTCAACCTGTGGGTCTGCTGCAAACTACCAACTCTGACCCCAACATGTACATCCCTGCCAACCAAGTCCTGACAGGGCAGTTTGACCAGAATCTACTGCAACAGGGACTGGTGGGACAGGCCATCCTGCCGGCCTCCATGTCAGGTAGGGATTATACATTGGTCAAACAGAACAAAACAATTGCTTGTAATCTCAGTATCGGTATTATATGGACTTTTTAACATCAGGGGCCGTTAAGTGAACTGCAGTCAGCATCCTGTTGCTTGGCACATCCTTGGCACCGGCCAAAAAATTTCTTTGCATTGAGAATAACGTTACCATCTGTAATGTTCCTATATTTTATTTGGACCATTGATACTAACTAGCTTGCCATTTGCAAATTGCTTTATCAGCTAATGTTGCGAAGCAACCAATGCCAGATCCATGCGGTGTAGCTAATAATAATAATAATAATAATAATAATACATTTTATTTAGAGGCGCCTTTCAGGACACCCAAGGTCGCCTTACAGTGCATTTAAAAGTTAAAACAGCTAAAACAAAGACGGAAAACAAAACAAATTTGGTTGAGATATAGACTTGCGTGTCGTCAGCATAGCAGTGAAAGTGGATGCCATGGTGACGGAGGATTGTGCCCAGGGGGAGGAGGTAAAAAATTAATAGGAGTGTACCCAATACTGACCCCTGGGGGACACCCAGTGAAACAGGAGAACACCCTGACCTGTGGTTCCCCAGCTGGACAAACTGTTGTCTGTTGGTAAGGTAGGAGGAGAACCAGGAGAGTGCAACACCAGTGATCCCAATGTCAGCCAAGCGTTCCAGGAGTAGTGGATGGGAGATTGTGTCGAAGGCAGCGGTGAGGTCAAGGAGGATGAGGATGGTAAGCAGTCCAGAGTCAGTTGCACGGAGGAGGTCGTTGGTGATTTTAACCAGAGCTGTTTCGGTACTGTGCATTGGACGGAAACCAGATTTGAATGGTTCATGGAGGTTGTTTGAGTCGAGGTGGGACTGGAGTTGAGCGGCTGAAAAGGGCTCTCGTGTTACCGGTGCCAGTGCTGATGAGGTTGAAGTAGTAGATGGATTTGGCAGTGGAGAGGGCATTCTTGTAGTGATGTAGGTGATCAGCATAGATTTGGGTGTGTACTGATAGTCCAGTCTTTTTACACAGCCGTTCAACTCGATGACCAGTTGTTTTGAAGCCGTCGGAGGTGAACCAAGGAGCGGTGTGGGCAAAGGAGACTGTGCGGGTTTTGACGGGGGCCAGGGCGTCAAGCGAGGAGGACAGACAGTCATTGTAGTGACTCACCAAGTCACAGCGGAGCTAGGTTACAGCTAGGTGGCTAACCCAAGCAGTCTTTAGTTATACACCTTTACTTTGTACCGTTAGTACATGCAGTATGTCAGTATTGTGAATAACGTTAGCTGGTGAAGTCATTTGGCTAACCAGCTAAAAGCCTTGTCACACAGCGCCATATGGCAGAAACGTATGCTGGCGCATATGAAAATTAGCATATACAACGTATATGAACGTATTCAGAGCCTATTGATGGCGTATCATGTACTTATACAAAACGTATCAGAGCGAATGGCCGGCATACGTTTCCACCATTCGCCGAAGGAATACGATAACCTTAGATACGTTGAAAGGATCTGGTGTTGGTTGCTTCGTAATGTTAGCTCATAAAGTAATTTGCAAATGGCAAGCTATTTTGAGAGGATGAAATGACCCAAGACTGTAAAAATGGAGGCACTTTTTATAATACCAAATATTCACTGTGCGGCGTTATGGATTACCCAACAAC
This sequence comes from Cottoperca gobio, assembly GCF_900634415.1. Taxonomy (NCBI): domain Eukaryota; kingdom Metazoa; phylum Chordata; class Actinopteri; order Perciformes; family Bovichtidae; genus Cottoperca; species Cottoperca gobio. The sequence goes on from NC_041370.1 coordinate 19,291,786, forward strand.
AACACATTTTATTGACTTTTGGCACTTGCTCTGATCGTAATGACAGGCAGATGATTAATGCACCGAAGGTTGTGGGTGTAACTCAAAAGCTGAATCATTTTTAGTAACGGTCAGTTGCTTGGTAATTAGTTGGCAGTTGCTCCTGACAAGATTAATTACTTTACAATGCCCATTGCTGGGAGCAGGAAGGTACTTTATCACCACAAGTCACTTTCTGTCAGTGTACCTCCTTCTCTCCTACATTTTGATCATTTTCAACAAAAATCTGCTTTTTTACAATACCAGAACTCCTCCAAAGAGGATGTTTATGATGTTTGTACTCAGCGTAGCTACATTTTTTGAGGCTGATAAAACATCCAGTAACAGAAGAAGTATCACCTTTAGACCTCTGTAATATGTAATAATATTCCAGGGAGAGGGACATGTTAATAAAATTGCTTAAAATTGTTGAAGGATATAATATACATTATGGTTCTGGGTCCCATCTAAACCTTTAATGGAAAGTTTAGACATCATTCACTGAAAAAGTTTCATGCGTGAAGTTAACTTTATCTTGACTCTCTTTCCTTAGGCTTGGGTTTAAGAACCGCTCTTTGTATTCCACAATATTGAAATAACAGTACGTTTTCTAATTTGGAACAAACATTAATAAAAAATGTTTATTGGATTGGGTTTATGGTGCTATATAAATGCCTAATAAGGGTGTTACGGAGCTACTGTTTGCAGCCATGAAATTACTTTCTCAACACAGCTCCTGCAGCGTCAGTGTTGGCCAAAGATGTTTTCCAGTCATTGTTTTTTTCTTCCCCTCCAGGTTTTTACATTCTCAATCCTTCTCTCTCTGTTTTCTGCATTTTTGAGAGAAGTGCAAAGATCACTGCAGGCAAACCTCTCCCAAAAACCTCTATTTTTTCATCATCTGGGATACGGCTGAATACATTTCCTTGTTGTCTCTCAATCTTTTGGTAGTACTCATTTAAGAGACATTCAGTACACTTCCACAGGGGTATTCTTGCAGAAACCCTCAGATCCTTTTGTTATTTTACTTATTATTTTTCATTATATTTTCATTTCACAAATGCCTTTGCATCCTGTCACTGCATCCCAAAATAAATGAGTTTCGCCTTCGCCTTGCTGAAATCACTGCTACCATGATCAGTGGAAAATCTGGACATGACACAATGCGCTTCGGTTTCCTCCAACTCTCTGAAGAGGAACTGCTATTAGTGCTGATCTTTGTGAATTATACTGTTTTTGCAATAATGCTCATTTGCATAGAAAGGGTAACATATTGCACCAAATGTATGAATATTACCTTATTTAAATATGTGCAAATAGCACAGGGGCACCATGACACAAACGTTGTGCAGCCCTTTTGTGACTTTGTACCTATACTATGTCATGCCTTTACTTCTGGTCTTTGACATCAGCTGTAAAGTGATGCATTTACCTCCGGAGTCATTCTCGTCTGGTACCATATCATACATACATTTTTTATTTTTTATCAACAGTTTCAGGCATAAACTTTTGTTAATACTGTATATCCTAATGCTTCTTTTCCTTCCATAACCTGCCTATTCACTGCAGTAGTTTTAATGACATTTTTCAGATTCAATTAGATTTTCTTTTGGGCATGAACAGCTGGTTGAGCTGAATAAAGGGTTAGGGTTAGGGTAACTTATAAAATCACATATTGACGCTGGAAAAAAACTTCACTACCTGTTCCTCTTCTGCCTGTAACGTTAATAAAGATCTAACTTTAGACCTGTGTGTGTGTGCGTGCGTGTGCGTGTGCGTGTGCGTGCTCTCTGCAGCTGCAGGAGACCTGACTGTGTCTCTCCCAGATGGCCTCACCACGCTGGATGGCATCCACCTGCAGTTGACGCCTGCCAACCTGGTGTGCCCCAACGTCCAGATCTCTGGCATCGATACCAGCAACATCAACAACATCACGCTACAGGTTACACACACCTCCTACTCAACATTGTGTGATTTTTCATGTGTCATCACCTTGAAAATCTTGCCTGACTATTCCTACTATTGTCTTTAATTAATCAAACATGCCGTTTTAATTCATGCTTTAATTTTAAGTGCTAAACCACTTTTAGTTGTACGCTCTCTACGTCAATAATAAGGCTTTTAAAATGTAAAGAATGTAGCTTATTTCCCCAATAACATTACAAGGCTTTACGTGTTTTCATTTTCATCATTTAATTGAGCAGAAGACATTTTAAGCAGTCAATTTTATAATGCATGTCCATACAATTTCCCTCAATTACCTTGTTTGTGCAAAATGTTTTACATGTACTGATTTACCCTCAGTTTTATTTTAGTTAGAGTAGTTTTCAAACACAAATGTCAAACCACCCTGTCAACATTGTGTAATTAATTAGAAATTAATTAGATTTGTTTGTTTGTAGCCAAGAGATAACAGTGTGTTTGTTTGTTTGTTAAGTTGTTGCATTGCCATAGTGGCCCTGTACTTTTCTGATGATGGTTCGTCCAGCGCTTAGCTTTACAGTGGTAGAATGTTTTCTTTGTTAGGGCTGTCAAGCAATTACATTTTTATTTATCTAATTAATTACAAGCTTTGCGATTAATTCATCGCGATTAATCGCATATATCAATATTTGCTGTGAGAGCTCCGTGCGAGGTGCTGTCGGAGCAAAAGTCAGGGGCATCTAAGAGCGCGATTAATCTGCGTGAATATTTTTGTTGCATTATTTTTTTCTGTGATTAATTAATTTAAATTAACGCGTTAATTCGACAGCCCTAGTCATAATGAGTCTAGTGAGCATTTATGCAGTAAACCAGATAAGCAATCCCACAAGAGCACCAGAGAAAGATTCTGTCGGGGAGCCCGTGATGAGTTTTGTTCAGTCTGCTGTAAAAGTAATAAAATATTTTGTTTTTGACACATCTGATATGCACACTGGGGTTCCGATCCATTGAGTTTGTTATGGCTTGCTGACTTTGGATTTGGATATTGGAATTTGTTGTTACTCATATCCTCCATCAAAACTCATAATAACCTTTTTGCTAGACACTTCATATATACGGAAGCCCTGACAGGCAAGTGAGGAAAAACTAATCTGGTGATTCATTTTCTAAATCTGATTGAAGAAAATGTATCCTGTGTTATTAACTTAAGAACATTTAAAAATAAATTGTTTTGCCTTGTGAAAAAACACTCTAAACACAGGTACATATACTGTGTGTTATCAAGCTATATAACATTGCACCATAGCTAAATTAGAAGTCACCTGGAAGAAAACATATAACAAAACAATAGCGCCTTGAGATTGCTTTTAGCTACATATAGGCGCTTTATAAATACAATTTTTTATTATTATTATTATTATTATTATTATTATTATTAAAACATGAATGTGCTTAGTCCTATTTAGAACATGGGGTAGTGGCGCACTTCAGCCTCTACAACAAACACTGATGATCACAATGGATGTATGCAGGTTTGAACATGGATCACCAGAATTTAGTTTTTTCTCACTTGCCTCTCAGGGCTTCCATACATACATTACATGTTTGAATAGATTAGAAATATCCTCCCAAACATCAGAGAACATATAAGTTGGTTCAGTTTTTCAAGTTACAGATTTAAGTTGTCAAAGAGTATCAAAATCAAGGGTTGCAATGTTCCTGAAACCCCTTTTCAAAAACAGCTGTAACTGATTCCCCATACATTTCTATACGCCTCATTCTCCTTTTCCTCCTCGACATCACCCTTCCTCTTTCATCTGATCTAAAGTAATACTTCCTCTTCCAGATTGACCATGCTCTCCTCCAGCAGACCTTGCAACAAGGCGGTCTTCTCTCTCAACCCCTGAGCGTTGACAATGGCCTCGTCTCCCACTCGGGCAGCCAGCTCATGTCCACCTCTGACCCCACAGTGTCTGCCAATGTCATCATCCACCCACTGACGAGCCTGGCCCTACAGTCCTCCAACATAACACCTGCTCAGGTCACACTCGCCAGCCTCTCTGAGCATGATGCTACAGGTATGTGTGGCGGAGAAAAGAACAAGAACTCTGTTATGAACTGAATAACTGATGTATGCTTCTCTGTGGATTCTGCAGGTTCTCAGGACCTAAGCCATGTCATAAGCAGCTCGGGGCTGGTGGCCGGAGGCCCCGGCGGTCAGGAGATCACACTGACCATCAACAATTCCAGCCTGTCTCAAGCCCTTGCACAGGTTCACGCCCAGGCCTCAGCTTCTGGTTCCAACACTGCAGCAGGAAACCCTCAGGAGATCACCCTAACCATATCAGGTATGGAATACTTTACAACTGTGTTCAGTAACCTCGTCTTTTCACAAGAACAGATTAGATAAAAATTAATTATTTATTGATTTCCTCACTCAGGCAGACAGTGTGCTGGCAACAGAGGAAACAAAACAGATTCAATAATAATTCACAGCCTTTTATTTTGATTCATTTTGAAGCCGCTTCACAGATCAAGATTAAAAGCCACAGTGTTAGAGTTATGAGTAATACAGGCTCTTCACAAACCAATCTTTCGCTGCACATGATCTCTAGCACAAAGCCAGCTGCTCGTATATCAGCTGGGGATATGTGTTGTATCCACAGTGTCAAGGTAAGTTGTGGCTTTGTCATTTTTTCTGAGCCTCCTGAGAGTCAACATAGATCATTGCCTGCCTGCATGACTGGCGCAGTCAGAGTATTTCCTCTGGGCATTACTTGGACTGTTTTATTCAGCATTCTAAATATTTACTGTGTTGTGATTCAAAGGCAATAGCAAACTATTTATTAAAATATACTTATTTTAATGTTTTTCTTTCTCTTGAAGCTGCGTCAAGCCATTCAGTGTAGCTGAATCATCATTCAGCATATGATTGATGTTTTGCTTTACCTAGAGGCAGTGGGAAAGAAGTGAAGATGGATTATAGTGCATAGGTTTCAAGCAAAAATGTTTGATGTTGTTTTCTCTCAGTTGATCCAAATGTGTGTATGTCTTGCCATTCCTGCGAGATGTACTGAATTTGTCATTTTCTTCCCCAAATGGACCAAAAATATTCTACACCCTAAAAAACAAGAAGAGCTTGAAATGTGAATAACTGTGAAAAATATAGCAAATTTCTTGAACTCTGAACTAAAAATGTATCCATTCTTTTGCAGGCCAGGATCTGATCCCCCAGCATATCCACCCTAATGGTGCTGAGATGAATGGCAGCATCAGGCTGACATCACCACTCAACAGCCAGCCCACCAGCGCAACCCTGACTATCACCAATGACCACCTCCTACCTCAGAGCCCCGCCGGCACTGGAATGGCAGGTTAGGACTGGTATACTTGTGTTTTGTATATAGGTGTGACTACAAGGGCATCGTAACTTGTGCGCTTGAATTAGACAGTGAAAGAAAAATATTTTAATATTTTAAATGAAGCAATCTTGTCGTCATATTTGTTTGTTGTCTCCTGATGTTTCACACCTAACCTGGAGCCGGAGCTAGAGAGACATTCAGTAATCATGACCAAAACATACAGAGAAAGTTATTATTGACAGCTGGTTAAATAAACTAACTCACAATATACATTAATTGCTGTGGGTATAAAAGACTTCTCTAAACTTTTTCATAGATGCGTTTATAGTAAAATATTTAGATGGGAGGATAAAAGCTTTGAGAGTCTGGAAAGTTTTGGTTTTAATTACCTTGAAAGTGTTTAAAAAGTGCTTGAATTTTACTCTTAAAAAGGTTGTACTAGCCCATCTCACTTCCTTATTTATTAAAAGGAATTAGGAGTGACATTCCAGGGGTATATTAATAAAGATTTAACTTAATTTAATTACCATCTGCTGGACTCCCTTTCCTTAGAATAATATACTGTATCTCCGTAAAACAACATGGCTTTGAAAGGCCTCCCAGAAATCAATGGTTACAGGAAACCAGCCGCTTTATTTCAGTCGACTTTGTTCCACACAACTTCAACTCTCTGTGAGTTTTATAAATACACACAGAAGCCAACTCTGACCTGCATAAAGCCATCATTAGTGACCTGCTCCACTCACTCATAACACCACTTGACTCAGGGCCACCACTTAAAGCCAACAGCAGTGCAGCAAAGTAGGAGATTCCTAGCTGGCTGTTGCGCAGATATCTCCACAATAAGCCACTTTAGCAGAACTGAATAAATTGCCAGCCATTTGATGGAATAAGCATGCAGGGTGGGAGGTCTTTGTGTGTATACTGCCATTGCACCCACTTCCAACACATAAGACACTGCGTAGGCCGAGCCTCTTGCTGGTTTAAACAACAAACAATGGAACATATTGGAAGAAGGACTGCTCTCTCTCTCTACAAATGTGAATTAACACAAAGCACTTCCTACATAACAGGTCGAATTCCTTTAATGGTTCATAAGTAGCTTCCCTTTCCTCCAGCATAAGTGACAGATCCCAGAATAAAACTAAAGCATTGATGGAGAGGCTCAAACTGTCTCTAGATCAATGTCCCTTTTCATGAAATGGGATGCTAAGGTGTGTGCCCACACACTGTGCAGGCATTGAAGTGTATGTAGGAAAATAAAATAGCTGCCAGACAGACATTCTAGGTTCAATTAGGCTTGTTCTGGTCCACACATTTCATAGAAATGTAAAAATTGCTGCAATAGAAAATGTACACCAACTATCAGATCATATGATGATTCAGTGAGTGCTGCTCTGGCACTCAAAACTGACTGTTCCGTTACCCCGTCCCACTAAGTTATTGTTGCTTCGCTTGTCAGGCTTTACATTACTGCTCGCGACATAGCTGCAAACAATGTTGGCAAATTAACACTCGAAATTCATTCAAATTGTTGAAACAATGGGCTTTCTATTTCACACAATAAAGTAAAGCAGGCTTCTCATTTCTAGCCGTTAACCGCCGATGTTGTCGACTGAAATCACTGTTACTAGCTAGTGTCAGTTTTAGCTAGCTGGCTAATTAATTCCTGCACTGAAAAAATCATCACATGAAAGAGAATTAATAATCTCTTGTGGGCATAGAAACCTATAAATGACACACGCTGACCTTCATGTCCTTGGTTCTAATCTGACCTCAGATCTGTGTTTCATGTCCACTTCTAGTGCTATTAAACTAATCTTTAATGAAGTGCAAATAGATTTCCTGTATAGGCATAAATCAAGAGGATGTACATTTGAGTTTATTAATTGAGTGAATTAATTATAGTCACTTTATGATTGTGCAGACCAATGTGTGATAAGAAAAGAAAGAGCTTGTGTGCCGTGAAGTGAGCAAATATGATTTGTTTTGTCAAAGATGGCTTCCTGATTGTTCTGTTTACTAGCTTACTTGTCACCTGGAAGCTTAATCACATTTCCAGTCTCTCAAAGCTCTTCATTACCCTCCCCTCTCAACTCAAGTGGAAAACGTTCTCACCGCTCCACTGAGACACCAAGAGCATCTCTGCTGTTGTTGACTTGATTGAAGTGTTCCAGACACTCTGTATGTTAATATGGTTCAACCTTTGTTTTAATGATAAACTGTGTTGGGCCCATATCAGCCTTTTTATCAAAATCCAATATTGACTAGTTATATTCACCGCTAAAGTAGCTATTGGAGGTTCCTCCCTGACCAAAACTAATGAATTATGTCAGTAATATTTTGTAGTCAGGGAGCTATACACCAAAAGCGCTTTGGGGGCCAGCTGGTCTCTTCAACTAATTCACATACACATTTTGCGGTCATTGCAACAATCCATGTAGCCTACTGTCTGCAACCACTTGTCCAAAGTTCAACTCACATTTAGGACTGTAACCACATAATAAAAAACATCATTCATTATGATTTAATTTGTTTAAAAAAAAAAAATGTTTTATCGTCTTAAAAGTGTTTAAGAGACACACACAAAAAAAAGTATGGTTGAAACATGAATTGCAACTTTTTGGGTCAAATTAGTATTTGCTTAACAAAATAACTTTTATTTACTGGCTGGCAGTGAAATTCATAAACCTTTTAGATATTAGTTCTGGTTAACTTGGTGACACATTTACTGGTGGTAAAAGCAAGTGCATCTATACTACAGATATTGCATGTAACCTTTTCTTTTATCTAAAGACCCTGTCACACACATCCGTATGACAGAAACGTATGCCGGCGCATACGAAAATTTGTCAGAGTCCAAATACGTCCAACTTTTCATCGGATCGGAAAAGTGAACATATACAGATACGCATGTCTAACCTATTGATAGAGTATCACTTACTTATACATAATGTATCAGACGAATACCCAACAAATGCATAACGTATACAAAAATATGGCGTATGCAAAATATCGGCAACACGCTGGTTTTCGTAGATATAAGGTAAGGTATAAGTAGTATTCGTTAAGAGCTCACTGTGTTACGCTGGGGTGGGTTGTTGAACACTGATGTTTTGAGGATGTTCAAAATGACCGGACGTACCCAACGTGTGCTTCATAAGATATCCAGACGTTACACATAAGTTACGTTACGTTAGACATACGTGAATACGCAATACGTACGTGAATGGGTGATTCTTCAACTATCGTCATTTTTGTGTCCCTGGCAGAAATAAGAAAAACAAAAACACATTTCCTATTTATTTTTTTGTGACACTCACTTAACACCAAAACGAACATACAAAATTTAAATCATAGACCAGTCATTATTTGTATTACATAAAAAGTGGCCTTTATATGATATATGTTTATTGACTAGCTCATATATCCTTTAAATGTAGAAATAATAAAAAAACAACATTTGGTATTGTCTATTTTGTGTTTATTTAATGCTAGCTCTAAAGAAGATGTTAGCATGCTAACACATCATGAGATTTATTTTTAAATGTGACAAACATAATTTCCACAACCGTCATTTCCATCACTTTGATTATTGTGATGGAAATGACAATTTGAGTGTTATGGCTTATATCAGTGAAAAATAATGTATATTAAATTAAACAAAACACTTTGTTTCATACTGTATGGCAACACAGTAAAAAAAAAAGAAGCCAATACTGGTGTAGTCATGACCGAAAGAACGAGATCACGGGTATAAGCGGCCAAAATGGGTTTTCTCAGACGGGTGGCTGGCGTCTCCCTTAGAGATAGGGTGAGAAGCTCAGCCATCTGTGAGAGACTCGGAGTAGAGCCGCTGCTCCTTTACGTTGAAAGGAGCCAGTTGAGGTGGTTCGGGCATCTAGTAAGGATGCCACCTGGGCGCCTCCCTAGGGAGGTGTTCCAGGCACGTCCAGCTAGGAGAAGACCCCGGGGAAGACCCAGGACTCAGTGGAGAGATTATATCTCCTCACTGGCCTGGGAACGCCTCAGGATCCCCCAGTCGGAGCTGGAGGATGTGGCCCGGAGAAGGGAAGATTGGGGTTCCTTACTGGAGCTGAAAAAAAAAGGAACGAGGTGTTGTTAAATCTGTGTCAGAATTGTCCAAGAGAGCGCAAAGAAAAACTAGGAGACAATGGCGAACATGTCAACGAAACAGATGCAGGAAGTTGAAAAGAGTTGCTGTAGTAGAGAGATTTATGGCTGGAACAACCCCACCGCAGTCACCAGAAGACATTCTTGTTGACCCAGAACATGTCTCACTTGACAACTCCAGCTCCTCTGAGCCACCTGAAAACACCTCATGTCACGGTTCGGTGAGGACCCAATTGCAGGACGCAGAAGATGATTTTAACCAAAAGAGAGCTTTATTGACAAAAGCTAATAAACATACAGAAATACAAAGTAACAAAACAACACAAACCAATCAGGGGACGAGCAGGACACGAACAGACTGAGCAGAACATGAACAGGCAGATACGGGCAGGTAACAAACACGTAACATGAAATGACAATCCCACAAAACACACTGGGGCAGACAGGGCTAAATACACAGACACCAAACAAGGGAACAAGACACAACTGTGGAGAAAGGCAGAAACACAAGGGCAGAGTAAATGGACACAGGAGGAACCAATCAACAATCACAGAATGAAAACACACAGACAGGAAGTACAACTAGACATGACATAAGGGGGAGTGAACACTTCAACAAAATCAACAAAGAAGTGGAAGAAGAAATAACAACATGTATTGAGCGTGATGACAACAGTAGGATAACAACAGGAAAGAAGGAGACAATTACAAAGAATAAGAAAACAATGCAAAAGCACTTTCTGGTTGAAACAATGGGAGTGCTGCACAAGAAGTTTCTGATGGAGAATCCTGAAGTAACAGTCTCGTACAGCGAGTTTTGCAAAAAGCGACCATTCTGGATTGTAAAACCAACAATCAGGGACAGAGACACATACCTCTGTAAAATACATGCACATCTCCAGTTTGTGGCAGACAGGCTGTTTTATCACAAAGTGATTAAATGTGCCAAACTCAATGACCTTACTGAGTCTTTGGCATGCACAAATGCAAAAAAAGAGTGCATTTGTGCCCTGACTGTAATGATAATGAACTGCAAACTTCTGCTTTTGATATAAGAAAGCAAACCTGGCATATACTGTATGCAAGTTTCACAGATAAATACTGTGAGAATTCATTTTATCTCAAATTTTGAATTTTGAAACTTAGTTTAAAAAAAAAAAAGGAGTTTAAATTTGATTTTGTTCTGAAGTTATCTATGGTTTCATTATTAGTCATAAATGTAACGTTCAGATGGAAACCACAAGTCAAAACTGTCAGTGTTAGATTGAGGTCCAAAAATACATCTGCAATTACTATTCACTGACAAGGAACCACTAAAGAGAATGAAACAGGGACTTGTACTTAAACAGCTTTTGTTTTGCGCGAAATAAACTTGCTTGTAGTTTTCAGCAATTTTCTGCCAAATGATTTTATGTGCTTAAAGGTTAAAGTTTAGATGATGAAGTTCTTTCCTTAAACAATTGTGGGGTTTTTTGTGAAAGGGACAATAAAACTGAACATTGTTTAAAAATGTTTTTGTGACCTGTCATTTCCAACACATGCAGTCTTTTCCATCACACAATGTCACCCCCATCACAACACATATTTGAACCAAAAATGCAAACAAATTGACATAATCACATAAAAATTGTTTTGTATTTTGGAAAATTGTGCAGTTATAAGTACTATTAATTAATATTTTTCGAAAACTCATGATTGTGCCATGTAAGAAATTGATTGAAGACTTAATTAAGCAAAGCAGTTTGAAGATGTTTTTCATATAAAGAATGGAAAAAAAGGTTATTTTTAAAATCCTGAAAATAAATACAATTATACTTTAGGCCATCTCTTTGTGTGATATTTCATTGAACAATTTGAAAACACAAGGTATATTAAATCTTTTTTCTTTTAAAACAATGTTTTGTGGTGTGATGGAAATGATGATTTCCTCTGACTGTTTTAATAAAATCACAAAAATTGTATATTATTTAAAGATTTAAAAAGTTTGAATACACAGGAAGTAGAAATATAAACATATTGAAACATTTCTCTAAATATATTACATTTTTTCTAAAAAGTTCCAGACCAAAATGGTCCGTAGTCACCCAAATACAGTACGTGAATACTTAACTACGTAAATACAGTACGTGAATTCCTATGTGACTACGTTAGATGTACGTTAGATATAGGCTACGTTGGCTGACGGTGAATCCTACAGACAATGTATTGATAACGAGTGGATAACCTATTCCTACCCGATGTTAAGATTATGCCTGACGACGGAGTAACTTATTAAACATGTTTCTACAGTACAGCTAGCGTTCAGCATGTTAGCCGTTCTCCAGCATCAGCATGACGTGAACCAGATGGCACTTTTCCAGCTCCGTTGGCCAGACGCTATCAATGTTTGACATGCGTATAATAATTTGTTATGTATACATTATGTATACGTCAGCTACAACACCACTGTGGAAAAGTTGGACGTATTTGGACTCTGACACATTTTGAGCAAATTTTCATATACGCTGGAATGTTTCTGCCATACGGAACTGTGTATGGCGTGTTCGGCGTAACGTCTGCGTCCTTCAAACGATCACAACTTACTCTTAATTTATATCAACCTATTGCCGGTATTTCGTATGCACCGGCATACGTTTCTGTCATATGGATATGTGTGACAGGGCCTTCACAGTGGCTGCTCCTTCTTTTCCCTTTTCCTTCCGTTTCATTACTTCCTGCAATATTTAAAACTGATCGGCTGTCAAAAACGCAGCTGCTTCACAATAAAAGCCACCCTGTGTTTTGCCAGTTGAATGCTTTTAATGTGAAGCAGCGGCAGTAGAAAATGTAGGAAATAGAAAGTAATGCTCATATTAATGTCATAAAATTACAATACCACTATAACTGTAACTCTGAATTATATGATGCATCATTTGCTGTGAATTCCTCATGCATAGGTAGGCAATTACTTACTGTATTACAAGTGTGGTAAAGAACATAATGATCCCCATTGAAATACAGATTGTATACATTCTACTGCATTTGCCAAAAAAAGAATACGGCTCTGGCTGTTGTTGAGGAATTGAGTCATATAACACCTTGCCGTCTAATTCTCATCTGTCAGTCTCCAGCCTGCCATCCAGCACCACCCTATCACATACTGCTGTGTCCCAGAGCCTAGTGATGTCACCAAGAGGCGTGGCCAGTGATGACAGCGTTACACTGACGCTGGCAGATGCTCAGGGTATCCTGGAAGGCGTCACTCTAAACCTCAATACGCAGGTAAATGAAGACACATGAACAATGCTCAACATTTAGATTAGGAAAAATGATTTGATTACCATACCTGACATCATGTAGTTTGTCAGCCGCCTTACCAAAAGGTACTCTATGTTTTGAACTTCAGGGTCAGACATTTCCTGGAGTGCTGACCGACCCAGGACAGCCAGCCATCTCCGGCCAGCAGGTTATACTGGTCAGCCACCATTCCCAATGCACAAACGGAGCGTCTGACAATGGATACAATGTGAGTGTGTTTGTCTTATGTGTAGCGTGCTATCCAGGAAGAACTGTCAAACAGAGTTGGAAGAAAGTTTTACATTGATGAATTGAGTAAATGCTTGAAATGGCAACACGATAATCCAGTATGATGGATTACCTATCTCAAGCAAATCTGTGTGTACCGGTTGATTGTTCTCACTAACATGAATGTTTTGCTGCATGGAAGAAATAAAAAACACATTCATCAATCTCAAAAAGCTCTGAAGTGTTTTAGACTTTGAAGGGATAGTATGAGGTACTTATCCATAGCCAGTGTATTACCTACAGTAGATGGCGGTCGGCACAGCTAAAGTTTTCACGCATTTTAGCCACCTAAAAAAAGGTCCTCCTAAAAAAAATATTTTCACCTCCTAAACTTGCTGTCAGAGAGCCCTTTCCGACAGGGAACTGAAGCCGTTATATCCATCTATGCTCTTTTCAAAGCCAAACAGCAATTTTACCTGCAGAACACGGACGTTTGTTTGTGTTATTGTGTGACTTTGTTCAATCCGAACTTACCTTTTAAAACACCAAAATCCTACAATAACACAAACAAACTAACTGATTGAGGCACTGGTATACCAGCAAGGTAATACAGTGAAAATATTCAAAACATAGCGTACACTTAAATTGGTATTGGTTTGTTTTAGATGGGCTTTTTTTTTGGTGGCTAAAATAGGTTTTGCTGCTGTCGCTGTACAAAACTGTACTTTGCTTAGCTTCTGTGCCGGTCTGTTTCTCCAAACTGGGGGCGTGCCGACCGCCATCTACTGTAGGTAATACTCTGACCCTGGATAAGTACCTCAGACAACCCCACTTCAAAACATCCAAACTATCTAAGTACTAAGTAAATACATAAGTAAAAAGGAAAATATTATAAGATATTCTCTGAGTAAGCTTGTCTGAGTAATTCTTTGTGTGTTTTTCCAGATTACTGACGATGGCCATAAGGGTGGGAAGGATATCCAGATGGAGGCTGATAATCGGAACCAGTGTTACTATTGTAATCAGGTGTTCCAGAATGCCAACTCACTCCGACGGCACTGTAGACAAGCCCACGGCAAGGACCGCTGTCATGTCTGCAGTCTCTGTAAAAAGGCCTTCAAGCGAGCTACACACCTGAAGGTAAGAACTAGTTTAATAACAATAGACTCTGATGATAAACGGCTTTAATTTTAAGCTTAATCTTATTTCTTTGTCATCAGTGCCTCCATCTCAGGTTGGAAAATAAGTGCTGTCTCACTATTTGAAGATAAAATAAGAGTAATTCATCGAGTAGCATTTCAGATAGACCGTCACGCTAAACCAGTGGTCGGGAACCTATGGCTCTTTCGATTACACAATATGGCTCGCAGACAATTTTGAGCTGACATTTTTAGTAATCAAGTAATAAATAATCATATTGTGTCATTTTAAAGTAAAACTTTTAGCAGCGGATTTTTTTTAGTTCTCCGCTCTCCTTTTCTCCGCCCTGTCTCTGACTGTGTGTTCGCACATGTGTGTGTCAGCAGTGAAGCCCCTCCCTTCGCGAAACCGAGCAGAGGAGAAACTTCGCAAAGGAAAATATTTAAGTCAACTGCAAACAGATTGCTGAGCAGTTCAATTTTCATTTCTGAGCTGCAAAGTCGGCAAATGCGGTCAGTTGATCAGCAGAATGCGGTCGGGAACACAGCGGTGGAGATGGTTTGTCAGTGTTTGGAAACACGTAGTGACCAATGTTTCCTTGCTGCATCCGAGTCTCCCAGAGGCAGCTCGGCTTAGAAAGCTTCTCACTGCATCATACATGTCCGTGATCACACGGCCCTGAAGCTGCAGGTTTAACAGTGAGATGCTTCGTTATGTCGCACAAACAGGCCAGCTCACATCATCCCAGAAATCTGTGGTGTGTTTCCTTTTGCTTTCCAAAAACGGGCAGATTTCCTCACGCAACTCGAAAAATCTATTCAGTACTTTCTTTCGACTAAGCCATCGCACCGCCATGTTCTGAATTTATCTCCTCAGGAAAATAATTTAATTGTCTCTAATAAAGTTTCCTTTCTGTGTTATGGTGCTTATCACATGTTCAATCTCCACAGCTTTACAACACAGCACTTCCTGGTGTATGATGCATTGATACACCGTCAGCTGCATCTTCTCCCGCATCCTGCCCACTAATCCGCTCTTTTCACCGCATCGCAGACTCTCCGTCTGTCGTCAGTCCCGTCAGTTTGTCCCGGGACAGTTTCATTTCTCACACAAATCAAATCAAATCAAATTTATTTGTATAGCCCAATATCACAAATTATACATTTGTCTCAGTGTGCTTTACAGACTGTACAGGTTTCGACATCCTCTGTCCTTAGACCCTCGCATCGCACAAGGAAAAACTTCCTAAAAGAAACCCCAAAATTAAAGGGGAAAAAATGGAAGAAACCTCAGGGAGAGCAACTGAGGAGGGATCCCTCTCCCAGGACGGACAGACGTGCAATAGATGTCGTGTGTACAGGATAAACAACATAGTACAAATACAACATTTGACAGAAATTATGTTGTGTTGGAAAAAAAAGAAATAGAAAGTATGGATGAATCCAGGAAAATGTCAATAAGGCTTCCCGGTGTCCAGCAGGACCAGGTCAGCAGGCGCTGTCACGATTCATGATCCTGACGTAAACTTTATCAGTGGCAACCTGCCACATGAGAGACAGACACTCCGGGGATGATACCCCGGATGGTGAGTTAGTAACATACATTTACATAAATGCATACAGATAGAGAGGGAGAAGAAGAGAGAGGGAGGGGAGGAGAGAGGAAGAGAAGGAAGAGAGCAGGGAGGTGTCCCCCGGCAGTCTAAGCCTATAGCAGCATAACTAGGGGCTGATCCAGGGCAAACCTGAGCCAGCCCTAACTATAAGCTTTATCAAAAAGGAAAGTCTTTAGCCTACTCTTAAATGTGGAGAGTGTGTCTGCCTCCCGAACACAAACTGGAAGCTGGTTCCACTGGAGAGGAGCTTGATAGCTGAAGGCTCTGGCTCCCATTGTACTCTTAGAGACTCTAGGAACCACAAGTAACCCTGCAGTCTGGGAGCGTAATGCTCTAGTTGGTTTATAACAGTGGTCCCCAAACTAAGGCCCGCGGGCCGGATACGGCCCACCTCCACATTTGGCCCGGCCCCCTGAACAATACCAGAGACGCATTATGATTTTTTTTTCAGTCTGGCCTCGCGAATCCTAGACTAGCCCCTGTCAAATAGAACGGAATAATGGCGAAACGGTTAGGTAAGAGAAAAATTGATTCAGAATGCAGGGTATTTAACCTGCAGTGGTCAAACGATTCTTTTTTGTTCAATGCAAAGAAAAGGCTGTTTGTCTCATCTGTCAAGAGGCGGTGGCGGTATTCAAAGAATACAATCTGCGCCGACACTATGAATCCCGTCACAAAGACAAGTATGATAACTTGCAAGGCCAAATGCGAAGCAGACAAACTCTCAAAGCTAAAAAGTGGACTGTTAGCTCAGCAGAATACATTTGTACGCCAAGCTCAGCTGAACCAGTCATCCGTTCGAGCCAGCTTTCGGGTTGCTCAACTGATAACAAGCAGCGGTAAACCTTTCACTGATGGAGTTTGTCAAGAAATGTTTGAATGCTGTCACGGAAGAGGTGTGTTCCGAGAAGAAAGATGTCTTTAATGCCGTGAGTCTGTCGGCGAGTACAATCACCAGACGCATTGAAGAAATCGGGGGTAATGTATATGCCCAGCTGCAGCAGAAGACGTTAGCATTAGCACTGGATGAGAGCACGGACGTGCAAGACACAGCGCAGCTGCTCATTTTTATTCGTGGAGTTAGCGCAAACTTTGAGATGTGCGAGGAGCTGGCAGCCCTCCAAAGTCTCAAAGGGACTACAGCGGGGGAGGATATTTTCGGCAAAGTATGCCAAACCATGGAAGAGTTGGACCTAGACTGGTCAAAGCTTGCCAGCATCACGACTGACGGGGCTCCTAGTATGGTGGGTGCGTCTCGGGGTCTAATAGGACGCATGAACTGGGAGATGGAAGAATGGGATCTCACCGCCCCGCTACAAGTCCACTGCCTAATTCACCAGCAAGCACTGTGCTGCAAAGTGTTGAAGTGGGATTCTGTCATGAAGGTTGTGGTGTCATGCATAAACTTCATCAGAGCAAAGGGACTTAAACAGGCAGTTCCAACAATTCCTGTCTGAACTGGAGCCTGCGGACAGCGATATGCTGTACTACACAGAGGTCCTATGGTTCAGCCGGGGCAGAGTTTTGAGGCGTTTTTACGAGCTGCTACCCGAAATTAATGCATTTCTTCATTCAAAAGACAAAACGGTCCCAGAGCTGATCGACCCAGAATGGAAATGGCACCTCGCATTTTTAACAGATGTGACAGAAATGCTGAACAGCCTTAACTTGCAGCTACAAGGCCAGGGAGGAACTCATTTGCGACATGTATTCTCACATAAAAGCATTTGAGGTGAAACTTGCGCTGCTTTTGGAACAAGTGAAACTTTTTTTTTTCTGTGAAGAACCCAGAGAGGGTTATTTGGTTATTATTTATTTCACAAATAGTATTATTTATTTCCTGACTTTCTTTTCTGTGAAGATCCCAGAAAGGGTTATTAATATTTGGTTATGTGTGGCTTTCTGGAAAACAATAAATGTTTACGTTTAGGCACCCCTGCGATCGTCACACTTTTTCTGTTACAAACTGATCCTGGCCCCCATCAGAGAAGGGAAAAGTTATGTGGCCCTCACAGGAAAAAGTTTGGGGACCCCTGGTTTATAAGGTACTATGAGATCTTTAAGATATGCTGGAGCCTGACCATTCATTGATTTGTAAGTCAGGAGAAGGATTTTGAATTCTATTCTGTATTTTACCGGGAGCCAGTGCAGAGCAGCTAATACAGGAGTAATATGATCCCGTTTCCTTGTTCTAGTCAATACACGTGCCGCTGCATTTTGGATCAACTGAAGAGTCTTAAGCGACTTTTTGGGACAACCTGATAACAATGAGTTGCAGTAATCCAGCCTTGAAGTAACAAATGCATGGACTAGTTTTTCTTGTTCTTATTTTATTCTATTAAGGAAGAGTAATAAGCTGCTCTGGCATTACGGAGAGCCTTCTTATACGTTTTAAGATGATCTAACCAGACTAAACGAGATTCTTCCAATTTAGTGGAACGCCATTTACTTTCAAGATTTCTCGACTTTTGTTTTAGTTTGCGGATTTGTAAATTAAGCCATGGAGCTTTCTTTTCTGTTTTATGATCTTCTTCTTTAGAGGAGCGACAGAGTCGAGTGTTATTCGCAGTGAGGCTGCAGCGCTATCAACAAGATGATTAGTTTGGGAGGGACTAAAGTTAGCATTGGAGTCCTCCGTTATATTGATATTGAGTCCTGGTATTGAATTAAGTGCTGATGGAATCACTTCCTTAAATTTAGTCATAGCACTTTCAGATAAACATCGAGCGTAGGATATTTTGCCTACTGGCTTGTAGTCCAGTAACAGGACTTCAAAAGTTATTAAAAAATGGTCTGATAAAAGAGGATTATGTGGACACACTAACTTCAATTCAACACCATATCCCAGAACAAGGTCCAGAGTGTGGTTTAAACGGTGAGTTGGTTCATGTGCATTTTGACTGAACCCAATTGAATCTAATATTGAGATAAATGCATTATTAAGGCTGTCACTATCAACATCACATGAATATTAAAGTCACCTACAATAATTACTTTATCTGTTTTAAGGACTAAATTTGATAAAAATTCTGAGAATTCAGATAGAAATTCAGAATACGGACCAGGAGGGCGGTACACAGTAACAAATAAAACTGGCTTTATTGTTTTCCATGTTGGGTTTGAGAGCGTAAGAACAAGGCTTTCAAAAGAGTTATAGTTTAGTTTAGGCTTAGGATTGATCAAGAGATACATTTAGATACTTCCAAAAATATGTATTTCCCCGTGGTTGTACCATGCATTGATTTAATTACCAAAACCGGCGGGCCAGTTATGACAGACATATGATATTTTCTCGCGGGCCGGATATAATTGCCTTGAGTTTGACACCCGTGCAGTAAACACTGAAACGTGCTCATAAATTAGATAAATAACATAAGCGTTTAGTTTATTTAATAAAAGAGCACCTGCTCAATGAAACACTGATACCGCTTTTAGTACTCGGAGACGTGTTATACTGAAAAAATGCACGCATAAAGTAGCATTCAATTTTATTAAATATATGGCTCTCAAGGAAATACATAAAAAAATATTTGGCTTTTATGGTTCTCCCAGCCAAAAAGGTTCCCGACCCCTGGTCTAAACAAAACAAAACACTTAAACTGAGTTAAGTGTTTTAAACCTGAGTTAAGTGAGTTAAAGTTCTAGTTCGGCTTTGCAGCCGAACTAGAACTAGAACTAGGAAGAGGAGCACGTGTGCCGATCCTCATCCTTCATGTGTTTGAGACACTCATGCATATAAATGCCGGGGAAAGGAAATAGGGTATGACTTCATACACAAGCTTATTCCCCACCATATGTAATATTTCTAAGCAAAGGCCATTGTGCCTGGGGCTTTTACTTTTGTAAATGTTCCTCGGCATGCTGAACAGTAATTGTCTTTCCTAAAAGTAATGATACAGAGATTATGTGGGCGTCACAGTGAGAGTGACGAGCTTCATCCTCTCCAGGTCCCCAGGCTGCACATTAGTCTGCAATGAAAACTCACATTTAGCTTTAGAAACATAGCTTTTTAAAAAGGCCCAGCGGTGGGAAAGATAAATCGCTAGTGCTGTTATTTTTCATTTTGTTGGCCTGTGTATAATAATTTTGCCATTTAATTATAGCTAGACAACTGAAAACTATGGCTTTATAATTTGAGAACACGGCATGAATATTTAATGATAAAGTTTTAGAATGAACTGAAGGCACTTCTGCTTGATGGGCAGTGCTAGATGGGTAGGGAACATCAGTAGAGTCACACAGGGAGGGAAACTAAGTATTTTTCGTCACATGAACTCTACAGCCAAATAAATTAATGAGATTTTGTGTAGAGGCCCACTTTGATGAATCACATTATCTCCATCTTAGACCCTATTTCACAATTACCATTTATCTTATATATAACATATAAGTTAAAGTTGTTTTTTACACTTTTGAAAGGAATAGTTCAACAGTTATGGAACCCTTTCTTGCTAATTGTTAGATTAGAAGATTGATACCAGTCTACAGCCAGCAGCTGGCCATCTTAGCATAAAGACTGGAGACATTTGGAAAAAGCTAGCCTGGCTTGTCAAAGTGTAACAGAATTTGCCTACAAGCACCTTCAAGCTTAATAATGCACTAGCTGTCATCTGTTTAAACTGCACACAAAAATTGTGGTTTTATTCTCAGTTTTCAGGCGTGGCTACCTTGCGACAGGTCACTGCATCGATATTGTCCGGTTTAGTTGTTGTCCGTGTTTTCGTCTTAGAACTTTAACCCTTTCACAGAGTGTTTTCAGTTCATGAGAGTTAATTGTAACATTTTGGTCTAAAAAAGTCTTGTTCAGCATCTAGTTGTACTTAACGGCTGTGGCTTGTCGAAGTGTCCTTGGGCAAGATACTGAACCTCAAATTGCTCCCGATGGCCAACGTTGTGTGAGTGTGTGAATGGTTACACTACTGTAGAGCTGATGTACACCTTGTATGGTAGCCTCTGAATCTGTATGAGTGTGTGTGAATGGGTGAATGACATGTGTTGTAAAGCCCTTTGAGTGATCGTAAAGACTGGAAAAGCACTATATAAAAGCAGTCCATTTAGCATTTACCATTGAACTCCACCCTCTCGTGTCTCGTGTCACTTCTGGTTTAAAAAAAAAAACAAGATGGCAATGGCCAAAAAAAAGTTGAGGCTTCAGAATTATAGTCCACAAATTAATGGTAACACTCATTTTATTTAGTCTATGACCCTGACATAAATATTTTAGTGTGAGCAAGATGGATGAAGCAGAGCGGTACTGGACTAAACTGTTTTTGGTTTAATTAAAAAAGTTTTCTTTTAATCAAAATTCTAAAGTTACAGCTTCCGTATGAGCCCATCACCCTCTACACTTTCTTATCTCATATTAAAATGTAAGTATTTGCTCTTTCCCTATCATCATTCGTATGCCAATGTTTCCATTCCCCTTCCTGTGTGTTCGTTGCTCTGTGTGGCCCAGTATCTGTCCTGAATATAGATCAGGGCTGCAGGTTCAGTATTATCATCAGTATTCTGGGTACATATCACTGCTCTTTCAGTCCATCATGAATTTCATAGTTCTTATGCAACTCTGTGAAACAAGGTTTCATTGTGTTAGAATAGTAACGATTATTTTTATTATTGATTAATCTGCTGATCATTTTCTCGATCATCCATTTTTGTGTGTAAAAAATGTCAGAAAATGTAATTAAATACTGTAATTTTATGTTTTGTTATTGCTAGTCTTCAACCATCAGTCAAAAACCTAAATATATTAGGTTTACGATCATACATGACAGAGATAAGCATCACATTCTTACATTTGAGAGGCTGGGACCAGCAAATATTTTCAATTTTTGTTGTAGAAAATTAATATTTTTAATAGAGTTTACTTGCTGTCGATGGATTAATCAATTAATTAAATAAATGAATAATAAATAGAGTTTTACGACACAGTACCACAGTGTAAAGCAGACTAAACTAATTATACAAATAAAATGTGTGCTGTAACCATCCTGTGCAAATAAAAGATCATGGGGAGGCATCATGGGTAGATTATTGGCTAGATTTTCCAATTACCATATTTTGCCTCTACACTCTGAAATATTTTGACTTGTGAAGATAATAATCTAGGTTATGTAGCATCCCCTTTACAGCGATCGAGCACAAAAGATGAAGATTTAAAAAAAGCATATTTTTTCAAATGACCCATGTCTATACACAACCATGTCTATACACACACATTTATCCTGCCTTTTTCATTTTTCAATTTATGGCATCAGCAATCCACCCAGCAACAGAGTTTAATAATCGTTTGATAATCTTAGACCCAAAAAAAGAAAGGAAACACGAGAGAAATAGAAAAGACACAGCCATTTTCTGCCAGGACAACATGACAAACAGCTCTGTTCTAGTCAAGGGAATTTGTGTGCTAGACTGTAAACAATGAAATAGATTTTTGGATCTTCCTCCAGGAACATGAACGAGTGCACCAGCCAGGCCCGTCACCCAGCTCCCAAAAACCCAGAGTCTTTAACTGCTCCTCCTGCGTGAAGGCCTTTGCCAAACGCAGCCAGCTGGAGCGACACAATCGAACCCACACAGGTAAGAGGATTATGGAACAAGTTCAAAGTCATAACAAAGTGTCTTTTTAATTATCTGTTGCTACCAATGGATTACTATGTTCATTTTTACATTTTATAATTTTTTAGTGTCAGGATCCTCTCTATTCATGACATTTCAGTTCCACATGCTTAAACAGGCCCCCTCACCTCTCAGTCAATCATTTTGGGGCTCATAACTACCAAGGTCCCTGTGTTATTATAAATAATAAGGGACGACATTTCAGAATCCAGTTTCCAGGAATGTGTAATATCATGCGTCTGTGAAGTTTAGGGAAGTTGTGTGAATGAAAGAAACATTTGAGCACCATGGAAACATGTAGGTTAAATCTACAGTACGTATCAGGCTGCTGTGTGCATATGTTGTACCATGGGTGTATGTTACTTGCGCCACAAACTGCATATTGTATGTCAAAAATGTCACAGTGAATTACTACATTAGCATGCTAACGATAAAATGTCTAAATAGTTTTGATTACTCCGCATAAAGTTGTATGTTCACTCAGGGACATGTATTCCTGTTTAGCATAAAGTAATAATATCTTAGTGAAAACAAGTTAAATGTGTCCAAATCAACAAAGAGTCCTGTTACAGTCCTGAATAACATGGTGGGAAAAAAAACAGGATCCTAGACAGAAGATATTTCCCAGCTTTCCCTTTCACCAATTTGTACTCAGACACAGCACATAAGCAGCTCAATGCATAAGACAAGATGTGTCAGATTAATCGATATAATTGGTGTCCACCTTCAGTTGCATTCGCAAAATCAATGTGCAAGCCCTTAATTAGTGGCACGCTAAAAGCAAAAAATGTGCATTGGTGACATTTGACCATCGACTTACTCGAGTGTCTCGCTGGAATCGTTTCAGCCCTAGCAGTGACATTGCCTTCTAAATGACCTGTGTTTCTTTGTTTTCGTGCAGGCGAGCGGCCCTTCAAGTGCAGTCAGTGCGACAAGGCCTTCAACCAAAAGAGCGCTCTGCAGGTCCACATGGTCAAACACACTGGAAAGAAGCCCTTCAAGTGCGAGGTGTGCAGCATCAGGTTCACCCAGAAGAGCAACATGAAACACCACATGAAGAGATCCCACGGCTACGGTGAGCAACTTGACTTGAGTCGCACCAACGCACACACAAACCCAGACCAAAAACAAACACAGCTGTTAAAAAGCTGAAAACCCGCCAGTAATCATCTCTCTCTAGTCTCTCCGTCAACTTACTTCACTTCCTTCCAAGAGTATCAGGGTGGATAAGCATTTTATAATGAAGTCCCCCTTTTCCACCGTGTGGTGTTTGTGTGATGGCCATGAGAGACATATACACACCTGCACACAGTCCACATCCCTTATATAACAGACTGTATTTGCAAGGTGCTGCACATTAAAAAGTGTTCCTGAGCACTGCTGAGAAGCACTCAAGGAAAAATCTGCAGATGCATGTCCTGGATGTAATTTATTCTCCCTGACAGCCTTGGTTCATTTTCATTCTGCGGCTCCCCTTTGCTGCGACCAACACACACATTGTTATTCATTTCATTCCAAAAGCCAACCTTGGAGCCTTGCAGGCACCTATTGACAATAACCTAAAGAGAGGAACAATGCTGAGAGATCTGTTCTATTTATTCAACACTTTCACAGAAGCTTCCACTCAGGTCCCCCCTAATAGATGCGAGTCAATTTTAAAAAGTTATGTCTGGAACATTGGCTTCTTGTGTCATAGGAGATAAGGCCCGGACTCTAAAAGGTTAGGACACAATGAAGTCACTTTTCAGATGTTCTAAGGTCATGCAAATCCTGGAACATTTGTTGAAATCAAAACTTTTGTTTCCAGGTTAAATAATGTTTCAGAAATGTGTAAAATATGGTTTAACTTCTGAAAAAGTTATTTAGTTTTAAGTACAACTTTGATGTGGTTACATGTTGACACAAACAAAACTTCCTATCTAGACTACCCCGGCGTATAACTTTGGTAAAGACTGCATCGACGCTTAAGTTAACCAGAGGCTATATCCTACTGACTTTGGTGATCTTCTGACTTTTTTAATAAAATGTCTAAACAATGTCGGATGGATTGCCATGTCATTTGGTACACACATTCAGGCACCCCTCAGGATGAATTGCAATTACTTAGGAGTTCTCTTAACGTTTTCTCTAGTTCCACTATCAGGATAAAACATTTCAAAGTTTCCAACACTTTGGTTTATGACCAAATACCTACAAGACTAACGACATTCCCACCGGCCGCAGCTGTAGTTTGTGCCAATTAGAAAACGTTTGTATGCTAACACGCTTAACTAAGATGGTGAACATGATCAACATTAAATATGCCAAACATGAGCATGTTAGCATTGTCATTGTAAACGTTTTAGCATTTAGCTCAAAGCACCTCAGAGGTGCGTAACTACAGCCTCACAGAGCTGCTGGCATGTCCGTAGACTTTGTCTTGTTGTATGAGTTTTAAAAATGGAATCTGTCGAGACACTGGCAGTAACTCACATTGTTTATTGGCCGCCACTGTATGTGTGATGATTATAAAATGATTACTTTTCTGGAATATATTGCTGTTTTAAATGAAGTTGTATTTCTTAATTAATAGAACGGTCAATAATTTATCATAACATGACATGAAGTTTCATTTTTCTAATTACATTTGTTTCATTTTGTGGAAATATTTTAAGAAGAACAGTTCTCCTTAAAACTATTAAGGTGGGAATAAAAACACAAGGCCGTCCTTAAAGAGCTCCTTGATTGTCATGATATTTTCTCACAAGTGGTTATGAAAACCACCAAATATAGGAAAGAATGTCATTTTGTTGGATTAAGAAACGGCACAACCTGAACTGTCCTCATAGTTTTACGCTTTTCTTTGTTCACTCGATCTAAAACATATTCTTCCACATAGCTGAATTGTACACAGTTGGAAGAAACCACTGCAGATAAAGTGTGTTCCTGTTATATTACTATGATAATGGCAGTTCAAGGACTATATCTACAGTAGTACTGTTTCAGTACATGCAATACTTGTCTATACATGAATGCACACACATGCTAAAAATGCCAGGATGTCAATTCCCAGAATTCCATCTGTGACTGCACATGATCATAGGCATGTTCATGATGTTAAAAATAATTAAAAACGTTCAAGTTAATCCTTAATATTTGTTTAATTTGTCTGTTTCTTAAAGACCCTCTAACATTTCGCTTGTGCAAAATAGTGGAGGATTTACGTACATGCATGCCACATAATTAATATGTGTTATATAGAGAGCAACAGTAGAGAGCTTTAATTAAAAGACTCCCACTGTAAAACTCAATTCAGTGCGTGGCCTGCAGCAGTAGAAAAAGCGCGTATGAACCTCTCATCCTGTGCCAAAGAGACTTATTGTTGTTTTGTGCCCACGTTAATTTCATCTGAATGTACTATGACACATGGCTCATATCATATTGACAAATCACAATGAGCATATTCCACATCAGTCAGGTCTTATTATATAGTTTGTGTACTAGATGTGGCGTTTTCAGAGGAGGAAACAAAGAGAATGTGAGATATTAAAACAAATGTTGGAGGCGTGAGGAGGGGAAAGATTGCTTTTTGACTGATGCCCTCATTTGCATGACAGCCACTGGCAAATTAAAAACAGAATCCAAGCTGCTGGTGCTGCTCTGTAAATGCATTACATGTGCTTTCCTTCTGGTTTACGAAGCGCTGTTATTTCCTACCTTTTAATTGCACGCTTCTCATTCTTAATGTCGTCCTCTTTCAGGTCAGATCCAAGACGTGTCCCTGAGCCAAGATGAATCACAGGCCCAGGTCGAGGTAACGCAAGAACTCGACCTGGAAGTGGTTCCAGAATCATCCGGAGACTGGCATAATGTCTTCCCCTAACCACAAACCGCACAAGTCGGACATTACTGCACAGTGTACTGAGCTCTGATTGAGTTTTACAAGTAAACAGCGAAGGGTTTATTCATTTAGAAAAAGATTGAAGACTTTATAGATTTGCTCCACTGTATACCGAGGGCTTTTCCCCCAGCAGCAGCCCCCTGCTGTTTATCCAAATTAGCAGTGAAATAAGGGGAGTCTGGTTTCCTGTGATTGGCTTAATGACTTTTATCTGTTTTGCTACTGTCTAATTGTCATCAATATGATAACCTCCGGAGAGGTTTTGGCTCAATAAACACAGGCAACCCAGAGAATTCTCCAGTCCTGTACAGGAGATACAGGTCACTCTCATGCTGACCCCATTGGAAAGAGAGGAAACTATTCTGCGAGAAAGCTCCCCAGAGACAAATGTTTTGTTTCTTTATTACTGTTGTGCCCACAGGGACGAACGGAGCTGCAACTGTAATGCTGTCATGGCCTCAATAACAGAGAGCTTTTGTTCTTGGGTCTACAAGAAATGTGTTCCTTTTTTTTTTTACATATTTGTACTGTAAATATTTCGTCTTGAAGTGAAATGTAATTTGCAGTTTGTTACATCGTTGTTACAGATGTTAGTGAAGCACGGCAGTGAGCCGGGAGGACTCTTGAGGCTGTACGAGGTTTTTGACTGAACACGTCAGCGTCGTGTTTCCTCTTGTCACGTCATTTCGACTCGCAGCACCTACATTTTCTTTTACTGTAGTTCATTCTGTAAATAGTGTAGTTAGATTGTGTATATTTTCTGATGAACTGCCATAACATAAATTGGTTGGAAATATGTAATTTGAACATAATGTTGCATTTGTATTGAAGCAAAGCCAATGTACAGATGCTGCGCTTTATTTTCCCTCTTTTTCTTTTTTTGCAGTTGTATTTTCTATTGTCTATAATAAATTAAGAAGATTAAAGTAATTTTTCTACTCATTTTAACTTACATTTGTTTTTATTGTATCTTTAATTCCAGATTGGAAATAAGGGGAAGCAGGGAAATTCTGTTAACAAAATTTTATTGAGAAAAAGGCTTTCTGTAGAAAGGATGAGAGCCTTCAGCACAAAGGTCTGTTAAGCAATGATACAGTGTGACGAGTGTGGTCCCATCTTTACACACCTCAGGTGACCCACAGAGGTCAAGAATAGGGTAGTGGAAAAGTACTGCTGCAACTAGTTAAGACCAGAACTGGCTTTAATTAGTTTGGCTATTATCTGCCACACGCAGCCCCACTTCCTCCTTAACAGCTGACTGCTTTTTCCCACAATGAACACCCAGGTAATCTTTGGGTCATACCTTCACACAGTACCATTTCACTAATGAGTACTGAGCCATGGAGATAAACAGGGCAGCAAAGCAATGCAGTGTTTTTCCCAATACACTGCTCAGCTCATGACATCACACAGCCACGTACTCCTTTTCAAGTGCAGACTGATGAAAAGCCAAAGGGTTGAGAGGTCAGACTGGTAATGCTAGTAAATTTACATGTAACTACATATTCATAAAGATTACCAGAGGATAATAAAAATTGATTAGAATAGTATGTCATGAGAAAATTATAGTATAGTATGTCATAAACAAATGTCAAAAAGCTGTCATCATTAAAGAGTCATGGTATGTCATGAAAAAGTCATAGTATTATATGTCATAAATAATTTGATAGTATGCCATAAAAAATGTCATAAATAATGTTACGGTATAGTATGTGATAGTAAATGGTAAATGCACTTATATAAAGCATCTTTCTAGTCTTCTAACCACTCAAAGCACTTTTACAAAACATGCCAACATTTTCCCATTCTCACACACATTCATACACTGGTGCCAAACTGCTCATCCTCTAATCTAATGCTCACACACTCACACAAAGATGGCTCTGCCTTCGGGAGCAATTTGGGTATGTTGCCCAAGTACACTTTGACATGCGGACTGGAGGAGCCAGGGATCAAACAGCTGTTAAATAAGTCATTAAAAAAAGTCATAGTAAAGTATTGTATTAAAAAATGCAGTAATGTTATACAGTATGCCAAAATGTCATAAAAAGGTTATATGATATAAAGTCGTAAGGAAGTCGTAGTATAATATGTCATAAAAAATGTCATTAAGTCAAAAAGTCAAATTAATACGTCATACAAACATCATAGTATAGAATGTCCTTAAAAGGTCACAGTACAGTACGTTAAAAAAATGTCAAAGTATGGTAGCGTATGTAATGAAAATGTCATGAATTGTCATAATAAAATGATTAAACTTAATAGAACAATTTGTCATGAAAATGACATAAAAATGTCTAGGATATTGTTAAATAGTATGCCATAAATGTCAGAAAAGTGTCTTAGCACAGTATGTCATAAAAGGTTATAAGACATTTCATAGAATGGTATGTCAGATAAATGTTAGGTTGTTGTAATGTGAAGGATGTCCTCAGCATCCTTTTTTAATCTTTTTTTATCATCATGGAAAGATCAATCAGGACAAACTCTTTAAGATGCACTTCATAGGCGGTCAGTGGGTTACTGCCCATATTCCCTCTGGTCAAGCCGCTGTGAAGGTCAAAGGTCGTTGTGAGGCGCAAAAGAAAAGTGCCACAGGTCTCGTCAGAGCCTCGGATCAAGCTGGTGATCTGAGTCATGTTCATTTGGACTGGGAAAGCCTGTCTGCATGCGTCCAGATCAGGATCCAGTCTAAATGGATTTCTTGATTTTCCCTCGATCAAAGAAGGATACAGAGAATTTGTGGTTTTATCATTGTGTGATTTCTTATTCTGCTTAGTATGTTTATCTTTAGCATTGAGAGAATGTGCTCTTACGGAGTCCCGTCACAGACGTCTGATCCCATCCTCGTCACCAATTTGTGATGGAAATTCAATGTGAATCTCTTAGTGAGAGATGAGTAAATAATGAAGTTACAGCCAAGTTGTCTTTGATGGTTTAATAATCAATTGTCAAAAGAGAGATTTCAAACTGAGTCAATCTATTGCAGCTGAAATGACCAGAGTTCCCACAGCAACAAGTACTGGCGAGTCTGACCAGGAACAATATAAAATACATATTACTTATACAAACACAATGAGATTACCGACCACAAGGAATGTGGGGGTGCACTTAGTTCTGTGAATGTTCTTCCCATCATGGCATTATCTCAACATGAGGAAGGGAGGTTCACTGAAAGACAGTCAACATATCAAAGTAGGAGGTATTCTCAGACAGGAAGATGTAAGTATATTCACAGGGAAATATACTGCAAGGTCAAGTAAACTCTCTCCCAGATGAAAGCAACGCTTCCACAGACAGAGAATGAATAACAAAGAAGTGAAGTTATCATGGACATTTACTGCTTGGCCTCGCAATGGCTCAACAATTCTAGCTCAAAATATACAAACTCAAATCTTGCATAAAAAAATGATTAAATAATATTTGCTAAATATGATAAATTGCCATAAATTCATAAGAATTGCTATAAAAAAGTATAGCATGTCATAGAAATAACATAAAACTAATTATAGTATAGTCATAGAATAGTATGTAATAAAAAATGTCAAAGAAAAATCCTAATACATTATGCCATAAAAAAGTCAAAGTATAGCATGTCATAACAAAGTCATGTTATAGTATATCATAAAATAACATAAAAAAATCATAGTATAGTAAGTTATTAAAATGTGATAGTATAGTAATACGTCATAGAATAGTTTGACAGAAAAAGTCATAAGAAATCATAGAATAGTATGTCATAAATAAGTCATAAATAGTAATAGAAAATAGTATAGTGTATCATAGAAATATCATAGTATATTATGTCATAAAAACGTCCTATGTATGTATGTATGTATGTCAACCGGCAAAAAAAGTTGAACCTGGCTCAAATTTTGTGGCCAAACAAATACATTCAAGCTCACGCTGATTTGATTTGATTTGATTTGTTGTAGATTATTTTGTAACGTGAATGCTGCATTTCTACAGTTTATCTCGCAATCTAAATATAAAATAATTACAGCCGTGATAACGTCCCAGAGTTATAAAATCCTGTCTCAGTGTTGGAAACGTTGTGCTGTGTTTAGTTCTTCAAACACATATATCTGTTGCTCAAACCAGCTTTGGATTGAAATGTCCCTCACTGTGCTTACTTATTAATGACATGTCAGTATCCTGCATTCTCTCTGATTCATGGAATACATGTGTATTGAACAAATATTATTGAAAGGGAATGGACAATGTTCTGTCACGAAACATCAAGTACAAATAGTTTCCTATGTGTGTGTTACAATTACAGCCAGCCTCTGTCTCTTTATCATTTCAACATGACATGGAAAGGCATACACTCTGTGGGATTGTACTCGAGCCTGAATGGTGCTGCAGCCGCTCCAGTCAGGAGTAGTTCGGAAAGCTCAGCAAGAATGATGAACACCAGATGAGTCATGAATTCTGGCTTTATGGAAGCAACTATGTTGTATATCTACTTGCTGTGATGCTGTGAAGTGACCCAATAACACCATTTCCCTCCCCTTCAGTTGTTTAAGATGAGTCATTTGCCCATGTCGTGCCACTCCATGACAAAACACACACTACACACAGAGTAGAGTTGGTTTTATAGTTTTTATTGTTTTATTCTCAGTTAAGTGGCTGGTCATGATTTATTACACATACAATAATGAAGAGGATCTTTACATTCATCCACAGGATCCATTCAGAAACAACACTACACAGCACTCACGAGGCTCAAGCACACACAGCCAGTGGGAGAGATGCTTTTTAACACATGTGGGATATGTTTGAACAGCACAAGTGGTAGTGCTGAGTTTATTTTTCTCAGAAAACTTGCAACTTACACATTCCCAAGCAACACCTTGTAATGTGTCACTACTAAGTTAGTTACAGAGCACCTTTTTGAAATTGTGTTTTTTTTTTATTAACCACAAGAAGGCAACACAGCACATACATTGGTAGTCAGGAGGAAAGGCACGAGGGTTTTGTGAATTTAATTTACAGTATGTGTGTCGTGTGTGAGATAGAAACAGGGACGACAAAGGAGAGAGACTACACAATGCAACGAGGAAAGGTCTGAATCTGGCATCATGCTACAGCACCAACATTACGCTTCAGATTAAGAGTCTGGCTAAAGGTGGAAAATGATTTGTTAGTCTACTATTATCTCATGGACTGAAAAAGTGACTCATTTATGTTTTTCAGTGACTATTCCAGAGAATATGATTTAGAAGGTTTAGAAATTACATTTTTGACCACAAAGACCACAGCCAACCTTAGGCCCTATGAACACACATAGATCAACATCACATTTAAGACAGGACACTTGACTACAGCTAAGGAACAAAGGTTTGAATGAAAACACACAGTGACAAAATGGCTCTCCATGAGAATGTAAAACCTGTTAAACACAGTTTGGGTTGACAGAAAAGGTTTGAGGGAAAGACAAAGACAGTGTGACGAGACAGAAAACCGCTCTTTTTTAAAAAGAAGAACAACCCGGCCTTTTCGCCTAATCAGCAAGCGGCAATGACGGTCAAGTCAGTCGGACTTGCAACAGCCGTAAACCTTCAACTGCTCCGGATGTGCTTCAGTTTAGCCAACTTTTTTGTTAGAGGAATCATCGAAGACGTCCATTAAAACTCAAGCACGAGTACAGAGAGCCATTGCGGGGCGGGGGTTCATTCGGGCTGCACATGTGAGCGGCTTCGGGATCAGCAAAAAGTTCACGCTAAAGATGATGACTGCACAGACTCAGCACAACGCATGCAGGGGGGGGGGGGGGCAACAGATTGTGTCGCTATCTACCAGCCAAAGGGGTGGGGGGGGTAATAGGATGAGATGAGGGGTTTAGCGTACGTTAGAGTGTTATCAGAGGTGGAGGGGAAGATGAGATTACGGGGTGACAAGAGTTCCTCCTTTTCTTCCTCTTTTCCCCACTTTAGTCCCGCGATCTTGAACGTCTGCCCTCGTGCTGTTGGAAGGGGTTGTAGAGGGGGACCTCAGCGTTTGCTGGGAGAAGCACTCCTGCTTCCCTGTATAACACACAAGACATATCTGATGAATATATGCAGGCGGCAATCCTCCAGCTGTGGATCAGCATTAAAGGACTACTCTGGTGTTTTTGGAGTCTGGCCCTTTGGTCTGTGATGGGAGTTTTCAGCTAAGCAGACAGTGTTTAAGCTCGTTAAAGGGGACATATCATGCTAACTTTCAGGTTCATACTTGTAATTTGGGTTTCTACTAGAACATGTTTACATGCTTTAATGTTCGAAAAACACATTATTGTTTCTCATACTGTCTGAATATAACTATTGTTTTAGCGCCTGTGTCTTTAAGACTCCCTCCCGAAAAAGCCCAATCTGTTCTGATTGGTCTTCTGTATCTGGCTCTCAGCGTCTCTGTCACTGCAGCCGGGGAATGACTGTAACAGCACTGTAGCCGCACTTTCTACTACAGTATATTGTAATTATAGGCGATAAGTTGTAACAGAAAAGGTTTATTCTTCATCATTGATGAAGGCCATTAAGAATCATCAACAATAGCTGTCTGACTAACTTGTTAAAAAAGAATCTTATTAAAGGACTTTGGGAAAAACAGAGAAAGTATTTCATTAGGCATTCTCAGTTCTTTCATCGATCCTCGGAGTTACACTTCTAAGCTGTTACAAGTTCTCCTACTGAATAATGAGACCAGGGCTTAACATAGGGAAGTCAGAGTAGCCCTTTAATGTGAGAAATAGTTTGTGGGAAATCTTCAGGCCTGCAATGATGCATAGTTATGAAAGCTGATACAAGACAACAAAACAAATGGAGATAAATGATATGTTACGAATGATAAAGATAAAAAATACTCAAAGTAAATCAAATTATTTAGAAATGACGACGCTATGTCAATATGATATTAAGCCTAAATATCTTAGTATCTCATAATTCTGATATAAGTCAACATTTGGATTTATAATTTAGCTTTAGAAATGTAATATTTCATCTCATAATCTAGTATTTCATAATTTTGATTTAAGTCAGTTTTCTCTTATATTCTTTGATCTTTATGACTTAATACTCCACAAGGCTGACTTAGTAAATCATAATTCTGACTTTGAATCACATAGTTTTGAATTACCATGAGTATTTTTATTTTTAGCTTCCCTATGCTGTCATTCTTTGATGTTTCCTTGGCAGAGTTGGGCTTCCATACATGTCTGACATTTTCATCGCAGGTCTTAAATCTTTTTTTTCAATCTAGAGAAAAATGGTCCTCATTGTGTTGAAAAATGGTATTCGTCTGTCTTTAAAGTAAAAGAAAAAAAATATAATCAAGTTTCTACAGGTAGTTACACGAACAAATGGGTTTTATTTGTGGTTGACGGCATTCCATCTTTTCATATACAAACCTCCCAGTCTTCCATTTGTTTTCTGTCTGATTAGACACCATATGTTCATCACAAAGCTGTCTCTGAGACTAGATTGTACTTATTCCACCCCACTCTCTGACTCAGATAAAAACGTGGGAAGAGTAAAGGATTCTCAAAGGCAGAAAGATTATACAAATGAGACAAATCTTTATGGATTTCTTAGGAAGATAATCCACATTGTGCGAAGCTTTTATTGCCCCTCTTCATCAAACAAAGGCTGAGGACTGAACATAACTCAACATACAGCATAATCTGAAAATGAAAGCAGAAAAATGAATAGAAACAAAGCGTGAAACATTAATTAAAAGTTATTATGGCTTTATGCTCACTGTATACCTCTGTTATGTGTGACAGATACGGATGGAGTGATAGTGTGATGGCACTGAGTCAACGCTAATTAGCCGCATCAGATTTGAAAAGAGCGTCCCAGAAGTTTGTCATCTCCAGAGTTTGGTGACAACAATTTATCCACTAAAGATGATGAGTCATCCCCAGGGACATTTTCAGTAATTGCTAAACTAAGTAATGTAAGGTACATTGAGAGAGGCTGGCTATTAAAAACATAACAGGTAAAAACTGTCAGAGCATGATATCCGACACTCTTTAACATGACATCAAAACAAATCAACGAATAAGAAGCTTCTCTGGAAATCACAAAATCAAGAAGTTGGGAAGTTAAGCGCAGATAAATGTGCAGAAGCTGAAATATTGAAATTTAACGCTCCACGGTATCAGATTGAACTTTCTGTGAGGGAGCTTGAAAACCTAATTTCACTGAGTCATACCAGGAGTGGGTAGTTTGGACATTTTATGTTTCATGTTGCAAAATGGGGTTACCAACCTGTAAGTGCTACTTCAGTAAAAAAATATATATATTGTGTAATTAATAGTTTTCTAAAAACTCAACGGTTCCAAGGTCAATGTCTCGAACACACAGGTACATGTTTTAACCCGGCAATTTTTCAAGACTTGAAAAATCAGTAAAACTTTTATATAACTACCCAAAATCAATAACAGGATTACAAATTGTTTGTGTTTACATGTCATTCAGTTAATGCCTTATTACACACTGTGACATTGTAATAAGCAACCCTAACGTCACCTGATAATAATAATAATAATAATAGATTTTATACATAATTGGCCAATGAATGATAGCTTTTTATACTAACGGTCCGTTTTATATTCTGCCAGCATTTGTGTGCAGTGTGTCCTCTGAAGCACTCGAAGGCCATGCTTGACAAGTTATTGATAATATTTTTATAATAGTGTTATCTTTTAAATGTTGCATGAGCAACCACCCTCCCTGTAAAGCAGATACAGTATGTTAGCCGTATCCCAGCTGGACCCTTACAACAACTTGATCTACCATCTTTGACGTGATCATATCAGCGCGGGTATAAAGCTTGAAGCATGCAAGATGATCAATCTTTTCTCTGAAAGCCTCTTATTATTATTCTGCTGCTGCAGTAGTAATGAGATTAGGATGTATTTTAAGCATATCAATGTTGAACAAATGTGGAGTGAGTTAAACTCAAGTATGCCTCCATCACGAAGCAGTTACTCACTCTGCGGCTGATATCATCACTGAGGCAGAAGAAATGAAAAACAGGGGCAAGAAAGTGATTAGGGATATATAACTTTTTCTATGTGATTGGACTTCCAGAAAAGAGAAGTAGTGTAGAGAGGTTGCTGGGAAATAACTTGGAAAGTGTTTAACAAGCAGATTTTTACCATTTTGAAGATCCTAGTCAGGGTGCCTTTGCCGTCCCCTGCACTGGCCTTCTTGGCTTTAGCAGACTGTGACTTCTGGTCGCCCTGTCAGAGGGAGAAAAAGAGGCAGTGAGTTAAAAGAGTCTTAGAGATGTACGGCGAGGGATTAACATGTGCCCGACCTTCTTACAGATAGCCACCGATTCCAATTTCAGAGAGAAAGGAAAGAAGAGAATATAAAGCATCTGTCTCTGGGATGTGCTCGGGGGTGATGTAGCTGTGTGCTCGATCAAAACCCAAAATATTGGAGGCAACTAGGTTTTGATTACGGTGCAATCCAATTTTGCCTGACTTTTAGGGTATAGTATTGATGGAAATCTGGCAATGTTTTCAACGAAGAACTTTGTTTGAATTATGCATGAGTAAGAATAAAGCAAAGTTTGATAAAAGTTGGTTTTAGAATTTATAACCACCGCAGGGTCATTTCTTTGCGAAACTGTTGACTTTCTGACAGCATGCAGGAGTATCACTTTTGACCACCTCTGGTACCTGCGTGCTACAGTATCGTGACCGCATGGCACATGAAATGACACCAAAAGGAAGGAGAAAGGAGGAAGTTTTGAAATGAAACAAGGCTACTGAAGAGCAGAACCATGCCTGTGTTATCATGAATATACAATGTATGCACATGATATGGATAAGCCAGGCTGCAAAGCTCTAAAATGGGTATGATGTATTTGGAAATGGACTTAAATCGGAAGGAAATGAGGTCGTTATCGCTGATGTATGGACAGATTACAGCGGCTAAAGTGGTGGATGGAGGCTAAATGAGAGTAAAGCCACAGGCGTCACACAAAGGCTGTTTGGGAGGATGACCTCACTTGCCCCCTCGGTTTAATTAGGCATGACCACCTACCAGGCCCATCTTGGCAGCTAGTCCTGTCCACTAGATGTGTAGAGAAACAAGAGACAAGGACAAGAGGTAAAAGGGAGAAGGGACAAATAGAAATGTGTCTTACTCAACGCAAAGGCAGGATGGGAAGGAGAGGAGGGTCCGTCCAGGAGGGAAAGTCACAGGGTCACGGGGGGGCAGGAGCAGATGAGGAACAGAGGGAAGGGAGGCAGATATGTGGGGGGGAGGAGAGAGTAGCGAGGCAGATGCTCACATTGGAAAGAGCACACATTTAGTGACATTCAGCAGTAACACAGTATGCAGAAATATAAACCAGGCACAAGCGTTTAATGCATTGTGTTTAAATGCTTGAATATCTTATCGTATGTGCATTCGTCAAACCATATCAAAATGTTGATATTGCAATTTTTGTGCATCCTATGTTTGCAAAATTGCAGTGAATGGGTTTCAAATGAAATGGCTCACGACTTAATATTTACTGAAATCATATAAGGACCACTTGCAATATGATATTAATAAGTCCTTTATATACAAAAAATTATGCAATGGATGTGTTGCTGTCCATCTAACAATAACACATTATGATATATTCTTTTGTACATATTTGTATATGTGTGAAAGTAATTTTCAGCTTTAATAGTGGAAACATAAAGCAGACTCACCCTAGACTTGGGAGGGGCAGGTGACACCTGAAGAGCAGTTAACCGCAGAGAGAAAAGAGACGCGACAGTTTGTGAGCGATTAGAGAGTAATAGAGGAGCAAAGAGACAAACATGGAGGGAGGACTGGAAGAAACGGGGATGGTGGCAACACTGCTGATGCAATCTCCTACTCCTACTGTGAAAGGTATGGTGTATTATTTGTATTACTCACGATCGTGCGGAAGAAGTGGACCACTGCGTTCTCTGCTCCACGCTTACGTGGGGAAGTCGCAGATTTCTGAGGGCCTGGAGAGAGAGCACCACGGAAAGATCCCTGGGAAGGAAAAGAGAAGAGGAAAGGAACAACAGTCCTACTCGTTAAATCGTTGTAAAGTTATGCATACAATGGCTGAACTCTCGCATGAGAATTTGATGCCCAAATTCATTTTAAAGGGATTTTCTCAAAGTCTTTAATAATTTATATTTTATAGATAGCACTTGAATTCTTAAGAAAAACAAGTAAAACATTCCCTGGGGATGAATACTTAAAATAATGCAAACATATGTGTAAGTCGTACTGTTGCTTGTCCCACTTACCTGATGAACGACGAGAACAACAACACATTCAACAAACTTCTTTACCCTTAAAAACTCTGCCAAGTCAGAAGTGGCTGCTGAGAGAATATATTCTCATGATCAGTGCTTCTGACTCTCCTGATAACTTCCATCCAGCCACAGATATTCACCGTAGCGGCCGCATTAACAGTAACCTTACGTCGCAGATGACTCACACCTCATTAACCCACATCCCAAACTAGCAAAAACCTTTGGCAACATGCTGTTAATAGCAAATTAAAATGGAGTTGAGGACACCGATATTTTCCTGGAAAGGGTATGATCTGATCAAAGAAGACTAATTATCAACCCAAAGAACAAATCAATGCAGCTCAGTTCTTCAGTCAGACTTTAGAAAGAATGTGTCAAGATGAGTGTTTAAAAAGATCGATATCCTCGGCCTTTTAAGCCTGGGAGTAAAAACATTGACGGGTTACGGGTAGGTAACATTGGAGATGCCAGCAAGAGTACACTAGATTTTTTAAATGATCTAATCGAAAAACCCAGCCCAATGTTGCAGACTCTTTCCCAATGGAAGTAGCTCGCAGCACTTACTCCAAAATCTAAATTTAACAAAAAAGTCGTCAAGTTGGCAGCACTGACAATCCGTCCCTCCATTCAAAGCCACTGCCCCAAAATTATCACAATGAAACAGCATGGCTATTGTTAGTACTCACGGCTGTCAAGCTAGCAGCTTGTGGAAGACTCCGGAGACGTGTAATGAGTGTACGGGCAGAGTGCACGCAGGTAAACAGGCAGGTCAGCTTTTTAGAGTCATGCGACAGCCACAGATACCGGGTATCTTTTTGTCAGAGCATTAATATGGTTGATTTTGATTGATATTGATTGCTGTAGGGATGTAAAGACCATTTGAAAAATACATTACCCACCTTAGCTTTAAAATAATCCTTTTTCCACCCACTCAGTATGTTCGGTCTTTTTTAGTTAATGTTACCTCATTCATCCCTTTCTCTGACCCTGATAATGTGTGTGTGTGTGTGTGTGTGTGTGTGTGTGTGTGTGTGTGTGTGTGTGTGTGTGTGTGTGTGTGTGTGTGTGTGTGTGTGTGTGTGTGTGTGTGGGATGGAGGAGCGGGAGGGCGATGACCTGTTGATTCACATCCATTATCTCACATCAAAGAACCTTAAGGTAACAGAAAGAGGGGACATTTACACAATGCAAGAGATGGGGTGTTAGATTATACGTCACCTTTACTGTCTTTTATGGGTTCTGTGAAAGTGGACCAACCAACAATTAGATCAATACAGTGTAGGAAACAGAGGGAAATAAAGGTTTTCATCTAGAATTCACCCAAATGGATATCTAGACAATCATGGCTTATATATAGAAAATAATTTCAGTTCCATTTGGAGGAAAACAACTGTATTATTCATGAATGTATAAAAGGACTATTTCAATCATTTGAATAGAAGTAAATAACCTTTCTATTTTTGACGTCATGTGTATTGCAGCTGTGTAGCTCCACCTGTGCATCAATAGTGACCCCTTAATGATGTGTTCTTGAATAAGTGTGTGCCTCTGTGTGTTCTTATTCCTGTCATGATGTAAATGTAAGGGATGGGAAACGGAGGCTGAAATGAAAGGGAGGCGAGAAAAAAGAAAAGCCTTTGTGGCCACTATCGTGCCTTTGTTAGGGAAAGGAGACGATGCGGAAGAGATGGGAGAGGTTTAGGACATCAATGATGAAGAAGACTTTCAAATCGTGAGCAGTGACACTGAGGCTTTCTTCCAAGTCGGAGCTGTTGCTAAATTAAAAGTTGTTCAGTTCTTTGATCTTCCTCTCACACTTTCACTGCAGTAGTGTTTGAAAATAGGAAGGGTTACAATTATTGATCCCTGTTTGATGTCTGAAGTAGCTAAGATGTGTGTGTGTGTGTGTGTGTGTGTGTGTGTGTGTGTGTGTGTGTGTGTGTGTGTGTGTGTGTGTGTGCATGTGTTACAGGCAGATAATACACACACACACACACTAGTTGGAGTATGGAGTTTTGATTTTTCTTTCATTTTTATCATTATAACAAAAAATACATATTGCAGAAGAAAATAAAAAGTTCATGGATTTCCTGAACTGATATAGGTTGAATTACAGTGTGTGTATTTTAAAATGTAGACAAAAGACCAAATAAAATGTCTTATAGTAGTAGCTCGACATTCTAGGAGATAAGCTTGTTGTGATGAAGATATTGGACCAGGACAAGGTCAGTTTAGAGCAAAGACTGGGAACAGGGGGAAACAGCTTGCCTGGCTCTGTCTAAAGCTAAAACAAGACTAACAGTAGCCATGCTAGCATCTCTGTGAGGCTGTACTTAAGCTTAGCGGTGCTTGAAGCTACATGCTAACGCTATGATGGCAACATGCTTACACTGATGAGTCTAACACGCTGATGTTTAGCAGATATAGGCTAATGTTTACCATGTTAACCATGTTAGCATGCTAACATGTTTTAATTAGCACTAAACACAAAGTAGCCTACAGCTGAGGCTAACGGGTCTGTCAGTTTTGCAGGTATGTGGTCATAAACCAAAGTAGGCTACTGGACAAATTAAAACATATATCCTGATTGTGTGTTCCATAAAAAGTAAGTGGCTCACTAAAGTTGATTTTAATTGATCGTTGTGTGGAACATAAATGTAGCACATTTCAAGGCAATAGGCTACAGTTCAACTGTTTCTTTTCACATTTCACTTAAAACCACAAATGTCGACCAGATGGTGGTGATAACAGAAAGAAATGCACCAACGTCGTTAGGATTCATCCTCTGGGGACCATGAATATGTATGGAATCAATTCCATCGCAATCCATCAAATAGTTGTTGAGATACTTCAGTGTGGACCAAAGTGGTGATTGACCAACATTGCCATCCCTACAGCCATGTGGTTAGCTAAGTCAGACTACCAGCGACCATAAAGCTCACCAATTAATATGTAAGATCTAATTATTAAATAAATCTCAAACAAGCTAATAAGTGATCCAGGCTATGTGTTTCCCCTTTTCCAGTCTTTATGCTAGTCTAAGATAAACTAAGCTTCATAGTCAACACATTAGCTATGATAGAGGTATCCATCTTATCATCCAACTGTCAGCAATAAAGTGAATAAGTGTGTTTCCTAAAATATTGAACTGTTCCTTTAATGTTCATATCTGAGCTCTCAAATGAGGAAAGTGAGATAACAGGATTCAGGACACAGATTGAGCTACAAGGTATTTGTGCCCTGTGGCTCTTCCCAAAGGACAGGTTAATGATCACAACGGCCTCCTCTGAGGTAAGAGGTCAGGGATCTGTGTTATTATGGATGATGCTTAATAATTCATCCTGAGCAGAGGATAGGACTTGGATATTCTTCTTCATTACTAATCAATATCATGAAAAAATACTTCCAACCAACTTCTCACTGAACATATCAAAAATGTGCAATTAACATTTATCAAGGCTTTACGCAGAGATATCTGCAAGCTCATTTTCAAGAAATCAGTTATCTACCCTGCAGCACAGAGAGTCACTCTTAACATGTTCTGGCAGAGGAGTGACACAAACATGGCAGCAGCAGCTGGCTGTTCCCCTCAGAAGGCAATCAGGTCTAATGCCTCGCAAAAAGAAGGCTAATTAAATCCTCATCTACGCTGTCATATAGAAGTGACGAAGAAACATTTTCTCAGAGACTGAATGGTAATGATCAAGGAGTTTAGAAAAAGGGGAAGGTCATATAGATTTAGGTAGGGAAGGTAGTTTGGTAGTTTGGCAATTGCTAATTCCACTTCTGTTGTGTTTATCAAATTGAAGTTAAATTTGCACATCATCTTAAATTTGTTGTGCTCTTGAGCTCTGGGAGGCGCTGTAGAGTCCCTGTGACGACTACAAATGTGTCTAAGGAGTCAGAAATAAGAAGACATTGACATGAATTGTTTTAACTTGTCTTTGCTCGTCTGTTGTTCGGTGAGCCAAAGACAAATTCCCATCCTGGTACACAATAAAGATTTATTGTATTATTGTATTCAATGACCAAATGACTTGTATCAATCAAATGTATTATATACTTTAGGGTATTATCGGGAGGCTTTTGTCATTTTGTAAGTGGAAGCTCCAAAATATATATACTAATGCTGGAGAGGGGACATGCTTTTAAAAAATAAATAAATAGAAATATTGCTCAGCCACCCTCCCCCTCAAATAAATGTTGTACAGTCCCTAAAGTCTAATTACATTAACTATATTTGCTAAGGAGCACATTAACAAATCTTACAAGTGAAATGCTTGAGCAATATTTGTGCTTGTATTTCTTGAACTTAGAGGCTACATGCTCAGAGGCGGTCTTCCTCCATGTGTGACTGATAAAGCCCGCTTTGAATTCTGCAGTATTGATCATTTCTAGTTCGTCTCAAAATCTAAGACACGGTTTGTTTCCCTTGTGCACTAATATCCTGTGCCAGGCTGTACTTGTTTCTTCGTCCATCCAACAAATAGAACACGAACACACATTTTTACTTCTTAAATAGGAGACTGCATCGACTGAACTTCTCGTTTCCTTTTGTAATCCCCGTGACGAGCTGATGCTATTTCAATTCATACACGTTTCCAGGAAACAAGAACACGTGGCGATCACAAAGCTGGGCAAAGAGTGGAAAGAGTGAAAGAGTGAAAGGTGTTTAGTTCTCTCTTCCTTCCATTTCATCTTTGGCTCACACAAACAAGTCGAGCCAGTTATCTATTACTCAGTGTTATCAGTGTGGATATAAACAGCAGCTCTGCTTTTCATTAAACCTTGTTTTGCAGTATGTTCGTGTGATTGATTTACTCTCAAGTTTTATACATTCTTTGTTGCTAGGAGCTGATCTGAGAAAGATAAAATAAATAAATAATTGGAGTGATAACTAATCCGAGTGGCTGGTTGTTATCAGTCATTAACAAAGCAGTTAAAACCCAACACATCAAACGACTCCCAAAACGAGCGCTCTATTTATCGTTGTGAAACGGTTGCAGTTTTAAACGCGTCAAGAAATTGAACTAATTTGTTTTGTTTTTAGGCAACAAAACTACCTGGTTAGGTTTAGAAAATGATCATGATTTGTGTTAGTTGTTACTTACTTAAGTAGGCTGTGACATAGTTACTACATCGTAGTATGTGACGTGGTTACATACTAAAGTAATCACGTAATGTAGATACGTCGGTAAGTTAAAATAGGGTGAAAGTCCTGTGAATGGTTACCCAACCTCCTTGCTCTTTATAATACCCCACCTGACCTCCTCCTTTGCTCCAGTCATACTTATTACGGCCACTAGAGTCCGCTGTCTAACAACAAACATAAACATGGCACGTAACGAGCTGCTTGCACAGACGACCTATGCTATGCGGCCGTTTTTTCGGTTAGGACAGCTTGGTTAAAACAATTTATTAAACTTTTATAACAGAAAAAGAACCAAAAAAAGAGACATCAAGCATAAAAACAAAGAGCGCTGAGGGTTGTTGTTAAAGAGTTTTAATCAGGCAATAATCCAAAAAGCTTTAGAACAGGATCGGGTTAGGAACAGGTCACAACAGATACAAACACTGAAAGTTGAAGGAGTTACAAAACAAAACAGTGATCAGCAGCGATCCACTGCTGGTTCAAACAAACTCTCCGACTGGGTCAGAGACACGTGAACCTGAGGTGAGCAGACTGATGTGAGGGGGGGAGGGAACGCAAACTCCCCCTCTTCATCCAAGACACTGGGGTTAGAGAACAGCGCCACACGACTTCTGACTGTGAGCTGAAGCCTGATTTATATACAGTAATCCGGCGTTGCATTTCATATTAAATGAATAAGCAAATTAAAAAACATTCTCTGTTCTTTATGAGTCTTTCTGCTTGTGTCCATGCACAATTAATTTCCCCTCCAATTAGTACATCACTGTCCCTGTCACTTGAAATGATAAAACATCAGACAGCTTTCAGATGCAGATTTGTTTCACGTCCTGAGACTGGAGTTTTGGCGTCATTTCAAAAACTTATGACATTTCCCTCTCTTGTCCCGTCCTAACATTTTCTCAAAACCCAGATTGGTGCTTGGATTAAAGTAAATCAGACAAAAGAACATGGAAAGGAATCAATTTGAAAACATCTCCACACCTTCCTCAGATTAAAACAATTCAGCATTACGCAAATAAACATGCATATTGAAGATCCAATAGAAAACACGGACACAATCTTTCCTAAAGATGCTGCAGCCTGGACGTCAAAGTACGTGTTAAGAACGTCTGTGGAGCATCTGTGCGCACAGACAGGCAGGGCAGATCAGAAAAGAAGCTAAAAAATATCTGTCTTCATGATACTCTTGCTGTAAAAAGAAGCGTTTGCAGGAGGAAGTTAGTGCAGCTTGATCTTTAGCTCGAGGCAACGGAGGTGGGCGAACCCGTCTGTCAATGCTCATCATTTGAAGGCAAACCCTTGGTGAATATACATAAATATATATTTGTACAACTTTGTTTTTAGCAAACCGGTCATCAATATGGAGCGCAATGTACAATTGTATAGCATAAAATATAAGAACATTTAACAAATACTGCGGCAAAATGGTCACCAGTCTAATGTTGAAAGCTTCAGACTTTGTTCTGTTGACATTTTTCCCTGAACATTTCACGAGTAAACTTTTACAAAAGCAAAACAGTATTTGATGAGCAGAAAGCAAAGAGTTGTAGCATACGGTATATATAAAATCATATATTATCCTGAATCGTACACTGAACACCTTTTCATCGTTGAGCTAAGGCGTGGGGGGGATTCCCATACTGTTGCTCTGATTTCTTTGCAAATACCTGCTGATAACAGCACTGACACTGGACAGAAACAAAGCTTAAAATCAGAGAGGATGTTTTTGTTCTTTAAGATTTAGTTTGCTGTAAAGCAGCTCTCCTGTCATGTCTATGTTGCAAGACTCAACATGTTTGGGAGGTTTTGGGATTTAGCATGTTGTCGAGATAACCAAAATAATAATGCTAAATACTTTCACCACATTTGGTTCTGAAGCTGAAACTCCATGTCATCCCTCCAGGGGGCATCACTGAGTGCACGACCCGTGGACTGAGCTGCAATCTGGTTGTTAACAGAGCCAAGCAGCCCGTCATGTCTGGAGGAGGATCCCAGTCCGTCTAAACTGATGGACCAACTGGTGTCGGTAGTAC
The DNA here is from genome assembly GCF_900634415.1 of Cottoperca gobio. NCBI lineage: Eukaryota > Metazoa > Chordata > Actinopteri > Perciformes > Bovichtidae > Cottoperca > Cottoperca gobio. Next base: position 19,336,446 of record NC_041370.1, read on the forward strand.
CAATGGAATTTCCCCCAGAACAGCAACACGGACACTAAACCAACATTAAACCTGATCAGTAATCTTTTTATATTTACTATTGGTCAAAATGCTGGTAACTTGACAAAAACAAAGTCATGCAGGTACAAGTCATGAAAAAGCAATGCAGGCCTTAATGTTGCATAATCACTTGCCTGCAAGATAAGATAAGCCTGTTCATACTTTATAGAATGCAGACCCTTTTTTATATTCCCAAACAGGGGACGATAATATGCTCCTAATCTAATATATGTCATTTTATGTTAATATACATCGTATATCTCTTTGATCATGTATAGCATAATGTAATCATTAACTTTGAAAGTCACGTAGCGGACTGCTGAACAGTAGAAGTACCTCCCTGTGGCTGACTTATCACAGATGTGTAAAAAGGAGCCCAGAGACAGCGACATCGACATCAAAGACGCCGTATGAACTCGCTGCAGAGTAATGCCTCTAGTAAAAAATCCAAAATAATTTACCACATCATCCTCCCTAAGGAAAGTACCTGAACTGAACCACGGCTGTTCTTTGCTCCAGTTTGACGTTCTAACAAACAAACAGCAAACAATTCCACCAAATCACGTCTACAACAGATATATTAAATTTAACCGAAGAGAAGAAATGCTACTAATGACAGTACCATTCAAATAAAAGAAATAAACAGAACAATATAGAAATGTATCCTAAATGATTCAAAAATCACAGCTCTTTCTAATAAAAAAATACAACAAACCCCACCCAAAGTCAGTATCCAGTGTCGACTCGCAACCTAGCCAAGTTCGTGTGAATCATAAGACAAAGTGAGACTTCGGCTCACCATAAAAACAACAGTAAAACCAACACGACTCTATATGACAAAATATGTTGCAATGAATTCTTACAAGATCTGTTAAAGAATCAGAAGTAAAAAGTGGTTCTGGGAGTGAATCAGCAGAAAGAACAGATACATAAGGGCTCGAGTTTTCACCTCGACTCTCCCTGCTTCCTCACCTTGGTCTTCCTCTTCTTGTCCCCTCCGAAGAAGTTTCCAATCTGATCCAGGAGGCCGGGGCTCTTCTTCCTCCGGCCCAGCCCGAAGGCGGCCTGTGCGGAGCTGCTTGCAGATGCCATGGTTGTTTGTAGTAGTGGTTGTTATTTGTCAAAGTGTGGGGTTCGTATCACTCTCTTAAATGAGAGACCGAAAAATAGAGGAGGGAAAAGAGAAAAAGAGAGGGAGGGAGGGAACAAAAAAAGCTATCCTAGTCTAGGTCCTGTTCGGGGCTGTCCGAACCGCACTCTGAAGCTGCTCCGCTGTGTTCCTGGATGGTCTGTAGCTCGTCCGATTCAGAGGGTCGCTCTTTGAAGGTGTTGTCCTCTCGGCCCGGGGCATCTCGGGAGAAGAGGCGGGCCAGGTGGGGGCGTGGTGTGGCGGAGTCAGGGTCAGCTGTGCTGGCGTCAGGCCAGGGCTGGTGGGGGCCCTCAGCGCCCGTGGAGTCAGTCACCGCCGGCTTCTCCGAGACGCAGCCATTGTTCTGGTCCGCATCTGCCTCACCCAGGCCTGCGCAGAAAAAACAAGGGTCATCTATGGGCCTGCATGGCACACACCAAAACGCAGCAGCACAATGGCCTCTTTTCACCAGACTGTGCCCTTCCTGCTGCAGCAGAGACCAGCAGGGCTAACATGCAACTTGTTCACTTGGACAAATCTCACCTGAATAACTGGAAACGTATATAGAATTGTGAGATTGAAGACACGAGCAAGTAAAAAGTGTTCATTTAATTCCTTAGAACTGCTTTGTCTCTGAGGGCCATTTTAAATCAAAACAATGTTGTAGCAGGTGTGCTCACGAGTCCCAGCTTATTTTAACTGGAGCACGATGCATTCGAGTGCTTCTCAAAACTGTTCTTGTTTTATTACAGTAACACAATAATAGTGGGTTCACACAATTTTACAATAGAAGCTACTTAACCCTCAACATAGCAACACATTTAGCATACAAGGTTTACCTCCTGGGGTTCCCAAGAGTACGACTGGAAGAAACAACCATTATAACAAAAAAAGTTAATTTGCATATTGTGTAAAGAGTTACAGAGGGCCCTTATCCCCTGATAGTGTGTGACATTTTAAATCAGGACTAATGGCAACATGAGCTGAATAAAAGGTTCCATATTTTTAAACTGTATAGGCAGAAGTGGGTGCTTTTGACTGGGGTCCCCCGGGATACCACTAAATGTTTTGCAATGCACTACGCTGATTCTGTGGCTCAGAAGGTAGAGTGGTTGTCCAGACGTCGGTGGTTCGATCCCCAGCCCCTGCAGTTGATGTGTTCTTGGGCAAGATACTGAACCCCAAATTTCTCCCGATTGCCAACAGTGTGTGAGTGTGTACCTTGTACATGTGAATGGGTGAATGCTGACATGTGTTGTAAAGCGCTTTGAATGCTTGCTAAAATTGGAAAAGCGCTGTATAAACGCAGTCCATTTACTAATTAAAACAGAAAACACAGGTCATGAATAATTGGAATAATACTATAAAGTACCTGTGAGATATGAAAGTATAGGTATAGGGTTAACAATGACATTTAAAATGAACAGGAATCTTCTTGATTTCTTGACATTTAAAGGCTGCACCACCTTTGCAACAGAGTCAACCCTGTGTGGTGCATTACATCTCATCTCACTTCAGCCTTGTAAAAACAATGTTCCTATTAATTCCAGCAAGATGGAAATACAGCTGCTTTTCTAACATCCACTTTGACAGCTATCCATTAAGTTAGCCTGCTCCCACAGCGGAGGACATCCAGTGCATTCCTGCCTCCGAAACAATATCCACACTGTACTGACAGAAATGGTGTAGCACTACACCAGAGAATCTGCATGCCAATATTGTCCGAAACAGTGGCCTGTTGTCAGAGCTGCATAGTTATTACAGAGAAACAATGGGGCCAGTGTCACTAAAATAACTCCTATAAGTATGGATTTTCAACCCAATGCACGTTGACACTTATCTGATTCGGGGCCCGAGAGCTGCGTAGCTGCCGTCTCTGGGTGCAGAGCTGCCACGTACAAGGTTATGATTTATTACAGTTTTAGAGGGAATTACTCCTAAAATGATTGCATCTGGAGAAGCAACACCAGCGTCATAATCTTATTATTTAGTCCAATGAGTTCTACAGCTTGATTCCCTCCTGGCAGATTTGCAAGTCTATCAAAAGTGAAAATAGATAAAGAGCAAATGCCAATATAACTCAGTTTGTAGAGAATGAGACCAATTTTTCTTTTTTTATCGTAGGCATTCATCCTGCAGAGAGACTGAGGGATGAGGATGTGTGACTGTCTCCATCCAGATGGATAGCTTTAGCATTTTCAGATTGTAGAAGAGAAAGGTTTTGAATGCATATGCATTGTCAGCATTCAAAAGTGTTATTGTGAGGAATGTCAGCAAACTGACATGAACATTTCTTATGTTGGACGGACCAAAACCTTATCAGTTGCTTCGGTATAGAAGGCGAGCTCTTTTTCTTCCTTCCTATGAGCGACTTGATAAAGTCTAGTTCGCTATCATGGTAGAGAAGTGAGAAATAGAGCCTGGTTTAAAAACAATAATACAGGAATTATGTGAGAAAGAACAGCAATTAAAAACAATTATTTATCCTTTATTATACATGATATAATGATTAAATAATTTTCCAGGTAACCCTAACCCGCTAAAAGGATGTTCACTAAAAAAAGATGCATCTGTGAAGCAATAAAAAAGTTTGAAGAAAAATAAAAAACTACGGTAAAGTGATCCCAGTATGTTTTAGAGCCATTTTAAGAAGTTTAAGCATATGTTAGAAAGAACACCAAAAAGTATTTTTTTTCTAAATTAAACATGACCCGAAGAGAGCTTGAATATAAATGATCTGATAATACTATCAGGGTGGTGTCTTCAGCACCACACACACACACACACACACACACACACACACACACACACACACACACACACACACACACACACACACACACACACACACACACACACACACACACACACACACACACACACACACACACACACACACGAAGTACTTAGTGAAACTTGTGTCACTCAGCGAGTCTCATTTCCTCATAATTAAATTCTTGTCAAAGTGAAAAAGCCATTTTGAGACACTTTAAATTGTCGTTGTAAACAAATAAAATTCACAGCTGCTTTAAGGCCGATTATACAACCCATTAAAATACTTTCTGTAAGGACTTTATTTCTAAAAAGCACAACTGTATAATGAAAGACTAGAATCTAGAAAAATAAGTTGTCAACATAGGTTTTAGTTGAAGAGGAAGAAGTTCATATTAAAGCCACTATGTGTAAAACAAATGATGTAATTACCTTTCAAATTATTCTGATGGCAAAAATGAAGCAATTGGTGCAATTGCTGTCGCTTTCAGCCCATTTGTCTTTGTGTGCGTGAGTCAGTTATATGGGGGTATTCAAAAGGTAAGTTAACCATCTTTTAAGAGGACGTCCAATCAGTGTTGATGGTGATTGATAAAATACATCTCTCTTTCGACTTAATCAGTGATGCAAATGTAGTCAATTGAAAAAAGAAAATAAATACTGAGTGATCAGTCTGCAAAATCTGTTGTTCTTGCTGCATCAAGCCGTCATTTAAAGGGACAATGACGTAGATTGAGGAAGAACTACTTCAGCTTGGATTTCTGTGAGTAGCCAGGGGGCATGCTCTAAAGCAGAACATTCTTGTTCTTTTCGCTTGTAACGCAAACTACTTATGTTTCTAAAAGCGAAAATGGCATCATAAAACATCGACGGAGAGGATTTTTTGTCTGGTAATCAGCTGTATTTATTCAAGCCAGAGTATTCGGCTGAAGAACAAACTGCCTTAAAGCTGTTGTGCACTGCAGTACACACTTCTCTGATGATGCATATACTTATTATATCTGCAGTAAAAAGGTTTGCCTGATCTCCCCTGAGATTTGAAAACTCATAAAGTTGAGATGTAATAACAGTAAGTGGCTCTCTTTAGCTGGATGCAGCGGCTTCTCTGCACGCCGTTAGCAGGGTGCAGTTTTTTTGCTTTGTGGGGGACATCAGGTGCCGTGAAAACAGACAGATGAGAGATAGAGGTACAGAGACAGAGATAGGGAGAGGAGAAGAGAGAGAGATTGAGGACACAGCAACAGAAGAGAGAGACCGAGAGAGATTAGAGTAAGAGAGAGAGATAACACAGCGAGAGAGAGCGAGGAGAGAGAGAGAGAGGAGCGAACACAGACATTGAGAGAGAGGACGAGAGAGAGAGAGATAGAAGAGAGACCAGAGAGAAGGATAAGAGGAGAGAGATTAGAGCGAGAGAGAGACCACACAGAGACAGAGAGAGAGAGACAGAGAGAGAGGGAGAGGATGAGAGAGACACAGCAGAGAGAACAGAGAGAGAGAATAGAGAGAGACACAGAGACAGAGAGAGAGAGAGAGAGAGAGGACCCACACAGAGTAGGAGAGAGAGAGAGAGGGACAGAGAGAGGAAGAGAGAGACAGGAGGAGAGAGTAGAGACAGAGAGAGATAGAGGAGAGAGACGGGAAGAGAGGGATTCAGAGAGAGAGGACAGAGAGACAGAGAAGAGAGACGAGGGAGGATAAGAGAGAGACAGAGAGAATAGACAGAGGACAGAACAGAGAGACAGAGAGCATGGAGAGCACAGAGAGCACAGAGAGACAGAAGAGAAGACACAAGAGAGACACACAGAGAGAGAGAGACAGGTAGATGGAGAGAGACGAAAGAGAGAGAGAGAAAGACAGAGGAGAGAGGAGAGAGAGAGACGAGAGAAGGAGACAGAGAGAGAGACCAGGAAGAGACAAGAGAGACAGAGGGAAGAGACACAGAGGAGAGAGCGAGGACAGAGAGAGAGGCAGAAGAGAGCGAGACAGAGAAGAGACAAGAGGAGAGAGAGACTAGAGAGAGAGAGACAGACGAGAGAGACACAGATAGATCCAGAAGAGGAGGAATACAGGACGAGAGAGATGACACAGAGAGAAATGAGAGAGAGAGAGATATCAGCGACAGAGAGAGAGACGAGGGATGAGAGAGAGGAGAGAGAAAGAGAGAGAGACAGTTTACAGAGAGAGAGACAGAGAGAGAGACACATGACAGAGACACAAGAAGATGAGAGAGACACAGACAGAGAGACAGAGAGAAAAGAGAGAGAGACAAGAGAGAGAGACAAGAGAACGAGAGACAGAGAGAAAGAGAGACTAGATGAGAGAGACAGAGAGACAGAGAGACAGACAGAGAGACAGATAAGCGAGAGACACAGAGAGAAAGAGGAGACAGAGAGACATAGAGAGGACAGACAAGATGAGAGACCGACAGAGAGAGAGAGACAGTAAGACAGAGAGAGAGGACACGCGAGGACAGAGAGAGAGAGAGAGACAGGAGAGAGACAGATGACAAGAGAACGAGAGAGAGAAAGGAGAGACAGAGTGACACAGACGAGAGAGAAAGAAGACAAGGACAGCGGACAGAGAGCGAGAGAGAGAGATAAGAAGAGAGAGAGAGAGAGAGAAGAGAGATAGAGAGAGAGAGAGATGAGAGATGGAGAGAGAGAGAGACACAGAAGGAGAAATGAGGAGCAGATACACATGAGAACAGAGAGACAAAGAGAGAAAGAGAGACAAGATAGACATTAGATGATAGAGAGACCAAAGAGAGAGGAGAGGATAGAGAGAGACACAGAGATAGTCGAGAGAGACATTGAGACAGAGAGAGAGAGAGAGACAGTAGAGCAGACAGAGAGAGAGAGAAGGAGACAGACACAGAGAGAGGAGAGACAGGGAGACAGACACAAGATAAGCGTACAGGTACAAAACAGAGAGAGAGAGACATAGCTAAAGAGAGAGAGATACATCACACAATATATAGATACAAAAGAACAGATACATGAGATATCAAGATAGATCGATAGATATAGAGACTGAGAAGATGTATAATATATATACACAGAGTGCGACATATATCATATTAGTATATATATATATATACCACATGAGATGACGAGAGAGAGACAACAGATATAGAATAAGATATACACATAGATATAGAGATATATAACAACATGAGAGATATGTATAATACACAGCTATGATAGATATATACACATAGAATATATATAGAGACACAGATAGATATATATATACACATATATATATATATATATAGTATATTATAATATACAATCTATGATATATATATATATTGAGATATATATATACCACATATTAGATATATATCTATATATAAGATATATATATATATATATATATATATATATATATATATATATATATATATTATATGATATATACTATATATATATAACATAGATAATAGATATATAAGCTATATGTGATAAAGATATGATCTATGTTATATATGTATATATGTAATTATGTATATATATATGTATATATAATATATGTGTGTGGGTATATATATATATATGTGTATATATATATGTGTTAATATATATGTGTATAGATATATATGTGGTCGAATATATATATGTATATATAATATATGTATATATATATTTATGATATATTGATATATATATTATGTGTATATATAATATATGTAAGATGTATCTATATATATATGTGATATCTATATATTATGTATATATGTAGATATAGAGAGAGGGGGGAGAGAGAGGGGGAGAGGAGAGAGGGGATAGAGAGAGGGGGAGAGACACAGAGAGCGAAGAGACAAGAGACAGAGAAGAGAAGGAGACACAGATCTAGACAGAGATAGAGGACATGAGAGAGAGAGAGAACACAGAGAAGAGACACAGAGAGAGAGACACAAGAGAGAGACACATAGAGAGATAGATACACACACACATAATAGATAAGCATGGAGATATAACATATACAGATTATATACACATATCGATATAGAGAGACATAGATACCATTAAAGATACATATATATATACACAGATAGATATATGATAGACATATATACATAGATGTTCTATGTTATATATATGTATGATATATATACATATATATCTATGTAGATATATATATTATATAGAGAGATAATATAGAGAGACAGAGTAGAGAGAGATGGAGGAGAGAGAGATAGGGAGAGGGGAGAGAAGAGAGAGAGAGAGAGAGAGAGGTGGAGAGACGCCGAGAAGAGCTAGACAGAGGATAGACGAGAAGAGAGAGAGAGAGGAAGACAAGAGAGACAGATAGAAGAGAGCGAGAAGAGAGAGAGATGAGAGAGCGAGAGTGAGAGAGAGAAGAGCGGAGAGATGAGAGAGAGACCAGGAGACAGAGACCGAGAGAGAGAGAGAGAGAGAGACAGAGAGAGAGAGACAGAGAGAGAGAGACAGAGAGAGAGAGAGACATAGAGAGAGAGAGAGAGAGAGATGACAGATGAGATGGAGAGAGAGGAGAGAGATGAGAGAGAAGGAGAAGAGGAGAGAGAGAGAGAGACAGAGACAGAGGAAGAGAGAGAGAGAGAGAGATGAGACCGGAGAGAGAGGGACAGAGAGGGAGACGAGACAGGAGAGAGAGAGAGAGGAGAGGACAAGAGGGACCAAGGAGAGAGAAGCGAGAGAGAGGAGAGAGAAGAGGAGAGAGGATGACCGAGAGCCAGAGAAGGAGAGAGAGAGAGAAGAGAGAACAGAGAGACAGATGAGAGAGAGAGAGAGCGAGAGAGGAGAGAGAAGGAGAGAGAGGGAAGGAGAGAGAGAGAGAGAGGAGAGAGAGAGAGATAGAGGAGAGAGAGAAGACAGAGAGAGGAGAGAGAGAGAGACAGAGCGAGACACAGACACAGAGACAGAGAGAGAGAGAGAGAGATGACACACATAAACCGAGAACATAGAAGACATAGAGGAGAGAGAGAGAGAGCGCGTACACAGAACATAGGGGGAAGAGGGAGAGAGAGAGAGAGATAGAGAGAGAGAGTAGGGAGAAGAGAGAGACAGACAGAGGACACATAGAGACACACAGAGAGAGAGAGAGACACAGGAGACAAGACGAAGAGAGAGGACACATGAGACAGAGAGAGACCAGATGAAACAGAGAGAGAGAGAGGAGAGTAGAGGGACACAGAGACACAAGAGCACAGGAGAGAGAGAGAGAGAGAGGACACACAGAGACACATAGAGAGACACAGAGGAGAGAGAGAGAGAGAGAGAGAGGAGAGAGAGACACAGCATGAGAGAGAGAGAGAAGAGAGGAGAGAGACACAGAGATAGAGAGGGACACAAGAGAGAGGCTACACAGGAGAGAATAGACACACATAGAGAGAGACACACAGAGAGAGTAGAGAGAAGCGAGAGACATCACAGGACACAGAGACACAGAGAGAGAGTGACACAGAGACCACATAGACAAGAGAGAGAGAGAATACACAGAGGAGAGAGATGAGAGAGACAAAGGAGAGAGAGAGAGACACAGAGAGAGAGAGAGACCACACAGAGAGAGGAGACACAAGAGAGAGAGAGACACCAGAGAGAGAGAGAACACAGAGAGAGAGAGAGAGACACAGAGATGAGAGACCACAGGAGAGAGACACAGAGCGATGAGAGAGAGACACAGAGAGAGAGAGACCAGAGACAAGGAGAGTATGACACAGATACACAGAAGATGCTAGAACACGAGCGATAGAGACCAACCTAGAGAGAGGAGAGGCACACAGATGAGAGAGAGACACAGCGAGAAAACAGGAGAGAGAGGAACACAGAGACACAGAGAGAAGACACAGAGACACAAAGAGAGAGAGATAGAGACAAAGAGACACAGAGAGACAACAGATAGAGAGAATGATAAACATAGATGAAGATAGAGAGTGATAGATATAGATAACACAGGAGAGGAGACATAGAGAATAGAGACACATAGATATAGAGAGATGAGAGATAGAGAGACACACAGAGAGTATAGATACATATAGAGAGTATATAGATTAACACACAGGATACACAGTAGAGAGATATAATGTGGATATTAGAATAGTACACAGATAGAGATAGAACCAGAGAGAGAAGAGAACACCTAGGAGATAGCACACACATAGAGAGGACAGAGATATATATATAGACACAACACATAGAGAGATGAGACAAAGAGAAATGAGGAGAACATAGAGAGATATACAAAAAGGAGAGAGAGAGAGAGATGGATACAGAGAGACACATAGATAGAGATGACACAGATAGACACAGAGGATCCGAGAGAAGAAATATAGAGATAAGAGAAGATATATATATGTGGTAGAGGAGAGAGAGGGAGATGGGAGATGAGGGGGGAAGAGGTGGAGATAGAGAGAGGGAGAGAGCTGGCGAAGAGAGAGACACAGAGACATCGGGGGGGCGATAGAGGAGCGAGAGAAGATAGAAGAGAGAGAAGAGAAAGAGGGACACAGAGAGGAGAGAGACACAGAGAGAGAGAGAGACCACGAGAGAGAGAGGAGACACAGAGAGAGATGAGACACGTAGAGAGAGAGAGACAAGCCGAGTTAGAGAGAGACACAGAGAGTAGGAGACACAGAGAGAGCTAGGACACAGGAGAGAGAGACACAAGAAGAAGACACAGAGAGAGACAAGAGAGAGAGAGGACACAGAGAGAGACACAAGAGAGAGAAACACAGAGGAGACACATTGAGAGGAGAGGCCACAGAGAGAGAACAGAGAGAAGAGACACCAGAGAGAAAACAGAGGAGAGAGAGAGAGAGAGAAGAGATAGAGAGAGAGGGAAGAAGCAGGGAAAGAGAGCGAGACGAGAGAGACAGCCGGATAGAGACAGCGATGACAGGATAGAGGACAGAGACAAGACAGAGAGATGAGAGAGAGAGAGAGAGAGACACAGACGCACGAGAGAGAGAGAGAGAGACACAGAGAAGAGCGACAGGAGAATTAGAGAGAGAGACACACCAGGAGAGAGAGAGACACACGAGAGAGAGACACACAGTAGCAGAGACACAAGAGAGATGACATAGAGAGAGAGACAGAGAGCACAGAGAGAGAGACACCGAGGCCAGAGAGAGAGAAGAGACAGAGAGATGGACACAGAGAGATAGGGGACATCAGCGGAGAGAGAGAACAGAGTAGACAGAGAGAGAGAGCTAGAGAGAGAGACACAGAGCGAGAGAGACCAGGAAGAGAGGTGAGAGAGAGGAGAGAAGAGAGAATAGAGAGAAGAGAGGAGAGAGAGGAGAGAGGAAGAGGAGAGACACAGATAGATAGAGACACAGAGAGATCAGAGAGAGAACACAGAGAGAGAGAGACACAGAGAGATATACACACAGAGAGACGGAGAGAGAGACGACAGAGTGAGAGAGAGAGAGAGTGATAGAGAGACAACAGACAGAGAGAGAGAGAGAGAGAGAGAGAGAGAGGGGATGGAGAGAGAGAGAGAGAGAGGAGAGAGAGAGAAGAGAGAGAGAGATAGAGGAGAGGAGAGAGAGAGAGAGAGAGATAGAGAGAGATAGAGACACACAGAAGATAAGACACAGAGAGAGAGATAGGATACACAGATATATAGATATTACACATATATATATATGACACATATATATATATACAACATATATATATATACCACACATATATATATACACCCCATTATACCTATATCTCTACACTACACATACATTACACATACAACATACATTATTATATACATATATTATACATACATTATACATACATAATATATACTATAATTACATTATACATATATATATATATATATATATATATATATATATATATATATATATATATATCTCCCCACTGCAGCAGCATAGGCCTCATAAACCTATGTAAGAATGTGAAATATAACTCATCAGTCTTTATCACCAACAGTAAATACGTCATATTACAATGTTGTTCCCTCCCAGGAGAGCCGCTGTGGCTGTTATTGACCAGCAAAGCGTAGAACAAATACGAGAGCTGTTGTTTCGCCTGTTCAGTGGCCTTCCATGAGTCCTCTTCCAATAATTTCCAGTCATCCATCACCTGTTGCTCACTTTTTCTAAGGCCAGCGGAGCCACCGTCGACCACTAGAATACTAATAAAATACAAATTAGGGAGAAAAACAGCCCGACATGGGTGAACTTTACCAGCCCTCCAAAATCCATAATACTTCAGCATCATACTGACTGCATGTCCACCCAGGTTGGTTGCAAAAAAAGGTGATGTGCTATAGAGTGACTCCCTCTTATTAACTGGGAGTTAACTTATTAAAGGTGCAATGAGTCAGGGTTTTAGCGTCCCAATGCACAAGCTGACCATAACACATTGATAGGATTGTTGATCAATGTCAATGACTCAGCGATTACAGAGTTTACATTTCTGGCTAATCCCAACTCAGTCTCCTAATATTGATATCTTGTGGACAAATAAAGTGACTCAAACCAAATTGTTTTTAAGCTCCAGACGCAAACAACACTGCAGTATTATTGTTCTGGGATTTATTATTGTGATCATTTCCTTTTAGTGATTTAAATGAGTCTCTGCTTAGATTAGATTGCATATACATCAATATAGTGACGATAAGACCGACTGATTGGCGTCCATTACCCCCCGCCCCCGCACACTGGATCAGATAGCATTGTTGATATTCTCTGGTTGCCAATAGACTTTAGATACAAATCGACTTGGTAATGATCCTTTAATAGCTACTTGTGATTTTGATCAGCTGTTTCCAGTGTCTGCAAAAACAAATGTGAAATATGAAAATATATTGTTATTAAAATGAACAAAGCAGCGTGGTTTCTGTAGGAAAAGATAAGTCGGAGCCCAATGTGCATTTGTGAAAAAATTGTGTTGTGGCTCTAGATAAGAGTCTTAGCTATGTGAGCAAAATGTGATAGACGCAATTCTAACGTGTAGCTTTGCAGTTCCCAGTACCTCAAATCTATGTGCACTTTTTATGTGCATGTTTTATGGGAAAAGGGCAAGACAATTAGCACAGTATCCTGGTACAGTATATGACAACTTGGACAGTAGCCTGTGGACCTGCAGTGAATGTAATATAACAAGGCCAGACTGCAACATAATGGAGCTGGGAGAACAAGATGATAGTGTTGATTGGAGTTCTCTTTGGCTCGTGGATATCTACATTGATAGACAGATAGATAGGTACTTCATTGATCCCGAGGGAAATTTAGGCATCCAGTAGCTTGTACGAAACATCGATACAGAAGAAAGAATAGAAACGTAAAATAAAATAAAAACAGAGCAGTGAAGTGATAGTACTGTCTGCCTCACCTGGTGTCTTTTCATTGTGGTTTTATGTCACATCAGCAAGACTAAATATGTTACACACATACATTACATACATTAACTGGACTATGGAAAATCAGGATGTATAATAAAAGTGTCTGTAAACATTATATTGGCGACATACAGAGAGATGGCAACAAGCACGCGCTCAACCTAGTTTGCGAGAGATTGCGCAATCCGAGGGGAGGCTCAGCTCGTCGCTGCCTCAGCTCGCATCTCTCCTGTATCTGAACAGAGAATACGCAAATTCAGCAATTTTGACTATAAAAATGATCAAAAATGATTGGAATCATACAGAAAATGCAGTGATAGCACAGACCAGTCGACAAATATACATTTCTATTTATTTTATTGTTATTAGTTTTTTTTACTTTTCATGCTCTGCCTCCCCTGCCCGCAAGTCACTGTTTTTTTAATATCCTTTTATTTTAATTTATATCTTTATCGTGATATTCAACAACGTTATCACATATTTTCTTCATATCATACAGGACTATATTTTGTATTAATGTAACCTTTATTCATTGCCAGCTAGTTGCAGTGGCTGGGTCGCTGACAGCTGTGTGACTTTTTAATTGGGCCGAGGCTCAATGTCTAAATTGCAGTCGATCACACGCTGACTTGTAACCTCCACGACTCAATATTCCCCTTTGGTTTAATAACAACTGCCATGGGTCAGGCAATCAATCAGCACCCAGCAGAGCTTAATAATACCTTCGGCACACCTAAGCAATCTCTTAACAATTGCAACAGTCAGTCTGACAACTTAATCCCCGGATATATTCCCAGGTGGATGCTGTGACAGCTACAGACACTACGGACATATAGAAGTTCTGTTTACTACAAGAGGTTTTTCAATCTGGATTTAGAGTTCATCATAGCACAGAGACAGCACTGGTGAAAGTTACCAATGACCTTCTATTGGCATCAGACAAAGGACTCGTCTCTGTTCTTGTATGTGTTAACGATAAATCCTCCATGACAGCCAAAGTCAGCCTTGGAGTTCCACAGGGTTCTGTACTTGGACCTATTCTATTCACCTTATATATGCTTCCTTTGGGCAATATTATAAGGAACCGCTCTATAAACTTTCATTGTTATGCGGATGATACCCAATTATATCTATTAATTAAACCAGATGAAACCAATCAATTGGCTAAACTTCAAGTATGCCTTAAGGACATAAAAACGTGGATGTCTAGCAACTTTTTGATGTTAAACACAGACAAAACTGAAGTTATTATACTTGGCCCTAAACGCCTCCGAAACGCATTTTCTAATGACATAGAAGCTCTGGATGGCATTCATTTGGCCTCCAGCACCACTGTAAGGAATCTTGGCATCATTTTTGATCAGGATCTGTTGTTTAACTCCCACATAAAACAAATCTCAAGGACTGCCTTCTTTCATCTACGTAACATTGCAAAAATTAGACACATCCTGTCTCAAAATGATGCAGAAAAACTAGTCCATGCATTTGTTACTTCAAGGCTGGATTACTGCAACTCATCGTTATCAGGTTGTCCCAAAAAGTCGCTTAAGACTCTTCAGTTGATCCAAAATTCAGCGGCACGTGTATTGATAAGAACAAGGAAACGGGATCATATTACTCCTGTATTAGCTGCTCTGCACTAGCTCCCGGTAAAATACAGAATAGAATTCAAAATCCTTCTCCTGACTTACAAAGCAATTAATGGTCAGGCTCCAGCATATTTTAAAGATCTCATAGTACCTTATAAACCAACTAGAGCATTGCGCTCCCAGACTGCAGGGTTACTTGTAGAGTCTCTAAGAGTACAATGGGAGCCAGAGCCTTCAGCTATCAAGAACCTCTCCAGTGGAACCAGTTTCCAGTTTGTGTTCGGGAGGCAGACACTCTCTCCACATTTAAGAGTAGGCTAAAGACTTTCCTTTTTGATAAAGCTTATAGTTAGGGCTGGCTCAGGTTTGCCCTGGATCAGCTCCTAGTTAAGCCGCTATAGGCTTAGACTACCAGGGGACACCTCCCTGCTCTCTTCCTTCTCTTCCTCTCTCCTCCCCTCCCTCTCCATCTGTATGCATTTATGTAAATGTATGTTACTAACTCATCATCCGGGGAATCATCCCCAGAGTTTCTGTGTCTCTCATGTGGCAGGTTGCCACTGATAAATGTTACGTCAGGATCAGGAATCGTGGCTGTGCCTGCTTCCCTGGTCCTGCTGGACACCGGGAAGCCTTTTTGACATTTTCCTGGATTCATCCATACTTTCTCTTTTTCAACACATCATTTTCTGTCAAATGTTGTATTTGTACTATGTTGATTATCCTGTACATACGACATCTATTGCACGTCTGTCCGTCCTGGGAGAGGGATCCCTCCTCAGTTGCTCTCCCTGAGGTTTCTTCCATTTTTCCCCCTTTAATTATGGGGTTTCTTTTAGGAAGTTTTTCCTTGTGCAATGCGAGGGTCTAAGGACAGAGGGTGTCGTAACCTGTACAGTCTGTAAAGCACTGAGACAAATGTATAATTTGTGATATTGGGCTATACAAATAAATTTGATTTGAAGTCTGCGTGTCCAGTATGTTCCCTTGACCAGGTACGTGGGCAGAGCCTGAGTACCCCCCTGATGACGCATTTTATGTCACACGGACCATTGCGTACTAGGATGCACAAAGTAAAATGTATAATCTGTTTCAGTGTGATTTGAAGTCATTGGACAGCTGTACACTCTCTACTACTTACTGTGGCAGGTTACGGTTGAGTGTTGGTCTCTTGGAAACAAACCATTTTGTGCCCAAAGACTTCATTTATGATATGTAAAAACACCAAAACATTTGTTCTTGAAATCTGGTACAGTACATCTTTGACATTTTTAGATCCCTTTTATCAATAGTCATCAACGTCAGGATTTTAAAAAAAGGAAAAAACGCATAAAAGCAACATAACACCACTGTCGTAAATATAGACAGCTGTAACTTTACACAAGCATTTGTTATGATTACATTACTCATGAATGAAAATGAAAAAAAGAGAATATTCAAAAAAGGGAATAAGCTTCTCATGTCATACTTCGATTTCACTGTTCGCTAAGATGCAGCTAAGCAGAAGGTAAGGAGACAGGGGTGATAAAAGGCCAAATATGATGCTGTACGTATCTTTTTCCTCTGTATAGTCCTGCACTATATACATTAGGTGCCATAGAGGTGGAACTTGTAAACAACACTAATGGCCAATTATCCAGTGGCTCATAACACTGCAGAGAGATGCACAGTTCAGCTGAGAGCTCTCTTTGTCATGCCTCCTTCATAAATATTGAAGTTATTCATGTGTTGAAATCCCTAGATAAGGCCTGTCCATCACTGGTTTAGTAGAGAGGTCCTTAAACCACCAGAAGTAAGGTCAGAATCTGCTGCACTCGCTCTGTCAAACACATTGCCTGCCTTTATTAGCACCACAGGATACTGCCCTCGTTTTCAGCACTTCTCATAATGTAGCCTGAGGCCCAGCAGATGTCAACTCTTCTTGATTAATTCACCATGACAACTCCAAGATGTCCCTGTGACAACTAAAGCGGCAACATTACACGACAATTTTGGTAAAATTGAAGGAGATAAATGACGTGATCTACTGCAGATTATTGTGCCCGGAACAATAACCACCACCACTGTTCTGCACCATCTACGTTAAATAGTTAGGTGAAGACACCAAAAACTGATCTGCTCTGTTCAGCAGAGGTATTCAGTGCCCTGGAAGAGGGGAAAGATCGGCATCTAGAAGGGAAGAGGTATGCAGGGTGTGGGCACCAATCTCCTCATTTTTCCTCCTCTTCCTTGTTGTGAAGAGGATGTGTAGCAAGCCTCTGGGACAACAACAAGGACTGTGGTGGGATTGAGGCATGGGAAGCATTCCTCTGAAAAACCTTCCATCGCTATGTGGCCTCGGACCAAACCTCCCAGCCGGGGGCGAAAATCCTTCTGCCGCTGCATTCATGGTGGATCTGAAGCACCCACAAGCCTAGAGTAAAAAGCCCCTCTCTGTCTCTGAAACCCCATCTGGCATTCAGGACGCGAGTCCTCCAGAGATTTTTCTAGACGAGATAAGAGCCACTCCCTTCTTATAACGCAGGCCATGTTCATGACCTTTTAACCTCACTTTGTGCAGCGACATTAAATAGGGAAGAATGTGATTCAAACATAGACTGTATATAAGAAGTGGACATAAACCATTGGTTTGTGGACTACGGTTTTCAAGCCTCGAGTTTGACCGCCATCTTTGTTTTTGGGCATAGCAATATTTGTTTTTAGCCGTCACCAAAACGATGTTTTTTTGGAACCAGAAGTAGCGCAAGAGGGTAGAGCTACACCCAGATATATTACACTAAAGATATCTCAGTCAACTAAGACCAAAACGACCAATTAGTCGACTAATAAGGGGCATAATGTTCTTTGCGTGTCTATTCAATAAGTCAAAAAGTCTTCAGCACAGACATCCTTACAACTTGCTGGGACTTTACCGTGACTTCTGGATTAAACGCAGCAATATATTATACTATGATTTGAGGATAATTACATTTTTCTACAAGCTCACTCATGAATCTTAGTTTCAATTCTGTGGTGTATTAATGCAGTACTATATCTATATCATGACAAAAGTGTTTGTGAAGGAGGATGAGGTTTTCATTGGCAGTCGGTATGAATGGGTGTCTCTAGTAGAGTGGGACAGCACAGAAGAAGAATAGAGCTCAACATGAGTTGATGCCATCAGCGTAGTGCTAAGGGACATTTCCTCACCCATGGAGACATGAGAGGTCAAAACATTTACACACACTTCAACAGAGCAGTGGACATGATGTAAGCCGGCTAGATGCTTGTGTCAAAGGCTTCGACTGAGACATTACACTTTAATTTCTTCTGCGTGACCACTCGCACAAGAAACTTCTCATCCTGAGAACATTATGTCCCAGATCAGGGGTTGCCAAAGCAGGCACTATGTGAGTTGCCCGCAGAGCATGTTCTAAAAATAGCACTAGTCACCATGGAGCTCAGTCTAAAATTTGTATTTAATTGTTTTGCTGGTTTTTTTTTTAAATCAATAATAAACTTGAATTATTCTTTATTTTAAAATGACAATATCGAATATAGAATTTAAAAAACAAAAATGTTTTATGTATATATGAACTCTGACCCTGTAGGACGCAAGCCAAATCTCCATTTCCCTTTTCGCTGAGACAAGCTAGTGGGAACATGGCAGAAAAGCGAAAGAAAACTAACTATTTTCACAATGATTGGGAGGAAGAATAATTTTTTACAACAGTGTAAGAAAAGTGTGTATGTCTCATTTGCGGGGCGACGGCAAAGCGGCACATTGTGGAGACACTTCTGTACGTGTCACAGAAGCTAACTAACTAACTCCCCAGCTGCAGCACTGCGGTCTGCGGGCAGAACAAGCCGGGAGTTAAAGGCAGCTTTGGGCAGCAGCATCTCTTTTCACGAGGCCGGTGAACAAATCACAGAAAGCAACGGAAGCTTCATGTGGCCCACCCCAAAACTGTGCAACTATTTTGTGTTTATTTAATTTAGTAAACTGAACAGTCAATTTCATGGATTTTCCAGTCAAAATATTATCCCTATTAATGTAGGTGACAATCACGTCATTTTACTTTTCCACATGTATTGTGGAGAGATGTTGAATGTAAGCAGCACTAAAGTAAAATTATCAATGTAAACTTATTTTAAGCTGAGCTTTATTTGGACGAGTGTTAAGATATTTTGATATCGTTTTAAGTGGTTTGTCGAACTGTAGAAACTCTTTGATACGCCGCAGGTGCATGGGTTTCTTTTTCCTGAGTATAGTCGTACAGGCAGGTCACCTAGTTTTAAGGTTAATTACTTTGCACAGTATCTGTATTTCGTCTACTATGTGTATAAATAGTAGAAATGAATGGATACATTGTTCAGTGCTGAAAATCACAACAGTAAGATGTTACAGAGCTGTACTTGTTAGAGTAAAATGTTGATATTTGTATTTGTCAATTTGAATAGAAGCAATCTGGATGACGGACTGCTCCGTGTCTTCATTGCTGCTGCACTCTGTATTTTACAGAATCATTTATTGTTGCTGTGGTACCAACTTTGGGACCCGTAACATTCATTTAGAGCTGCATATTTTTTTTAATAAAGTACAAGAAAGCCTTTTAGGACGGAGAGGTCTTGAAAGGTACAATGATGTTATTGAAAACACTGTTCAAAGACGAGAAGAAAGGTTCTGATGTAATCTCCACTCTCCGATGTTACAAAGTTAGTGTTTGTACAAACAGGATATGATTTGAAGATGTGACAGTTAATGATTTCCTATAAAATGTTACAGAAGTGAATGACAATATACAAAGATATAACTGGTATGTTTTTGAACAAAATGCTACAAATGTGCTCATTCATACAAAACTGTCAATAAAGATATTTACAAAAATATCAGAGATGTGATAACTCTGACTTTCAAATGTTGAAATAGATTGAGAACATAAATAAATAATGTTGCATGTTTAAATATGTTTCCTACCATGGTAAATCATTATTAATAATTATTGTGAGGAATAATTAACATTAACATGTGATCAGACAGTCTCTTCACATATATGAATATTTATTATGATTATTATTAATGATAATATTAAAGGTGAACCGTACAACTATGTTATTCAGGAAGTTTGTATCAAATAAGTAGCCCTTCGTATTATTCAGTACCCTTGAAGTAGCTCTCAGTATCAAAAAGATTGGTGACCCTGTCCCAGACACAATCTGAAAAACTCTTCTTGGGCAATCTGATCACAAGCGGACATAACGGGTGCACCCAAAAAGCATTGAGGAAGCATTGATCCATCTCGAGTTGTTACCAGTATCGGTAATGCCTCCGATACAGCCTAAAATGCTGGATCAGTCGTTTCCAACGCTTTCTTCACAAATGAATGAATTTTATTTCCTAAACAACAATGTATCAGGATCAGACAAGATGTTTTAATTTGGACCCAAGGCGAGCTAGCCAATAGACACAGTGGTCTCTACCAGCTGTGTTTGGTGAGCATGCATACGGATCTTTCTCTGTTTGGCATCTGTCAGAGGGGACCCAAAGATAAAATCAAATGTGAGCAGTGAAGCAAAATCCAATGACAAGCAGTCAGTTGGGCCCCACTTGAGACAGAATCTAATGCCAGGTATGAACTCAACTGGATCTAGACACAATCTGTATGTTTCTGGATAAAACATAGAATGTCTGAACACAGACACAGATACCACTTTAAGTTATGTTTTTTTCCAAGGGGAAAGGACTCCAGTTCATCTTGTCTGACATATGGGATGCAGTAGCTAGGGTAGTACTTTTATACTCTCTTGGTTACCCATCATCCCCTCCCCGTGGACTCTTGTAGCCACGGACACAGCTGCTAACACACACATACACACTCAGTGATTGTCCTGCCAGATGGTCGAGGCCAGATGACGTGGCCTCCTGAACTCACCGAGGCACAATCTCTTACAACATAGCACACGTGGGCATTCTGCGTCTGCGTGTTGACACAGAATGCCCAGATACATGGTGTAGGACTGTCATGAAATCAATTCCGAAAAGGTGCAGACACGAGGCAATGAACATGCCTGTAAAATCTGGCAAGTCATAAGAGAAAATGTACAGCAAAATGTACATGCAGTACATGTAATCTTGAGATCAATCTGCGAGCGAAAGAAAAAGACTGAAAGAAAGGGAAAGAGAACAGAGGCGAGGACGCGAGGTGAGAGGGGACAGAAAGGGAGAATCTGAACAATGGTGTCAAACCAAAGAACACTGGTCCAGTGATGGAAGCTGCCCTTTAACAATCAGAGCTTTTGAGTGGTGGAGGAGGTGCTTCGTGTTGGCAGTGCCAGGGCCCGTACCAGCTAGTGTCAGCCTCGGCCACAGAGACAAATGACTGAGCCACTGCACTTATATACGTGTACAGCTGACAGACAAATGCACAGCAGAGGAACACACTCATACGTATTCTCAATACTGTGTTGTATGCACAGTCAGCAGTGCTTAGACAATCTCATTGAGAATATACAGAAAATACACAGACAGAAATTAGCAAAACCCACTAGCAAAAAAGTCCTAATTTTAGTGTAGATGCTAAAATGACCAACGGTAGAAGGCAAATAAATGGTGGCAGGAGGTAGAGAGGATATAAAGTAAGGAATATTTACTGCATGATTTTGACAGTATACACCGTAACTTGTCTGAAAGCATCGATATTTTAAACAAGATATTTAATTTCTACAACTAATTTCAGTTAGAAAAATTAGCAATGAAGGCAAACTGATTGCTGACTATAGTAATATGAACTATATGCTCCATATCAATATATCGTATAAACATGGGCGTATTTGAATATTTAACATACCTGTTAATAATAAATCCAACCAACTATGCAGTTACCTTCAGCTCTATGGAGCATCTTAGCGTATTTTAGCTAATTGTTTTGGTTTTACAACTTTACTTCTTACTCTAGTCGCTCTCATCGGTGTTGTTTGAGGCAGCAGGCAGCTGTTAGCAATAAAACAAACTGATAAACCGGCTGGATACTACCTTTCCAACACCAGCCACTAAAACAGGAAAGTTAGCGACTAGCTGGTGAACATAGTAGAGATTTTAGCTTAACTGCTAGAGAAACAGATATTTCCCTCGAGAGTTGGCGTAGACCAAAACAGAACTAAAAAAAGGGGAGTAAATATAAGAGACTTTTAACAGGCTAATTTAATCAGGACAGCAAATTAATGCTAATGTGGCTCTGCATCTACTGGATGCTAACAAGTTCGCTATATCAAGTTTTAAAAAGGTTATATGTCTGAAATGACAAACACTTTTTTGATGGTCACCCACATGCTAAATTGCATTTCTGTTAATTAAAATGCCATTTTCAATGCTGTTAATGCAGTATTTAAAGCACTTTGATTTGTGTTCGGCAAAAAAAAAAAAGGTTCCCTCTAGAATCTACAGCCTTCTAAACATGAATTAGGGAGTGTGCGAAAGAGCTACAAGCCATTTCCAGAAGATAATTTCAAAGTATAATTATTTTGGTTTCATGAAAGTATAATAGACCAGTTTACTTTTTTTTTTTTTTTTTTAAAGACAACTAGATAATCTATGAGGCCGTAAGTAATTTGTGTCTGATGGAGCCGAAAAACTAAAAATCTTTACTCTCTCTACTCGTTTAGCCACTGAAAAAATATTACATTCAATGTTTGAAGCAAACAATGAAGGGAGCAGAATAAGAACATTCATTAATGCAGAAAGCATAGGGAGCTGTGCGGAGCAGATGAAGGTCATGTCAGCTATGCAAACCCAGCTGTGTACCGGTACTTCAAACACAAGCTGCTGTAACTCCATCACAGAGCTCTTCATCCGTAGAAACTAAACCAGATATTTAATTGGGAAAAATGTAATTTCTAAAGAGCATGTTCTGTGTTTTCAGAAGTTCTCTACAGAGTTAGTAACGAACGGACAAAGAGAGATGTGGGGAGTCTTCAGATCCTCTCCCTGCTCACTCTCTTAGAGAAGAGCACTTTGACTAACCCCACCAGGCTCGAACCAAATCAATGAAACCTGAAGCAGCCTGTTCCGCCCTGAAGTTCACAAGGTTAGCGAGTAGATTCCAAAAGCAATTACAAGGGAAACACATAGAGTATGAAATAAGTGATAACTGGCTCACACCAATATCATTCAATATCCCTGATGGTGTGACCTGCAGAAAGAATGAATCTGAAATGGAAATTGGTCTTCAGAGGACTCTTATCTTGTTATGTCCATAGCTGTGTCAGCCGCTGGCTTTATTTTATTTTATTTCCATCAACTGCTGTTACATTTTGAAATGATGAGCCTCTTTTGATTTTGAAAGATTGGGAACAGAAACCAATTATCTTTGTTATTTGCACTTTCCAGGGGTTGTGGAGTGACACCACAGTAGTGCAGAACACTCTGATAGAACACTAGATTTAGCTGGTGTTATTAGGTGCCATCGTTGTATAAATACTCCCTAACAATTTCCATATGTCTAAAAATGCAAATGCTGTTTTTTGTATCAATCCGAGGTATTATCCACCCATAAAATGAGAACTGTAGCACAATTCCCAATTTTTAGGATTCTCATTCCAGTCCATTTTTAATACTTTCTATGAAAGGTGTTTTTCCACAATAGCCAGTCAATATATTTGCATTCCATAATCGTCGCTCTACCGTATACGATACTTTTCATTGTTGCTATACATGTACTCCCTCTATTATTATTTTTCCTCAGCAGGTTTTCAGTTGCAAAAAAGCAGCACTGTGGAACATAGACTGGTTTGTATAGCATATACAGCACACCAGTTACATTTAATTAACTTCAAATGGTTAAGGTGAAATGGTTTGAGAATCTTTGTGTATTAGTTCATACAGACTTTAGTAACGATTACATAGTATACAGCGTATAGCAATATTGGCTTTTCTGATGTATTGCTTTTATAACTCAACTCTTTTCAAGATATTAAAGATACAAGTATAAATCCAGTGAGAGAACAAAAAGGTAATTCTATCCATTCCAGTAATGTTTTCTTTTTAATAAAGAAAAAGGAACTCAAAAGAAACGGACAATGTGTTAACATTTTTAAAGTATATCATGAAACAGTATTGTGCCTTTCATCAGGTTCATTATTATTATTATTACTCCTATTTCTAAATCATCATCTGGCATTAACATGTTAAGGACAGTAAACAAATTGTACACCTCCATCATTAACACGAGATCATGTAAATATGACCTATACAGTTATCATGATTTTGCTATGCGCATTACGCTTTCTTTTGTGTCTGAATAATCCAATCAACTATATATACAGACAGTGTGCAGTTTCTTTGCACAGACAATGTGAGATGAGGCTAAAAACCTCTGGGCTCACTCAGGAGTGGTCACTTTCCACCTCTAGCTCCTTCCTCTCTTGTCTGTGGTGAAGGCATACTCGATAAAGGGAGGAAATGTGCAAAGCATTAGGCATTAGCCTTTGTTTGCTGCTGTGATTTATTCTTAGTTTAAATACAGGAATATTAAGAAGTACATTTCTACCAACTCATTTGTATGAAAACTGATGTACGTGTGTGTTGTAAGAGTCTAGCTAACCCATATTGATTCATCTCATTAAAGTCATGTTCAGGAGTGTGGGTGTAGGAAGAGACTGAAGCACAACAACAAACTAATTATAAGAAAAAGCCAATATTTTTAAAACCAAGAGAAAGAGCCCTCTCTGCACTTGCACCATTACACTAGTTATCTTTGTATTAACCTGACAGCCTTGCAGCTTAATGATAATGAGCATCTGACCTTGAATGTACTTTCTTTAAAAAGGTAATACCCATTTTTAACCTATTGTCTATATATTATCCTCTGACATTTGATATGAACTCATATCCAAAGAAATTCTGGCATTAACAAGAAGAATTAGAGATATTCAACTCTCTAATCCTTTGGGTAAAAAACATCAGAGAACACAGGTAGGACATTTTAAATTGTGTTTAGATTCTGAAGTAGGGTTAAGTGCTGCACTTCAACCTCAGCACTACCTCAGCCAAGGGGTGGGAAACTGACAATAACAACTTTGTTCCATAAAAAACATTGAGACAGACAGACAGAGAGAAAGATGCAAGCCACATAGAGTTCTACTTCTTCCAGGAAAAACAGAAAACTATGAAAGAATGTTCTAGCCTATGAGCTTAAATATTCTGTTCTGTTCTTTTAGAAATGCTAAACATTAAAAACTAAGCCACTTTGCCCAACAAATGGCTGGTCAGGCAACCACAGTCCAAGTGGTGCCTGTGGTGATGAAGAAAACAGTGACCCAAAGAGAGTCAGGACGGAACAGGCAGACAGACAGATAGAGGGGGTCTGTTTTGCTGAGCGGGGGCCTGCTTGCAGGCTGGGTCAGGTAATGGGGCCGTAATGGGCTTTTAACAGCCGCACAGCTGATGGTGGTGTTTGCCCTTCAGTGGAAAAGCAGCGCAAACAGGAAGTGCTGAATAGAGACATCCCCAGACGCTGGACAGGCCAGGATGAGTCATGACGCCTACTGATGACAACTTTACCAAAATAGGCTCTAATAAAGCACAGCTAACCTGCCCGTCATAAACCACTCACCCTGGACCAATTTGGGGCAAAAATTCCTTTTATTTTCTTTTACCCGCAACCTGAAACAACCTAATGGCGCTAAATTAGTTCAGCCTTGATGCACAGGTAAGAGGAAGGTTTTAAATGTATCCTAACAGCTATGTTCCCTCAGTAAGAGTTAGAAACTGATAAGAAAATGGGGGTTTTACACACTATCAGAAAGCAGTGCTGACTGAGCAAAGAATCAGTTAAACATTAAGCATCAGAGTGGAATCTATATGGCGGTGCTCCGAGGCAGCTTTTTGAACAATGGCTATCAAACAAAGTAGAGCTTTTATTTCCACTTACCCCTCTAACAAACCTAAATCAAGACAGACTGCTCTTTAAGTTCAGCCTTTAAGCTTTTGCTCACGTCTTCATTTACCAGATGAATCGTTATAAAAACATGTTAGAACACCTGAATGAGCGTGTTTAGACACTGCAGTCAGATCACGTATTAGTCTGCTGCTTACCTGAGGAACACTTTGCACATCTATTTCAAGAGACATGTGCGTAGGAGAGGAGCGGGTAGATCAAAAGTTGCAAACAAGACTCCTGCACACGGTTTATAAAATATATATGCATTTGCGACGTTTCGTTGCTAGACCTTGATCAGGCAAGACAAAAAAAATGATGAAAGCGTAGGGAGTGTACACTCAGTGTCAGGGAGTCTATTTGCAGTCTGCTCCTTAACTTCCATTTTAAAGAGTTTGCTACTTAAACCTGCATCCAAATGCATTCGTGTTCTCATTATGAGCTGCCAGAAGCATCTGTGTGAGGAAGCTGATGTCTACTAAGAGACTAGTGTGGGAAATAACAGCATCGAGGCATTACATAAGTGAGGCAATAAGCAAGCCGGGTTATACAGTAACCTATTTGACATGCATGTCAGATCATTTGATGTCTGTGCTAGGTAACCACGTCATCCCCAAAGGCTAAAAGTAATCGTGTGTTGTGTGGGTGTTTCTTTTTAAGGATCACATGTGTCAGTGATGGATCCTCTGAGTCTGTTCCATGCTGATTAATGGCAAGTGTTAAACACAAAGCACAGTCATTAGCTGCAGGAGAAGGAGTGCATCGAGTCGCTAACAGATCAATCTGACGAGGCCCCTGCAAGGTATAACTTTCCTGGCTATCTGGTAAAGTTTCCCTCTGCACAAGGAGGCATGATTACATACTCAAACAAGCTGCCCTGACATGACATCAATATAGACAAACACAAATCCAATCATGCATGTACACACAACACACACACACACACACACACGGACAAACACACTGCAGGCTGAGAAATTGTTTTGCATAATATTCGTCAATATTCGTTAGAGCTTTGTTTGTGGGCCCTGCTCACTATTATTAAATATAATCAGCAATATTGTTTATAAGCGCCGTGTTGAAATTTACTTACTACCTACTGAATCGTTCTACCTACCGCTGCCTCCATCTGTAAGTTTGTTTGCGTTATTGTCGGACTTTGGTGTTTTAAAGGGTTAGTTTGGATTCACCAAAGTCGCACAATAACACAAACACCCAATCAAGGCAGCAGCAACCACTGTGTTCTGCAAGGTAAAATGACTGATTTTGTCAATGGAGTCTGGTGCCTTTGAAGAGAGCATAGATAACGGCTTTAGTTCCCCGTCGGTAAGAGCTGTCTGACGGCAAGGTAAAGCAGTGAAAACTAAAAGGGATATTGATTTCTTTTTAAACGCGCCTTGCTGCTGCCCACGTTCACAGCAGCACATTGCTTTGCTTCCATGCTGGAACTACTGTCCGCTTCTCCAAACCAGGGGCGACCGGCATCTACTGCAGGTAATACACAGACTATGAAGAAGTACCAAATACAACCCCACTTCAAACTATTTATTTAATAGTTTTACTAGTTATGAATCCACCTAATATTTATTTTATCACCTCTGGAGGTTTCAATCACATTGTATCTGCCGGTGAAGGTTCAGAGGCCCTGAGAAGAAAAGTCTGGATAAAGGGAATCATTGTTATGTTACCCTTTTGAATGCCAATAGAAAGATACAAAATAAGGGCAAATACTTGTTCCTATCCAACCCTTTAAAAAAAAACACACACACACACACACACACACACACACACCAAACTAACTATTATCTGTTGTGCTGGCGCTCCTTTAGTCAGAACACGTAGCCAAATCGTTCCCCTCTCTTGCATTTCACCTCAGCTCACCCTGAAAACAATCGAGACTGACACAGAAGGGAGAAAACAGGCCACGCTTGTCTTCCTTAGCCTATTGCTTGAAAGTTCTTCGCTCCTCCTACACAAATGTGGTCAACGTCTTGAGGGTTTTATTCTCTTGCAGAACGAACAACCAACTCCCAAACGTATACCTCTCCTCATCCCTTTGTGCAATTACTTTTTTTGCCATACCAACAAGTCCCAACAGGTTCGCTTAGGAGAAGACAGTGATGTTTGGCTCTGGGCATTGGCCACAGCACATATTGTATGTGAAAGAAAAAAGATTTCCTTCACCATGGCACCATGTTCACTCAGCTCCTATTGTCAATGCTGACAAGAGGCAGCGGGGAGCCTCAGACACACTGATGGCTTCATTCAAGGTGGCAACAACAACAAAAAAGACATTGGTTTCATATACAGTACCAGTCAAAAGTTTGGACACACCTTCTCATTCAATGTGAATGGTACTGGTGCTGTAGCTTAATCTATTATGCATGCAGCATGCATGCGTTACAGTTTATATCCCTGCAGAGAATCCAATCTGATTTGCCTTTGATTATAATTAAATAAGAGCCTCATTAAAAAAAAGAAGAATTCATCAAATTCCCACTAGCAATTGCAATTTTCTTCTGGCCTCAGGATAATCCCCTTATCATCATTTGTAAAAGCATCTAGTGTTGAAATCAATCAACTTAGTGCCAACAAACTCTGCCCTCATCTGCTGAGCTGCAGTATTACAAAGACTTTCTGTTTAACCCCCCACACGTCACAGTGAATGGCAGCGGGAGACTTTCTCTAAGGGCAAAACTGTGAAAAACAACAACTTTGAAGTGCCCGGAACTCAACTCTTCTGACATTTTCTCATTATGAGGAAAGATTGTCTTCCACAAACCATTAAGTTTTATTTATCATGGTAACCGTTCACTCCAAACAAATGTCACGCTGCAGGATTAGCAGCTTCTGAACCAGTGTTGTGAAGCAGAAGCCTTTTATTGTTTGAAATAAAAAGAAGCCAAAAAGATATTAAGATGGCCGAGTTAAAAGAGCTCCCTTGTCAATGTTAAGTCATTCCAGATTCTACTGGTTTCTTCCCACTGTGCTTTATGACTTAGGCCTCAGAAACTACCACAAAGCTGATATTTCATTCAATGATAAACTTTTCTTGACAAAAACAAAATATTAGTTTGATGATATCTCCCTTCAAAAAGCTTTTTATCCAACCAGTATTCACAATCTTACAGACCGTCAGATGTGAGCGTTACTAATTTAAATGATGTGCGTCTGCGTATCTTCACTTTGCACCAATGCTGCGCAGCATTGAGACTACATTTGCAGTAGAAGACATTTTATTGATTGGGTTTAGAGTTGGGCTGTTTATTGGCAAGAATCTGGTGATACGAAAAACATCATGATACAGAAGCAAAATATTGCGATGTATTGCGATGCTGAAAGCAAAGCGATATGTATTGCTCATTTTAGAAAAACTGTCGTGGTAAAAAGAACACACCACCATATGCATAAACGTCTGAGCAAAAAACTCAGAACAGGGGGGGTCTGCGTTTGCATTCATTACAGTTCCTGTAACATCATGGCACTACTTTGTGTGCAATAAACTATAAATAAAAAATGGATAGCGTTTATAAAAACATAATATTGCGATACTTAAGTGTATATTTTCTAACACCACTAGTTTAAAGTTTCACCTGTTCTTTAGTCCGCTCAATAATTGTGTAGTCTCCTAAATGTGCGAAATACTAACTTTCTCCTATTCAATATTAAAACAGCTAAATAGGATAAGAACATAAGTATATCCCTTTTTAGTGTGTCAATTGTTTTTTTATTGGCCTGACCAACACTGGGAGTTAGGAGTAATGTCAATATGCATGTCAATACAATAAGATGTATTTTGAACGCCTTACCAAAGACTTCATCTTGTGATTCAGGTTCAGGTTCTGCTGCTGCTTCTGCTGCTGCTTCTACAGGTGCTGCTTCTACTACTGCTGCTGCTTCTACTACTGCTGCTGCTGCTGTTGTCATCTCTGCTTCGGGTTCAGGCGACGGAGCCTTTAATGGGAACACAAAAACAGATTGAAGAGGTGAGGTGCTGAGGTGCCATAGCAACAGAGGAAGGACAGAGACCAACAGAGAGTGAGAGGATGACGGGGATAGTTACACCTATTTAGCCTATATAATTACAGCAGAATTATGCTCAGACTTATTCATCCAACATTCAAAAGAAGGTGGCACACTCTTTTCTGAAATCACATACAGTATATATTGAGATTTGAAAAATCTAAATGATCTGGATTTTAGGAAGGATTCATTCTGTAAAAGCAAGTGGATTAGACAAGAACATTTGTTTTTAAACGTTCATAATGATATATGACTTGTAAAATTGTCATAAATATTTATTTAGGATTGATGGGCAAGATTATAAATTTGATTTATTTTTAATGTACAATAATGTACTGATCATTTATAGTTGTTGTACATCCTCAAAACAAGACATTTTGAATAGTTAGGAAGAGTATTTATGGTTTAATCAGAAATGTGCATGTTTTGAAAGTCTCAAATGATAGCACTGTGTCAAAAACATCAAAAAACTATCAATAATCTACAAGTAAATGCATACTTAAAGAGTGCCAACTCGAGTCCTTGATGGTAATAGAGTGTAAGCATGTGCAGAGAATGGATATAAGCTATTGCAATGTTCACAGATGATAGCTGTTGTTGGTGCTGTGACCAACTAGTCCCTTGTGTCAGCTGCAACAAGAGCTGTGAATGTCCTTCAGAAACAGATCATAATACAAATTCTGTGATTTAATTAAAATGTTTTGCATCTTCATCAAATCGGTTTGAAAACCGTTAGTTTTCAATCTGAAGATTATTTTTCAAGATTCATTCATTTATTGTTTGGTCTCAGAAAATAGTGAAACATGTCCATCCCAGTTTCTCAAAGTCCAAGTTGATGTCTTTAAATGTCTTGTTTTGTCCGTCCAAAACCCAAAGATATTCACTTTAATATGATTCTAAGAGGAAAAGCAGGAAGTCTCCATATTTGAGAGGCTGAAAACAGCCCTTTCATTTATGCATGAAAAATGACCTTAATAATCGATCAACTAATGTCTACTTCTATCATGTTGCTTTTATTTGGTCATTTTATTGGATTCTGTTTTAATTTTTTGATGTTGTGAAGCACAAAAATGGCGCTATACAAATCAAATGTAATCGTATTATTAGTCTATCAAAAAGCCCTGATTCTATGTTGATGCATGTACTTGTATGTATATACTAGTTGATGTTGCTGCGCCTGAAGAAGGTCATGACGTCACCAGGGGGAAGCTTATACTAAGGAAACAAAGACTAAATGACACCATTTAATCTTTGAGTGGAAACAACATACACCGTCTTATCAGGCTTTCCAGATATATCCAAGTATTGATTTAGCAGTAACTCCCCGTCAGCTCTGGTCGGATTCAGGCTGTCTAAATTAAGGATTTTTCAAGATCAATCGTTATACCCACCTGTACTGGCACTTCTGAGTCACTGGGTGGGACAAATTAATCCCCCGTCACTTGGCTCTAAAACTAATAAGTCCCTGTGTCATGATCATTATTTTCTATATAGATATGCTTTTCATAACAAGTAAAGTTTACTTTTTCAATTGAATGCTTCCAAAAGAAAAAGATCTAAACATCTGCATATGCTAATCCTCACGCTTTATAAATCCTCTTACAGATTCCCTCCTCCTCCGCCTCTCTGATGACAATGTGCACTCATATCCCCAGCTTCCTCTTCCGAGTGGGCTTGCCAACATGGGGTATCAACACAGCCGTTCAAAAACTCTGTATGCTCATGTAATGATGAGCAGCGTGCTCAGAGAAGCGCAACTGTAACACAGCCCTGTGAGCTGCGGGGACGTGGATGAGTGCGGTGAGCAAACACTTACCCATGCAAATCATGTAAAAGGTCAACAAAGTGCCTCGCTTTTGTATATTTTATTTGTCAATTCAGTTATGTCATTTTGACTTTCAGGGACTTTAAGTATGATAAATATGGGCCCTCAAATGTGTAAGAATTACACTTAAAAACTCAAAGCAATTATTTTATATATAAATATATTTAGACATATCTGCCTCAGCTCTTCAGCCTTGCAGACATATTAGACTGACAGCTCTATTATCATGAACCTAGCAGCACGCCGCAGATCGCAGTCAAGTAGACATTGTGCATATCCAAATAAATAACACTAACGTTACTTTGGGGTGACACATGGCCTTACAGAGATAATATAAACAAAGGAACGTCAGCCTTGATCTTTAACAATAATTCATAATTCATCTTAAAGATATGTCAGCAACCAACCTATCGGTCCTTTTCTAAATCTCATCAACGTTCACACAGAACTAAAGAGGAAGCAAGTTGACCTGCTCTGAGCAGACTGCACCAGCTGCACCCATTCTTCACACCAATATTGCATTGCGCCACTGAATAAGCATCGACCCACCCTTTACCGCGCCTCTCCCCCCTCTGCAGAGCATGGTTAGTCACAAAGATACCAAACCGATGCAGTCGACGAAATAAGCCCAGTGTTTGGGCTTTTTAATTCTCATATTGTTGTTATTTCGGTGCAATCTATGGCACAATAGTGTCCTTGGGGATTAATAAAGTTCTATCTCATCTTATCTGGCCATCATTAGTGTTGGGAGAAAAATGGAAGACAAGAAATATGTGGTCTAATGCGGTCCGTGGGCAGCAGCTGTCAGCCTGACTTCACACCTACCTCCCACTGGTGGCTTATTAACTATACGTAGGTCTTGTTAAGCAGAGATTCTGTATACGTCGGTGCCGAACACAGTGAAGCATCGCCTGGCCTAGGGGCATGTTAAGGAGTTCAGGGAAACAGCTCAATTAGAATCACACTTTTATTCCATTATAGCAATCTTTCATGTTTTCCTGGTAGCCTCCGGTTATTCCGGTGATGGAAACTGCCACAGTGAAATGTTGAAGCCAGTGACTAAGTATCTTAAAATGCAGTTCCTCTAATCTAATGGCTGCTAGATGTTGTCTCTGTGAAAACTCCAATGTAACGGAGATAATCTCACTTGAATTACTTAATTTCTTTAATATCATGTATATTCTCATTTTTGTTCTTTTTCTACCAAGAAAGGTAACACAGTCCCACAACTGTTACTAATAGATAACCAAAAAAGAGCGAGTCAATTTGAGTTGAGCCGTCCCATGCAGTGGAAATGTGGCATAAAATAACTCCGACTGTGGTGCAATAGTCTTAATCTCAGATTTTGCAAGCGCAGAGTCACTGAGAGAAAAGCCAAATGTGGTATTCAGGGGATTCAATAGATTTAAAGAGGAAACTGGAACACAATATTCCTACTGTGAAGTAAATATCCTGTAACGCAAATAAAGTCAAAACAGCATCACATAATATTTAGAAATATTAAAATAAAGAATGAGGAATCATCAGATGTGTGGATCTGTCTCACATAGAGCGCTCTAATAGGTTACAATGGTGTAGCTGAGCCACAAGCTCCCTCATCTGGAGACTTTGGTCTTCAATACAGTAGTTTCAGTACCAGGACTGTATCACAACCAGGCACACAGAGGGATTGACAAAGATACATCATATTGTGAAGTTACACCGTAAAATAATCTCTCCAACATGCATGGTTCTGAAGTGGTGAACCGCCTGTCAAGCCTCGTTACAGCAAAGACTACTTAGCCTTTCAAATCTAGAGCGCCTTTTCAACAGGATTTAACTTTTAAATCTTATTACAACTCCAGCTACTGGTTTCTTTTTATCGGAGATGATAAGCAGGTGCTTCAACCCATTTACAGGTGATTTGGTCATAAGTGGCACTTACTCACTGTAGAAGAAGAACATTACTTCTTTGGTGGCAGCCACCTATTATAAATGCACTTTAGCTAATTCTTCTCCATTAAGTTATGTCTGTATTATGCAAAATTAATAGCTTACTGTACAACCTCATGCTTCTTCTATACACAACCTGAGACTGTGAACTGTAGGTTATACCTGTAGGCGGAGAGAGCACTGGTAATAGTTACAGCAATCTCTTTTTCATGTTCGTTTTCAAGATGAGAAAAGCACAATGGCTGCATTGCATCCTGGTCTTTTGAGGTTATTGTCAGTTGAGAAATTGCTCTGTGTCTTTGCTGCGATGGATCTCTCTCTGATTGTTCACTATCAGTAGAACATTTTAACGCTGGAGGGGGGGAAAAGCGTGCACTTCGATTATGAGGCCTTGACACCACATCCTGATGTTTACTGTTGATGTCTGAGATAGCTGAAATATCGATTCCTCTCACTGTAGCTGAGCAGAAGCTCTATGATGATCTGATGTGTAACATATTCTATGGTTGGCCAGTAATCACGCCAAGATCACCCCACAATGGGGTCAGAAATACATGGTTCAATGCAAATATATGCTATTTTTAACAGTGGTTGTTGTATCACTAGTTGCAATTTCTCTTTATATAGTGTCAACCCAGAGAGTCAGATCAAACAAATTGCGTTATGAGATGACTTCATTTGTCATACAAAACGGCTTAGTAACGGTCTATTTTTGAATTATTTGCTTTGCATGAAGTGACAACTAAATCTGTCAAGATCTCAGCATACTACACCATCTACTGTCTGTAATTCAGTGTTGACAACACACCGTCCAGTGCGTCAGGAGCAATCAATTTCATCAAACTATGTGCCTTTGTTTCTCCTCTGGCAAAAACACAACATTGAGGAGCAATTAGTTATTATCCAGTGATTCAGAATGGGATTTAAAGCTGTAAAATCAGAGGTGTGAACATTTCAAAGACATATTTTGCCAGAACTGTTATGGCGGTGTGACTTAGGAGGTATGGGTATATTTCACCCTTCCTGAAATGATGAGGGGCTGGGAGAGGGATCACGACTCAGACAACAGCATCTCAACACAACCTATTTTACTCTGTCACACTCTGTTCCTGCCTAGCTGTCACTATGACAACTGGCTGTTTTGCCAGACCTTTAAATTGACTTTGATGTCATGATGAATTGAGCCTAAAAGAAAGGGGGAAACAAATGATAGAGATAAAGATATATAGCTTTGGTGCGACATGCTGCCCTAACACCCTTCATGGCAGCTCCACACATGACAAATGAATCCACTTCTCTTCTCTCTCTCCATATACCATAGTATGCTTTGCAGACTAAGGAAACAAATCCTGTGTGGGCTGAGCCATCAGCCTCCCTGCTGGTGCACTCCGCCCATTACAGGCATCGGCCAGGTAGTCGGCCGCAAGCCAGACCACACAGGCAGACCGCAGGTTTTTACGTTG
This sequence comes from Cottoperca gobio, assembly GCF_900634415.1. Lineage (NCBI taxonomy): Eukaryota > Metazoa > Chordata > Actinopteri > Perciformes > Bovichtidae > Cottoperca > Cottoperca gobio. Next base: position 19,371,479 of record NC_041370.1, read on the forward strand.
CTGCCCGCAGCCTTAAAAGACGTTTTTCTTTCTACACCTCCTTGCTCACAGTCTGGCATTATAGGGCCGCTCACTGAAACTTCATAAAGTCTGATCGCAGCCTCAGCCAAAATGGCCCAAAGTCATTATATCCGGAGTAATTTTTAAAAGCTGTGACAAAAAGGACTTAAGGAAAGCCGGGGTTAATGACATGATGTCATTAAATGACATTACTGTCTCAGTTTAAGCCTGATCCTCCTCCACACTTGGCATACGGGAACAGTTTCTGGCTTGTAATCTGTCATTTCTGTGCAGAAAGAAAAAGTCTCTCATACATAGTTGCTCTATTTAATTACAGCAATATTAGAGGCAGACATCTTCTGTCAAGTGCTAACCTTGGGGCGCAGCAGAGCTAGACCTTCAAGATTATTTCATACTTCATGTTAATACTATAGCACTGATGTAAAGGCTTTGTTTTTATCAACCTGTGCAAACCCACCGGTCCATCATTATGCTCTACAGTGCAATAATTGCTCCTGCCCACTTGACGACGGAATAAAGTCGTACAACAGCAGCAAACACAATCCATCAACCAGCCCAATGTCTCCCTCTAGTCCAGTTTACTGTTTTAAGCATACAATCTGACTCAGCAATACAACAAAATATTTTAAAACTATCCCTTTTGTTTGGATAGAAAGTTTCTACATGGACAGGGTGACACATTGTTTTTGCTGTGGATATAAGGATTTGGTGCCTGTTATTTTGGACGTCAATTATCAATGTCAGACAGCTGAACTTTGTGGGTGTAGCCAAACAGAGTCCTGATGATCACCGGACCAAAGGTAATGGTTAAATGAGACGTGTACCTGGAGAGGTTTTAGTGTCAGCCTTGATGCACACAATCATCTATTTACTTCCTCCAGTTCAAAGCGGGTTCTGGGTGTTGTTGAGGTGAGGGCTTATTATCGGGCAACGTATAAAAGCCATCATGCTTCGGATATTGCCATGAAAACCCGGCTCAATTAAGGGTGGGAAGCTGATGGTTACAGAAAAGCAATTGTTCAGTGTGCAAAATATTATGTTGGAAAAAGTTTCCCAGCTATTTTAGAAACTTGAGAAAGCTGACTATTCAAATTCAGTAGTTTCTTTCTTTTACATTAAAATCCTTCAGTTACTGTACTGTGCAAAATAAACAAAGTGGCTCTTAACATCTTTTAGCATTAATAAATTATCTAAGAAACAGTATATGTAGGTTTTTGTATTTCACACTGCCTGTTTTTACTCCAGTTTAAAGCCACCAGACTCCATTTACCTCGCAGAACACAGGGGGGTGCTGGTGTACCACTGAATTCATCAGTTAGCTTGTTAGTTATATTGTTTATATTGTGCGACTTTGGTTAGTTCGGATTCAGAGGTGGATCAAACGGCTACAGTTCACCGTCAAAAATATAAACTGTATAGCTGTCTAATGGCAAGATATAGTGGTGGAAATATTCATAAAATAACGTACACGCCTTTTGTTTTTGTTAGGAGGCTAAAATACATTTAGCTTAGCTTCCATGCCGGCACTCCCCTGGATTCTCGTTCCAAGCGCCGGAGGGGAGAGTTGTAACCACAAACAAATAAAAAACAACATTCTGAGCATCAACCATAGAGATATTTAGTAGTTTAGTAGTCATTTAGTATTTTGAGCCTTCGTGCTGCGTTACTATGAGATCTGATGTTTACAAAAAGATATTCAAGACTCACGCACTGTAACGTCTGACTGAAAGCTGAAGGTGAGGAATCACTTTGACTAAACAGAGTCCAAAGTCCTGCTGATAAAAGCCAGTGTTCACACTGATAAGGTTGAAGAAAACTCTCTAACACATGCTTTATTCTCAGCGCACAATGGAAAAAACACCTACAAACACACGTTAAGATTTTATTATTCCACATGCACAGAACGAGACATTAAAGCACCTGCAGCGAGGGCTCTTACCTTGCTGTCTGCGGGTGACTCCCTCTTCCCTAGATGCTGGCCCATGATGCTGACAGAGACTGCAACAACAAAAAACGAGTTTAAAACCAGGAGAAGACTGTAAACAGCAAAGTTATGTGAACATTATGCCCTCCTCCTTATCCAAGCAAGATGGGCTACCTCGAGTCAGTGTGTGAAACTGTAGCATCACAGAGCTATAAAAACACTGGTGCGTCTGCTAGTTTAGGGCGCTTCGTTTGGGCTGGTGTGAAATATATAAATATATCTACTGCGCTTAATAGTGAAAGAGCAGCCTTATTGGCATGATTTAAGGCTCTATATTGCAGGAAATGGCACTTTCAGTTTTTAATTAAAAGAAAAATGTCCCGCCATATCTCTCCTCATCTGTCCCTGATCTTGCACCCCCACTTTTAAATATAACTCAGATACAGGCTCACATGGAGGCAGCTGTGGCTCAGGAGGTAGAGCAAGTTGTTGGATCATTAAAAGGTCACACTAGAAGAACACTTGAAGTGAGTGAGAGAAAAATCTTTATATAAAATGTTTAAACTCCTTCTCACTTTCTGATATAACAGCTCAAATCCAGCACAGATATTGTGACGTGCATACGTGTTACCATGGTTACCTTTATCTTCCATAAATATAGGCTATACGCCGCTTATGCAGACTTCTTATCAGAGATCGCTTCCTGAGCGGTTCACAAGATGCAGCAGATGGATTTAATAGTAGTACTTTTGAATTTATGCTAAAATTATTTGTCTAGAAAATAAATTCTGTCTGATATAAATTGTTTTCAATCCTGTATGCGTGACTGAAGGACCAGGATAATCTTTTTTTTCATTTGTAAAACAGGTGGGGAAAGGTTTTTGGAGGTGATTTCTTTCTTTTGTCAGATTACTTTTTCTAAGAGTTTATTGTTTTAATGCTCATCAGACAATACACATTTTCTCAAATAACACTAGTAGCACAACAGGAGCTTGACGTGTTCTCACTTGGAAATACTCCGTTTGGTTTAGGCGAGGCACCTGGGTAGAGCGTGGTGGAGGCAAAACATGACGCAGATTATACAATTTCGCCGTCAGGCTCTTATCGACTCTCAAATTATACATTTGTGTTGCCGTTTTTGTGTAAATAACCCTTCACCTTCACCTTGTTTTCTTCCAGATTTTGAGCCATATAAACTTTATCAACCCTGAAATGAGTATCACAACAACAAACACTTGATCCTGACGCAAATAAATATCATCAGCCAAAAACAAAACAACCTATCCTGACAGCTTTTTATTCACCTGGCAAATCTTGTTTCCCTCACCTCTCAGGGCTTCCATAACTTTGCTTTCACACAACAAACTGCACGAGAGTCAACGAAAATGCTTCGTATGTACTTGGATTCCGATTTTTTACAACTTATTATTTTTAAAAATCGGTCTCATCCTCATTATCTGTGCCACCTGACTAAATGTGTGGTGGCCATGGAAAAAAGAATAAATAGGAGTGCTACTTTATCATTCAAAATGCTGCTCAATCACCAGCCATTATGATTCTAGGTAGTTGTGCAGTATTAAAACATGAGGAGGCACATAAGAGACTGTCAACTGTGTTACTGTGTCTCCATTCTGTTGACAACAGTATATGTCAACTCAAGTGCAGCAGCAGTAACTAAAAAACAAACAGCCATCAGGTGTACTGCCAAGTCTCTGAAAAGCACAAACATGTCCTGAAAGGTAAACTCCCCTAAAGGGAAAAAGAGGAAGCCAATAAAGGATCATCTCCACGTGGAAGTGGGAAATGCTTGTGAAGCAAGGAGAAGTCTCAGGTATCTCAGCTCAAAGCTCACTAACAACATAAAATCAACCACAAATGTTCATACTTTTCTTAAAGGTTCAAGTGAGACAAGACGAAACTTCTAACCGTGTTTATCAAACAGCGGTGCTAAATATTGCATGAATCAAAACCTCCGGCTGCTCCTACCACTCGAAGATAAAAAGGTCTTTCCTCTGCACTCACAGCATGTTGCACGTTTGGCTTTTAGGAGAGTTTTCCAGCCATCAAAAAAAGGCTTTCATCACCCATGGCACATTGACCAATTCCTTTTCTTTCTTTAATAACCATACATGGAAACAACATGGTATCCCTTGTCAAAAGTCTTAATGCTACACTACAGTTTGTGGTAACAAATGTTTGGTAATGAAGTTTATTGAATGTTATATTGATGTTGGCACAGGCTGCTAACATTATGGCTGGCTGCACAGCCAAGAAGGGAAGAATCTCCATACGGATGCCAGTAATGTTTAAAATTGATCTTAATTCATTCATGAATACAGTTATGCGCCAGCTTTATTATTCAAATTTCAAATGCACCAAGCCTCTCATAGTCCCTACTCACAGGGCAATCAGTCCAAAGGATTCAAAAATATGTTAATACAACCTTTGAACAATCGTTTATAAATAATTAAATCACGACCAAGTCAGTACTGCACATTCAGGTTCACGCACGATTTAAAATCTTTTTTATACAGTGAATACATTTAAAGCCTTGAGTGCCCTTACATCCATTGTCCCCTGAACAGGGAGCACAGAGGAGCACAGAGGAGCACAGAGGAGCACAGAGGAGCACAGAGGAGCACAGAGGAGCACAGAGGAGCACAGAGGAGCACAGAGGAGCACAGGGGAGCACAGGGGAGCACAGGGGAGCACTGTTTAACACTAGCAGCAGCTTATTAGTGCTCTCAGGGAGGAATGTGATTAAAATCAGCTTTGAGTTTATTATTTTATATCACAGCAATATGGCTCAAGGTAAACAGCTAGAGACCCAAAGGAACATTATTAGCAAAGAAAACACTAAACGACCAACTTAAGCAATTAGATATGCTCCCAGGAACTGAAGACTCACAAAACTCTTCAAACAAGAGTTTCTCATATCTGAACATAATTATATTAATGAGACATTTAACAGCCCTGAGCAACTTGTTAGGCTACTTGTAAGCAGTGGAACTACCTGTAAACGCATATCAACACCATATAAAGTCGTGGTGAACGTTTGCTATCAGTTGCCTAACTACGCATCCAGCAGACACAGAGCAACATCAGCTTTCATTTGTTCGTGTTTCTGTCCGCCCGACGAATACAAATGAAATATTCACGAACGGTGCGTCGGACAGTGGGGAGCACCACGGCAGTTACTGAGCTAATGTTGAGGACAAGTAGGTCTTCAACATCAAAACAAAAGCTATGAACTTCCTAAGCGACATTCCTCTTTCTAAAAAGGTATTAGAAAAATGATTCCCTGGTACGGTACATTTGGCATGACAGTATTAGTGTGTGTTAGAACATCTGTTCAACCTGAGCTGATGTTTTCACTAAATACAGTGAACAAATAGTGATCGACTCATAATCTTCGTACTAGAAGTGTGCAGCAGTGTCTCTATCTGCAGAGACCCTGCAGCCCTGCATTTTCTCTTTTATTTTTATTGTTGTGTTCGGGGGAGTTTTTGGCCGTCAATCTCTATAAAAAGATCGGTGCCAGATGTTAAGCACGGATCCAATAGGAGTCTACAAAAATGGTGGACGCCAACATTTAAATATACAATGCATGTTTCATAACGAGATTGAATCTGGGGCTGGCCGCTGGCAGGCACCGCAGCCCTCGGGAGGAGGGACCAACTCTGAATGTTGCGTTCACTAACCGCAACCGACACATTCTACTCATTGTGCCTTTAAAGCGGATTAGCTCTACAGAGAAACAATGCTGTGTGAAAAACTCATGACTTCCCAGGAGAATGTGTTGAATCATATGCGAGTGTGCTGGTGGTTGAGACATAACAGTCACAGAAAGCACAACCAAGTAGCTTCAAAAGTAAATCACAAACTCCCCTTCGAGTAAACAAAAAGGGACACACTTATATTGCCGGTGGCCGTGCATTCATTTGAGCGTAAAAGCTGTTATCCACTTTGTTCAACGTGGGGAAACGTCGCATGGATTCTTGCTACCTAACGTGAGGCCTTGCAGCCACTTTCGCTCTCAAGTGTTACACAATCGAGAGCTGAGATCCTGCAAGGACATGCAAAAGATTGTTGCATAATAGAGTGTGAGATGCGGAGAGGAGGGGGGGGTGATACAAAGCTGCAATTGGAACTCACCAGCAGTACTTTTTACATACACACTTGTTTGCCTGGCCTTTACTTTTTCCTCACACATTGCCCTGTAATTTAGACAGAGATAGGAAGGCGGTGGAAACTTGCAGCGAGAGAAACATTTTTATCACTCCTTCCCAAATTAACCCATATAAGTTGCTCATAATTGCCAGGTGTGTCTGAGTGCATCTCTTGCCTGTTTGCCTTTTAAATATACCATTAGGATGGAAATAGCTCTCGCAATAGGTTGGCACCTGGAAGAATCCATTACCACTCATGAGCAATTATCTATCAGTCCAAGCTGTCCATCACCTGAGGCTACTACATCCTCATAAGAACTGATGTTATACACGGCTTTAATGCAGATAACAAAAAGGAGCTTATTAGTTTGGGAAACAAACCTGCAAGTTGGCATTTAAACAAATCTCCCCCCATATGTTTTCTGTTTGCAGCACATCCTGGCCCTATTTTCTGTTCTCCGTGAACATTTCTTGTTTCAGTTTCGCACCTAAATGACGGAAGAGATCTTTAAAGAAAAGATAGCCAGCGCTTTGACAGTTTGTTTGAAAGAGAGAGTTGTGCGATAGCAGCGTTGTTGGATTGCATGAGGAATCGTACCTCGGCCACCTGTTGTCAATTTGGTTCAGGTAACATTGTATCAACCGATTAAAAATGACAATTCTTTAGTTTTTCAGGGGGATAGAGGTGCTACAGCTGTTTATTTCACCAACTGTAGCTCTGTGAACATGAAAAGGGAATACTTTACAACAACCACAGCAATAAAACTCCTGAGAGCAATCAGGCTTGCTTTATTAACCTGCAGTAAGTATGTTTGTGCTTTCATTTTGGAGAAACAATTACAAACAAAGCCAAAACAACTCCACGCAAATGGATTTCACACCACCGGGAATGCGTTGTCTGAAGGGTACTTCCTCAAAGCGAGGATCGGCGAGCATTAAACAAGACTTCTATAGGCCTATGACAGAGAGAAGCTGGATGTGAGCAACCCAGTAAACAATGTGCTGCGTTTCTTTCTTTGTGTGCAGCTTGTTAGAACATCAAAGTGTCACCCGCTACAGTACAAGCATTACATACAAGTAGAAGCTTCCCACAAAAGGCGCAGATGAAAAAAATAAATATTTGGGGAATATAAACGTCACGGTGGGGAAGACAGGTACACTATGTCTGGGGAGTAACAGAACGAACGTTTTCACCAGATGACAACAGAGTACCTGTTTTTGTTCAGCATCATCCTTTCTGTATCCTTTTGTTTTTTTCTCCTGTTCCTCGCTCATTTTCAGGTTGTAGTCGGCGACTAGTGGTGCCCGCTTTAATTGTTTTAATTGTTTGATGAAGAGTGATTGTGATTGGTGGTTCGCTATGCATGCAGAGCCTGCATGTCGCTCAGCAACAAACTCTGTGTGTCAAAGAAGCCTTAAATCAGAGTTAATAATGTGTTACGGCTTCCAGATACAACTCCGGATGGTTGTGAGTTCAATACCAGGGCTGCCACCATTGTAGATGTTTTAGAACAAGTAATTGTATGGGAATACATTTTTAAAGTAACCCTACCAGCCCGGGTCACAACATTGCGGAAGACACAAAAAATGAAACGGAAAAAAGTGACATCTTATTATCAGAGATACATCCTGTTGTTATTATGAAGTTAAAATACAGGCCAGTGTCATAAGATTTTTTGCATTCAAAACTGCTTCTTCCTGATTGAGTTAAAGCAGCGCAGCGGCGTTCAACAAACATCCTATAGTGACTACAGCACTAATCTACAGTAACCACTGCATGCATATCTGATTTGATAAGAAGCCTGCCTGGCATAATGCTGCACAACATGCTGACAAACCCATTTCTTAGTCTTCCACTAAAGCTGTAAGTGGCTGGAACACGCGTGCGTCTGTCTGCCGTTGCCTGGTTCCTTTGTTTCGCTTTAAATTTGCAAGACAACAACTTCTTTTTAACACTCCAGCTGCCCTCAGTGACTGCACCGTGTTGCACTCTACTGAGAGTCAATTACGTAATGAATACGGAGCGAGCTTGTGAGTGTAGAGGGAATGAGAGGGGACACAAGAGAGTGATGCAATGGGAAATAGTGATGGAGTAAAGCACTGCCCATGTACCAGTGAAAGTACTCTACTCTTGACAAGAGATTTGAGGTCAAAGGTCAACCTCTGCCCCTGAGGGAGCGCATTGGCTTGTGCAGTGATGAGTGCATGCTGCAGGAAGCCTCGCTCCCTCTCTCCTTCTCCTTCTGCCTCATCTTGATTGTTTTCTGTGAGGCCAGATCAGGGCGGTTTCAATAAAAGTCAAGGTGAAAGATCGAGTAAGAGCGATACTTGGCACGTAAAGAGCTTTGAGGATGGTGTATGTTTTTCCTAGCCAGAACAAAAAACATAAAAGCAGAAGTTTAAGGAATGGAATGAATGGTGTATTTATCTGCTCTACATAGCTTGCTATTAAACATTTTTGCCGGACCATCCTATTCTGATGGCCCGATGTGTCTTTATTTCTGTGTATTCTACATGCAACAACAATTTCCAAGCATGCTGTCTTTTTGCCAGGGACACAATCTCAGAACCCATCCACTATCGGCCCGACAATTATTTCTCCACTGGACAACATTTGGGGATTTCCGATGGGCCAAGACTCCTTCTTCTGCGAGTTGGTATAATAATGGAAAATGAAGATGATGTCTACGACCAAATTGTATATCTATCATCTGCTTATTGAGATTACTACTCGTCATCAGATGACAGCTGATGATTTCCGAAAGTGCATTTCGGCCAATGTGCTCCTCCACTTTTTCTCAACATGGACTGTTAACCTGCATGCAGCCAAACCAGCTCAAACAGGATTGGGTAATCCTACTAGAACGCTTCAGATACCAAAATATTGTCCCATTGCCTCCAGATTCTGCATTCATATGCTGATATCTGTTTATAGAGATTACATAAAGCTTTACCTTCAGTCTTCTAGCAAAGTATCATTTATGTTGCCATCAAGTTCATATTTAAACCCTTTAAAAAGATTCTCATCAAGTGGAGGCGGTGACAGCATTTTTGACCAAACTGTAGCTTAATTAACTCGCTAGCTAAGGTTGTCATTATCAGGCTGTAAATGAAAAGCCTTCATTTGTCTACCTCTGTTTTGTTGTTACGTCAGAATTCTCAGAAAGGTTTTATGAACAGAAAGTATGTCAGGTGTAGCAACATTGACCGAGGAGGGAGGGACCATGGAGTCACTTGAATCATATCCGCATTTTTGGCTGATACCCATCACTGCTATGATCACATACTCCTGAGCGCCATCACTCCTCTTAGACAACAATTCCTGTCTGGCTTGAGCCACACACACACACACACACACACACACACACACACACACACACACAACACACACACACACACACACACACACACACACACACACACACACCACACACACACACACACACACACACACACACACACACACACACACACACACACACACACACACACACACTTTTGCAGGAGGAGGGGTGAGTGTACAAACAAATATTCAGCTGTTACTCTACACAACATCTTTACATTTCTGAGAGGACCGCTGTGGGACTTTCCTCTTGAACAAGCACATATGGTTCTGAGGGAATATTTGACTCCAGTGGAAAAAAACAATACTCCCAGGGGTCCAATGCTGTGAATAGCTATTTGCTTGATTAATTCAAGCATATACTTGTTTTACTTTGTTATGCATGGGAACCTCCCGTCAATCTCTAGGGTGTTCTAGTGATATAGCCTAGGGCCTGAAGCTTAAACTCAACGCTCCTCAATTGAGATAACACAACCACTGCCAACTGGGGTTTGTTTTCAAATAATCCAAGCTACAACCTCTCAACTTGGATCTGGAGGCAAAAATATTCAGCTCCACCATCTGCTGTGATTCCTGTGGGGAACAGCTGACGCACTGCAGTCTGCGAGTGACGCCACCGCGGATGGCGGTGTAGCACCCTGAGTTGACTGGCGGCACCACACCTTGCGGAAAACTAACAACACGGTGTTGCAGAGGGGGGTGTTGATGAAATAGCGGGTAATGTGACTCAACCTGTCTGCCAAGAACAGGCGCATACAGGAGGGGAAGTGTGATAAGAGAGGAAGTTTGTGGGTTTTGGACGGAAGTTGATTAACCTCAGTGTATCACCTGCGTAACACGGACATTGCGTGCAGTCAAACGCACATTGTGTGAGCAAGATGGAAAACAATATATCTAACAAAACAACTAGGTTCTCACTCAACTGACTGACAAACTACACTTAAAAAGGGAAAAATCCCCTAAATCAAAAATAAATATTTTTACTCTTACCTGTGGTGCTATTTATCAATTTAGATTGTTTAGGTGTGAGTTGCAGAGGGTTGGAAAGAGATTATTTGCCTTTTCTTGAATATTATGAAACCAGATGGCACTCCAGATAATACCCAGACCCTGTTGTGAGCATGTGCAAAATATTTTCTTTCTACCGAACTACACCCGCCAACGAGTGAGCCTCTCATCCACGCATAGATTCACGTTTCCTTCTGCGCGGTGATACAGTTGGCCGGTGTAATTCGGCACTCACACCAAAACAATTTAGACTGATAAACACCACTACAAGTAAAAGGAAAAATATGTATTTATGATTTTAGGGTGAGCTGTCCCTTCAAAGTTGGCTGGTATACGCTTGTCTTGAACAGAAAGACTAAGGAATGCAGAGTGACGCACGTGATGGCTGAGCATACCTCTTGGCATTTTCTCTCTTGGCTAAGCAGAGGAAAATCCAATGAAATCTTAAAGGAATGCATTCTTGCGGCCTTCCCAGCTCAGGTAGTCACAGGCAAGCAGAGGCTTCTCCTCAAACTATGTGCCGGTTACAACTGCTGGCATCCCACTACATATACACCAATACAAGCCTTTTCTGTCTTGTTAGTAATCCTGAACATGCCACAAAATTGATAAGATCATTCCAAAGAGAGTTCTAACCCTGCCGCATCTGTGTCAAAAGCGAAACAAATACAATCATGTCATGCCATGTGATTTTCAGGCTACATGGTGCACCTGATATGATATTGAGTATGATATTTGTCACTCAGCATTTCAACGAACATGATCTGCTTTGGTTTCTGTCTTTATCAACTAATGAAGGATGAAAAAGATGAAGATTAAACCTGCATGTAGTTTTTATCAAATGGAGCCAGAGGTTACCTTGCTGAATGTTCCCTGGCTAGAGGACATCCAGGGCTGCAGGCTCTCAGTGCAGTTCAGACGTGAGCAGCCACTCATGTGTGCGAGTTCTTTATTTATAGAATGTGCAAAGCAGTGACAGTAACTGAGCATGTCAATGCTTAGGCCCACTCTCTTTTGTTGTTGTTGTTGTTTTTTTACATGAAACTAACTACAGTATGTGTAAAAAATGACAGCCCGTATCTTATCGCATAGGGTTATATAGTATGGTTAGGGTATATTGTGTATGCTGCTGTTACATCCTGGCAGTCCATAAAGCCTGGATAGTTTCTGTTCAAGGCCTTCACTGTTTTGATGTAAAGTCGAGTAACAAGTGGAACTTCCTGCTGAACAGTCCTCGCCTAAGATGCAGAGTGACGTAATACTTAATGTCCTCCATGCTTAACAGTGTTTGTTTTCGGCTGCCTAAAACCAGTGGACCAGTCTATCCACAGGCTATGAAAAATAAAATGCAATATATTTAAACCATTGATGACATGTTCCCTTCTCATACAGCCCTACAGTGCAAAACTTAATTTAAAATCTTCTAATTTAAAGAAAACACAGTTTGGTGCATAATTACATGACTTGTGTAACATAATTTATACTTCACAGGAAACTTTATAACCATATGATAAATTCGGCATATATATACGAGACGCATATTAAATTTAATTGAGAACAAATAACTGGTTTACCTGTTGGCCCAACGGTCCACTTCTACGAAAACACACTGGGGTTTCCGGAAGCAAACAGTGTGGAGCAATTAGAAAACTCTTAATTTTATTAGGTTAAATTCCTGCTTGGCTTGCCGTATCTATGCCGAATTAAAGAAAACCTTCTAATGATTGACATAAACCCTTTAGCCTTATTTAACACCGCGTGTTTTATTGTCACTAAGCATATAATCGTTAAATTGCCTTCCCTGTTAACTGTGATTGGTTCAACGAGAGAGAAGGCAACAAGGAGGGTGGTGGTTGTAGTAGTGGTGGGGGTGGAGGGAGACGGTGTCAAAAGCACATGACAAAGCAGTGACACTGTCTGGTGGCATAGATGCTTGTTAAACAACACTTACTACGAACAGTCATTCCGAGTTTAGATAGACTGGGACGTGCAAACAAAATGACATGTAGAGTAAATTTTCCCTGCAGGTTTTGAAACGGGCTGTTACGCATTGTAAACAAGTCGACGGGGATAACATTACTATCTTTACACCACGTATCCTGCGGTAGAAAAAAACAGTAATGCGATAGTAATGATGTCTCCAACACATGTATGTAACTGTCTTTACACTGGCTTTCTCACCATGCATTTGTTTTGTTTTTGTTAATGTTACTGTGCACATACCCTTCTCCGGTTAGTCTGTGTCAAATGCATCCACAGCTGAGCCTTGTACTGGATGTAACCAACTGTCAGTCTTCCTTCGACGGTGGTCGTCAACAGCATCAACAATAACACTTTTTCCTCCTTTATGGTTCGCCGTTGCCGTATTCACCAAAGTCTCCGTAACAAAAAAATGGAGAGAAAAAACGTGTCTCGGTGGTGCTTCCTGATTTAGGTACAGTGGGGATGATTTTGTTTGTAAGGGGTGGGGCGGAATGCAGCTTTAGTCCGCCAAGAAATGTCGGGCTAAAAAACTCGTTGGTGCACGTCTGTGCATGATTAGTAACTCGTGCTTCATGGTAGGAGGGTGAAATAAACGCGCGAAACAGAGACGTGATTTTGAAATACATAAAATGACTCACACAGCTGCAGGATATCAGTGACAGTAAGCTAAAGACGTCTCTTTTCCTGCATGTCCACAGCATTGCTCAAGGGCACCGTTGTTGAGGAAGAGGTGTGGCATTCGCTGCAAACATTTTTCATTCAGTGCAGTTGAAGGGAGCCTAGGATGTAGGATTGTCGTTGCCAACGGCTGCTTCTCTGTTATTGTTGTGAATATGAGTATAAAAAACTTGAAACAAATAGCAGAATATTTATATTATCAACACTTTGTGCAACCATACCTCTGTTCCTCTCTTAAGTGAAACATGTAATCATATAATAAAGTAGCCTAGGGTAGGCTATAGTGTTATGTTCTGCTACACCTGCTACATGGCTGATTGTAATTAAGTATATTTACAATAACACTATTTGCTCAACTTTGCAATTGAAAACAAGATATGATCCATAAATTAAACTACCAAGAAGGATATATAAAGTCATTGAAATTCCACCCTTTTTCTAAAAAATGAAAACAATGCTTACATTTTAATGCATTCATGGATAGTATACTGAACAGCAGCCGGCCCACATTGAAAATTAATCAAAAAAGTTTCTTTCTTTCTTTACTTAAATAGGCTTTTAACCCAGTGGTGCATTGTGTCATAATCCACCCATCAATGCATCAGTAATGATAGCACCATTATAACACCGACAAGAGCAAATTTGTTGCATTCTGAGTAATTCACTTTTGGTATTTTAGGTACATTTAGTTGACATTACTCCTGTAATTTTACTTAAGTAACATTTAGAATTTACGTTCACTTGTAAAAGAGTATTTTTACATCATAAAAGGATCTGAATACCTTTTCTTCCAAAACTGCACCATGATGCAACTCATAGTTGAAAAACACAAATATTAAACTTACCTTATATTTTGACAAATTTGAGTGGAATGCAATTAAATATACATTGGTTACTTACTAATGTCTGCAAATATGGCTCAAAGTGCTCTATGCACAACAAGAGGCACTTTTATTTTGTGTACACTGCAAATAAATATCCCATGGTCCATTTTTTTTTTCTTTGTTGTCCCTGAGAAACATATTTCCATATAAACATAATCATTTCCACACCTGATGAAAGTGTCTGTGTGACATGGGAATTCCATTTTCGCCTGCTGTTTACTTGCGAAAGAACACATTGTTTTTACTTTCACCATCTCAAGGCACCAAATGTTCCTACTGTTATCCTCTTAGAGCACCAAAGCAAAACTGCTAAACATTCCATGAATTTGAAAGTGAAGTCCAACTCTGGTCAGACCTCAGAGATGAAACTCCATTTTGACCTTTAATTGTATTTTTGACTTTGCTGACTTTTTTGACTGCCATCATCGAGTCCATCCTCACCTCCTCCATCACCATCTGGTACGCTGCTGCCACTGACCGGGACAAGGTCAGACTGCAGCGTGTCATTCGTCACTTCCATCCGGCAGGAGGCTGCAGTCCATCAGGACCAAAACCTCTCGCCATAAGAACAGTTTCATCCCCTCTGCAGTCGGCCTCATCAACAAGGCCAGAGACCCCCGCTGACACTGTCTCTCCCTCCCCCCCTCTACACATTACATTAACGTAATGCTTATATTGTATATTGGACATTGTCTACAGTCTATATTTTGTCCCTTCTGTCTATATTTTGTATATAATGTAAATGTTTTATATATTTGACGATTAGCACCTACGTACCACAGCAAGTTCCTTGTAGGTGAAAACTTACTTGGCAATAAAAAAGATTCTGATTCTGATTCTGATTACGTGTTGAGCTTTTTCTTCAGTCTGGCTCACCGCTCTCTCAGATGTTTTATGTAAGGCTTTGATTTACACGGTTGTATTAGGACATTGCCAAAACTCAAAAGGCATTTCAATTTTACATAACTGACTAATTTATTGTAGGGGAATTATTTTAATTAAAGCAATACAATGAGCTGTTATTCTCTTCAAACGGAGATAAAGCAGAGGCAACAGTTGTGTTCTTCTGCCAAATGTGTCATGTTATGTTTGTATTCCTCTGATTTGATGTGGTTTTTATGTATCATTTTAAATGATTAATTTAGTGTTTCTTTGTAAATGTGGGCATTCCCTGCACACCCAATATATATGCAAGGTTGAACACCCAGATGGCAGATCTCCTTGTTTGTAGGGTACGCACATCCAAAAATCTTTCACCGGTGCTGAATCAAAAAATCCAACTAAGGCAAGAATCCAACAAAAGATTGTCATTTTTGACCATGCCTGATGAAGATCTCTGTTAGATCGAAATGAAAATGAAAATAGCTGGGTGCTTTTAAATGTAGTTTGCGGGAATGCGCCTCAAAGCCTGTGATTCTGTGCGTGTGGACATTGGGATTGAGCCACAGTTTGTCACATAAAAATGTATCAAGTCATAGCAATCCTGCTTAAAGATGATCAGATCTGATGCTGTAATACAATGATGCAGCAATGACTTGCCAAATCCAATGGCCCGGGATAATATATCCGGGAGGATCTGAATCTGAGCTCCTGATTGCGTCTGTGACTGCAGAGGTTGGGTTCTGTGGGAGTTGGGCAGTGGGGGGTTAGGGGTAGCGTGGTGGGGTGCAGGGGGGGTTACAGCCAGAACCAAGAGAGATCAGCCCAAGGCAGAGAAAATGACTCAGCATCAACAGTCATAAAATAATAACCCATTAGCTTTGGGCCTGGACTGATTTCGACAGAGATACAGTAACTCGTTGTCATGGAAATAACCAGGCCTCAGTTGGGGTAATTGGTGTAAAACTGCATGGACTATCCATCACAGTAACTCAGCGGAAGAGGGAGTTGTTTGTCGTCTATGTATCTGTGTTGAGGGAACCGTGTGCTCGTATTTCCTTTACTCAAACTAGAAATCATGATATCCTCGGTTATCGATTGAAAATACAACACCACAATAATTATAGGGTGTTTGTTGCAGACGAGGACAGATGGTGAATTAAATTGCCTGAAACACATGCATCCTCATAATTTCATGTTTTAATGTATCACTGGATGTTTTGCTTGATGACATGCTGGAAATATATCCAGGTGTCTTGCTCCCATCTGTATTGGTCCAGAATGTAATTAGCATGATTGAAGGTCCTCATGCATACAGAAACATATGGATTTCCTCTCCTCCTTAACAAAAAGGATCATTTAGATGTTGTTCGAAGATCTTCCAGCTATACGTAGACAGTGTGTCGCCTCGTTTCTCTGGTTTGTTTATATGAACAGAACCACAAATGGCCGTATAGATGTCAGCAAGTAAAGGCCTTACAGTGTGATGTTCTACACGGCTGTCTTGTGTTAACTCTATTGGGCAAAGAAAGACATCTGATATATAAGAACCTACAACTCTACTTCAGCAATTTGTATATAATTAGCATCTGAATGAGGAAGAAAACTGTTACTTTTCATTAAGCGATAATTGCTTTAAATATCTTGATTATCTTAACCCCATCACCTTCATAAGTACTTCAGTGTTGTTTAGCAATTACTGTACTGTTAGGTAATAAGATTTCTGAAACCATAAAATAGAGTAAAATATATGAAATGACTCTCAAGCACACAAAGGCCTTAAACCCTAATGAATATATTGTCCTCGTGCTTCTGCATTACAAACTAGAAGTTGACTCAGTCGTGTTAACATCACCCATTGGTTTGTGGACTACGGCTTTGAAGCGAGTTTGGCATTTTGGCCGTTGCCATCGTTTTTGGCTGTCGGCATCTTGTTTTTTTGTGACACAAGACGGTGGATATAAGAACAACCGAACACTGAACAAGACGTTTTAGACGGAAACACGGACAACACCCAAACACCGTGGCAACTCTAAATAGGACTATAATTTACAAAATGAACATCATGCTGTAGTGTATTAATCTATACCGAGGCAATAAATAAATTGAGAAGTAGGGTAATTTTCTCATAAACCTCTATACAATCAGACATATTTTTGAAAACAGTGACACTGCCCCCTGCTGGCCATTATTAGAGATATTAATAGATTTAATGCACTTCTGCACTGACTTTACTTTTCAGACCCTGGGGTTAGAATCACCTGGGTAAGATTGTACGACTTATGGCATGCTATGATACATTGACAAAATAAAAAGGATTTATTGTAATACTCATACATGGAGAAATATGTGTATTTCAGTGTACTAGTACAGTATATTAGTATTGGTATTTATGCAGTTTAGAACAAGTAAGAAATAAATGATGACATTAAGCTAAGGTGTAGTGTGTTTTTAAAATGTTTATGTGATTTAAAATGTTATGATGTTATCTTGATGTCCGTGATGATGTAATCATTTTTAAACAGGTTGTCCATGAAGTGTCAGATGAGTTGACCATGCTCCAATAAATGTTTTACTCTTGAGCTAATTTAATAGTTTCATCATGAATTCAGATCTAGAACTGCTTATTGGTACAGGTGGCTTGTTGGCCTGCCAATAGCCTTTCTATGCGTAGAAACTGATTGTGGTTTGTATGTTGAGTGAATTGATAAAAAATATTAAATGCAAAACAAGTTTACAAAACAATATTGAAATGAATAATTGCTCAAATGTTTTTGTACAAAAGAGACTTGAGAAAACACCCACAAGTGACACCGGCCAAGCGTGAAGCGGTGACAGGAAGTGTAAAATTGGCAAAGTAATTGAGGCAGCAACCTCAGTATTCATGCAGAGATTTCAATTTAAAGATGAGATGTCTCATTTTTATAATTATTCTAAATGTTCAGGGTTATACTGGTAATGTGGTTTCCACCGAAAGGGCACTTTGGGACGATGTCGGAGCAATTGCACCTTATCTCTACACATTTAGCTAATGACCTGCAAGGAACCTGATGGATATTAAACATCGCCCTGTTTCACCTTTCAGGGTTTAATCACATAGAAAGGGGAAAAAGCTGAGATAACATCTCACACACAGAGCAAAGCCACGAGCACTGCCAGGCAGAGCAATAAATGCAAACCATTCACACAAAAACTCTCATTTCACACAGGATTTGACTGGTAAGACTGATAGATACGGTGGTAAAGTTTGGATACAAAGGATTTTTGGAGCTAATGCCCAGATTAGCCACACATTTCACCCCAAAATATAACAATTTAGCTTAACAAAATATAATGATTTAGTTTCCTCTGAATTTGTTGAAAGGTCACTATGATAGCGGTCTGCGGCTAACACACACTCAACACATTAATTCAAGGTTGTCCTGAAGTTGTGGTGTGAACACTGTCTCTGTTTAGGTTTTCTGGGCTACAATTATGGCAATCCTCGATAACAGCCTTTTCATTTTTTATTTTATCTGAAAAAGCAGTACACTAATGTTTAAAACTGACCGACTTTATCTTTGTGGCAGAAAAGGTGCAATAAAACACACCCGATTTAGTTTGGAGATACTTATGAAACAGAGACAGCATTTCTAATTCATAAAATAGCATACCGTGCTGAAATCAATTCATACAAAGTGTTGCTCTGATGTGCAAAACATTAAATTTACAGCACGAGTTTTTGTGAAACTGACAGTACTGCATATTCATTATGGGATTACGCATCCTCAAATGTTGGAGCTGTATTTGCAATTGTTGTTTGAAACCACAGAGATTGACTTTGCTTAATCAAATTGGCTGGTGCAGTGTTCTCATTATTTCCACCGATGACCCGCCAAACACACAGAGAAGGAATTAGTGCCAGAGACAGTCTGTCATGCAGCAGGGCCCGGACACCCAAATGCACTTTAAGCTAACAATAGATTTCTAACACAGCTGGATTTTAGGTCTGAAATGCATGTCTTCAATATAATGCAGCCCCATC
The DNA here is from genome assembly GCF_900634415.1 of Cottoperca gobio. Taxonomy (NCBI): domain Eukaryota; kingdom Metazoa; phylum Chordata; class Actinopteri; order Perciformes; family Bovichtidae; genus Cottoperca; species Cottoperca gobio. Next base: position 19,390,392 of record NC_041370.1, read on the forward strand.
TAGTGGAAGATATACATAAAATATCCTTAGAAATTTTAAAATAGAAAATAACAAGCTATTGTGAAGGCTGCTGGACAAATATGACTATATCATATAGTTGGCCTTGAAGCGAGTGGCAGCCTCTCCAGTAGCTCCGTGTTTTTCATGTTGTTTTAGAACTTTAGTTCATTTAGTTCATTTGAATTTTCTGTAGTACATAACTCTATATATCCTATGGATATTTTATTTTACGATAAGCAACAAAGCGGCGGGAAACTTGTTTTTTCAAAGGAGAAGCTGCTTTCACTTCGCACAATGGGGCAAGCTGGTATTGTTCACCCCGTACCGGAGGAGCTGAGACGGGCGTATCGAGGCTGCAGAGCTAGAGCGAAGGTAAAGGCTAAGCTAGCAGCGAAGCGGTGGAAGTACAAAACCTTGGTTCCATCTATAGTCCACCCAGCACCTCCCTACACACCCCCGCCCCTGCCCTCACCTCCCCCAACACCGACACCCAGGCTGACAACCACCCTCCCCCCATCATCACCATGGATAATGTAACACCCCTCCCCCCACCATCACCAAAGATCAGGTGAGGAGAGAGCTGAAGAGACTGCGTCCCAGTAAAGCAGCTGGCCTGGACGGAGTGTGTCCAAGGATGCTAAAGGCCTGTTCTGCTGAACTCGGGGAGCCCCTTGAGTCTATGTTTAACCTGAGCTTGCGGCTGGGGAGGGTCCCAGTTCTCTGGAAGACTTCATGTCTCATCCCTGTCCCCAAAAAGAAACACCCTAGGGAACCAGATGACTTCCGGCCGGTTGCACTGACATCACACATGATGAAGACCATGGAGCGGCTGTTGCTCCATCACCTCAGACCCCAGGTCCGCCATGCACAAGATCCTCTGCAGTTCGCATACCAGGCGAAGGTGGGCGTGGATGACTCCATCCTCTATCTGTTACACAGGGCTTACTCTCATCTGGACAAGGGGAGTGGCGCGGTGAGAATGATGTTCTTTGATTTCTCTAGCGCCTTTAACACCATCCAGCCCCCACTCCTGAGAGATAAGCTAACAGAGATGAAGGTGGACTCACATCTGGTGAGATGGATCACGGACTACCTCACAGAGAGACCACAGTATGTCAGGCTGAAAGGCTGCACGTTCGGTCAGCAGCACTGGAGCGCCACAGGGGACGGTACTCTCCCCTGTCTTGTTCACCATCTACACCTTCCAGCACAACTCTGAGCTCTGCCACATACAGAAATACTCAGATGACACTGTGATCGTTGGCTGTGTCAGGAATGGACAAGAGGGGGAGTACAGGAGCCTGGTGGAGGACTTTGTGAGGTGGTCCAAGTCGAACCATCTGTAGCTGAACACCTCCAAGACCAAGGAGATGGTGGTGGATTTCCAAAGGATCAGGCTACACCTGCAACCTGTGTCCATCGAGGGGGTCGACGTGGAGGTGGTCAAGTCCTACAAATATCTGGACCTGCAGCTGGACGACAAGCTGGACTGGACGGCAAATATGGACACTCTTCATAAGAAAGGGCAGAGTCGTCTGTACTTCCTGAGAAGGCTGGGGTCCTTCAAAATCTGCAAAAAACTACTGTTGATGTTCTACCAGTCTGTGGTGGCCAGCGCTCTCTTGCCAGCGATCTCTGGCCAGCGCTCTCTGGCCAGCGCTCTCTGGGTAATTGTTTAATTGTGTAAATGTTTTTAAGCTACTGGATGCCTGAATTTCCCTCGGGATAAATAAAGTGTCTGTCTGTCTGTCTGTCTGTCTGTCTGTCTGTCTGTCTGTCTGTCTGTCTATCTATCTATCTCTCTCTCTCTCTCTCTCTCTCTCTCTCTCTCTCTCTCTCTCTCTCTCTCTCTCTCTCTCTCTCTATCTATCTATCTATCTATCTATGAGGCGATATGATATTTGAGATACAATACCATTTTAAAGGGACGCATGAGGAGTTGTACTTGTATGATGTCTGGATGGAGCTTTCTAAAGTCTGAGGAAATAACCCTGATGACATCATCAAGACGACAACATTTTTATGGAAAAACTGGAGTGTGGAGTTTGAAGGACGTGGGTATTTACCATATACTGTGTAAAATAAGTGGACGTGGTCACCAAGACGTCACATATTGTTTTGTGAACCACCATCTTGGATTTCTGGAATTAGAAGTGACACGAGAGGGTGGAGCTAAGCACAAAGGAACACTGAACAAGACATTTTGAGATGACCATAATTACCTTCTATGAAAATATTAGGATAAAAACACGGACAACAACCAAACCAGACTACGCCACGGTAGCAATTTGTCAATCACGAGGTCAAGGTAGCCACGCCCTAAAGCAAACTCTGCTTTATCGTCTATTTTATTTTAATTTGGAACACAATTTACAAAATAATCATCCTGCTTTATTAAAGAAGACGTGAAACGACCAATAAGACAATTACCGCGTCAGGAAAATGTTTACTGAGATAATACATCAAGGGTAAGAAGTAGGGTCATTTTCTCATAGACTTCTATACAATTTCGAAAGATTGCAGATTGATTACGGGCTATGGAGTTTGAAGGACGTGGGTATTTACCAGACCGTGGAAGTCTAACTAAAGCTGAGATTGAGTTGCATTATGGGAAATGTAGGATTTGGTCCGTTTGGGCATAAAAGTACATTAATGATATTTGTGGCAGCAGTTATATTAGAAACAAACAAGGACAGTTATTAGAAAAGAAAGCCAAAGAACCCAAAGAACTGTGGTTGGGAAGTTATGTCTTTCCAGAACACATCCTATATTTACTGTAGAACATAATATTAGACGCACTAAGGTGGCTAAACGTTGAGATACCCCTACCCCTTTCTTAAATGGATGGTTGTGAAATACATTTTTTCCTGCAAAATAACTTTATTTGGTTGATGTTTGAATCCTCATCAAATCCGAAAATAGAGAAAAGTACCATTCACCAAAAAATGTCAATCTACTATTATGATAAGATAACAGCCTTCAATACAATATGGATGAAATTATAATAATTTCCAGAGATACATGTTATAAGGCAGATGCTTTCCTTTCACTATTTAATTTAGCAGAAAAATATTTTTAGCATCCATATAAAAAACTACCTCGGGTAGAAGTATCTCAAAAACTAAAGCTACTATGTTGTTTTCATCTGAAATATAGCAATAACAAAGACAGTTAAAGAAAGTCAATAGTATACACAAAATATTCTGCCATAATACTGTACAATAACCTTTTAATAATTTTGTTTTTCTTTGGTTGTTGTTATGTGTCCGACCTTTGAATAACAATTACACTGACCATTTAGAGGTTACAGTCAATCTAATTATGTCCAAATGTGATGGATGGCTGTGGTGATATGTGTGCTCTCCACTCTGCCTCGCCCCTTGTCAGTATACGGTTTCTGTTTGCCGGGAGGCACAGCGAGCACAGAAAGTCTGACTACAGCAGAAACCACTGTATTATTCCGTCCGGGCCCGTCTTCACCTACGCCTTTCAGTTCCGTTGCCATCACTGCTGGCAGAGCTCGGTGGATCTGCACCCGTTTCATTCCTTCTAACACAGCTGGGATCTAATGGGACACAACCCAATATAAAAGATGTCAGTGGGGGAGTAGGAAGGCAAATAATGGACAGCGAAAAGGAGCGCGCTTTCTGACATGGAAGCAATTACTGTCCACTAGGAAATGCCACCAGCACTTCTTACTGCTGCAAGAAGAGTCATGAGATATGATTTAAGAAGGCAGATAAAACAAAATGAAAAATAATTGAAGAGTGTCTGACATCCAAAAGGTGGTTTAGCAGTTTGCTGTAGAGCTAGATGTAAGCTGTTCAGGTGAGATACTACAGGGGAATAGGGTGACAATAGAAACTAATGTGACCATGAAACTTCCCTAGTTGATTACTTACATTAAGGGAATACTTTTTTAGTATTACTAGTTTTCTGAAATTGTATGTTTAGATATACAAATAAAGCATTATCTTATTAGATATGTGCTAATGTGCAAACACTTCCAGAACAGAAAACTGAATATTGGATAAAGCCAGGTTCAAAATACTCATTTTCATATGACAAGGGTTGTTACAGGGTGAATTTTCTTTTTATCACTCCATAAATAAGAAAATGCTGTCAGCAGCCATAAATCAGAAAGTAATTTCAACAGCAATAAAAAAATGAATACATTTTTTGTTATAAATGATATATGAACAAACACCTCGGTAAAAACCTTCAGAATATAGATGGGAATAAAAACAAAATGTTTGGTGTATGTAAGTGCTACTGAGGTGGTGTGGGCTTGAACATTTTTTTTTTGTCTTGCCTTACATAATTAAATACAATATTTTGAAATACATGGTTCTGCATTTCAAACTGTTGAATTTGATATTATGAAATTACTTAACTCTAACCTTGATACAACACAATAGAATATCCATTTTAGAAAAGCTTTTGGATTTGCTGTTCTAAGCCCTTTAGGTTTCTCCTGGGAACAGTCCTGTCTAACACAGGGGGAATGCTTTGTTTTACATTGCCAGATTGTTCAGTGGGAGGTTTGAAGTACAACAAGCAGTGACCGCCACTGAACTGACAAAGAAAAACAACAGCACCTACAGAAGCAGCGAGCCAGAACTCAGGAGCTGGTAGAGACCAAAAACAGAGCTAATAGAGAGTGACTACTGGAGTAACGTTCACCAGGTGGTCTGAAACACGACTCCAAATGATACTCCTCCTCCATAAATAAACAACTGTTTGCTAATAAGTTCAGCATATCAACTCAAAAGGTGATAATATGTCAATATTGCCCCCCCCCCCCAAAATAAAATATGGCCCAAAGAATCTGTTAATGCAGGTTATAGAATAAAGATGTCACAGTAACATCCTGTGTTAATGTTTAATCATGATATGATAATCAAACACCACAGCAATGGGCCCCAAGGTGGAGCCAAAGTTAAATCAATTTAAATATTATACAGGGCTCGTTCAGGGTCTTTGAACTATTTTAATCAGAGCAAATTTGAATGGATGGGCTATGGACATGTTCACAATGTGAGCAAAATGGTGCACAAACTTTCCCTGCATGACTTTATTTCTAGAAACAACACAGACTCCATTACTTCAGGTTTAAGGTTGTGGGAGATGTAAGTGTATTTAAATTATTATTGCACTGCTACTTGTGGAAAGTCACTAAGTTCTCTACTGTATTCATGCTGCAGTACATTTGAGGCAATTATTATACTTCTTACTAAACCACATTTGTTTGACAGATTTAGTTACTTTTTATTTATTATATTATTATTAATATACAAAATATAGATCAACAAATAAAGTATGATACATTATTAAAGGCTAAGATATCCAGCAGCGTATATGATAATTAGTATTTGCTCCACCTTCACGAGCTGCAACATTAAAGTGACGAACACATTTATGCATCAATAATTATAATTCAATAATAAATATATATTATTCTGAGATAATGAGTACTTTAACTTTATTTGATGCTAAAACTTTTGTACTTTTACATGAGTAAGATTTTGAATGGAGGACTTTTTGCTACTTTTACTTAAAGGTTCCGAGTACTTCTTCCACCACAAACAGCAGGGAACATATACTTTGTCAAGCATTTATATATTTGATGAATCACTTGAAAAAATGCCAAAGCATCTGGTTCCAAAATCTCCAGCTTTGAGGATTTGATTTTTTAAAAATGTATCTTTGGATTTTGGACTGTTGGTCGGACAAAATAAATTATCTCATGATGTCGTCTTGAGATCTGAGAAATTATAATGGTATTTTTCACTATTTCCTGACTAAATATATATATATATATATATATATATATATATATATATACTAAACAATTAATAGATTCATATTAAGTAATGAATGGCTGACTAATCAATAGTTTAAAAAATAATTGTACACCATTACTACTGATCAACCACATTAGAGCACATGTCAGCACATGTCCTGATTGTTAATTAGTAAGCGTAAATCACAGCTGTGGCACATACAGGTCTTTGTCATTCTGGAGATAGATGTTATTGCTATACTATCTCAATAACGTGTTATTGGTGAACCATGGCATGATGAGCTCAGTGGGGTTTCCATCACAGTGAACAATAAGTCAATAGTTCACACATGAAAATGTCATCAATAACTCCAAGACGACCTTTCAGTCGTCTGGGGAATCTGCTCATGTTGAGGGCGCACAGGATGCCCTTTGGTCAAGAAATACTTTTCATTGGTACCTGAATACTTCTTCCACCACTGCACACACACCACCAAAGTATTGACTTTATATACATTTGTATTCATTATTATTCTGTATTCATTACTTTTTTCAAAATGTTGTTTTACATTTTTACAAAGTTTAATTCCCCTTTGGGACAACAGAGGATGAAACACAAATAAGGCAATCACAGCAAGACAGACTAACGAGACTGTTGTTGGTATAAAGCTAGGGAACAATAGTCTGTTTACAAGGTGATAGAGGGACACTAACCCAGTGTCCATACCTCTGGTAGAGGACAGAGGGACACTAACCCAGTGTCCATGCCTCTGGTAGAGGACAGAGGGACACTAACCCAGTGTCCATGCCTCTGGTAGAGGACAGAGGGACACTAACCCAGTGTCCATGCCTCTGGTAGAGGACAGAGGGACACTAGCCCAGTGTTCATGCCTCTGGTAGAGGACAGAGGGACACTAACCCAGTGTCCATGCCTCTGGTAGAGGACAGAGGGACACTAACCCAGTGTCCATGCCTCTGGTAGAGGGACAAAGGGACACTAGCCCAGTGTCCATGCCTCTGGCAGAGGACAGAGGGACACTAGCCCAGTGTCCATGCCTCTGGTAGAGGACAGAGGGACACTAACCCAGTGTCCATGCCTCTGGTAGAGGGACAAAGGGACACTAGCCCAGTGTCCATGCCTCTGGCAGAGGACAGAGGGACACTAGCCCAGTGTCCATGCCTCTGGTAGAGGACAGAGGGACACTAGCCCAGTGTCCATGCCTCTGGTAGAGGACAGAGGGACACTAGCCTAGTGCCCATGCCTCTGGCAGAGGACAAAGGGACACTAGCCCAGTGTCCATGCCTCTGGTAGGGGACAGAGGGACACTAGCCCAGTGTCCATGCCTCTGGTAGAGGACAAAGGGACACTAGCCCAGTGTCCATGCCTCTGGTAGGGGACAGAGGGACACTAGCCCAGTGTCCATGCCTCTGGTAGGGGACAGAGGGACACTAGCCCAGTGTCCATGCCTCTGGTAGAGGACAAAGGGACACTAGCCCAGTGTCCATGCCTCTGGTAGGGGACAGAGGGACACTCACTCAGTTGTTTTTATGTCTTCCAACCACTGCAACCAAAAGCAATTTTGACAATCACTGTAATATTTGCACCTGAACCATACTGTGTCGGAACTAATTGAGTCTGACTAAGAAAATGACGTTGGCCTCTGGCATCCACATTGTAGGCTACAGGAATATAGAAAAAACGTATCCGTTTGATAATTTTTTTTTTTACATCAGCATGATTTGGGGGGTGTTTTACTCGGTGCTGACGTGAAAGCCACAGCCCAGCCCCTTGCTATAATGTCAGAGAGAAAAGTCCACACGCAAAGAAATAGACTACAGAGTGGATCAGTGCGCAGACCCATCAGTTGCGCACCAGGAGAGACTCCAAGACGCGCAGCGGAGAGACTGATGCATGCTGTACATAGACGTAGATAGCTAATCCTACTCATTTGTGGTGTAAGATAACGCGGGGGATTCTCAAGGAACCTTGATAAAGACACAAGAAAGCAACACGAGTGTACAGGAGCGCTCATGGAGACGCACGGGAACACAAATCATTGCTCTTAAAACGGGGGCACATACCTCCCAAACGTTTCAAGATCATCTAAAGGGGGAAAAAAATAAATCATGAACTTATCCGAGTCTGTTTGGCTCTTGGATGAGCCATGTAACCTTAGCAGAGTGGAGGAAGAGGACCAGAAACTTTTATTCGGGATCGGCACGGATAATTTCATCACGCTGCTGGTTTTCGGGCTCATCTTTACGCTCGGTGTGCTGGGCAACTCCATGGTGATCACGGTGCTGGCCCGGAGCAAACCCGGGAAACCACGGAGCACCACCAACATATTTATCCTCAACCTGAGCATCGCTGACCTGTCCTACCTGCTCTTCTGCATACCTTTCCAGTCCACCATCTACATGATGCCTACGTGGGTCCTGGGCGCATTCATTTGCAAATTCATCCACTATTTCTTCACCGTGTCCATGCTGGTGAGCATCTTCACTCTGTCTGCCATGTCCGTGGACCGATACATTGCCATCGTGCACTCCAGAAAGTCCTCCTCTATCCGAGTGGCGAAGCACGCTCTGATCGGGGTGGTGGTGATTTGGATACTCTCCCTGGCCATGGCTGCGCCCGTCATGTATTACCAGAACATTTCTCACAGAGGGGAGAATCACACCTTCTGCTGGGAAGTGTGGCCAAATGAAAACCAGAAGAAAGTCTATGTGGTTTTCAAGTTTGTTTTTGGTTATGTTTTGCCTCTGCTGCTGATTTCCTTCTGTTATGCAAAGGTAAGGAAAAGCTATCATCATTGAATAATTATAGACGGGGGTTTTTTTTAAACACAAATATATCTTACCTCTATTTGCTTGCTTACAGGTTTTAAATCACTTGCACAAAAAACTGAGAAATATGTCCAAAAAGTCAGAGGCATCAAAGAAAAAGGTATGTATTAAGATGTTTTTTGAGGGGGTTGGAAATGTCATGAATTACAGCCATATGCGTGTGACTTTAATCAGTAACAAACACTGGATACACACTGGATGAAAGATGACAGATGGGTTGATTTGTTACCTGTTGACTTACTGAGAATTACATACATTTGCTCATATTGTTAAATAAACAATTGCACAATTTTAAGTTCAAAGTTCGTGAAAGAAATCTAGTCAAAATCATATGTGAATCACTAAAAAATAACTATGGCGTAAAACATTTTTACATACAAGTGACAACCTGAATCCTTCAATTCTACTCTCTGCCAGATTTCTCATGTATAATTCCTGTTATAATATTTTAACCAGACAAATGTTTTTTTAAATTTAGTGATTTGTGATTAAAGTCATGTTGTACGTTTGTGCCAACTAACACGTTTTGTGGTTGGCTGGCACAATGTTAAATGAAAGTAACCAATAGAAACAATTTGAAAATGTTATTCAATTTATTTGAAAAAAAAATGCATCAGTAGAAATGTCTAATTTATTTTGCCATTGACCCAATATAAACATTGTTCTTAATATTTTAGAATAGTTTTTATTGTCTCAAAATACCCCAACAAAATATGCATTAAAAGTCCCAATAATAGCCGATCAGCTCGCATTTGACCCAAATGTGTGATAAAATGATGTTAGCCAGCTGCCATCACTTATCACAGACTTTCAAATCTTTTATCAAAATGTAACTGATTCCAATGTCTCATATCTAGAAGTAAGACTTTATTTTAAATATCTCTATCTAACAGTTTTATAATACGTTTGGCCCACAGTCCATTTTTTAACTTTTAATACTATGAAATGTTACACTCACCAAAAAAGACGGTGACTTATCTACTGTGTTAAAGATGTGTTAACACATCTTTAACACAGTAGATAAGTACAAGTCAAGAAAGCCACATTTGGATGTTCCCTTTCTGTTTCTGTGACCGTCAAAGGAACAGAAAATAGCCGTGTGACAACCGACTCCTGTTGCCATGTTGCCAATGACGTTATTATGCTGTCAAAAGATGTCACTCTTTACTTATTATTTTTACTGAAATACTCTCTCTCAGCCTTGTGTCGACACATGGTTCCTCTCAAAGCAGGGGTCAGTGTTTTTGGCCTTTAGGAAGATATATTTCATAGCTACTCTGATCCACACATTATTCAGCGAGGGGGTGCAGTCCCTCTGTGCCACATGTTGCACCTTCGGAGGAAACTATTTCCATCATCTCTGTTGTTCCTTAGGGCTAAAATGATAAATATTAATGTTCTAATGCTTACTGGTAACTGGCACACTTGCGCAAAGTGGCCAAAAGGGCAATGTGCAATCAAACCCCCATCCAGCCTTCATTATGGAGGTAATTTGCTCATTTTGCTTCCCTGAGAGACAGTTATCTGCTGTCGCCTGCTTGATTGTCGTCCTTCTGTCCGTCTGTCCATTCGCATCCTTCACGGCTGGTCATTTTAGCAGCACCATCTGATAACGGCATTGTGCTAAGAAACCGAGAGTGCTGGGCTGCCGTGAGAAAGATGTGAATGTGCTCTGATGTGCACCTCACCACATGCGTGCTTTATTGCACCTGGCTTAAAAGAGGAATTCCACATATTGTAATGATTTACTGCACTCACTGTACAGAGCACCGGTGGAGACAACACATAGGGAAGGTTACGCTGACAGCTTTGTGACAAACAGTGCATTAAAGCCGGACTGTATTACATAAATTACCTTGGGACGATAGCTACTGTTAAACTCTAGCTGATGCCAGAACACACTGTTTGCACACACATATTAAATCTGATTAAGTTATCAACAACTTCATGATTGATTTTATATTAGAAGCTGCCACATGCAGACTTTTCTATAAATATACAAGCATGGTGCCATTGCCAAATCTGTTTCCTTGGCAGTTCGTCTTTGTTCTGTCCAGTGTTTTAAGGAAAATATTTAATGAAAATAAGACACATTTACAGTTGCGCACGATGGTATTTTTTTGCGTATTAATGAACCTTTATTTATGCCAGTAGGTTGGTTGGATGAGCACATTCTTTAACAGCAACCACCTGTTTAGAGTCACACTGAAAAATACAGTAACAACAGGAAACATAGTCAGTATTCTTAAACACTTAGATTAGATTATTATTATATATATATATATATATATATATATATATATATATATATATATATATGTAGATTATAGATTATTAGTGTGCGTTGGAAATTATTAGAAATAAACTGCAATATGAATGCCATCCCTCAAAGAAAAGAGGAAACCAATTTTGACATGACGTGTCACAAGCTATTTGGGTTCAAATGTCCCAGTCTTATCTCATTGCTGGTCAGTGTTGCATAATGACGCAACAGTGTCTTCTAGCAGCTGTCACCAATGTAAAAAAAATATCATTGATAGTCCTCATAATCAATCTTTTACTGCCTAATGCCTATATTAAAATGAGTAGTCTTACCATTTAGGAACTACGCTATTTGTATCCATAGAGATCAATACACTCTCATGTCTCTACTGTAAATATGAAGCTACAACAAGTAGCTGGTTAGCTTAGTTTAGCAAACAGACTAAAGAAATGCTTGCCTGGCTCTGTCGGAAACAACATGTTCAATTGTCCTTGAGCAAGACATTGAACCCCAGTTGCTCCAGATGTCTCACTGCCATCGGTGTTTGTGTGTGTGTGTGTGTGTGTGTGTGTGTGTGGGTGTGGGTGTGTGTGGGTGTTTGTGTGTGTGTGTGTGTGTGCGTGTGTGTGTGTGTGTGTGTGTGTGTGTGTGTGTGTGTGTGTGTGTGTGCATGCATGTGTGTGTGAATGGGTGAATGTGAGACAAACTTTAAAGTGCTTTGGATCAAAGTGCTACATAAATGCAGTCCATTGAGTTTGTTTACCGACATGTAAACAGACTCTCACCTATAAACACATTTAAAAGTCATAACATTCAACCTTGTAAGTTTACCCATGTCCTGTGATTGACTGACGACCCGTGACCCTGTACGTGATAAGTGGTTACAGACAATGGATGGATAATAATGGAAAAAAACTAAATCAACAACAAAAACAACAAGGTCCAGTTTTACGGACGGCTGTGTGAGGGACTATTTCTTCAGGCAGTGACTGCCTTAAGTCGCCGCTGGTTGCCTGTTGATCTCATTTTAGCAACAAGACTTCGGCAAATCAATGCTCCTCTTCAGTTTTTGTACAGATAAAACAAACAAGGTATAACGTAGGGCTGCACAATATGTCGTTTTTTTATCCTCACCGCGATGTCCACTTCTTTTGTTCTTCGTGTGCATGTGACGTCACGCTTATTTCCCAAACCGGAAGTCAGCCATGTTGGATGATATATACAACCAAGACGGCGGCCGTTCACGTGTGAGTTGCTGCAACGCTTCGTAATTTTCTTTGTATTTAAACGTCTAAGATTGAAAGAAAATGCCAATCGTGTGCGCAGTGTATAATTGTGGTCATAACGCTACTCGTGATCCCAGAGAAACGGCTTCTTTAGATTTCCTACAATCATCAAAAACAACGATCCACAAAAGAGGGATGAATGCAACAAGAGTTAGTACTGCAGCTTTTACACCAGAAGCAGCAATGCCAAAATAAAACATCTCAATATCTTCATTAGATGAAGCCACCAGCTTTGTTCTCGTTTTACCTCTGGACTGACTAGGTGTTTTGCCGTCTCTCACCTCACAACCAAGTGTTTTTTATCTTCTTTTGGCCGAGGTAAAATCCATATCACTGACTGGTAAATAAGGCACTTTCTTTACATGTGATAGCAGCCATTTGCTCTTTTCTTCTGTGCATGTTTTTGTTTGGCTTATTCTTGAGACTACTTCACTTGCAAAAAGTAAAGCACCAATGTGAGAACATGCTTCGCTTAATCCAGCCATACAATCACAGTGTGCGAAGATAACATCGCCGCTCTTCTCACTCACAAACCACGGCTTGAGCGGTGTATCTCGAGCTCTTTGAGAGTGATTTACACGGGCATGGACGAGCACCCTGTTATCTTTCAGTGGTTTGGTAAGAAGACTACCAACCCAGTCAGAAACAAAGAAATTATAAGCATCTAAGCTCTAGTATGCCTTCATTTGTGCGTTGGTTGCCCACGACGTTTGTAGCACAAGGTAGTTCATAATCTAAATCTAAATCCTCAATATAATCCGACGGCTTTAGCTTGTACGGGTCACGGCCGCACATTTGGACTTTTCCTCTGAATGTTGCCTTTGCAGAGGACTCCAGAGAGTCATAATACTTTGAAGAAGTCGGAGTTGTATTGTTTTGGTTGTTCGCTTTAGACGCCATTTTTTATTTGTATATCATCCAACATGGCGTCGCACGCATACTTCACACAGTTTTGTCACGTGATTGCACACGAAGAATACCCAGGTTTTCTGTTTCACCCTGCGTACGGCTAGGTTAACTATCTTCCGGATGTAGCTTCATATTTACCGTACAGATATGAGAGTGAAACCGATCTTTCGTCTCGCTCTCGGCAAGTAAGCGAATACGCATATCTCCCAAAATGTCAAACTATTAATTAAAGCATAACAAAGGAATAATTGTGGTTGCTCTGAATCAGGGTCGTGTTATCAAATAATTATGAGGTTGGTGTCATGTTTGCAGGGGTCAGTGTGCGTTCCATGTGCTCTCGTAAAGCATCATCATCATATGTCATACAAACAAGGAGTGCTTTTCACAAAACATCGAATGAGACGAATCAAGGGATTGCAGCGGGCTACACTGTGTCCTTGGAGGAGAGCGGGGAGAATTTGTTCAAATAAGTGTTTAATCAATCGTTTATGTGGTTCACTGGAGTCTCTGCAGCTCAACACCAGGCCTGCAAAATGCAATGACAGCTGTAAAGAGCAAGGTCATTCCCACTGCTGTTGTGAAATACATAAAGACAAACTTCTTATCACCCTCAGTTGGAATTAGACAGCCTCTCATAGTCAAAAGACAAAATCACCCCTAAAGAAACAACGTAGTAGTAAATCTTTCTTAATATTTCCAGAAGTCCTCTGTGACAAACACGCTATAGAAATCTGTCCCTCTCTGGTTTTATGTCGTGTTCAGATAAAGGTCATCTGAAATGTTATTGTGATTTATGGCTTCTGGTCAATGTGCTTGGGAATGAACACCAGAGTAGATTTTACTTGGCAAACAATAATGCTTTTGTTGGCTTTTCAGAGAGGTCAAAAAGTCAGTAATTAGAACTGTAGGTTTAAGAGCTTTTTCTCAATTACATAAGTCAGGCAGGCATCCAGAAGGAGCACACAGATGGTTATGGATAATTAGGGAAAATAATATTTGGCCAAGTTGTCTTGAAAATGTTTTAACAGCATTTGTAAGTGAAACAGGGACAGCTAACGACCAAACAGCTCCAGAGACCAAACTGCTCGTCTTCGACAGAGACGGCCATTAAAATGTTTCCTTTGCTATGTTACTATGAAGAAAGAGCGTCACTCAACATCACATCATTTCTCAGTTCAATAGTCATTTAATGTAACATTAAAGGAACATTTCACAAGAATTGTGAAAACTTAATTTTGCGAAATCTTTAGTTCCATAATAGTGTTTTAAAGGTATAATGTGCAATTCTGAGCCGCCTGCTCCAAATAAATAGGGGGCAGTATTTCACCACTACGACAGGGTCCAGGAGTACAGGTGATTTAGTAGTCTATAGTAGTATTTAATTGTATAAATTCATCAATCACTAAAACCATCAGTTAGTCAAAAAGACAACTATATGTTATCGTGTTTATATTTTAGTTGTAGTAGTTTATCATATTTTTTGTATTCTAAGTTTAGTGTATTCTAATGTATTCTTTATATTGTGTATTGTATTCTACAGCTATATATATATATATATATATATATATATATATGTATATATATATATATATATATATATATATATATATATATATATATATATATGTATATATATATATATATATACATATATATATATATATATATATATATATATATATATATATATATACATATATATATATATATATATATATATATACATATATATGTATATATATATATATATACATCTTCTATTGTTGATAAAATTCAGTCAGTCAGTCACTTCATTAGACCAGACTGCTGAAACTCTCTAGATAACTCTGCTGTCTCATTATCTTTACATGTGGCTGAGATATCTGTGTGTTTACTGAGGCACTGGGGCTGTACGGTCTGTGAAACGTTATGTTTTGATAGTTTGTATGTCGGCTCGGGTCGGGGCAGCAGAGATGAGGGAATGACTCGTGTTTTTATTTTGTCCTCCTCCACGAGATGTGTATACCTACATGGAGCCAGTCATTGTGGAAAAAGCAGAAATATGCTGAAACGTACAATGTAAAGTCTGTCTTGTCTCCTTGTGTATTCATCTTTGGCTTTCATCACTGACACACAAGAAGATAGACCTAAAAGGTCAATGTCAAAAATACATGTTGACAAACTTAAAATAAATGATTTCAGTGAGCAGCTATTGACAAAACAGGATTACAAGCAGAGCCAGCGTGGCTGGAGAAGAAACGCGTTTTATTAGTTCTGTCTTCTTGTGGTGATGCTGCTGTTTATATTAACTGATGGCTCCCAGGGGATTGAGGTGAAGATATGTATGTGTTATGGAGGCTATCCAAACAAAGCATAGTTACTAACATGCTGCTCTGTGGGAACCTCTTTGTGTGTGTGTGTGTGTGTGTGTGTGTGTGTGTGTGTGTGTGTGTGTGTGAGCACGAGACATGTTCGTTATTGTCATCCTGCTCTTCTGTGGTGTTTCAGGGTACAACTGTACCCACAATTACTTTGGTTTTTGATCTGTGTTGGAAGGTTTGGAAAGCGTTTTGTCATTTTGACTTTCTTCTGTGTTCATTTTCTTAATAAATATATTTTTCACAATGTTGTATTAGGGCCATGATACATTTACGAGAAAGAAACTCAAATATTCTCTGAGGTTATAAAGTCATACATTTGCAAGAAAAAACTCAAAATCCTCAAAAAACTGCTAAAAAAATACATGTTTATGTCTAAATTGAGACAAACTTTCAAAATACAAAGTTCCCGATTTTTATTCTTGCAAATTAATGATTTAATAATTCAGAGAATATAGGATTTACCACTTTAAACTCATAAATCTACAACTTTAATCTGTGAAATTCTGAGTTTCCTCTCAGAATATTACCCCCCACTCCTGGCTCCGTATTTTATTATTACCTAGAAATGGCCATAGTACGGCGTCGTCATTTTTGTCCATTTTGAGGCAGCTCAACAAACTTTAAACACAACATTTAAATATCGTTGTCTTATGAACTTGTTAATGTGAACTTGTTAACACATCCAGCTCACACAGAGCAACATTAACATTCATTGGGAGTCTTGTTTCTGGCCGCCTGATATTCCGTCTTGTCTCTTTAGCTGTTCCTGTGTTCATGGAACATTGCCAAACTATGTGAAAGGAATGTGTTTTCTGTGCCACTGAAGCGGAAATGTAGTGGGACTTTAAATATGGCAGCATCAGTCCAACATCAAGTATCAGTCTAACGTCAGTATGGACCTTCATCATTTCTGAATGCGAAACACACAGCGTCCGCTGTTACAAACAATCAATGCAGTCAAACTTCACATCCTACAGTCACACTGGCATAAACCTGTGTTCTTCACAAGATGTTTCAGAGATTGCAGCCATTCGTCAAGTTTTACTGACTTGTACTGGTGGGAGTTCTGGCTGTTCGTGGCCACCTGGTGGCTGCATCGAACCCCTGACAGCGTTGAGGCTTACGCTGTTGTGTTCCTCTGGATGAGAGGAATCTGGGGATACCTGATGAAGCAATGTGGGGCCTGGCATCCTTTATTTATCTACCTGTAAATCATGGAGCTCCTCAGCAATATATTAATATTGATCACTATTCATTGTGTTTACTAGTATTTCAATGTTGTATGTCATTTGTAACATGGCTACATGGAAATAGTGTTTTGAAGTAAACAGTCAACATGTAAACAGTAAACATGGCCAAAACATCAAGGCCGATCATTTTGGGTATGTTATTTTAGCTGTTTTTTCCCAGGGGTAGGTCTTAAGAGGTGAAGTTACCACATTTTATATAAAACATATCTGGTCATAATTTTCAATACATCTTGTTAAATTGTATATGTCTTGTGTCTTATATGAGGATAGGTTAAAGGCGCCATCTGCAAGAGAGAACATGTGTCCTGCTGTTTATGTATAGCAGCAGCCGTGACTTCCTTCTGTCACCGTTGACATCTTACTTACATTATATACTGTACAAATCACAATAGGATGATATGATTCACGTGCTGCTAGGCCAGTTTAATGTAATTCATTCATGGGTTTCATAAGGCCCTGAGTGTGAAATTGAATGTACACGGGTCCACTATGGGTTTAAGAAGTAACTGCAGTACAGTACAGTAAAGCTGCACTAATCAATATTTTATATTAGCAATGGATCAAATGATAATGATGATAATAACAAACCCAGAGACATTGACAAGTAAATGAGCCAAATGGTGCATTCTCGCATCTTTTCGCTCATGGTTTCGTTCTTTCGGCTCGTAACTGTTTGTATCAACCTTGTTTCCAGTTGTTTTTTGTGAAAAAAACTCCAAACCAAACATTTGCTCGATCCACATGACAGATGTACAACGTGAGTCACTAGCTGGTGAACATGGTGGATCATTAAGCGGCTAATAAGCCAGATATATAGAGCTACAAGGAGAGACACAATCGGACCTATATTCAGACGATTGTCCGAAAAATGACTCCAAACAAATGCTAATGCTGCTGTGTGTCTGCAGTGTTTTAAATAGGCAACACTTCATCCATCGATACAATGATAATATGCCAGTGTTTAAAAAAATAAAAATAAAAAGGTAACAAGGTAACATGGGGTGAGTAATTGATATACAATCACTGTCATGTTGGGAGTGAAATATTCCATTATTCTGTCCCTGTTGTCCCCGAGTGCACTGACTTCCTCTCTCTGTTCGCTGTCTCCCTGTGTGTCTCCCAGACTGCCCAGACAGTCCTGGTGGTGGTGGTGGTGTTCTGCTTCTCTTGGCTCCCTCATCACGTCGTTCACCTGTGGGTGGAGTTCGGGGACTTCCCGCTGAACCAGGCCTCCTTCGTGTTACGGGTGGCCGCCCACTGCCTGGCGTACAGCAACTCGTCCGTCAACCCGGTCATCTACGCCTTCCTGTCGGAGAACTTCAGGAAGGCATACAAGCAGGTGTTCAAATGCCAGATCGGCAGCAGAGACTCCCCGCTCAACGACATCAAGGAGATCCGCAGCAAAGCAGACACTCCGCCCTCGACTAACTGCACCAACGTCTGACGGACGAGGTGCGGATGATGACATGAAAGTGAATCACTGTCCCACTGAAACTCAATGTAATGTCCTAGTGACAGATCCATCGGACATGAGTGGGTGTTTGGATTGTTTGTTGTAGGTAGTATGGTTGCGTGGATATTTCTGTACTGTTTCCACTTAAGCGCTGTTGATTATAGGACCGGAGGAGATGATTACTCCCTCTTTGATCAGTGTCTGTTTCATAATAAACTGTGGAGTCTGAAACTCAGGAAACCCTGTGTTTAAAGTCCATCCATCCATCCATTCATCCATCCATTCATCCATCCATTCATCCATCCATCCATCCATCCATCCATCCATCCATCCATCCATCCATCATCCATCCATCCATCATCCATCCATCCATCCATCCATCCATCCATCCATCCATCCATCCATCCATCCATCCATTCATCCATCCATCCATCCATCGATCCATTCATCCATCCATTCATCCATCCATCCATTCATCCATCCATCCATCCATCCATCCATCTAAAGTGAAACTGATTTTGATTGGAGACAGTATTTACAGCGCTAAGCAAATACATAAAAAAAAAAAAAATGAGGTTGTTGTACTTTAAAAATCTCAATTCTTTATTGCATTGTAGCCTATATAGTAACACAACAATCACCTGCTAAAGTAAAACTGTTGTTTTTGTCTTTTCGTTGTGAAGAACAGTGTTGGGCATTGATCAGTAACGTCTTTGTAATGACTTTTCTGAGAAATGAGTAAGGGGTTATAATTTCAAATTCAGTATAGGCTATACATTACATGTACTAATCCCAGTAACAGTTACTTTGCTTGTATTGTGGCTTGTTTGCTATTTTACCAGAAATCAGAATCTGCGTTCGAATAGATTGGATTCCGATTTTCACTTCAATTCGATTCAATATCGATTTGTTTAGGGATATTACATTTACACTGCCAATTTTGCTCGGATATGAAAGAAATTCTGAGAGAATTAATGCTGAAAATTGTACAAAGAACCATCTAACCTGGTGCATTATTGAAAATATTAACATATCTTACACATGACTTTGCTTTTGTACAGCTCTTCTCTGTCTTCAAAGTTTTTGAAGACAAGACAAGTTGAGACAGAGACAAAATGTCTGACGATGAATCTTTGGGTGCAGCTGGTCAGCGGGTGTCACTGATTGTTATCATGGAAGCATGACTCTTAGGCGTATTCATATTATCGTGGAAAAACATCTTTAGCACGCGCCTGATCCATAAGTTATCGTGTTTCCAATCAATGGTCAATCGAATTTTAAGCAAACTTTTGAAATGTTGCAAAAATGTAAAGCGAATTGGCCGCGTTTCCATCAACTGGTTTGGAGCGAACACACTAGACTACGGAGAGCGTAGTTTCGTCAAAAGTTGGTGGTATAGGTTACGCTTACACGTGCATTAACACTGCTTATTATATCTTTGTGAAGCCGGCCCCTGGAAAGCAGCGTGCAGTACCTCCAAACTGTAGGCTGGCCCCTTGTTAAATAACTGCAACTTCTCTATTTCTTCTCATGTTAATTACAGAAGATGCGACGTGTGTGTGTGTGTGTGTGTGTGTGTGTGTGTGGTTTTGGTGTCGTTAAACGCTCTGTCAGAGCTGCGCTATGTAATGACGGTAATGTAAAGAGTAATTGATTACATTTGTCAAGTAACTTGTTCAAAACTGTTGACAAAAGGTCGCCACTATACTAAGTATGATTAATTCCTGTATGTTAAAATTGGTTGTAAATATTATGGACACAAAGCTGCTTTTCACATTTGCCTGATACAGCCTCACTCTTATGCTATGTTACCAGTTTTCAGATTGTGTTTTGCTGTATGAACAGGCTGTGGGACATATAAAGCTTGTGTTGCACACATTCTGGTAGCCATCTTTCTATCCATAAGGAAAAACAATCTAACAGATACTGTGGAAATAAAGAATTCTAATGTTGTATGCGTTATGTATGTGATGTGCCAAGCCTCCGCACAGCAGCTTTACCTCAGTACTACAACATCATTAAAACCATGGGAGACCTTAAACTTGGACCTTCAGTGTCACACAGTATTTTGGAAGTTGTGGACTTTAAGAAATGTGTCACATCCATTATTCATGCATTCTATCTGAAAAAGGAAGTTAACTTCAGTAGGGATTTTGAATCTGATGCAGCTGACTGATTAACCCCAATTGATCTAGAACGATGGAACTAATCAGTGTAATCAGCAGACGTGCATCCTCCCCGTCAGCGAGGATCTGTGATAGGCAAGACAGTCCCAGACAGTACTATAGCACTGACTGCACATATGTGGGATGGAATCCATGCCTACACAGGACAGAGGACCTTATTTATTTATTTGATATAAATGGGCATGTGCATGGAAATGTAACCCAGGTGGTGCGAGGGACATGGCTAATTGTTGGTGAGATAACGGTGGACACATATTGCACTTTGAATTAATGGAATTTCTGCAGATGATACAGATGTGGAGCACAAATAGTGCTGTTTTCCTTCAAAAAGAGAATTTTAGATAAGAGCACACACATTATGGTGTAATTATTTGCTATATTGTATATTATTTTGTTTTGCATACCTAAACCCAGTCAAATATGTAAATACAGGGGAGGAAGACAAGTAGTCAGAGAATACGGAGGTACTTTTTGTAATACAAATGTAAGCATTTATTTAATTAATAAGAACCCAAATATATGGAAGCACAGAGAGGCAAGTGATCCATTTCTGGAAATGAACTAAATTGTGTTTGTGTTGTGTTTATGACGTAAGAGCAGGAGAAACAAAGGTGTTGCCTGGATCATTTCTATCTGTAAAAACCGGTGAAACAGGTTCTCAGATTAAAAAGAAAAGAAAATAACATAATTAAGTCATAAGCAGAGGAGAGAAAACATTTGACATCAGACTTAGAAAATGGATCACCAGAATAATAATTGAATAATTACAGTAGTGATATTGTTGCTGGGTAACAAGGCAGGAAAAAGGAGGAAAACAAAAATAATAATGGGATAACTTATTTTATAATTAAAATACATTTAAAAACAAAATACAATATTTATGATTAATAGTGTACATTCCTGTTGTCGTTGAACAAAACATTGGCCTAAATCTTGGAAGATGGGTGTTTATCTGTAGCTATACACATAATATACTTTAAATCACAGAAAACCTTATTCAAGCTATTGAGTTATTCATAAACGCAAAAGAAAGAAATGTGTGAGGAATTCCTGCTGAGGTAATGGCCAGTACTTTATAGTGACAGTACACTAACTTCACATAAAAGCAATGTATGAGAAAGCTCCTGCACAGATGTCAAATACAACTTTCTAGACATTATTTCAGTTTTTGGTGCTAAAAATGAAAATATCTCTCATTAAAAGATTACATTAGGAAGAGTATGAGAAGAAACGCACAGAGCCTTGAGTGAGGACAGTGAAGGCGCTCTTTCTTAGTTTCTTGAGGGATTCACATTTCTTTCATTTGTTTATTTATTCATCCACCTAGTTGGTACTGTGTGTACAGCTTTCAGTGCTTTGTGTGTTTGCCTGGTGTGTATTTTTAACCTTGTTTCCTGTATTTATTCAGCTGTGCCGTCAAAATAAAAAAACTTGAATCTTTCTGTGCTTGAAAGTGCAACATGTAAAAAAAACAGCAAAGGCTCTCTGAAGTACTCGATATTTGGACGGTGCTTCACAATATATCCAGGCTTTTGATTGTGTCTTTATGCAGTGCTGCATATATTATATGATTATATTAAACGTTGTGTCATTTCCTTGAAGAAATCGCGTCTCATTGAGGCCTTCACTTCTATAAAAAAGGAGCTTTTCTTTAGCTTCACTCACACTAAACACCCCTCACCTCCCTCACTGCCACAATGGGCTGTGGTCAAAAGAAAGAACATAGCAGTGGTGGTTCCCACCAGTCGGGTTCCCCTCTGAGTTTTGGTTTTGTGAAGTAGATTTCCTGGCATCAACTCGACCCAATGATCCCTAAGAGGCCCGAGAAAACAGTCTTCCCATGGTGCCTTGTACCGTAAATATTTATAACAAGGGTCTTTTTTATTAGGGCAACTCTGTTAGCAACTAATGGATCAAGCAGAATAGATTTATTTTACATGGGAACAAATCTCAACCAGCTGGAACTATTAGCAGCAGTTGTATCCACAGGTGCTCTACTGAAATAAAATGACACGGTTTTATATACAATATATATTTATATAGAAAAAAAACAAACAAGGATAAAATGATAGTCTTAATAATTCTCATTTTATAATTCAGTTAAAATACTTAAATAAATGTGATCGTTTTAGAAAT
Source organism: Cottoperca gobio (assembly GCF_900634415.1). Lineage (NCBI taxonomy): Eukaryota > Metazoa > Chordata > Actinopteri > Perciformes > Bovichtidae > Cottoperca > Cottoperca gobio. The sequence continues at coordinate 19,412,864 of NC_041370.1, forward strand.
ATGGCATTTATATGTATGATTGTGTGTGAAGGGAGAGAAAATAAAAAAATACATTGAAATATTGAAAAATAATTAATGAACAGATAACAAGGGAGGAGTGAAAGGTGGGGTTTGGACACGGATGTCACCGGCTTGTGTGTATGTGCATCTGTATTGTTGTGTTGGACAGGTAAGGGGCAGATCATCATCTGCCAAATTAATCTATTTGGTTGTTGTTTAACCTTTATAAATTAAATGTACTTGGACAGTAGAAGGTTATTTCTGTCTTTCCTGCTTAGTAAGATTGTATTTTTTAACAATTGTTGAAGCCTTGTTCTTTGGATAATTTGGGAAGCTCAATGCGATCAAGGACGGAATGAATGTTGTAAATACTTGATATATTATCTGAATAGTAAAGTCTCTGATAGTGAAAAGAGAGGAAGAGTTGTGTTTATGACCTTTGTTGTAATGAGTGATTTTTCTTTGTGTTTTCAGTTGATTAGCGAGGACATTTTTTCATTGTGCTCAAAATAATTCAACGTCACCCTTTACATGAAGAAATGGGGTCTGTTGGTGTAAAAACAATTGGAGGGGGGGGGGGGGGGGGGGGGATGTTGGAAGTATAGATGTTTCAGTTCTTGTTGTTTTTCTTGATCATGTTTTAGGATAGGATATGTCCCCCAAGAACTGCATTTGCTTTTTCCCAAAGTACAGATGGGGATATTTCTGGAGAGAAAGTGTTGAACTGCCACCTACTTGAGTGGGAGAGTGTGTGTGTGGGGTGGGGTGGGGGGTGCAATAGTCAGGAGCTGTCTAATGGGTCTGAGATAAGAAATAGTCTATTTTCTTTGCAGAATCAGATGAGCGCCATGTTCTGTGAGTGCTTCCAGGGTTTGATCAGTCTAGTTTTGGCTTGAGGACTGTATTCAAGTCTCCCCTTACTATGATTACCGATTCAGAAAAATCTTTAAGATGTGAAAATATTGCTTAAAAAAATCATTAGGCATTGGCTATTGCTATTTAACATTTGTATTGTGTGTCCATTTATTTAACAAAGCGATCATTTGGTTGTATTACTTTGCTTTTATTTACCACATAGCAACTCCTCCTTTTTTAGAATCGTATGATGAAGACAAACATTTGATTGATTTTGTTTAAAGTTTTTGTCGTTCAAACGTTGTCAGGTGTGTTTCCTTCAGAAGACAGAACCTCGTGTTCATTCTCGTAAGATTCATGTTAACTATGGTGGATTGTATCTCAACTGCAGCTAGTCTCTTCCATTTCCCTTGAATGAAGGCGAGTTGTGGGTTTAGAAGCATTAGCAAGACAATCAAAGTAACACAAAGGAAACGAGACATTGGGCATCACGCAGGAAGCGATATAATAACTAATGTCCTCTTATTTTTGTTCACATCCACAATCCACTTATTTTTATTTTTTTGTAGTCGAGAGCACTCAACCAAGAAAAACACATCTACTTTTCAGGGTCCAATGAAAGTATTACATTTGAGGAACATAAAATAATGCATGAATATCATATAATCAAATTAAAATGATATGTTTTAAAGTAATATATAATGATTGGATTATTCAATAAATATTAGTCCATTGATTCTAATTAAGACTATAAAAACTCTAGTACTGAAATCTCCTTTACTTTGTTAATTTTATTTAACACTACCTGCATTTCACTATATTTAGACATTTTGGTGGCATCTTCACAACTCCTGGGTATGTGTCAGTTATTTGCACACGGCACAACATCTGCCTTGATATAGTGTTTAGGGGGCGTTACCTATAGTAATAATAATAAACAATCGACAACGAGCCTCCAAATTAAGATCTAAAGGGATTCATTATACAGCAGTCCTGGGTACATATAACACGTGGTGCATCTGGAGTCTCATCTCTCTCTTACATACCTTAAGGCCCTGTCACACATCTCCGTATGACAGAAACGTATGACGGTGCATATGAATATTTGTCAGAGTCCAAATACTTCCAACTTTTTATCGAATCGGTTAAAGTGAACATATACAGATACGCATGTCTAACCTATTGATAGAGTATCACTTACTTATACATAATGTATCAGACGAATACCCAACGAATGCATAACGTATACAAAATATGGCGTATACAAAATATGGGCAACACGCTGGTTTACGTAGATATAAGGTAAGGTATAAGTAGTATTCATTAAGAACTCACTGTGTTACGCTGGGGTGCGTTGTTGAACGCTGATGTTTTGAGCATGTTCAAAATTACCGGACGTACCCGACGATATGCAGACGTTACACATAAGTTACGTTACGTTAGATATACGTGAATACGGAATACGTATGTGAATACTTACCTACGTGAATACCTACGTGACTACGTTAGAGGTACGTTAGATATAGGCTACGTCGGCCGACGGTGAATCCTACAGCCAATGTATTGATAACGAGTGGATACCCTATTCCTACCCTTATGTTAAGATGATGCCTGACGACGGAGTAACTTATTAAACGTGTTTCTACAGTACAGCTAGCGTTCAGCATTCTAGCCGTTCTCCAGCATCAGCATGACGTGAACCAGATGGCACTTTTCCAGCTCCGTTGGCCAGACGCTCTGATACGTTTTAAATAAGTAAGTGATACGCTATTAATGTTTGACTATGCGTATAATAATTCGATTATGTATACGTTATCTATACGTCAGCTACAACACCGCTGTGGAAAAGTTGGACGTATTTGGACAAATTTTGATCTACTTTTCATATACGGCGGTATGTTTCTGCCATACGGATATGACAGGGCCGTATGTCTGGCGTGTTCGGCGTATCGTCTGCGTCCTTCGAACGATCACAATTTACCCTTAATTTATATCAACCTATTGCCGATATTTCATATGCGCCGGCATACGTTTCTGCCATACGGATGTGTGACAGGGCCTTTACTTTACTAAAATGTAAACCAGAATACTCATTACTTATGTTTTCTGTCCAGTGTTGCCAGATATATACGATAATTATCGTATCGTTCTGCCATCTGCACGATAAAATATTTTAAAAAGTGCTGTAGCGTACGATAATTTGACCATTTTGTGACACTTAGTGAGCATTTGGTTTTAGTCTGTGCTGTCGCACGCACGAGAGATACGAAAGCTTCAAATGCATCAATTATTCATTAAATGAGCTTTGCTTATGACCTTCAATGTTTTCATGCAGAATATAAACAGGCTTCCAGTTGGGCTTGTGTTGTAATTTAATTATGTAATAGGAGTAAAAAGAAATTCAGATGACACATTTACACTTATTTGTACTAAATGATAATTTTCCTGAAAATATGATCACATTAATCCTCTGGTGCGACTGTTTGACATTCCCCACTCTTGCGGTTCTGTCTGACGTTGGCAGATATCTGAGTGGCACTGACACGGACCAGTAGGTTTAGCATCCGAGGTCGTTCAACATGAGCCTGAATGAATCCTGCAGACGTCAGGGCCATTGCCTGTTTTTCTTCTTCTTCACATTCAAGTCCAGCAACCTGTGGGATTTTTCATCTCTCTTTTCATTAAAAACAAATGAAAGGATTCTGCTTTCATTAAAGAAATACGGGAAGAATACGCAAGTAACACTTCATTTCAATTCATGTTTGTTTTTGTTGCCCTCTAATACATAATGCTTTGTTATTTCTCTCTCATGAGGAAAGGTTGGCTTATTAATGCTAATCTTACACTGACAGTTTGAGATCAGCACAGAAGCGTAGAGCCTCTCACGTTGTGTTGTCTTCGCCACAAAAGGAAAAGACAAAAAGCACTCTTGCTCATACAGCAGAAAAACATTCGACGCAGTAATCAACACGTAGATTTAAAGACATCTCACTCACTTATAAACATGTTGCTCACTCTACCCACGTACACACAGCGTAGCCTCATGTTTCTCTTAATTTGCAGTTATCTAATTCACATTGATGGAGCGAGAATAGATTCAAGTTTGGCTTCACCAAGCAGCTGTGCAGACCAGAGATAAAATCCAAAAGAATAGAGCACCGGATTGAAAAGGTTTGCTCATCACCAAGTGTGTGTATTATAGCATTTCACATGACATATAAGCCACTATTCATTTCCTGAACCTTTAACATTCCTAATTTACTTCATGTTTAACGTGTCTGTCTGCCTCATAGCTTATACATTTAGCTGCCTGTTAAATGAATAGAAAGCTGCTGCATTAAAAATATATTCTCTTCCTAACTTTCCAGAAAATGACATGCTTTGAATGTTACATTCCTCTGCACCTGTGTTTGCATCAGTTTGTGCCGACAGTAACATGTATGATGCCTCCAGTAGTCGAAATAAAGTAGCAGAAAATTGTTTTCCTGCCTCTCTGCAGAGCAGGTGAACATCATGGTGTGAATGTTTGTGCTCTTGTCATTATAATTAATGAATGATTAGTGGAGACACAGTTAGTGTGTAAACAAATTTATTTTTCCCCTTAAGGCCCTGTCACACATATCCGTATGACAGAAACGTATGCCAGCGCATATGAAATATCGGCAATACGTTGATATAAATTAAGGGTAAGTTGTGATCGCTTGAAGGACGCAAACGTTACGCCGAACACGGCAGACATACGGCCCTGTCACACAGTCCCGTATGGCAGAAACATGCCGGCGTATATGAAAAGTAGCTCAAAATGTGTCAGAGTCCAAATACGTCCATCTTTTCCACAGTGGTGTTGTAGCTGACGTATACATAACTAATTATTATACGTATGTCAAACAACATATTTTTGTATACGTTATGCATTCGTTGGGTATTCGTCTGATACATTATGTATAAGTAAGTGATACTCTATCAATAGGTTAGACATGTGTATCTGTATACGTTCACTTTTCCGATCCGATGAAAAGTTGGACGTATTTGGACTCTGACAGATTTTCGAATGCGCCGGCATACGTTTCTGTCATACAGATATGTGACAGGGTCTTTAATTTAGGATAAGTGAATTTAACTTCCAACATCATGTTTCTGTTGCTGGCAAAAACGAACATTGGAGCAGCAGGAGTAGACTTAATCCAACAAATTAGTGTTGGCAGCGCTAGGAAAACTGGCAACCAATATTTCATAAAATATATATATAAAACATTTTTTCTGCACTTTATATTGGGACAAAATGACATGTACGACAGGATTTTCTTAATCCCTGTGATGCATTGCTTTCAGGTCTAGAGCAAAAAGCCTTCCAAATAATTACTACGGCACACAGCTACATGTCTATTCCCAGAAAAGCATTAGGGAAACAGCGTGGACTTTCAAACTGGACAGCTTGGGCTGATTTACATTATACCAAACATGTTTGTATGTGCGCATGCGGCTTTGACAGCCTCACAACTGCAGAAGAACAATGTCAAACTTTAGCTCGCCTCAAAAAAACATCAAGAGTAATTGCCCTATTGGCAATCTAGTCTATAAGTGAGTGTAAACTGCACACAAAGGAAACACATGACATACAGTGAGGACCCGAGTCCAGCTTTATCCAAGATCTGGAGCATTCAGTACCAACACTTAGCCATAGCAGGGAGCTAACAAAAACTGCAGAATTAGTCAATAAGTGCTAACGACAGTATTTAGGAAAATTGGATTGATGTTAGGAGTGTAAATATTTAGAATTTTCTTTCTTTCCCTTCGCTGTCAATTTGGCTTAATAAGGTCACCTCAGCCAAGGAGCTGATGTTTGTCAGCAGGATTTCTTGTTATGAAGCTTTGTGGTCGTGTGTAGCATGGACCAAGAATAAACCCATTACATTTTGGAGCAGATCTGAATCACGGAGCTAATACAGGAGTTATGTTTCACATGTTTTTAACATTGCGAGATAGGGCATTTGTGCTGCATTCATGTGGTGTTGGTATAATCAGACTAAAAAGATTTACGTCGGAACACCAACTTGGAAACAGCCACGAGACATGTTATAAATAAAATACAACACATCTTTGTAGCCTCCGTGTTGTTTTCACATTACGACTTAAAGTTTGTGAACACACCGAAGTCGGAAGAACAACTTCCTTACTTCGGACCATCGGAGGATCACCATTGGCCTTGGCGGAGGTCTGCGCTCTCCGAGTGCCATTGTAGTTTGCGTGTGACGCCCTGTCAGCAGCTGTACATTATGCCAGTTATACAATCGTGATGCATGACAGCAAATCGGCAGCTTTGTATTCAGGTCTTGTCCTCATGGCTTACGAAGAAGGCTGAAGAGGTCCCCTATGATGGAGTTAATTCCTTTTCCTAAGATGTCGGTTATTCCCAGTCACCCTGAATGGAACACCTACTGCACTAACTGCAGCCTGGAATATTAATCCATGATAATACCGTAAAGCATAATGACCACAGACCTCACTATTCATTAGAGTCCTGTGATCATTTCACACGTTTCCATATTACCACATTATTAGCCACAGATAATATCCAGAGTCATTATCCTGCTACTAACTAAGACCTGAGAGACATGCATTCATTAGTGATGGCTACATTATGGGTGTTGTAGTTCAGTAGCTTTTTAAAATGTGTGGTTCCATGACTGCACCAAATGATATGTTTGAGTTAAGTCCATATACTGTATGAACAAAGAAGACTTAGCCACTGAAGTCACCGCTTTGAAGCCTCAACTTTGTCGTTTTTGAAGCCAGAAGTGACCATTTGGACTGAAGGGTAGAGATAAACAGGAGCGAGGACCGGCGGATCCAGGTTGCCCAGGTGCGTCGGTAATTCACGTGTACTGTGATATTAATGCTAATTTTGGTTTGCAAATACCCTGCTTAAAAAGAAAAGAAAAAAGAACGTACTTAGCGGAAAAACTGTACAGCCAACTTCTTCGTGTGCCTTTTACAACCGAACGCTGAACAATGCTGTGGTAGCAACACCGAGGCAAATATAAAATACAAGCTGTTGACGGCTTTTGTCACACAACATTTCCAACACGCCCACTATTTCCACTATCATGGTCTCACTTTTCTATAATCATTGACTTGTGCCAGCATTATATCTGCGGTGATGACTCCAAAGTGTTGTAATGTGTAGGATGACTTGCATCTCTTGTGCTGTCACACTAAAGCACTCATTCAGATCCCAATCCTTGACAGGAGGATGCATGTAAATGTTTGTCTCATTTCAACTCATGTTCCCTGCATGTGCCTCATGTGCAACTGCACATAACAGCCAAGAACGAGGAACAACACGGTTACATTTGACAATTACAATATTTATAGAAAAATCAGTATCAATGTTAATTCATTATCATCCTTTTGAATTTTTCCAGCACAGAGCAGCAATTCAAGTGTAACAGTTATTCCAGCATTAATACATTTGTTCAAGTGCATTTAGAGAAAATCCATATAGGAATATCAGCACGTAGTCATTATAAAAATAAACAATTCAAAGTCTAAAATTAAGTGAAATACAACGTGATGACAGAACAGCAGAGACATGTACTACCAAGCAGGTTAACCCTGCTGGGTCTTCAGACCTACGGCGGTGGTTCTGGGATTAAAGATCAACTCGTGTAAAAACACCGTCTGCTGACTAATCACAGCTTGGTGCGCGGATCGTAAAATATTATGAAGTTATAAGGTGTATTAAATCATAATCCAGGCTAAAAGCAACAGTCTAAACAGCCAAATGGAGTAAGAAGAGCTGGTCAACTATTTCCAACTGTGTGAATGCGTAAATTAACAAGTTTATAATATCACTGCTCCGTATAGGGCGTGTATCTATAATTACATGTGTTTATTCCGTAATATTAATGTGTTGCTTGGATGTATTCTTATGGTGTGAATGGCAATATTTTAGTCTTATTGTTCAGTTGCACCCCTGTGGTGTGAAACGGACTTGGGGGCAAATAACAAATAAATATATATATGCTTTTATATACAAATATAAATATATATATGCTTTTATATACAAATATAAATATATATATGCTTTTATATACAAATATAAATATATATATGCTTTTATATATATATATATATATATATATATATATATATATATTCACTGTATGTCAGCTTCTTGAGCCGTCAGCTGCTGTGCAACACGTCTGGGTCGTTTGCCGACAGTCCCAGACTGTCTGCTGTGGGTGATTATCAATATATGAAAGCACGTCTGCTTACAGATTTGAATGATGTTTTTATTTGCTCCCATGAGTTTTACACAGCCGGGGTTGCCGCTGAAAGTATTGCATGTATTCTTATGGCTTGTATGATAATAATTTGGTCTAAGTAACTCCTTCATTTAATAGAATAGACTAATGTAATTATAGTAGTATAGTAAACTGTTACTTTATAGCCCGGATTAAGTGTTTAACTTCTACGCATTTGTTTATTAAAGTAGTTTACGCTTCATTTGTGCAATATGACGCGCTGCTGACAGCACACTTGTACCCGTTTGTCAAACCCCGCCCCTTTTATGTGAACGCGCTCATAGCCAGACGGAGAACATCTGGGTTCACTCACCGAGTTGAGAACCACTGTCGTAGGACCGCTTAGCGGGATCGCGGTTGTGAGGGTTAGTTAAGTCAACAAAGATATCCTGGTCTGTTGAACTTGCTTCGTAGTGCCGGCCTCTGGTAACAGAAAATAACAAATGACATTGAAAAACCATGAAAGACATGCATCAAGAAAAGAGTTCTTATATCCAGAATAAAACATGGAATGAGTTGTTTTAAGAGTGCACGTACAGCAGGACCCGTCAGGTAAGGTGGAAGGAGGGCTTAGAGAGAAAGGACATTTTGTAACAAGTGAAATGTTTGATTTTGCTTTCCTTCCTTCTTCTGAGATTATGATTCAGCATATACATATATACAAATTATTAAGTGTAGTTGTACACTTTTCTTATAGCAAATTTAAACTACATTTCCCCCTGGCCTTGAAGCTTTCCCCTCATTTGTGAGGTATTTTTTGCAGTTACAAATGCAATTATAGAGATATGGATAAAGCTCAAGTAGAGCTTCTCAGTTACTCTGTAACAAGTAACACACTCCCTTTCTTAGCAAGCCCTTGATATGTTCATTGATATTAAAGCGGAGATACTGTAGGCCATATATTTTTGGCATCATTGGGCAAAGGTTCCATAATAACCTTTCAGCATATTGTAACTCAAGTGGACTGAGCGAAAACTCAACTTCCAATCACACGTGATCTCAGAGAGAGAGCGTTCCTATTATTGTTCTGCAAATATTAATGCGCTTGTACGTGCCTTCGATAATATCCTGATACAAATACGGACAGAGATGCTGGATGAGAGCTTTATTCTCAAGGTCTGCCGCTTTGTTTTTTTGCCTTTTCCAGAAAACAACATACCGTGTAGTACCACTTTAAACACAATACGCTAAAATGTTATTATGGAATTTCTGCCCAATAATGCTACAAATAAACTGCCTTCTCCAGTTTCAACTGACAAATATAAAAAATATACATTTTAGATTAAGCTTGGAGTTGCCTAGATTCAACATCATAATGACCATTCTACATAAACAGTATTCATAATGTAAAATTAAATGCATTTCTGCATTGCAAGAGTCAATCTCATGAAATTACATAATCTGTTTGAAGGCTATTTCATGCCAAGAAATGTATCTGAACATGTGTTACAGTAGAAAACTATATACAAATGTTTCAAGAGTAGGACGCCCTTTGATCATTAAGTTTTCGCAACCTCTAATAACTTAGTAATACTTTTGAAATGCATTTCATTCAATGAAGTTATAGGGAGGGCAATGTCAGTCACTTAATAGATCTTTCTAACATAAAGTATCTTAGTAAAAAATGTACAACTATTTTAGTTCATTTTAAGAAACATCAGTGGTTCTTTTAGCGTCAGTGCATCGTTTCCTATACTTTGCTCAAGTTTTCTAGCAACACAGTAAAAATGTAATGTGAAAAGGGTCAATTCACTAAGAGTCAGTGTAGGTGTGTTATTATTATTACTACCATTATGTGTATTTGTGTGAACTGACCCTTTAAATTATTATCTTAGTTCAACAGTGCTAATTAACAGCCAAGTAATTATTTTTAACATTAATTGTATGCCCAAAGCATCATTACAGCCACATTGTTCCTCGTCTCATGAGTTGTGTGTACAGCCTGATCACGCCCTAAAGCTCCAGCTCCTCTGGAACGGCTGGAAGGGTTTCTTGAGGTTGAAAAACATGAGATGAGGTTTGAGTCGTGGGGTTTTCTCAGGCACTACAGCAGCTTTGCTTTCCTCGGTGGGAAGTCGATTGTGGTAGACATCTGGGTACGACCTCTGGAACTGAAAAAGGGAGGATATGCATCATAACTGTACATGAACAGCAAAGACATGAATGTATAAACACATTCATAAGTACATTTTGATCAAGAGCAGTGTGATGTTGCTGTGTTTGCCCTTCACGACTTCAAAGAGGCATTTCTCTTTTAGCACATTAGTGTAGCTGTACCTGTTTGAGCCTTTTCCTCTTGTCCTTGGCAGGAAGTTCTTTGTCTGCAATCAGGCCTTCCAGCAGCGCCTGCAGGGGGGTCTGGGTTCCTATCACCTTCTGATCCTCAGACTCCATCCTGCGGATCTGTTTACAAAAAGCTGGAGATGCACTGAAGTCTGTGTCTGAACCTGCGTATTTGATCTGATGGTAGACACAGAGGACTCGATTATTATGATTAATTAACATATTTAGTGATACACTGTGTGACACAAACTATGATATTCTGGATATTTGCTTGACGTAAAGGAAATGTACTGCATCCTCATTAGTAACTATCATGAGCACACAATACAACTCAAGGCCAAAAGTTCTAATGCAAAAAACACTTTCAATAAGTAACCGTAGGAACTGACTTACGATGCTTCCACTGTTGGACTAAAAGATCAAATCAATCATTTCTAGGCCAAACAATGTTGACTGTCAATACATACTGTTCTACATTTTCTGATGTGCTTGCCAAAAGAAAACACATGCACACATCAATATGAACAAACGGCACAGAGGAATACAATAAAAGGAGAAGGAGCCCTCTGACTACAGCAGGCACAACATCTGAGAAAACTGTTGATCGGCCTGTGTCAGCTCTGATGCTGCAACGCCACACATGACTCTTGTTTAAATTAGCACGAGACGCTTTAATGGGCAGAGTATTTTAGTTTCCAAACAGAAGAATTTAGCTTCTCAAGCTTCCAACTGAGACGATACCAATTACAGTGCCAGGCAGGTGGAGCAGAGGCCGAGCGGTGACAGCTGGAGGCAGAGGCAGAGCGAGGGCAGAGAAACGCCCAGAGACGTTGCAAATACAGCAAAATGAAAACATCCAATGTAGGTGTTGGAACAGATGCAAAATGCAAGAAGTAATTTTGCCAGATGGGACACTCTACTTCTAATTCTACTCACATTAACATTTATGTAATATCTCGATTTTATGCGTCTTTAATGTCTACATTTACCCGTGACTGTACCACTTCACCACGCTTTGTGTTTGGCAAAAGGATGGAACCAATCCGGTACATTGTCTTCACAAATGATGCAGATAAGGCTCCGTACACATGGACTCATTCATTAATGAATTGTAAGTGCAGAGAGTGTACTGACTTGGACTCTTTTGAGGTGGGACAGGTGCTCCTGGACCTGGCAGCGCAGCTTGGAAGGAACCTGGAAGATGGTGTTGTGGTGCTCCATCATGAAGGTCACCAGTTTGGTGGAAAGCAGCTCGTCCAAGTCCATCTCATCCACTGAGCCCAGAACGCAGTGTGAGAACATCTGCACCATCTGGACAGAGAGCACAACAGGAGGGTGAGCAACCAACTTCCAGCTACAGTAAGCACCAACTATACAAATTACATTACAATAAACAATAAATCCAGTTATAGCCTCGGACCCCACACCGCCTTAATGAAGCTTTTAATATTTAAATGTTATATGCAGGGTTACAGACTGGGCTCGCTTTGAGCCTTCAAGTATTACCTATACAGCAAAATATATATTTAATATAGTCTGAGTTGCTGATAAAACATCAATATTAGATGTGCCGGTTCTGGAGGCTAAGTTCAGATGATTCTATATTGCTGGTGTACGTAGCATCGAGGGCTGTACCGTAGTCTTTTTGTTTGTTTTGGTTTTACAGTCAAATCTTCTATTTAGGTTTTTTGAATGAAGCTTCAAATGTCTGAGTCATATTTTATGCAATCCCCCATTTTTTTTTATCTTTAAACAAAATCCTCAATATGAATAAAGTGATCTTTTTTTATTTTATTAAATTAACTTTCATGAATATAAGAATATGAATATAACTTGTCAGTGCAAGCAGAAGGTTTCATTATATTAAAACATGTTGTGAATTTTGGAAACAATTACATTTATCTTTTTTTCAGAAAATTTCGAATTTCTAATAATCATAGACAAGAAAAAAGAAAAGAAAATACGCAGCATTTAAATGTTGATTTGTTGATGTCAACGTTATGAATGAAGCTCCAAATTTAATTTTACTGCAATAAAGCTGCAACAAACACTATTTTTGCAGTCATAGGTCTATCGCTAGGAACCCTCTTACTATATGTACCGCAGGTTCAGACCGTTCTGTAATCCAGAAATGATTGTTCCCCTCCTATTGACTTTTAATAGGCAGCAAGGATTCTGGACAAACCCCCCACAGCTTCTCTCTGCCACGACGCCTGCATGTTTTTTTCCCTTGGAGACCGAGTCAGAGGTGTTCACCTTTCAAAATCCAATACAAACAATGGCAAACGAAACCTCTCTTACACAATATAAAAACGTTTAATAAAACGGTTGTATTAATTATTTATCATATCTGTATAAAATAGTTTGTTTGGGATTTCCCAACAATCCTACTCCTATTTGAATTCGTAGTAATAACTGTTAGGTTTGTGTACCAGTGTGCAGGTAGTGATGAAGTCATTGAGTGGAGGCAGGTGGGGGTTCTGGCAGACCCGGGCCATGAGACGCAGTAAAAGATGGAGGCGTCTTCGGTTGGCCGGTGGCAGTAAGAGACAGCTGACTTGCAAGGCTTCAGTGGCGACCTCCTGATCCTGCAGCAGACCTGCAGAGACATAAGGTGAAGAGTCCTACGCCTGAGGGCAGACACACAGCGTACAAATATCCGTAGATCCACATGATGAAGCACTCACTGAGAATGTTGACAAAAACTTCATATAGATGGAAAGTGAGCAGCGGTTCTTTGAGCCTCTGAAAGTAATCTGCTACTGTTTTCAGAACATCCCTCTCGAAACCCGGATACACTGGTTGTTTGCTTCCATTCCCATTAGGCCCTGAGGAAGAAGACGGATGCAGTTTTGAGTGCTTCATACACACAATGAGAAACCTACAGTTAGCCACAGTTAATATTGATATCAACCATCTGGAAAATATGGCACCTTCTTTCAAATGATCAGTTTAAGCTTCAGCTTCAGGCTCACAGGCTTAATTCATTGTTTTAGAGATTTTACTTATGTCCTTCAGGTACTTTGACCCACTGCAGTTCCAAAGCAGATTGTCATTTTTGTTTTGTTAAGTCATTTTGAGAATGAGCATGAAATGTATACTTACAATTGGCGAGGCATTTCATTGCTGATACCACCCAATACGGCATGTCCTCTGGAGATGCAAAAGGAGATATGTCAGTCATAATGTTTGAGTTGCAACAAAACAATTGCTTTTTTCAAAATATGAATCAAATGCATCATACCGGCTTTGTTCTCCAACACGACTATGCCCGCCTTATTAACGCTGAACACGTTATGAACGATGTGCTTGCCGTTCACATGCGTTAGGTTTAAAACTCCATCCAATGACTTCAGGCCCAACACCCTCTGTAAACTAAAACAACAGAGTTGGCATCAAGTGTGTAGAGCAGTGGTCCCGCGTCACCCTGGGGGCGGCTAATGTCCTAACGGGGAGGTTTTTGCTGCTTGTGGAAAACAAATATACATCACTGTCCACATTCACTGTGGTATTGCATACATGTGTGATGTGGCTCCATCAGCTCTACTTAAAAACAAGACAACAATGCTCCGTCAGTGAGTCTACAGCAAACAACTAACAGTTTTGTTTTGTTTGAACTTGTTCATCTTAAATATAAGCCACTTTAATTTTGAAGAAAAATGTAATAATTAACATTTTATGTTAATATTATATATACTAGATTATACTACTATAAATCTGCAAAGCCCCCTTTAGACTGACTCCACTGATTTCATAAAACATAACATTATATATTAATATTAAATCTATGGCTGCAGAACAGCCTATTGTGCATATAGATGCCATGAAGGGGTGCCTGGTATAAAAGAAGTTTGGGAACCACTGATCTAGAGCATAAAGATACAAACAACATGAACGGTGCAAGTGTTTACAAAGTGATGTAAAAGGGTTACATACTGCTCAGCTGTCATGGATTTCCAGATGTGGTCCACTTGCTTTGGAGTGATCTCCTTCCTTCGTATGAGCTTGCACTCATGCACATCCCCAATAGCTACACTGTGCCTTTTATTCCACAAATCTGAGGTCTGATCAAAAAGGAACAGAGACATGAATGAAAAGGTTACTTTTGACTTACGTTGAGTGAGCAGAAACACCAACAGCTCTGTGTCATAACAATCCAATACAACAGTCTAAGCAAGCAGTGGAATAGCTGAAACATCTCTGTCTCTTTCCCACCATGACAGCAGACTTCAGGGGTGCACTGTTTTCCCGCTGAGGCAATTCTTCGTAGTCATCCCAACGAATGAGTCTGGGAAGGTCACGGCTGTCTCTCAACAGAGGCCTTGTTGGGAAAGACTTCAGGGGAGATAGTGTTGGGAACCTGCAGAGTAAGACAACAACAATGGGCTCAGCTGAAAAGGGGGAAAAACTGTGAAGATGCAGCAACAACACCAATGGTGTATCAACTAACATCAATGACAGTACAGGATGACAAAGTAGCACCTGTACAGATGGCCATTGTCTTCAAAGTCCTCGGTCCCATGGCGTCCTTTGATGTCTTCAATGACATGGGCCTTGAGGAACTTCCTGAGTAACTGCAGAGTTTGGTAGCGAGTCACCTCAGGCCCAAAATTGTAGTTGCGCCTCAGCAGCTCATGCAAATAATCCACTGCCTCAGATCCTGTGAAACTGCAATCATAGTAGCGGAAGTGTGCCCAGTGCCTTCTCAGTGGCATGCCTCCACGGAAGAGTTTTATGGTTTCATTCCACTGCATAAATGGGAGACATATGTGACAAAGAGAGGGAGAAAATGTGGTGTGACAAATGCTGTAGAATCTGTGTCACAGACAAAGAGTGTTCCTTTGCAATCTAGTGAAATATACTGTTAGATATCGCATGTAAATATTTCACTTTAGTGTTCACAGATCAGATCTTATTCAGTAAAAAAAGCCAAAATCATAATTTTGCCAGAAACACTTGTAAAACCATTACATACGCAATTGAAAAAAAATGTTTCCCTCCAACTTAATCAACAAAGTACACAGCTGATAGAGCCCAGATAGCAGCATTTTATAAGTTCCTGTTTTCAATGTGAAGAAGGCTGTTAGCATTTGTCTCTCATTTCATTCAGACTATATTTATGTTGAAGCACTAAATCTGTGCATGCAACAGTCACTGTCTCTCTTAATAGTGATTGAAATCACACACAGGATCCAGGCCACATTCATCTAGTCAACAAAAAGTAGGCAGACATCCCAACAAATAGAAGTATCTCCCCGTAGTGATTTGGATGGTGCCAAGGTTATATGGATGATCAGATCTCACAAAGTATCCAGATGGGCAGGAGAAGAATGATGGAGATAAGAGCAGAAAGATGCAGGCAGAGAATTCAGCTACACAAGATCATTAGAACCAAGGAGAGTATCAAACTGTAGGAAGCAAATTACTGGTCTGAATCTTGAAAAGAGCTAATTGTGGAATGGGACAAATGTAAACATTTAAGACAAGTAAAAGCCAAGAAGCTGGCCTTGAGCCCAAACTAAACTAGTGTAGAGAGCGAAATGTTATAACTTTATAAGTCCCACAACGGGGAAATGTACCTTGTTACAGCAAAAGAACATATGAAGTAAACTGGAGAGTAATAGTTAAATAGAATAAAACTAATATAAGTACAAAGAGGTTGATAAAAATACCAGATAGGTAACAAAAGCCGAACAGGATAGACAGAAGCCTACAATGACATAGCATATACTGCATTCAGCCTAACTCTAGCTGAATGAACGACACAGAAACCAATCAGGAAAAGGATAAAAGAAATAGTACGATCAAGTCTACATTTCATCATTCCTGATCAGCACTAGACTTTCCAGTACAGATTGTCTTGACACTGAGTGTCAGGCCATCTTTTTATTTGACATTTTGACACATCACAGTAAGAAAGGCACAGGTGCAAATAATAAAATGAATAACAGCTGAATTCCATTTAGCTGCTCTGGTTTCAGGGTCCTGTTATTGTGCATGCTGGCAGCTCCCTGGGACACAGCCATGTTAACATTAGTATTAACACCTGCACCTTTCTCAGTCATTTTGAATCAAGTCCAAGAGTCTGGTATGAAAGAGGTTTACAGGAAACATTTAAACAGCATCAGGTGGGTGAATTAACTCACTAACAATCACATTTGCCTTTACATATATGCATGTTCTGATATTGCATGTTACAACAGGAATAGCCTATAAATAATGCATGTTTTCGATTTTGCAATTTGCAATAATGTAGCCTATGCAGTAATGTGTTAGAGTTAAAAGGGGTTAAAGATTCCAAGCCACAGCAAGCGAGCCAGTAACAACATGGTATGTTTTGTATGATGCTTTTACATGAAAGGACGCATGATGCATTAACACAGCAGTTACTCGAAGTGTAAACACCTTAGTATATTCTTGTAAATTAGGTTTTAATAAATACTAAATTACATTGCGGCATAGTTGGGGAAACAGTTACGACAAAACTTAGCATATTGAGTTTATGATGCTACGGTCTACCCACTTGAAGGCAGAGCCCAATTTTTTTCACAAAAGTTGCTTTTGTTGAACATACTTTTAATGCTGTTTTGCGAGCCTTCCTATTTTGTCAGGACGATTTTAATAACGCTTGAACTCCCTACAAGAGTACAAGTAAAACGACTGCTGGCTAAATGTAATTACCGTTAAACCCGACTAAGTTTGAAAGTAAGTTATCTTAACATGAAGCAAACTTCACACATTTAGCTTAGCATGAAGCTTTTCAACGTCACATTTGTTTGTGCATTGCTAACGTTACCAACAGACTCACCAGCTTTGTTGCCCTGTACGGACCCGTTCCTATGACTTTACCGTCCATTCTGAGTGAAAACCCACGTCACTCGTATGAAAACATGGATATTTACAACTTTTAAAAAGATTTCTAAGCCTTCGGCTGGAGTAAATTATGCTACAGGTTAAACCTCTCAACAGAAACGTTGCTGCCAACTTTGAATTTCCTGCGTCACATCATTTGAACGACGTGATTAGACAGCGAGCTGGTCACGTGACTACACAGAATGCAGCTTTTGTGAAAGACAATACACGCATCAACATTCAACTGCCGCTACTACCAAAGATGCTGCTACTCCTACTAATATACTACTTTTACTACGGCTACTCCTACTATAATAATATACATTTACATTTTGATGAGGTTTAAACAAATAAAAATAAAACTGTTTACTCAAGGATCATATAAACGCACAAAAGACTATTTTAAATACACTTTCACAACAAAAATCAAACAAATGAACACTATTTTTCAATGTTATTGTACTATTTACTTAGCAAAAAATGACATACAGATATTACTAATTGCTCAGGTACTATTTCTATAAAAATAAGTGACACATTTTACATTTTGCTAGATTTGCCTTTTTTGTCCTTGGGCCAGACTTTGGTCAGTCAACCCTGCTTCATTTTGAATTAAAAGTAATAAGTTAGGATCAGTGTAATGAAGCTATTTATACATGTTAACCTATGTGGAGTCAAGTCACAATAAGTCTCAATGCATGTTGACATTACTTTTAAAATATACTCAAATAGCAAGTGAAATTATCTTTTTTTTCCCCCCATAGAATCCTTTATACAGCTTTCGGGTTAGACTGCAGGTATGATAGGACTGTCTTGATGAGTTTTATTAGACAAAGTAAAAGGAAATAATTGCAGAGATGACCTTCTCCAAATCAGTGGCACTTACTAATTGAAGCGGTCCACAGAGAATGACTGCACAACCCCTTTAATAACCTTCTTTCCAAATGTTTAATTGGAATAGAACAAGAAACACTTATTGAGAGCACCAGTGAAGCTTTGAGTCTTACAGTTTTTCAGAAAAATCCAGTAAACTTCTTTAAACATGACCTTGTTCTTGTAAGGAAAACACTAAGGAAAAACATGTGCTTTGTGTATTTATTTTTACTGCATGTAAGAAATAAATATTATTGGTCATCCGGCTCCCTACGATAAATGAGTATAGGTAGGTGGGGAGCCTATACATCAGGGCACTGTCATTTTTTACCAAGTTTATCTTTTTACAAAGCTATGGCTTAACAGGGATTCAGAACTAATCCATTAGATCAGGGGTCTTCAATGTTTTTCAGGCCAAGGACCCCCAAACTGATGGAGAGATGGAGCAGGGACCCTCTACTATATTGTATAACATTGTGTTTTATATTAAACTGGGCCTAGTGCCATGTATAAACATAGCTACCCTGTTATTGTGCATTCAATACTAAGCTATTCAATTAATACTGAATGTGTGCATTGCTGACTGAAAGATAATGTCTTCTGCCTCCATTTATCCGTTTGCTACAATATGTTTGTTGGTTGAAATTTCTTTCTTTTTTTAATACAAAATTGTCTAATCAACCAAAAATGTCACGACCCCCTGTTGAAGACTTCTGTATTAGATCATAACATTGTAACAGATTACATTATTTTTCAGTTTTGAAAACAGCCTTGGTCTACGCCCACTGACTGGCATTCTAGTTGCTATATAAACTATTCCTAGTGCATAGGAAAGGCATAGGTCTGTTGAATGCAGCCTAATCAAGTCAAGGCTGAAAAATAAACTCATTCATCTGGATACAATTGATAGCTAAAGGTCCACAAGCACGAGTGTCAGAGATTGGTGTTAGCTGTTCTCGCTTGGTCAGTCATCGTGAATACATTTGGAACTAAATAAGCCTGAGATCTAGGGCCTTGGTGTAGTAACTTTAGCTGTCTTTGGGTTTTTCAATGCCTGACATCACTGTTGAGCCTTATGGAGGTGTCAAAAGCTATTTTAATGAAACATCTCTTTACCTGCTCTGATGAACCCAGTGACTGCCCGTAGTCTACATTTAAACACAGTTACACATTCCACTTGATAAATATGGCTCGTTACTGCGCCTCATATCTCATCCTTGAGTTTTCAGGGAAAGGTCACAATGATAACAAGATGAGGCCAAGAGTAAAGATACTGAAGACTTCAATAACGAGATGGGAGGTCAAGGCAGCGATCGATAGAGGAAAATAAGAAATTGTGTGCCTGAGCAGGACAAAACTCATTGCAATAACTCGCACATCATTGAATCAAGATTACGCAATATGATGCCGATCAGATTTCTGCTATCAGATTATGCCATGTATTGGCACAATTGAATTTTGATTTGATTGTATTCAACCTCACCTTAGACGTTTTATTTTCTTACAACATTCAAAGTAGATTTAATTTGTCTTTTTTGACACTGATCAACAAAGAGCCTTTAATGTCAACGTGAAAACAAATATCTACAAAGTGAACTAAATGAATATCAAATACAAAACACTTTGTAGTATTCAACCCCACTATGTCAATATTTGTAGAATCAGCTTAGGCAGTCTGTTAACTCTATCAGCTTTGCAGCAAAACACATTTAACATTACAACCAAGACAACCAGTGACCTCAACGTGTAGCAGTGCAAAGCAGTGACACAATGTGAGAGGAAAGACAGCTTTATTGTGCTGATTGTGTTGTCTGGGGAATTGTTGAAAGTGAGCTACCACCGCCCGGATTTTAAGAGGCAGTGGAAAATGATAATTTTCACCATTGAGTGGACATGTGAGGAGGTGTGAAGGCGCCGTCTTGATAAGGGCAGATTATTTTTGGATACAGAGTTAATGAGAAACCAAAGATGGGAGAGTGAAGGTTGATATATTTGTACCAAACTGAATGTAGTCCCTGTAATGTTATTGGCTTTCATTTAGATTTTTATTAGCTTGTAAATTGGCTACTTGTTAAAAAAAAGTTGGCATACGGAAAATGAATCTTGGCACGGATATGTGCTGGCTTCACCTCAAAAAATATAGCATGGTAGGTTCTGAGATTGAGCCATTAGAAACTCATGGACTAATGGATGACATCATGCGTGTCGTGAAAGGCAAGATTTGATTGATCGTGTAGTCTGTCACGTCTCTCGGCAAGATCTTATGACTCTGTAATCGCCTAACCTGACACAGTGACCATCGTAACGGTCAGAATAAATGTTTAGTCTGAACCCGGCATTAGAGTAACATTTCGATTGAAATAAACATTCAACATATTGCCAACTTTTCAAAAAGATAAATGCACTGCTTTTGAGATGTACAGCTCTGTGTTTGGCAGGTAAACCTATTGTTCCTATTGCGTGAAAGACATCCTTACTCTCAGACCTGTCACTATCCAATGTGACTGGCAGCTTCATTGACAGAGGACTTGAGAGAGGCCATACTGCTGAGAGATCAGGGAAATCAGGTTTGGGCCTTTGTGGCACAGCATGTACTTGTCTTGAGTGCACTGGTGGGAAAAACGACATGCATCAAGTAGGAGGAGGCATGGTACGAGTGCAGCAAGAGAGAACTATTTGACACGAGCACATAATGAGAAACATTGAACTCAGACAGCTGCTACTCCGTGTGATATTAAACTGCAAGCTCATGACATTGTTATCGGTCTATTTGAAGTTCTACAGATTGATCAGGAACTCAATTTCAGACCACATGTAGAGATTTAAAGAGTATAATGCCATTTGATGTCTGTGTTATCCCTTTGGCTTTAGCTTTTAAGAAGACTATTAAAACAAGCATTGCACATAAAGACAGCCAGTGCAAAAGTTGGTAGCTCAAGCTGTCCAGATCAAATACAAAAAGGCACCAAGGAAAGATCACCTGTGATGATACTACGTCCTGTAGGGGCAACATGTCATTGGAATGTTGGCATAAAATAACCTCACATGTCAAACACATATTATATATAATGCGTTATTAAATCAGCTATAATTGATATTTTCCTCCGCCAAGCAGGCTATGCAGAATAACAGAAACTAATGGCTTTCCATGAAACTTGGTGGAAGGGTGTAGAATTGGCCAAGACGGAACAATTTTGGAGTGGATCTGGAATCACGGGGCACATCATTTTTTCCATTATAAAAACAGCTTTGGCAGAGGTCTGCGCACTCTGAGTGCCCTTCTAGTTTTTGTAGTGTTCATGAATCAACTGTCATTGTGAAAACAATGAGACAATGTGTAAGTGATGAACCTACAGTTCAATCTGCAGCTCCCATCCACTTTATGGAGCTTTTATAGTGAGTTTCAGCTCATGTTTTATTTTCCTGTTTTGGATCACTCTCACTGCTCTCATAGCATTTTTCTAAAAATCTATTTTACCCACTGTTTGCTAACAAGTTTGCCATTGAAACTTAAAAGATGATGAAATGTCAATGTTGTGTTTACAACTTGTTTCCATTGCCTCCATTTGGCAACACTTATTTTATTTATTGCAGGTTCAAAACACAGTAAACTACCACTTTTCCATGCTGGCTATGGCCTTGCACTCAGCGCTCTCTTTAGTCATGTGTCATTTGCTGAATTCTAATAACAAAACGGCACTGGGAGAGTGATCATACTGAGATATCACTTAATTTGTATTCAAGTGCCCTTGGTCTCTTTGAGCAAATGGAGAGATGGTAAATAGACTAAGTCTAAAAGTCAATTTAACACTGCCTCACAGATGACTTTGCAAAACCGTCACATTTACAGCTTAGCCAATATCTGCACAAAGAATGATATGATTATGATCTTTCTCATAACTCCTCTACTTTGGTACTATGATTAAGACATCTCCCCCTTTTATATTATATCATATTTACCTATTTATCAGATAGTAAATTACTACAACAACAAGATAAGCTCTTATTTTCCGCCTTTAGCACTGTGCAGTATGAGGTCATAGCAAATGAAGCTGAAAGGCACATCTGTACACGCTCCAAGGTCACTGCTCCACACACGCATTCATTTGAATCATGCTACTGTATGTGAATAAGTATTGAGGATTACTCTTTGAATAATCAGCCAGTACCTACTTGACTCCCAATATTCAAATGAATTACAGCTGTTTTCAAAATGTAGTTTCTTACTGTCAGTAATTAACCTTATTCATTTGCACATTGGTTAGTAGCACTCAAATACTGACTCACCTTATTTAGCTGTAACACAGGAGATTATTAAACTGTTAAAAGAGCAGGCTTTCCAAGATTGTATTTCAGATTCAATTTTACCATTTCAACACAAGAAATATATATCTGATGAACAAAATATTAACTATAAAGTAGTATTATGAGCAATGGCAAATGCTTTAACTCTCCTCCCATGCATTAAGATACAGTATATCTCAAAAGTGAGTACACCCTTTAGATTTTTGCAAATATTCTGTTATATCCTTTCAGGGGATAACATTATCCTACTGAAACTTTGATATAACTTAAAGTAGTCAGTGTGCTGCTTGAATAACAGTATAGATTTATTGTCCTTTGAAAATTACTCAGTACACAGCTGTTAATGTCTAAACAGCTGGCAACAAAAGTGAGTACACCCCATAGTGAACATGTCCTAATTGTGCCCAATGATGTTGTTTTCCCGCCCTGGTGTCATGTGACTCGTTAGTGTTACAAGGATTCAGGTGTAAATGATAAGCAGGGCTGTTAAATTTGGTGTTTTGGGCACAATTCTCTCTGAATGCTGGACAACATGGCACCTCATGGCAAGGAACTCTCTGAGCGGCTGAAAAAAAGGATTGTTGCGCTTCACAAAGATGGCCTTGGCTATAAGAAGATTGCCAACACCATGAAAATGAGTTGCAGCACAGTGGCTAAGATCATACAGCGGTTTTCCAGGACAGGTTCCACTCGGAACAAGGCCTCGCCAGGGTCGACCAAAGAAGTTGAGTCCACGTGCTCAGCGTCATATCCAGAGGTTGGTTTCCAAAAATAGACGTGCGAGTGCTTCCAGCATTGCTGCAGAGGTTGCAGAAGTGGGATGTCAGCCTGTCAGTGCCCAGACCATACGCCGCACACTGCATCAAATCGGTTTGTATGGCCGTCGCCCCAGACAGAAGCCCCTTCTGAAACCGATGCATAAGAAAGCCCGCAAACAGTTTGCTGAAGACAATGAATCCAAGAACATGAGTTACTGGAACCATGTCCTGTGGTCTGATGAGACCAAAATAAACCTGTTTGGGTCAGATGGTGTCCGGCGTGTGTGGCGGCACCCTGGTGAGGAGTACCAAGACAAATGTGTTTTGCCTACAGTCAAGCATGGTGGTGGCAGCATCATGGTCTGGGGCTGCATGAGTGCTGCCGGCACTGGGGAGCTGCATTTCAATGAGGCCAAGTATGTCTCCAGACCTAAACCCAATTGAGCACATGTGGGGCATCCTCAAGAGGAAGGTGGAGGAGTGCAAGGTGTCCAACATCCGTGCGCTCCGTGATGTCGTCGTGGAGGAGTGGAAGAAGATTCCAGAAGCAACCTGTGCAGCTCTGGTGAATTCCATGCCCAGGAGGGTTAAAGCAGTGCTAGATAACAATGGTGGTCACACAAAATATTGACACTTTGGGCACAATTAGGACATGTTCACTATGGGGTGTACTCACTTTTGTTGCCAGCTGTTTAGACATTAACAGCTGTGTACTGAGTAATTTTCAAAGGACAATAAATCTATACTGTTATTCAAGCAGCACACTGACTACTTTAAGTTATATCAAAGTTTCAGTAGGATAATGTTATCCCTTGAAAGGATATAACAGAATATTTGCAAAAATCTAAAGGGTGTACTCACTTTTGAGATATACTGTAGTTGACAGTGTCAACTATCTTAATGAAGTGCAATCATTGAGATTGATTATACATATTTTATTATTTATAATATGTGTACTTATTTTGCAACTTAATCTGCTTTTGTTTAATGGTGTATAGCTAAACTTACTCTAAAATTTTGTTTTGTTTAAGGGAGAAGGAGACTGAGGCAGAAGAGAGGAGAGCAGGGAGAGGATGGAGAGCACGGAGAGGATGGAGAGCAGGGAGAGTCTTCTCCACACCTCCCGCACTGCGAACAACAGAGGGTCTAACCACTTATCCCAATTACGGCCATCATCGTGAACAAACTTATGGACCATGTTCTTCAGCGTTTTGTTAAACCGCTCCACCAGCCTGTCTGTCCACGGATGGTACACACTAGTCCCAATGGAGCAGACACCAAGCGGTCCGTACAGCTCGTGTAACGTGCGTGACATAAAGGACGTGCCCATGTCAGTTAAGATCTCTTTCGGGATCCCAACTCGGGAGATAACATGGAACAGTTGCCATTGCCTCCGGATATCACGTTATCCAACACAAAGCGATATCCCCGTGCACTCCGGTCAAATGGCCCGATGAGGTCCATGCCAATTCTTTCAAACGGAACCGCAACGGCGCTTTTGGGGTTGCCGGCGGGTTAACCAGCTGGCATTCGCGGCAAGACGCACACCACCGCTTCACGTCTGAGCGAATGTCCGGCCAATAAAATCGGGCCATGATCCGATTGAATGACTTGTCGTATCCTAGATGACCGGACATGGGGTTATGAAGAGCCGCCTGGAAAACTGTTTCCCGACAGCGATAAGTGATGGCCTATTTCAATGTCAAAAAATAAATACAAGTTCATTTGTAGTTCTAGACATATTTAGGGTGTTTTTTACACACTTTTTAAAAATCTCTCCCACAACATTATTCCGCTCTCCTACTATTATTCAAATTAGGCGTTGATGTGATAGCGACTTTTAGGACAGCTGAATGAGCATCCCTTCTTTAGGGTGTAGGGTGTAAGTACAGCGGCAACCCTCTCTACGGCAGAAACAGGAACTATCGTATAACTGTCTTCCAAGCCTGCGCGCATCCAGTTTGGTAGCCCCCAACCTGCTTCCCTATTAGCTAGCCCCCAGTGTGCTTCCCAGCCTGCCAGCAATCAGTTTCACTCCAGACTGCCAGCATCCAGCATCCAGCCTCCACACCCGTCCATAAGCCTTGGGTTCCTGTCTCAGCAGTCCACCTGTCCTGAGCTTGCTCCAGCCACAAATCAATTCCTGGGAACCCACCTGGCCCTGGGAGTTCCTCGATGCTTCTGTCAGACTCAGACGCTTCGTGGGAAGAAACCAAGCTAATCAAATAAGAAATGACCTTGTATTTTAATAAAAGTACTTAAATCAATATGCAAAAGAATATAAACAACATGTATTATTGTAAATGTATTAGATTTTCATACAAGATACTTAAGCTTGGAAAGATGTGTGACTTATTGGACTCAGCAAATAATGAAAAAAGGACCATCATGGTAAACAAAGGCTGTCCAATCTAGATCTGTGGGGAGCGAATGAGCACAACTGTTTTTTCTCACTGCTACAAATATCACAAACTAAAGTATTAAAACACTTCCCATGATCTCACACACGAACTGTATGCTGATGGCAATTTTCTCAGCAATTTGAAAATGCCAGTAGGCTATGAGACGTGAGATGTGATTTAAAGTGTGTTGAAATCCACAGTTCATTTCCTCAGAACACTCCAGCAGTTCATAAATGCAACAAAATGAACTTTGAGAGCATGAGTGGAGAGGGAGTGGGGGGAGCCACCCCCCTCCCCCTGCCTGCTTCTGATTCAGGTGATAGCCTGGTCTTTTCACCACTTTAACATTTCTAGCTTGATACACACGACTGGTAAAAAGGGCTTTGAATTTAGATTTTTGTGGCAGGGAGATAATAATAATCTCATCTGTCAATCAAAAAGAGTAAAATAATCACCTCTGAAACTTGTCTTTAATCATCCTGGTCATCCAAGAAAATCACTGACTGAAGTCAAGAAGATGTGAATGAGGGAAAATGCACAGAATGATGGACAGACTGGTCGATGTGGCAACAATTTCAGTCATACCCAAGACGCTGCAAATCATTTAGATTTTCTATGTTTATTCAATGACATATGTTGCATCCACAGCACCTATTTACAATGGTGTGGGACTTCACAGATGCATGCAGGCCGTTGAATAATACGCTGAATAAGACTTTGCATTGAAATGAGTAATTCATTTCTCCAATCTTCCCATCTTGCACATTGTCGTTTGACTTTTATTTTGTTTACATAAAAATGGAATACATTTTCGTCATAATTCTTTTTGTTTTTGTTTTGTTTTTACAGGTTTGAAAAAAATTGTTTGTCAACAACGCAGCACAGGAGGAGGTATATTTGTTGAAAAATAGAACTACTTAGAACTACATTATAGTGTGTTATAAACCATGTAATAAGGTGTATGCACTGCTTTTGAATGCTAAATAGGGGGGGCTAAAGTAAAGTGGTACCAAAAATGCTGGCATATAAAAATAGCCAAAACATCTACAGTTTCCTATTTGAAGATGAAAATTGTATAAATATTAATATAAACACATTTCAAATTCTTCTGCAAGTTGAAACTTTTTTCTTTCCTAAACAAAAATGATTTGTCAAATGATCAACTCTAGTGATGGTAAGGCTGTCTATCAGTCTTCTCAACCGGGACTTTGTAATAACCTATTACAGGGCGAAATATCCAATCAGAGCAGGAGGGAAATGTCATCATTTAACTCTTCCTGTCCACATGGAGCATCCTGGAGACTTATTTCTCTTCACACTCTGCACTGGCTTATAGCAAGCTCATAGCTGCAGCTGGTGTGGTGATAACTGAAGTGACTAGTATTTCATGTATTGATATGCCTTGGCACACATTAGGTTTGGCAAAACAACAGAAAGAAACCACATCTGATCTATTCCCTGGGGTGCCAGTGCTTCCTATATTCCATGAAATACTCCTGAGACAGAGGTCCAACTAATTACATCCTGCTTTCTTGTTGGACACAGCATGAGGTAGATTACCTGTGCCGATGAAGATGAAGAACCTCTCCTGAGATACAACTATTCTCTATTAATGTCAGTTCACAATACAAGGTTTTGGAAAATAAAAACGGACATACAGATGCTTATCTGGAGTGCCTCCCAACCTATAAAACGTGGAATAAGACAAGGTAGTAATTTTTTTGAGGGCTGCTAGATCAGAAAACATAGGATTCAACAAGCTTTTCAGATTTGGCTCCCCTTCCTATGTCACATGCTTTCTCTTTAGGATAAACCACTAAAACGAAGCATTTCAGAAAGAGGGTGAATACAGGTATATTCAGACAGACAGTGTGTATTTTACATTAAAGCATAGGTCTTCAACAGGGGGTCCGTGGAGGTACTGCAGGGGGGTCGCAAAATTGTTTGTAGATAAAGCAATTCATTATTACAAATAAATTTGTTTTGCTTTGCGCATTCACATTCCCTCCTCCACTGTACTTTGCGAAGGGCGGTCAAGAACGATCACAACTTTTCATTAATATATATCAATGTATTACCGATATTTCGTATACGCCAGCATACGTTTCTGCCATACGGATATGTGTGACAGGGCCTTAAGATAGGATAACTTTAATTACCCTTACCTAAAATTGAAGGAGGAGCTATGAGCGAAAGTGTTTTCGGCACCGTGGTGTATAAAAGAGGCTGAAATGATCTCAAACCACGGCAGGAATATACAAATATAACTGTTCCTTCTGTATGCATAATTATAGTTATTTAAGATGATCAGATTTGCGATCCGACTTTCTACCTTTCAACGTTTGTGTAAATAAATAGAATACAAAAAGGCTCAAATATATATTGTGTGAGTTGTATTGTTTTCCCACTCTGTCCCTCTCTTAAGCTTTATGTATCTATAGTAAAATAGCAAAAACAACACAATTACTGGCTGAGATACATTATACAGACTATTGCTAGCTGTTGTTTCAGAGCTGTGCTGTGTGTAGGGGCTGTAGCATACCTGTCAACCCTGCCGTTCTTCCCGGGATTATCCCGTATTTTTCCTTCTATCTATCTATCTGTCTTTAAATATTGTCCCGTAATTATCACATATTTTTAACCTTTCAAAAATAAAAATAGGCCTAATATAAAAAAGTGTACAGTGGTAAAGTGGCCTCCGGTAAAGCATGTGGCAACTTTAGTTGAAAAAAGTTATCTGCCAGTAAACACACAGAAGAAGAAGAAAACAGGAACAATAACACAGAAGAAGACAAATAAAAAGCAAAGTCGGGACAACTCGTGCTTTTTGTAAAGTGTGCCATTCAGATTTTAGCATTGCACACGACGGAAAAAGCGATGTTCGCCAGCATGAACAATCGTCCAAGCACAAGCAAAAACAAAAACATACACTGTCAATGACTTAATTTGTGACAAGAACTGTTTCAGAGGCAAACCAAGTGACCACAGCTGAGGTAAAGATGTCAATGTTTTTAAAAATAATATAGCCTTCAGCTAGCCTTGAGGCAGACAAAGTCTGCAACCTTTGTTTACAACAGGTCCCTTGAAGATGCTAGGGACTCCCACACTGAATAAAATGTATACATGCGATTAAAATACATACATCTTATAAACATGTCTGTACAAGTAATACATACTTTAAATAAACATGTAATTCCTGAACCCGTCCCTTATGTGTTTACATTTACATTATATGGGTTGGGGCTGGCTGGCTCAGAGCTGTTAAGGTAAGGGCGGAGTCCGCCAGAAAATGTCCCTTATTTTGAAATTCCAATGTTGACAGGTATGATGACCACACTGCGAGAGTGCAATTGTAATATTGTATTTAGTTCCATCATCGGGGTAACTTTTGTATTTTTGACAAAGTGCAGACAATTATATGATAGATAATATGCATGTGTTTAAGTCTGCATCAGTAAATGAGCTGAACATTTGATCTTTTATAAACCCTGATGGTTTTTTAATGTTGTACTTTTTACTTCATTAGATTTATTTGACATTAATTACTGTTTACAGATTTAGATTAATATAAGTTATAAATCAACTAATAATGATGTATTATTATAGGTGAGGCTACCCAGCCATATATACAGTAAATAAAAGTGACTCCACCTTTACCACCTGAAACAATAATGATGCCTTAATGCATCAATAATTATAACACAGTGATATATACATGTGTATGTGTATATATATATATATATATATATATATATATATATATATATATATATATATATATATATATATATATATATATATATATACATACATGTATATATATACATACATGTATATATACATACATGTATATATATACATATATATATATATATATATATATATATGTATATACATATATATATATATATATATATATATATATATATATATATATATATATCTATACGTATATATATATATACATACATGTATATATACATATATGTATATATATATATATATATATATATATATACGTATATATATATACATACATGTATATATATACATGTATGTATATACATACATGTATATATATACATATATGTATTTATATATATATACAAGTCTCACGCTTACTCAGAGCGTGAGACCGGTACTAGCTGGTCAAGCAGTCTGGCTCTCAAGTCTCTGACTCTGACTGACTCCTTAATTTTCCCCACATCAATGTTATACCCTGTTGTCTGCAAGAATGTGTAAAAATTCAGTAACGCAGCATCATACGACAAAATAAACACAAAATGGTTTTGGAAAGTTTGTCGAAAGCCCCAAAGTAGGGAGCGGTTTGCTTGGCGTGGGATGAGATGCTTATCCATGGTGATGTAGAAGCTGTCAATCTTGCTCTTCTGACGCCCAACAGCGAGGACCCTGCTGGTTGCGGAGATGCTCCTCCAAACTGCAGCATGACTAGGGTTGAGATAAAGAAACCTAACATTACAAACAAGAATAATGTGCAGCCACAGAGAAATCTACATTATAGAAGTGATCAGTTATTCAAACATCTTCTTACTGGCTAGTGCAAGATGGGAATGCTTGTGAAGACTTCATTTCAATTTCATTCACTTTTTAACAACCCTCTTTTACACATGTGGCTAAGAAGGTGACGTGACAATTATAATCACCTTAATAATATAATTACCTTATGAAAAACTAAAAGTCTTTTTGGAGATATGACAACTGCTTTAAACAAGCTAAACAAATACAACTCACTTGTTGTCTCATCATGATCACTTCCTGTGGGACTCTCTGCTGACTGCAACAAGCCATGCAACTCTGGGTGTTGAAGTAAGCCGCTTAGCCTCTTTTATGACATTTGGACTGAAGAACACATCCCATTTCTGAAGGAGCCTGGAGGATGTTTCATGATCAAATAGGAGGGTGAAGTCTTGAACCACCTTTACGAAAGAAGATATCACCGTTACTACTACAGGAAATGCGTCAAGCCATTGTAAACATTTAATTCCAAACTTACCAATCCTTTGCTATCCAGGAATCTTGGGAAGGTGCAGAGGATATCAACACCTCTGCTTAGGTCATTAACACGCTTCTGACGGTGCTGAAAAGTTTCTCTCATTTTCTGAAAAATCAGGGAAATGTCTGTGGTATGGTTGAGCAAAGACACGTCCTCTTGGCAAGCATCCCCACCCGGCTGTCTTTCTACATTAACAGCTCGTTGGACATTTGGGAGAAGTGTCCATAGGGCTATTTGGTGATGGTGCAGATCCTCGACAAATCTTTCGTTGGATTGCTTTCAGACGCCAAGAAATGTATCCTGTGCTGCCTTGCAGCATCATGGAAGTGTTCCTGAAATAAAACAAAAAAATATTTTGGTCATACTTTAAAGAACTCAAATGTCAATGTCATACAAACACCGTTGTGTCATAATATGCACGTTTGATATGCAACTTTCATGCAAACAAAATGAATAGTCCACCCATCAACTGGTGCTCTGAGAGGTACATTTTCACTTTTGACTTTTCAACCACACTATCAGCACAAATATTAGATGGATTGCCATGACATTTTGTAAAGGCATGTATGGTCTCTTGAGTGTGAATTGTAATAACTGGTGGTCTTCTGACTTTTACCCATGGAGCCATTATCAGGTGAGAATTGCCGTTAGTCCAATACTTTGGTTTATGAACAAAACCCTGCAAAACTATTGACATTCCCATCAGCCCCAGTTGTACTTTGTGTTTAGTACTAAGCTTGCTAACATGTTCAACTAAGACTCTGAACATCATAAACATACCTGTACACATGTTTGTGTGAGATCTGCTCATCCCTGTAGATACATTAATTATCGGTCCTCTTTACTGCTCACATTCAAATTCCACCATGATGGCTCATTGAAATACAGTCCTCAACAAAGGTATTCACTAGATGCAACACTTGCAGCTGAAGCATAAGGAAGGTTATTGAAGCAATCAAAAATACCCTTTGGAGTTTCCCTGTAATATTACATTCTCACTAAAACCCATTTTGCGTATCCTTGAAGGAAAACAATAATAAGGAATATTACATAGCCTTTCTAAGTATATGGATCTTTTATGGAATGGAACGGCGTCACTATCCCAAGAGCATACTCTTCTCTTATAGCTTTAGTGGGGATGTGCCCAAGCTTTGTTATGACCTGTTTAGCAGACACTGCATCAAGTGTATCCTCGATTCTTTGTCTCTTGCTCGGAACCTCATCAACATTCGCAGTTGATGCACTTGAGCTGAAGCTTGAAGCTTGAACTTATCAGAAGCAGAGGATAAAGGACCATCCGGAGAACTCTAAAGAAAAAGAAAAGATATTGATAATTTTATTCTGCTCAGTGATTGATTATACTGGTCTTTTTTATCTTACAATCACCTGAGAAAACTGTCAGCGCCACGTTGCCTCGTCCAATGAGGTCTCTGAATATTTTTGTATTACCTCTGTCTCCGTTGCATCCTTGTATACAACTTTCGCATCAGGCAAAATCTCTCAACGACTGGAAAAGACAGATCAGACTGAATGTGCTTTGAAGTAAGCAGTTTCTTGCCACAAAGCAAATTATTTTTCCTGTTAAATACATTGTTCACATAAAAACATGTTCACCATTGTATAATAATTAGACAAATCAAGCATTTCCCCCTTCACAAAACCCATTCCCTCTTAAGTCTGGATTTGCTTTTCTGAATTTACTGTTGAGGTATACATTATGCTTTACACCAGTGTTACTCATTGCGCGGCTCGCCAAGCTTTAATTGGTGGTTCACGTGGCAGTGGGGTAAATAAAATATTCTAAATATATTTTGTCTCTAATAGTGTTACCCACATTCTTCTGTTAGTGCTCTGATTAATAAATGCATTGTTTGATTTGGAAACCATAGGCTTATGTTGTTTTTATTCAGCATTTCTGAGGCTATTCCTTGGTTAAATCAACCTATTTTATTTTATGAAAAAGTTTGGGACTCACAATTTTTTATTTACCCCTCTTCACTATATTGTGGTGCCGGGCATCTGTAGCCGACATTCTTGTCATTCTAGACATGTCGTGAATTGAATTAAAAGTAAATATATGAGTTGACACAGCTGCGCATCACGTGATATTTACTTGACATCGCTTTAAAATGACGAGGAAAGGATTTCTCATTTTGTTAAAAGCCTGTTGCCTCGAAAAGAAGAGGAATCGAGGATGTTCAAAGGGGAAAACGGGAAAGCCCTAGTGTCTGGCTGAAAATATATATAAAGAAAGGGCGTTGTCACACTCTGATTGGCCGAGAGGGAAAATGCTCCAAGCTGCTCTCAATTCTTAATTAGGAGCCAGCAGGTGATCTGAATAAACTCCAATCAACTCATGGGAACTGTGAAGATCAGCTAATAGTGTTGATATATGTATGTTACTACATTTTACTACTCCCATAGTATTAATAATGCCGGTGATGTATAAGGGGACAAGGTGCAGGTGTATTGAGTATTCAAAAACCTATTCCCAATTTGAAATATTGGGTTCACTATATATATTTTAAAGCCACCACCAGTGGCAGTGGGCAGGGCCACAGAAACACACTAGAGCACATGTTTTATGGAGGGCATTGCATGAAGAAGTGAGAGCAAGTCATTTTTGGCAAATTATCAACTGATTAACACCTAGATGTGATGCTGCAATCTCTGGTTAATGATGAGTGGGGTGAGTCACAGGCTACCGTGTGTATCTAAGAAGTTAATAAAAGTCATCATTCAATAATCTCTAATTAAATCAAACTTCTCAGCTAACCTCTTCGCCTCTTGAGCTTCAAAGTGAAGCATCTTTAGAATCAACGAGTCCCCCTGTGTTTTAATGGTGTAGTGTGACTATTTAATGGGAACATTTTAGCTATTGAGAATGGATGAGATCACCCAACACTGGCAGGAGAGAGGCAGCTGTGCAAACCTCCTGCAAACGTGTCAAAGTTAGGTAACAATTAGATGTACCAGCAGAGTTCAAAATTAATAGTCCACCCATTAACTGGTGCTCTGAGAGGTACATTTTCACTTTTGACTTTTCAACCGCACAGCACAAATATTAGATGGATTGCCATGACATTTTGTAAAGGCATGTATGGTCTCTTGAGTGTGAATTGTAATAACTGGTGGTCTTCTGACTTTTACCCATGGAGCCATTATCAGGTGAGAATTGCCGTTAGTCCAATACTTTGGTTTATGAACAAAACCCTGCAAAACTATTGACATTCCCATCAGCCCCAGCTTGCTAACATGTTCAACTAAGACTCTGAACATCATAAACATACCTGTACACATGTTTGTGTGAAATCTGCTCATCCCTGTAGATACATTAATTATCGGTCCTCTTTACTGCTCACATTCAAATTCCACCATGATGGCTCATTGAAATACAGTCCTCAACAAAGGTATTCACTAGATGCAACACTTGCAGCTGAAGCATAAGGAAGGTTATTGAAGCAATCAAAAATACCCTGTGGAGTTTCCCTGTAATATTACATTCTCACTAAAACCCATTTTGCGTATCCTTGAAGCAGAAATAAGCCTAATGCAGCTTCTTTTCCTTAGCAAAGCTGAATATTCTTATACTTATATAGTATTATTTCATTCAGGTTGTACGTCCGTCCCATTATCATGAATGTTATGTCTCAGGAACACCTGGAGGGAATTTCTTCAAATTTGGCACCAATGTCCACCCGGACTCATGGATGAACTGATTATTGAAGAACTGATGTGGTGGTCAAAGGTCAAGGTCACTGTGACCTTACAAAACACGTTTCTGGCCATAACTCCAGACTTCATGTGCTAATTATGACAATTTCACACAAATTTCTAATAAAATAAAATAACAAACGGACAGACATGGATTTAAACATCAACTACACTGGTTAGCGGATGCATACAGCCACACATGCGATAATTCTAGTTCTTTGCTGCATTTTGCAGGTGCTGCCATTTATGAATATGTCTCATTGCCTCATTTGCATACATATGCATCCTTGTGCGTCCTTGTATCTTTTTCCAGAGCATAAGAAGCAAGTAAAACATCGCTTTCCAAGGAGTACCAGGTCATGCAAAAGGCCAAGTCTCCTGGCCCTGATCAATCGGGCCATTATCTGAAGATAATGTGAAGCCAAGAGAAGGTCCGATCATATTGAGACTCTCTGACACCTGTTTTGAGGCTGTGCTCATGTGTCATCCTCCCACAGATTTCTGCTCTTCCGCTTAAACCATTAAGTAGAATTAGGCCGATCTTCATTGAAGTCACGTCTTCTTTCTTTTGGATGCTTGTTACCATGGAGACGGAACACCTTTACCTGGTCTAATCAGGTTGACAGTGTCTTTGTCAGTCTGTAGTCCATTTCTCTTTCTCTCTGCAGCATAAAAGCAACATCTTCTATTCATCACTCCTCACTCCTCAGTGACACAACACTGAGTTAATTGGTACCGTAGAGAAAAGCTCTCTTAGTGCTTTTAACTCTTTATTGGAGTTATATCTGATGCTGCAAATCATATTCATCTCTTGGCCTTTTGCTTTATGTGACTTATGTGACTTAGCTTTCAACATATCAAATTTGATTTAAAGTGCTTTGAGATATATGGAGGTAGAGCATTAATTCAACGATGAAATAAGTGGAATCTAGTAAAGAGCCTCTCTTTTTACATGTAGTTAATAGTCTTGCTGCAGTGTTGTGAACTCTGATTTAACCATCAAAACAATTGATTTAATGTCCAATTACGGAAACCTGGAGAGTCAAGTGAGAAATATTTGTCAATATGTCAAGTATTTAGAAATATTTTTCTCTCCTGTGTTCGTGTTAATGTTACATCAAACACAAGATAGATGTATTCTGTTACTTAGCAAATTATGTTACAACACAAACAAAATTATCCTGACAAAACAATTGCACCTGTTTTACAGATGAAAAAAAGTAAGTTAGTAAAGTGAACCTGGTAAAACATTTTTTACAGAGGAGCTTTATAAGGATATCCTGGCACGTCATAAACATAGCATAGAAAACAAACGAGATCTTAGAAAATGGATCACCAACATTTGTCTTTTCTCTTTGCTTCTCAGGGCTTCTGTATGATTCCATATACATATTATTTTACATGAGGCGACATGATGCAATATGAGTTCTTGAGCAATGAAGGTTTGATGTGAAATATTTTATACAATATTTTCAGATTGATCTTTTAACTGGAGAAAGTCATTCAACATTTGATAATGATGATTTGAAATAGAAATGTCTTTATAGTGTCTTATAATAATTACATATACCACAATCGACGGTGAAACGCTTCCTGTTCGAAATCACTTATAATTTAGCTAGTACCTCATTACACAGAGCAATGTTTACGTTTTCCTTTTGGTGAGAACATCACATCATCATGTGTGTGTGTTTGGCCCTCTCATTGGTGGAAGCTGGAAGAACAATGCTCTGGAGATTTTATACACAGTGTTATGGTGACCTCTGCAGGTTTAACTCTTATATCTTATTCTGCGGGTAAGTAATGCCATGTGGGATGTTCTCATTAGTAAGATGTGACAGGCATAGCAAATACACCACTGTTGAGTTAAAGGGGTAAATCAGAAAAAGCACGTTTCCATTGCAGAGAGCCCCTTAAGCCCATACCTCAATGCCCCCTGACTCTAATTTGCTGGGAAGACACGGAGGAGTGATATCCACTTCTGATGTAACCTTTGTTTTAACAGAGCCACGGATGAAGGGATTGTTCAAGAGAAAAAAAGGTTTCATGCCGTGAAATGTTTCTTTGAGTAGCACATTTAAAAAGAAACTCTTTACGCGTAGAGTTGACTTAATGTGTGACACATACGGTATCTTGGCTGTAGACTCTTAGTCTTGTTCATCAGCAATTGATAATTAACTTCATCATCTTCAGTTTATTGTCAAGTAGATTCTTCACTTTCAAAGAATTTGCTTTGGTGTTTGTTGCATACAATAAACATATTAAGAAGAAATTAAAATACAGGCAAAGTACTGCAACATTCAAGTACATTAATATAGAATAGAAAAATTACAATTCAAATATGAAGAAAGATGCTATAAAATATACAACAAATATAATGCACTATAACTGTAATATGCACAATATAACTGTAATATGGGCAATATAACTAATATGGACAATATAACTGTAATATGGGCAATATAACTGTAATATCTGCAGAATGAGAGTGCTGTACAGTTTATTAATTTAAATAGCACTTTTCCAATCTTTGCAATCACTCAAAGCGCTTTACAACACACGTCAGCATTCGCCCATTCACACACTTTCATACAGAGTCAGTGGCTACCACACAAGGTGCACATCAGCCCGTCAGTAGTAATGAACATTCACACACCGTTGGCCATCGGGAGCAATTTGGGGTTCAGTATCTTTCCCAAGTACATTTCAACTTGCTGACAGCAGGGGCTGGCGATCGAACCACCGACCCTCCCACCACTGGACGACCACTCTACCAGCTGATGTGCAAAGGTTCACATTAAAGAGTAACATGTACAATGTTCTCACTAAAATTGAGGTTTTGACATACAAACACCTTATGGAAACCTACCAAACAATAAAAAAAAACGGACAAACAAACAATCGAGACAAAAGCAGCTTAAAGTTGTACAAAACTACATCAATTGCACTATTGTACCTGTCTGGAAATGAGTTCAGGGAGCAACTGTAATGCTCACAGTCCCTCACTTGATGGCAGCATTGTGTCTTGATGGAACACTTTATTGCTTCCACATGAGAATAAACAACACTAATGCCACCAAGACCATCCTGAGGGGCAGGAATATAATATCATCATTGTTTGGAATGATGGTGAAAAGAATACACAGTGCTTTAGTTGCACTAATGTTGTCTGTTAGCACCTGTCTGTCTGTTGGTTTCTTCTTCTAAATCTATTCTAGCTATTTACCTGTCTGCTCTGTCAGTTGATGTTTTTTATGTTTGATCAACCTGAATATGTTTAGCACATATACTTCTTTTTTTTTGTATTTCCACTGGCAAGGGAAAAGAGAATGTCTTGATGAATCACTTTTACCTTCGGAAAGCACCGGGGAAATGAGCAGAAAGAAATATGGTTTCTTTACAGCCTCAGTTAAAGCACTGCCACAACTTCTATTCAGACAATCAGACAATAATGCAAAACCGATAAAGAAAGTTCCCAGACTGCTTTTAATCCTGGAGGAGTGCTCGTTTAGTCATTTCCTGTTGACTTGTTTTTGAAGAGTGGTCTTTGTTTCTCTGAGATTAAAATTCAATGAGGAAAAAACCCAATGGAGTGTAATAAGAAAAACAAAACCCTTAGCCAGCCAGGAGGAAAAAAACGCCATTTGTATTTTCATTATTCATGGTGAAGCCATACACTTTCTTTCTCTTTTTTTTTTTAAAGCACATGTCCTTTCCCCATGTTGCTGGGAATTATGCACTGCCTGTAGTGGAGCTGCCATGCTTCGCTGCTTACTAAATCGACAACTCCCCCATTGCCGAGCACCGTTCTCAAGCACATCGTGCCGGGGCCCATTTTGATGACATCATCATCGCTGTCACTCTCATTGTGGATGGACCCCTCTGGGTAAAAGGTTGTCACGGACTGCTGCACAGCCATATCTGCTCGTCCAGTGCCCAGCACAGAAGTATCCCCTATCAGAAGTCCCTGCAGTGTTGCTTTGCAGCAGCAGATTATACTTGATGACTTCATCTTAATCACATTCACTTTAATTTTCTTTTATCTCTGCAGCGCTATGCCACAATGGCTGCTAAAACATTCCACAAGTGGCTGCACACAAGCTGCATTTACACACAGGGACACACACACGTCGACATAAGTCTGCTGTTGTTCAATTTGAAGGAAAACTTCCTGCTTGCTCTAATGCCACATAGTTAACACTACTTTTAAATTGGTAAGACTTCTAATCTAACTAATAACTAGAGCAATCACACTCACCACAAAACCAAACAAGCAACCAGAAAACTGTGAATATTTAAGAATGCATTTATAAGACATTATAAATGTCTTTGTACATGTTTATTCGTACGTATAACATATTGAAATTGGTTTTATTATGTACTAAAAGTTATAGAATTGCTTATACATTTTCAAGCTGTGAAGTCACAGAAATGTTTGCAATTCCCTTTAATCCACTTTAAGCTGAAAGACATGATTCACTCAAGTTTACATGATGAATATTAAGCTAATTTCACAAAGTATTACAGCTATAACACAGAAACTCTGCAGTGACAACACACAGTGTTCAACACACGGCCTGAGTGACTGAGTTTGTATTTCTTTCATTAGGCTTTAGCTAACAGGTGTCATCAAATTAAAAATGTTCCTCAAATTCAGTGGTAGAATAAGTATTCAGCTCCTTTTCTTAGGAGCAATACCACACTGTGAAAACACACCATGACAATTAAAAGTCCTGCAATGAAACTTATGTATATAACAATATGCAAGTATTGTAAACTAGATCTACTAAGTATCCAATATAAACATACTGTGCTAATGATGCTGAAACATATATCCTGTGGGTGTGTTAATATTCTAGATTTTACTATTGGACTAATATTACAGATTCACCAATGTGTCAGCAGCACTTTACTGTTTGAGATGGAGCTAGGTTTAAAGGTGCAATGTGTAATTCTGAGCCACCTGCTCACTCCTGTGTCAGTCAGTCAGTCAGTTCATTAGAGCAGACTGCTGAAACTCTGAGAGCCGATCTAAATAACACCGCTATCTTATAATCTTCACTGGGCTCAGATATCTGTGTATTTACTGTGGCACTGGGGGCTGTACGCTCAGTGTAACGTTACGTTTTGAGAGTTTGTATGTAGGGCATGGGTCCGGCCAGCAGGATACTTCCGGCGTATATCCCAGTACCGGGAGTAACAGTGGGCTGATGGAGCGCTGGGTCTAACCTGTGCAACAACAGCAACAGAAAGTTTCACAATGGGAAGTCGACTAAATCAGAGCTATCTGCTAACTGCTAACGGAAGATCTGTCCGTCTCTCTTGCACACTCTACTCCCGGCGGAGCAGCCACAGAACGGTGAGGAAGAGGTGTGAGTGCAAGTCTTTTTCTAGTCACTTTGGATTAAACCAAAACAATCTATCAAAACGTGCAGGGATCATGGATGTAATGTTGACACGCCCTGAGTCTGTCCAAGTCAGGCAGCTGTACTTCTTCTCCCTCTGGTCTGAGGGCAGACTGGAGCTACAGTGACTCACTATTCATCTGAGACATTAATGGCTGGAACTGTCAGTTAGCATGCTAACTTCAGTAGATATCTCTGCAACACAACACAGAGACGTCTTTGACATAACGTCAACACTGTTACCTCTTCACTCGCTGTTGGCATATTTTACACATTGAACATTTAATAGTTAGAAAGCATCATATTTTCTAAGTAAGCTGTCAGATAAATGTAGTGAAGTAAAACATAATATAGTAAGTACCTGAAAAGGTTGTATTATATTCAACCACTACTTCAATTACAAATCTTTTCTATATATGGCATATGATAATAATTTATAAACCTAATCCATGTTGGTGTTGATGTGTAAAGTGAGTAAAACATATTCTATGTAACATATTGATGATAGGGTGTGTATCAAGGTTTTTAATAGCTTAGATTTTTAGTTTTGAATTACATTTTACTTTTGACATTTCAATTTCATGTTAGTTAATTTTTTGATTTCTTTCAGAGTTTTTGCCAGTTTTAGTTTGGTTTTAGTTTGTATTTATTTAAGGACAGTTATATTATCTCAGAAGTGAAGTATGTAGCTGAATGCACTATTTGAGGTGCCATTAAAAACGTGTCTATTTATTCTACTAATGCATGCAAGTGTTATGAGTAAAAGTGACATAATGGAATTCCTCATTTGCACCAGACAGTGCAAATCTCACTGGTTTGCACTTTAACTTAAATGTTAATGAATGTGTAATCAGATGACAAATGAACACTATAGAGCAGTAGTCCCCAACCGGTGGGTCATTTGGTACCGGGCCGCATAGAAAGATTGAATAAAAACATATTTTATTTTGAAAGAGGTTTTATTTTGAAAACTCACCGGATACATCTGTCTGTGCGTCTGTGTCTCTTGACATATGTCAAGACGCTCGTCTCAGTCACGTGATACTTTACTTAAAAAAATTAAGCCCACAAGCAACAATGAGTAGAAAACAAACGTCTTTAAAGAGCTTTTTGGAAAAGGGAAAAGACCCAATGAGAAGACATTTAAAAGACAATATCAGGAGTCACTTAAAATACGTGTTTAACGCTACAGGTGATTCTCATGCGCCGCTCTGCATAATATATAGGCTTGAAAATGAGGCAACGAAGCCTTCATAACGCCAGCACCCGGCATTAAAAGACAAGCCCTTGGAGTTTTTTGACATAAACAATTACTTATGGCCACCACATCAACAAATGCGAATGCACTGAGAGCGTCATACTTATAACTTATACTCATAACCGTGTCGCTAAGAGAAGAAACATTTTACTATTGGTGAAGAATTTATACCCCTATATTGGACCGGCTCGTTGCAGAGACACAAGCTCAGGGCTCTCACTAATACAGCATAATGGTGAGTTTTTGATGCACTTTATATTTGTTTATATGCCGGCCGTATCATTTTATTCCGTCATATTTACCCCCCCCCCCCCCCCACACACACACTTTGAAGGCCGGTCCGTAAAGATATTTTCTTACATGAAACCGGTCCGTGTCGCAAAAAAGGTTGGAGACCGCTGCTATAGAGGACAACAACAGGTGAACAAAGCACTGAATACACATCAGCCTATTCTGTTAAAGTGAACTGGTTCTCTTCACTGCTCCTTGAACACTTTTGACCTTGTTCTGTGACTCCAGACACACACTCAGAGAAACATGGGTTTCCTCAGACGATGGCAGCGGGCCAAAATAAATAACCTGCCCTCGGAGTGTCGGCCGAACCACAAGAAATCCAAAACCCAAGACCCGGCCCAGCGGCACTCACTCACAGGGCTATCAGCGAATGACTTGCTGAAATTTTAATTGTCCGAATGCATCATGTGGTTTGGAAACAAAATCAAATCAGGATGGATCATCCTTCCTCTCTTTGACACCCATCCAAAAGGAGAGTAGCATTTTTGATTAGGGTTTCATTTATTTATTTTAGGTGGCTCTGATTTCAAGGTCGGGTTACAACCAACTTGGGGGACAAACAGATGACATTGTATGGATAGGTAATTCAAGAGTCTGCATGCTTCGATCCTCACAGATAAGCTGGGGAGATAAGAGACAGGTGTCTTGTAGAATAGAGGACATCCATCTCTAGACATCCAATCGCCAAAGCTCAGTCAAAAAGGGTTTCCATGAAATAAAGGGATTGATATCAATACCTTCCCTCAATTAAGGAGATCAAAATTTCCCACATACATGCTGACATATCTTCAATAAAGAATGTTTTTCTTTTTTTCAACACTTTTTGTTCAATTTGACTTAAATTTGATACAATTAGTGACCCAATTTTCCATATGAAGTTTTAAAGGGGACATATTATGCTCATTTACAGGTTTGTACTTGTATTAAAGGTTTATACTGTAATATGTTTACATGCTTTAATGTTAAAAAAACACATAATTTTTCTCATATAGTCTGTCTGAATATCCTTGTATTTACCCTCTGTCTGAAACGCTCCGTTTTAGCGCCTGTCTCTTTAAGGCCGCGCTCTCGAAAAAGCCCAGTCTGCTCTGATTGGTTAGAGTTTCCGGATCTTCTGTATCTATGCTCTCCACGTCTCCACACCGTAATTGCAGCCGGGGAATGACTGTAAAAAAGTGTAGCAGCACTTTATTGTAAAGTTATGACACCATAACCTTACAGAAGTCGTGACTGATCATTTAAGGGAAAAGTCTCTCAATACGGGTTGTGCGCATTTCTTCAAGAATTGAGCATCTTGATACTTTTACAGTATTTATAAGTCACCTAGACCTGTTAAAAAATAAAAAAAGACATTAAAATCTCACTTTTTTCAATATGGTCATTTAATACAATTAGTTGGAAGTGTGTGTGTGTGTGTTTTACTGTCCTCACTACATGGCTGCAGACACGTCCATGTATCACTTGTCTGATGTCTGTAAATGTGATTAAAGAAATAATAGAAGTAGACAGCAGATAGGATAACTCTGCATATGTGTTACCGCAAGTGATCGGTAAGTGAAAACAACAATCTTTTTTTTATTGTAAAATGCTTAACTTGCCAACCTCAATACAGCAGGATAACATTTTTGTACTTCAAATTCCAACTTGACAGTCTCCTCTTTGTTCTTTTTTCCCATCTTTCTCAAAAGTAAAAGCTGGCAATCATCGAACCTATCGTGGAGCTGCTGAAGGTGCATTTTTAAATACACTGGAAGTCTGTGTGAGTGATGGGACGGAGCGATGGTGAACAAATATTGGAAAAAGGGTGATGAACATCTCTGACATTCAAGGTAAGGACATTTGGTCAGGGGGAAAAAAAAATCAATGATATTCTACTCAGCAACCAATAAGGGACAAATGGAGTGAGACCTTCTACGGAGTTACTTGATCTTTTTTCCGAGCAAATGCAAACCAAACTGATTCCTCTACAGTAGTTCGAATAAAAATATCCCACGACCTCAATGAAGGTCAAAGAATAAAGAACAAGATCAATGATTCAAATATTACTCAGCGTTATGATAATTAAATGTATCCATCAATATATAATACAACCTTTATCCTGAGAATGAATAGTGTGGCGGAATTTAATGTGCCATGCCTTTCAGGTTATTATTAATCGTCCCGGACATTAATAATTGGACAGTAAATATTCATTACAAGCCTCCATATCATGACATAAAGGCTATGTCTGGCCAATTAAAAATGCATAAGGAGTAATGGGGCTTTATGAATAACTTAGCAGATGCTTCTCAAATGCTAGAGCATGGGAAAAGCAACACAGACTTAAACAATATGACAGTCCGGTCGCATAAGACTCAGGCTAACCCGGCAATAGGACTGTGTGGCTCCACCATGTCATCCAGGGATCATGCTGTTCCACTTGACGGAGGACTGCAGGACAGAGTGCAGGACTCCGGTAGGATGAGAGGAGGCGGACTGTGTTTACGTCGATGATGCTTGGTGCCCAAACGTCCACATTAATGGACAATGTTTCCCTGATGTTGAATCTTTTTATGTTAAAGATACTGGCCCTATTATCCGCCCAGATAATTCACCAGTGTTTTTGTTTGTTTACTTTCCTTCTGATGCAAAAACAAAACAAAACCTTCTGCTACTACTGCTGCTTTTGTTCTGTTCTGTTTTGTCATTGTTTTCATGTGTAGCATAATGGACTACACGTTTTGTTGTGCAACAATGTGATGCAGAATGAAAAGAAATGATCCTAGAATCCTTATATGTTATTATAAAACTGAGATGCTACACACTGTATATCAGTTTTTCTTAATAAATAATGTAACTGAATTATATTTGCTGTATAGTATTGTTGTATTGCTAAACTTATTTTTTATGCTTTCTGATTGATAATCCTGTAGTTGCCCAGTAGATGTCAGGTTTGTATAAGAAAAGGTGTTGGTGACACCTTACCTCACTGACACTTCCAGTCCCTCTCATCCTTGTTGTACTTGGTAAACACCACAGGGTCCAAAATGTAACACAACTGACATGAATATTCAAACCACACATACAAACTTAATTACTTGTGTTAATTCACAAGTACAACACAGTTAATCAGGTTTGGGT
Organism: Cottoperca gobio; assembly: GCF_900634415.1. Lineage (NCBI taxonomy): Eukaryota > Metazoa > Chordata > Actinopteri > Perciformes > Bovichtidae > Cottoperca > Cottoperca gobio. The sequence goes on from NC_041370.1 coordinate 19,457,304, forward strand.
CAGGTTACTTTGAAATGCAGTCAGTTACTTAATACAAATTACACGGCAAGTTTTGTAATTAGTAATGTAATTTATGGCATTACAAAATAAAGCAATCTAATTGAAACACTTTTGGATTACTTCAAAATCATGATTATTGTCTTGAGTTATCGATTTGATTGACTGTTCTTAGTTTTTTCACAACTTTTGTCTTGTCCAATAGTCCAAATTCAAACATACAATGTAAGTATTAACTGATAAAAATATCTACTATTAATCTTCTTTCAATCAACTGATCAATTTAATCAATGCATTGCTTTATCTCTACTTGTATGTATTATTAGGTGCAGTAGTAGTTTGATTTATATTCTTCATATGTTTTGTATGCCAAAATCTTACATTTGTAAAATAACTAAAACCTTTAAAGAAATGTAGTGCAGTAAAAAGTACAATATTTCCCTCTGAAATGTAGAAATAAAAAGTAGCATGGATTGATTTAAGATCTGAAAAACTGAGTTACTCCACAAACAATCCTGCAAAAGCACCACTTTAAATACTGTGTTTACCAGAGATGTGCACATAAGTTACTTGGAAATAAGTTACTCAGCATGAAAAAAGCCTAAAAAAGACGGCGAAAGAAAGTTAGTCGACTAAAACCGAAATTACAGATTACTCGACTAATCAAGGGGTCAGCCGTGTGAGCTTTTGTCTACAGTTTGCATTTCAGAAAACGCTACATGGAACATAAGCTGTTGGGTTATGTAAATATACTGACAAGATCTTGGCTAAAAAGAAACCGCCACATTCATCCCCGAATGGGGGAGTGCTTCTGGCACCAGTTTATCCTCGTTGTGGTAGTGATGGCACGCTGAGGGGACTTCAAAGTGTCTACACTGCTCTGTTACTACACACGCCAACGCCTCGCTTTTAGGTGGAAAGCTCCTTCTGTTCATACTTGTTCATACTCTTTTAATGCTTGTTTGTCGACAAACTTCAGAAATCAGCCAAAATCAGCTGATGTACACATGGAGGAAAGTAATCTCACTGAACACCTTGGAGGGCTGTGTGTGGATACAAAATATATCTATGGTGTTAATAGATTCATTAAGCTTCTCTAAAGTTGCTTATCTTGGATGTGAAAACCTACTTGGCAATAAACATGATTCTGATTCTAGAGTGGTGCTCAAGTCAAGTCTGTGTATTCAGGTTTTCAGGCTTTGGATGCACCAATCTCTGGAATATGCTGCGTGTATCACAGAAAGCCTTCTGACAAACATGTTTTTTTGACAGGGGTTTGTTTATTTTCAGATCACTCAGCTGCCATGTACACATGTCGCTTCACATTATTTTGTAAAGGCAATGCTATTGCCACCTTGACTCGAGTGCTAAGCCTGATGACTGCATTTGGATAACGAGATAAAAAACACTCAAGTTTCTTTCAAATCTATTTTCACATTTATAATGAGTTCACTCAGACCTGTCTGCTGTTCCTGCAAAGTCCTAAAATTTAACAGCATCCAGGTCCATTCCCATTGGCTCCAATGCTCATACCCAATGCCTCCACTTTCTGGTTTCCCCATGTTTTATCCATAACATGGACCCAAGTACTGTCAATGCAAGCAACCTGGCTTCTCCTGTGACCATAAAAAAACACCTGACATTTTGTCCTGGATCACCTTATTGTGTGTTAGCAGCAGGTACAAGTAATTATACCAATTTATCCAAGGGCCACTTGGATAAATTGGCAGAAGTTGTATATTAGCTGCTAAATATTAATACAATGATAATCGGTTTATCACTAGTTTTGACTTTTTCCCCCTACCTCCACCTAAAAGTTATGCAAATGATTACATAGCAAGAAGGGAATGATGATTGTGTTGTTGAATAATCTCACAGGGAAGTGAGTCTCTCAAAACGTTGAGGTGATTGCTATTTCCCTAACTACCACAGAACAAATCACTTAGAGAGTAAAGATATACTGTAGGAATAAAGTCCAAAATCTTACAATACTGATTAGTTCATCGCTTACAGGTAATGCATTGACAACGAATCATTCCCTATCAGTGTGCACAGTGGAGTCGGGTCGATTTCCGATTTTTCTGATTTTGCCGATCCGGTCTGCCGGTGTACAAGCTTAAACTGGTTCGATTTTATGCAAATCGACAGAACCGGCAGATTCCATTATGACACGTTCTGGCAAATTAAAAATAAGCAATCTGTGCCTACAGCGACACACCGCTAAATCCAACTTGTATTACATTAGTAATAAGCAATACGACAACGTGATTAAAATGATATTTTGTTTGTTTATAAAACCGACATAATATTTATGTATGACAGGCCGAGGCAGCCGGCAACAGGAAGATGCTCGCGGCACATGTTGTGTTTGTTTACTATAAGGCTTATGTGTTTTGTGGGCTGATGAGACAAGGCATGGCAGAGTTTGTCTCAAAGAAAACTAAAGCTAAAGCGCCTGGCTGCCGCATCTGTGCATGCCGCCATCTTGGATAAATACATCAAAACAGACGAGGCAACTTGTTAACACCGCGGTAGAAATTAGTAAAATTCAGTAGTCCAGTCCAGTGTTTGGCTTAATATCAAACGTGTTTAAAATGTTTTACACCGGCCCAACCCTAGTGTGCAGTTCACCCAGTTGTCGGTTTGAATAAAAGCCAACAGGGGTCTAGTGGCAGAACTAAAAGTAAAGTGAGGTAGTATAAAGTTTCTAAGCCTTCTGCCCAGTGCAAACTAGGATATGCTGAAGTAGCCCGGACATGGAATAAATATTGTGACTGGTGTGCATGAGGTTTTGTGTGGATTAACTCGAGGTGTGTGCAGTGCTGACTGAGAGCATGCAGGGTTACCTTGGAACAGGTGGTGCATCTACTTAACCAAACAGCTTGTTTTGCGTGGCTGCTGAAAATAAACATTGACTGATCCCAAAACTTATCACCAGTATCCGTCCATTCCTGGACTGTTTTGTTGCAACAATGTCCAATTGAACATAACTTGTCTGTAATTGCTTTTTTCCATTCTCCTCTAGTTCTGAGCTTTTTCTATTGCCATGTGCTAGCAGGGCTCAGCAGAGATGTTATAGCTGCGCTGCACACTGCGGACAGTCATGGAGCCCCGGAGCAAACCAGCGGACATATATATCACTTGACTGTGTGTCAGGGCGATTACTGGATAAAGATCACAATATGACACTTTTCCTTTTCTGTGCTGGCTCAGTGAACAGAAGGAAAGCTCCTGCAGCTCAGCATGCCCCCGTCCAGGATATTGATCACAGATCTCAGACCTAAGACCTCTCAAGCCTGTTAGGGGAAAAATCATTCTGCCTTTTTCATTGTCAGAACATCACACTCATTCTCATTTTGGGAAGTACAGATTTTACGAATGGTAATCCATTTCTACTGATTTCAGAAGAGTGACGCTTTCTTTAGTGTCTCTCTTCTTGCTGGATATTTTCATGATGTATCACAGGTTTATCAACGGTTTGAATCAGAGATTTTGTCACTTTATCAGTACAAGTGCTGTGGTTAAGTTTGTATGATGACAGCTTGCCAAATTGTTTAGGAATAAAGCACATTTCCTTGAGGCCTTTTCAGAACTCTGGAATATTTTTGGCTGCCGATGAATACACATTTGGTGCCTTAGTGAGTATTTCCAACGCCAGGACAGTGTATGCGGGAACAATTTAAAATATACCCGAAAGACACTCGGAGAGCGCAGACCTCCACCAAGGCTAATGGTGCATTAACTTACCCCTCTAATGGTCCCATTTCCCAAGTTTGGAAGGGGCTCTTCCGAACTTTAAGCCGTAATGTGGAAACAACACGGACCCTACAAAGATCATGTGTTGTATTTTATTGCTCAGAGTGTTTAAACAACTCATTATTATTTATTTCCGAGTTGATGTTCTGACTTGAGGAAATCATTTTTCAGATTATTCCGACACCACATTAATGCAGCACAAATGCCCTATATTGCAACGTTAACAAAAGTGAAAGATAATTTGTGCATCTGTCCTTGGATTCTGATCTGCTGCAAAATGTAATGGATTGTATCTTGGCCATGCTGCATCCCCTCCACCAAATTTCATGAACATTGGGCCAGTAGTTTTTCCGTAATTCTGCTGACAAACAGACAAACCAACCCGAAAACATAACCTCCTCGGCGGCAGTAACGAAGTGCCTATGTTGAGTGTTGTAGATTTTGGACAACAATATAGTTATAGGTCACAGAGGACTAATATAATAGGATCAGTTCATTTACATGGGATTTGTTGACATTAAGAAAAAAACTGAATTTCACGTCTTCATGGTGAAAATATTCATTTTCACTGTGTAGTAAGTATTCCCAGTATATTTACTGTACATGGTAGTTCTACTTATGAGTTCATGTGTGTGCTACCTAAATCAATCAGACATATTATGATTCTCTTTCGGTAATATGGGAAACACATATTGCACACCTTACAGAGTTGCTCTATTTTTCTTTCCTCTCAATGTTCTTTTTCTCGGCTGTACTAAAGGGGGAACGAGGCACTGTGACCCTCAATCTTTTCAATTCTTTTCTAGAATGGCCAGAAACAAATCAATAGTGCAAACAAAAGCATTTTTATATATGCAGTTATTAGGTCATAAGCTACAGTATGTCACACTTCATTCCAGCAACAGCTGAGACCTCCAGTGGGGCCGGCTCTCCCTGAGCCCTATCCCCGCAGGGACATTATGAGAATCATAAATAATACGTGCTAATGAGATATGAATTGATTACGTGGGGAAAAGCTTGACGCTCTCAATCCATCACTCTAAATGATGTTTAACAATAGATTACCAGCCAATAATTCCCTCAATATGAGATTAAATAAAATAGCAGGGCAGTTTTCAGCAGACTACCGCCACCTCCCTCTCCTCCCATTTTCCAGCGGGTGGAAATAAATCTGCTCAATTACTGTACCATCAATCCGTTTTTCACCGCTAAGGACATTATTATTTCATTTAGAGCTTGTTCATGCATCATAGATTATTTCATTTTACTCAGTCAATACAGAGAAGTGCAGTATTTTATGTTATCCACTGGGGCTTATGGTGAAGTGGGGTTTTAATGGAGTATCCATGGCTCAGGAAGAGGGGACTTGCTGTAAATGGAAGAAACGTGGTGATCACCTGGGTGCAGTTAGAAAAACCCAGGTGTATATTTTAATGCTCACATATTCAGTTTTTATGGGAAATATACATTTGCTACATGCTATCCTCAGGCACCTGACAGACAATGAGCGAATGGTTCTCCTTCAAACCTGTGATCAATTGAAACCACATTAGCTGTGCCTATAAGATGATTTGGAACATCACTTCAATCCCAAAGAACAATGAAAATTGGATAACACACATGCTCACTGGGCTCTAACTTAGCTGCAAATCATGTTAAGGTTTTCAGTGAAGCCAAAGTTGTGATTGGTTATTTCTCCTTTAACTGCATCAAGTTGTACCTCTGAGGGTTTACTTGTGATGATCTGTGTTAATGTGTGTTCTTATCGCTTTTCTATGGCTCAAAGACACATAGGCCTGGAAACAAACAAACGCAAAGAGCGGGAGTACTTGGAATGAAATTCCAAATAAAAGGTTTAGATCATTGGTTGTGCTCTTGACTTGAGCTCCAAAATGTAGCATCTTCACTCAAGAGGTTGGCACTTGCCTTATTTCTTACAGCAACCATATTCAGAATGCAAAGAGGGATTTCAAAGACATCGTTTTTGTAATTTTGAGAGTTTGGGTTGTGCTTCCATAACATGTCTTCTTTCCGACTAGTGGAGAGTAAATATCTACTACACTTCGTCTATTTGTGTCTGTAGATTTATTCAAAATTCATCAAAAGTTAGCATTAGATAATGTCCCATTTAAATATTTAAACATAACCTTTGAGAAAAGTTGTAATACAAAAAATAACCGTCATAATGTAAGTAATCAACGGGGGAAGTTACATGGTGATATCTGTTAACTAAAACTTTTAAATACATTTTTTAATTCATTTTTTAAAGGCTGTTGACAGTATTTTCTGATTTATGCAGTGGTACAAAGAGATAGCTAAAATTCCCTCTGTAAAAACCTGTAAAAACAATTATCAAGAATTTTCAACCTAGCTTATTCCAATGTTCAGATTATAAATATGCTTCATTTGAATATTTTATCTTACAATTTCTGAACATTTGTGATACAAAACATATTTCTCTAAGGTAAGTAATCAACTGGGGAAGTTTATTGGTGATCTCTATTAGTTAAATGTTTTACCTGTTCACCTGTAGTGTCTCCCCTGTGTGGAGAATGGCATTAGCTACATCTTTATCTCAGGAGTGCAATTTTACAGACAGAGAATGGTTCGCTGATCCAGTGTTTTTTCTTCTCCTTGGTGACCTGTCTCTGTAACTGCTCCTGTCCCATCATGCAACAGACAATTTAACTGCAGTGTAACTCTGAAATTGGCTTTCAGAAGTTCTGGATTATAAAGTATGCCCTAATGAGTTAAATCAAAAACTTTGGTTCTAATCATTGATCTTAATCAGTTCGGATGGCTATGTCGGTCCGTTGGCGGGTCAACCACTTTGGTCCAGACTTAAATATCTCAACAACTACAGCATTACATGGATTGCCATGGCATTTTGTATAGACATTGAAGTGAAATGTCTTGAGAACTAATTTAAGGATTGTTTTGAAATTTGGTGCAGACATTTAAGTTCTTCTGAAGATCAATCCTTATCACTTTGGTAATCCTGTGACTTTTTCTCCAGCGGCAGCATGATTTTCACACATTTTTTATAAAATCTCTCGAAAACATTTGGATAGATTGCCATGACATTTAGCACATACATTAATTTCCCCCTCAGTATGACGTGTAATAACTTTGGTGATCCCTTTACTTTAGGTTAGTTTTAATTTGTCCAATACTTTGGTTTATCACCAAATCCCTTCAAAACACAAGATATACCAATCAGCTTTAGCTAGTCTACCTATCTGTGTTTAGTACTAACTAGCAATGCTAACATCTTAAACAATTGTCAGCATGTTAATATGCTGACGTTAGCATTTAGTACAGCCTCTCAATACCATTAACTGAAGCGTGGTAGCTCTAAGCATGCTCCCTGCAGAAACGTGTGTACCCTCCCCTAGGCGCACTGTCGGCAACAATTATTGTGAACATGCTCACACGAGTCGCACTCTTGTCCGTGCCAGAGTAGCCATTGCCATTTCTACTTGCTTCGTTTTTTCTCTTGTCTTTTTGAAATATTATGTTTATTTCTAATTGGTGTATTTTGGAAGATGGTGGAAGAGGAAGTGATTGGGTCGTTGGTACAATAGAACATTGAGCCAATTCCATAATTGTGTAGGTTTGCGGGTGCACGTGTGTGTTTGTGGAGCCTGGGGCGCGAAGCCATGAAACTGGCCTAAGTCTTGTTCAAATCTGGTTCAGAAACATGATATCGCGCACACTTCAGTGGATACATGCGTTTTATACATCAGTGTACAATCCATCCATAATCTATGATCTTTAGAATATAATCCCGCTTCACCACTGGTAGCACACTCCAGTTTATCTCAAGCGTCAACATCTTTTATCTGTAAATCCTACCCATCATGCCTGAGTCCCTTTATACCATGGCTTTGTAGCATCCCTCCTCATCCCTTTCTATCCTGTCTTCCCAATGCCCATTCAATCCACTTCTCCCTCTGTCTCTTTGCTCCCTGCGTGGCCTCCTGTGGGTGAGGAGTTGAGTGGGCTTGTCTAGGGGCTGAAGTCGGGGCTGGATTGGGAAGAAGTGGCTGTCACAGTGTCTGATTAATGACCCGTCGGTGGCGTGTCCAGCCACATTAGGGCTCCATGTATCTACCAGCGTCCACACGGGGCGAGGGGCTTTGTTCTGGGAGGAAATGGTGTCAGCTGCCCACAGCCGTTTGCCTATAAAAAGAAAAAAGATTTACTGTCATCAAAGGGCAGATTAAAGCCCACAATGGCGACATTGATTTTTCTTTTCTAAACCAAAAAATTCACATTTTGGGAAAAGCCATTCCAGGACTAGAGAGAGATATGATCAGCTTATTTGGAAAGGATAATATGGAATCTTCTCCCAGAATGAACTTTGAAAGAAGTAAATTGTAAATATTGATTTCTGAAATGAAGTGTCAATCTTGGTTGGGCCAAGATTATTCCTATCATCTGGCTGAACCCCCAGCCAACGATGAATTCAAAACTGCTGACAAAGTGGAGTGTATAGGATTTCTGTTAAGAGCAGTCGGCAGCGCTTTACCGCTTGGCCGGCCTGAGCCCCTGCCGGTAATGGCTGTTCAATTTTATCAGATAACGGAGGAGATCTCATCAGAGGCGAAAAATGAAATGAACTGTGACTCCGAATCAGGATCCCTGCTCTTATCCCAGCAAAAATCATCCGTGCGGGGCCCAGGGCTTTCCATTATTTCAGGTCACTTCATTACGGCCCTGCACACAGGACCCAATTGCTACAAACAAAGCAGGCCCTTCCTGTCTCACCCAGGGGTCGAATGTGAGGGGCAGTTTGATAGGCTCTTGACGTGTCCAGGGTTATCCCATTACCACTTAAGAGGGTTGCTGAAAGGCAGCAAATCTCGCCCACTTGTTTGTTATCCTTTCTCACCCTTTTGTATCATGAGAGGTTTTATTGCTCACCTTATTTCTCATGGTGGAAAATAATTCATCTTTTCCCAGTTGCGGTGCAAAATGGATTTTTTTGGTCATATGGATGATGAAGATAAGGTGAGAAGAGGAACACACATTTACCAATGCATTATGAAATGTACAAATAAAGTTATACTTTTAGATGTAATGAAACAGCACATATTACAGTACAAACATATCTAGCTATTGCATGATGTTGAACATAAATAGAAGTTTCCTTTCTTCCCCTAACCCCAACCCTAATAACAATGACTTGAGGTGTTCATGCTTAAACAAGAAAAATAAGCTTTGCTTGATTATCGCTTACTACTTTCTGAAGTGTGTGTGCATGTGTGTATTTTCCTCACTTGCAATAATGAATGAAATAAGCTGTTATCGCAAAGGAATTTGTAGCTTTGTGAGTAATTACAGATTTTGTTCCAGCCTCCATAGGCTCGGCATTGATCTCCAGGAGGAGGGTGGTCGATACACATGGGGGTAGGGGCATTTGCTACATGGGAGAAAAATGACATTGGCCCAAGCGGAGAGGTTTAAAAGAGCTGAGATGAGTTAAAGGTAGGGAAACAAAGACTGAGGGTTCTCTGCATTCCTTGATTTATTTGATAGCGTTCTTCATTCTGAAAAGTGACTGTTTGATAAGCATTTGGCTTAAGATGGTCCCAGTAAAAGAAATCGATTGAGTCACCGATAATTGTAAATGAATAACTCAGTAACATAATGATGACACATTTAAACATTCACTTTGTAGTCAAACACTTTTAGAACGTTTCTTAGGGTTTTTCTGTTTTCAAAACAGCTCAGAGCAAGCGCTCAACTCGTTGAAACTTATCTGATCTGCTTTGAGGTTCTGACCGCTGGATCTATACATTGACCCATGCAGGCTTGAGTTACACTGTCACAGTTTTTTTTAATGTAACTGATACATTACATCTTTTCTCAGTGTCACTCCAGTCACACATATGTCAAATACAGTCTGCACTATACATCATTAGAGAGAAGCTGTGATTGAGTCCCACACTGTTTATATTAAATCAATAAATAAAAGAGTCTTAAATAAAACATTTAATGTTTAGGAGACAGTGTGTGAAGCTTTATGCCTATTCCTTCAGGGAATTTGGTGGTGGGGGGCTTCAAGTGATTAACACAGTTTGAGAAAATGAACGATGCAAATGATTCCTTCAGAATAACCATTATGTGACTTGGTTCCATGCAGAAAATACATTCAATCCATTACTAGCTTGTGTGACATGTTTCACGTTCTAACCTTTTTCAGGCCATATGGATGATTAGGGTTGATTCTACCTAAGTTGCTTTCATGTTATTAATTGTTCTGTTTCTGTATGAAGGTCAAATGTTGTTTGTTATAACATTGTGTTTCTTTCAAATAAAACAAGCAATATGTCCATGTGTGATTTAATTATGTTACAGTTCCATTAGGGACATGTGCACAGCACTCTGGATAAGGCATATTATAAGAGAGAGGATTTCTTTGCTAAACTGTATGAATTATATATTGTATTTCTTTTATAGATCATTTGTTTATTTTTAGCAAACAGAACTCACTATTGAGGGACAAGTGGTGCAACGTACATTTACTCATGTGTACTAATTGTACTTATTGTACCAGTATACATTTGAGTTAAATTAGTATTTGTACTAGAGTATTTTTAGTTCATGCTACTTTATACGTCTACAGAGGCACATATTGTACTTTATTTCACATCTGCAGTACTGTACTCTGCAGATTAAGCTGTTACACTATACAGAGTTATACAGATATGATGCACTGTTAAAGATTAAACCACCAGATAAAATATAATGTGTGATCTTAAAGTAAACTCAACTTCGACCGACTACAACAGTAAAATACTACTTTCACATTACATAGTTACTTTACATGTCATACTTAAAGTGCAGTTTGCCAATGTCAAATTGCAGCATTGCGTCTTTTACTCCACTGCTGAAAACCTTCTCTTATGTTCAACATCAATTACTTAATCTTGTTAACATAATCATCATTCATCTCATTACGTGATATGTGACGATAGAAAAAAGTACTTCTTCTATTTTGACTGTTGTGGTCTGGTTTCCCCGTGCTCATTTTCCTACTAATAACTGCACATTTAAATACCAAAAACACAAGTAAATAGGCATGTCTCAGTCACTTGTTGTCATTTATAACAAATAAATGATCTCTATCACACTGTTACATCATTTTAAGTTGGTATTAAAGTCATTAAGTCGGATCAGGATGAGGTTTATACAATGGGACATGTTCTTGTACCGTCCATGTGGTCCACAGTTGTCCATGGTTGTCCCAGCTAAAGAACAATGTCTAGAGAGATTCCTCTGGATGAGGGACACATGCCATGTGGAAGTCCCTGAAGAGGTCACTCCCTAAAGTTGGCCTGTGTTGAAAATCCTCAGCTCTGCTATCTCCTTGTGTGACCGCACAGAGGACATTTACAAGAAAAAGAAAATGGCCTTTTTCCCTCTCTTATCTCATCCTCTCAGAGTAACACATAGTTGACATTAATAGAAAATAAAAAAAGGAAAAAAAGTCTTGAAACAAAGTTGAAGCCTTTGGTTACGTTCCAGAGCACAGGGCAATTTAAGAGCCTGAAATGTGGAATTAGAGAGGATTTGATGCGTTTCAAATTGAACGGAGGGGGACACCGTCAGTGGCGTTTGCACCTTCAGGCATTATTTAAGTAATGTCTTGTGGCACGTTTGAGGCATTGGCAAGGGCATAGAAATGAGGGATTTATGCAGACGCCACTGCAGTTTTATCTCTCTTCTTCAGTCTGAGTGCACGCTCCGCTGAGTGAAAAAACAAGCGGACATACAAGTAGATTCAGATCATACAGAGTCTGTGTTTGAGCTATCTGGATATTCACTTTAAACATCTAAATCAAGCTGTTCTCAACGGACCTCATCCACTCCTTATCGAAACACAGGCAGTGCCAGATAACTTGATTTGCTTAAGGAATGGAGGAGATATTAACAGCACTTGACTACGGCAGTGGCCCCTTCTGTTGTTCGTATTAAACCTATCCAGCACTTCATTATACCTTCACTCTCTGGAGAGCCTCTGCTTACAGTCTCTCTTTATCTCCTCTTTTCTCCCGTGTGTTGCTCCCTCCTTCCCTCTCTCCCTCTACCTCATGATACAAGCATCCTGGTAGCAGACAAGAGCATCATCAACATGCGCGCTGTGCCGGTGTCATGCAGATAGCCTCTGTGTTGGTAATGGAGGGAACAGCGATCGATAGTGAGCAGGCGATGTCTGCAGCTGAAGAGCCTCTGTTTGGCTAGCCCTAATCCTGATGAGTAATGTCGCTGTCATAATAGCAGCGATAATTTAATGCTGACACTTAACTCCGTGATGAATGGCCTGTCGCTGAAACGAGGCCCGAGTCGAGCCGCCCCAAGTTTTGAAATATTAATTTCATTCCAAATTCAGAGACTATGTAGTGGAACGGGCATTAGGAAAGTCCGGAATGATCAGCCAAAGCAGAGGACGAAAAACTAGGCAAGACGTAACAGATGCCATTGTAGATTTTATTTTACGCCACTTGTATACATTTTTTTGTCTCTGTAAGCCATGTTTGTCTCGCGTCATGCACCGGGAACGCTTAGAGGTCAAAAGAGCGAAACCTGAACTTGGAAATTCCGACCACTGACTTTATCTGGAACGCAGCGCGTCGTACAATGAAAGGTGAACGCGTAAGCTGTCCTTGATAACTCTCTCCAATGCAATTGTTTATGTTATGTTATGTTTAATATGCACATCAAACATCCAGTGTGAGGCACTTTCTATTGTTTCTGCATTAACATGCACAGGAACCGCTTTACAGTGCAGAGGAATATTGTTTTATGGTACACAGGCCCGTACTGTGGTCCTAATATTAAAATACACTCACATCTGCGTAAGTTTGAATTGCAGCGCCTAGTTGGGAGTACAAGCACACTTGTATAAACCCCAGGCCCCAGCTATGACCACTTTACAATACACCCCGATTGTTTTGGGAGTTTCTCATTTTTTACTCACCTTTTCTGCAGGCGCTATCAAACACAACTATCAGGTTTGCTGTTCAGGCTGCAGGCTGGAAGCAACAGGCAGAGGTCAGATATCATCTATTCGACCGCCAACAAGTGCCAATCTGTAAGAAGTCACAACATGACGAGTACACAGTTCAACCTGTCATTCCACAATTGCCCTATCTTAATGAGTTTGAGTGTTTAGCTAGGTGTGTGCTCATTAGCACAGGCAGTGGTACAACAAGTGACAAGGGCCTCATCTGTGTACTGCAGCTTATCTCTCTAGCAACATCCTTCAAAGCTGGCTGCATGGGTATCACACGCATGCTCACAAATGCACAAAACCCATATTAAAATCCACCTTAAAAAAACACAATATACAAAAGCTTTTAGTGACATATTAAACATGGACGCAGAACACTGTTTCAACTGTTACTTGGCTTTAAGCACTTTCTTCTTCTTTTTTTAAAAGCTTTTTATATGGTTTTGTCAAAAACAATTTATATGTGCCAGAAGTATTCTTCCTCCTATAATCTTAATTACTGTATCACATAAATGAATTAAAACGATGAAGAAAAGTTTCTGATGAAACACCAACTGCACCATTTAAGAGACAGTTTGTGAAGTCTTATGACTTCCTTTAGGGAGAATAGTAAAAAGAAAAGCGTCAGGCAGCTGGAGACGATGAGTGCTGCAGAGTTTTGTCTTTACTCATATAAATGCTTTTTTTATGCTTTGGGAATGAATATCTCGAGGGAAACTAAATGCCATATACTGACAAAGTACACTATTTGCTAGCAATAATAATGATTGAGTAACAGACACCACATTCGGTTTTGCTTGTCATTAGATGAAGAGTTTTTGTAATGCTGAAAAAGCATATTTTGTGCGCTTCTGTGCTGTATCTCTGCAGTTAATTGCTCACATAATTCTGACAAAAGAAGCTGTGATAATAAATACGGGAAATACGTTTATGGAAATGGTCCTGAAATTCTTCTTCAGTACTATTTCCAGGAACCCAAAAAAGATCAATGCCACAAGGTGATTTTGGATTACATCTTTTGTATTTTTATTTTGTCTTAAGGGATACTTTGACCCTGTATGATTTCCGTCAGTCATACTATAGCAGTGTTTGGAGGATGACATCCCCCATCTCTCCGCACACTAATCCATTTACAGTTGCTTCACGTTGAGATGGTTTTGATACTCAAACTGTTTGCGGGCCACATTGGGACCGTGTGTACAGAAACTTAAATTGATTTGATCCCTAACTCCCTTATCTATAAATGTTTAGCAACAGAGTAGTTTTTTATGATTTATTACTTCAAAGCCATAAAGTCTCTTGTTGACACAAAAGCAAAGGACTCACTTACTTCTTATCCAACGCAGCCTATCTCTGAGGCCACCGCGGCCCGGCCCAGCGCATGCACTTCCTTGCGTGACTCAAAAAGGCATTTTGATTTTGTTGACAGAGGTTGTGGAAGGAAATAATGAAAAAAGATAAAAACTCCAATTATGATTTTTTTTTTTTTCAGGCATAGCATTGCTTCAGTATGACAGATTGTATGATAAATGACACATTTGGAAGTCAGTTGTTGTTGAAGATGTGATGATTTCTTGAGCGGCAAATAAGCAAACTTGACCTTTTTTCCTGAGATGCAATTGTGCCGTCCCCAGTGTCTGTTTTCGATGCAGGAAAAGATATTAAGTGACGGTGCAAAGAAGTACATCTCTAGATATTTTCTTTATCCTAATATTCTAAATGTTACATTATCTCATCATGCAGTCAGGTCTTTGTAGAGTCAACGTTTCCCCATTGCAAGTTGATGCAAAAACTGTCTTCTGCTCTGCTTTGGATTTGTGTACATTGTTTCTGCTGAGACCTTAAGACCAATGTAGCTAAGCTGGAATGGAATAACGCAGCCATTTGACCTTGGGTGGCTTATTTGCTCCAGTGAGACAGCCTAAATATTTACCTGTCATTGTTGATGATACTCCAGGCTTCAATACCCTTAATGGTTTTGATGGAGAAGCAGGGCTTTGCCGCACCAGGGTGATGGAATTGCAAAATTAAGAGCAGTGAATTGGGCTATATCTTTAGGACACTGAGGGCTTAATTCTGTGTCTTATAATACTACTGCCTTGATCTGTAAAAGACTGGAGCAAGATAGAAGAGTAGCGGGGAATTGCAATGGAAAACAATGTGTCAACTGCCGGAGTTTAACCTTGACAAGGTCTGTGCGGTGGCAGTGTAGTATGGGAAACTTCAGGTACAAAACACAACCCATGCTCAGTGTGTTCAAATCCTAAATAACGTACAAACAGATCACCAATGTTAACATGGGGCTGCCGATTAGAGCTGGAGATGTTTAAAGATCTGACCTGGGCTCTTTTCTATTTTCATATCGTCCAATCGTGGTTACTTCTGATCGGTATGGGAGCGGCGGGAGTAGGAGTTTATGGGTTAATAAAAACATTTTTTACTCTTAAAAACTTTATTAGAAGTAGAATTAGTAGTAGTAATAATACAAATATATTTTTAATTTTAATTTGATAATTTATTCTTTACTTATTATTAACGTTAGAATTGAATTTGGATAAAAGAGTTTGAATAATCATCCATCATCTGATGGAGCTTTGAAATCATTTAAATTGTAAGCTTTCTGCAAGCAATACAGTTAAAGTAAAGTGAATACATTTATATATGAACATGAACATTGTTTAAAATATTTAAACTATTAAAACAACAGCTCCCTTTGAAAAACCGTGTGTCTGTGCATGGTGCAACAATATCACAGCATCATTTTGATGAGCAGGCATATGGAGAAAGGAGATGTGGGGTGTCAGATCATGGAAAAGAGACAGCACACGGGTTTGTAGTAAAGAAATGTAAAATTCATTCGCTGTGAGTCACTGCTAATGCAAAGCAAACATTTCCTGCTGCTGCTGCTCCCCATGAAAAACATTCAACTGGCTAAATACGAGTTTTATTTAATTTTATTAGAAGCAGTCACAGGACTCCTTATACTGTATTTGTCACTTAGGTTTCAGCTGACCGTAGTTGTTCATCAAAAACATGTCTCCAAAACAAGACAACAGTAAATTCCAAAACATTTTGACAGTAGATCGGTTTTAATTATTGTAGGAAATAATATGAAGGAAGGAGCAGCCCCAGTGAGCTGTTGGATGAAGAGCTGCGGGCGACAGGCTGCACACCTCTAACTCTTCATCGAGGCTTTACTGTGTCCTGCGCTGAAAAATAACTGTACTGTACACACCATGAAGTGAGATCGAGTTTTCAATTATTTATGACTGACTTCAATTGTTTGGCTTCGCTGTAATAAATCACCAGTTGCTCTTTTGCAATATTTCTGACGTTATGGCTGTCATTAAATGTAATAAACCACACTTGCTGTAACTATGGGTGTTGCCTAAATCTACCAGGACTAACATCTTATAGTTATGAGTTAAGGTAAGATCCTGGTTATGGTTAATAAAAAGGTGAAAGTTAACCCCAACCCTAAATGCAGATCTTTGACCTCTGGTCTCCTGCATGAAAGTCAGAATACACGCTGAAACACCACCTCGACCTCCAACCTCCTTCTTATAAGAAGAACTGGATACAACATTGGAGGCGGGGCCTCAATCATCCCTATGAAAGTTTCTCAGTGGCACAATAATAATTACCCTAATCTTCTGCTTAGAGCAAACACAGGGTTTATTTTAACCCCACCTTCCAACAGCTCAGTCTCAGCTCGCTCATTTGAACGGCTTTTAGTGAATTTTACACCTTAAAGACCTAATGATTTAAATAAGGACTATTTAAGTATTCATACTGGGAAGTTAATTTACCTAAAAAAATGATCTGCTGATTTACAGACATCTATTTCCCAATGTAAGTCTATGGAAAAAAAGTATTTTTGTTTACAATGGCATCACAAGATGGACCTGGAAGTTGTAAAGGTTTGGCCACTACAAACATTGGCTTCAAAAAGCCCGACGCAGTTCCTGGTAGCGTGGCCCAAACACCAACCGGACATAGGACATACTACTCTCTCCATTGAAGCTAAACATTGGCATTGGATGTAAATTATTAAGTGGATAATCGTCAAATATTGGCGATATTCTTGGGATACTGGGCGGCCTGATGTGTAGTCTAATGCCAGCAGGTGCACGACAGCTGATGTCCAACAGGGAAAAGCAATGGTCCTCATGTCCTACCTAGCCTCCTCCTCCTCCTCCTCCTCCTCCTCCTCCTCCTCCTCCTGCTCTTCCTCCACACTCAGCAGGCTCTGAAGTCTCCTGCTTTCAGTCTCATAGCCACGCACCAGAGGGATTGCTGATCCCCATTTCAGATACTGGCCCTCAATCTCTTATCGTTTACAGCTGTCCACCAGTAAACAACAAAACGAAACAAAACAAAAAATGATAGAAATAGATGAAAAGGGGGGGGGGGGGGAAAGTTAAAGGGATAAAGTCCTTTACTCCCTTAGAGGTTCCACTCCCTTGACACAATTGTTGGCCTCCTTATGACGATAGCCATCAAAATCATAACTGTTTACACTGCTGTCACTTCCTTATCCTCACAGCAGAAGTTTTCAATTTCCAGATTGATTTGTTTCAGGGGGCGTTTTATCTCTCAACAAAGAAGGAGGGAGAAAGCTCCGGCTTTTTTCATTAAACTTTTGATTGCTCCTCAAGCCAAAGCTGCTTCCTGGGGAAGGCAGTGAGACAGAAAGGTGAAGACTAAACTGCCCTTCCACTGCTATTACTACATCATGTTATGTAGAATTGGCCACCATGGTCCTCATCCAGATGCACAGCACAACATGGACTATTCCGTGTACCATCTGGCTAATATAATAAGGTAAAGTAATGCATTTTTAACCCTCCCTAATTGGCTAAGTCATTTCATTATTATAAATATTAGGTATGTGTAATGGGGAACACTAATTCCTTTGACTAGACTAAAGATTCCCGCCTTCAAATAAGCATGCTAATCTAATTAGAAAGCTAGCGGAGCCGAACGACTACATTTTCTCATACTTAGCGTTGGAGGGCCGGGGCTTTGTGGAGCAGATGTGCTGTGAAATTAATTTCCTCTGGTGTAACCGGAGACGCTCTTCTCACCGTCTCTCTGTTATGAAATTTCCATTTCACAGATGATAACCTATTATCACTTTATTCAAGGGAAACATGTTAATGGCCAGGAGGAGGATTGAATTATTCATATTTGCTCATTTCTATTCTGCGGCGCGGCCCTGCTCTTTTCATGCACTGAGAGAGGGCTAATGTAAACATGACCAGAATCCTTGTAAATTGGCTTGTAGAGGAGGCTGTTAGCATAGTGCCTGGGGACTGATGCTAGACGGGGATAACAGCTGATATCTGTAAAGTACAGGCTGTGCATGTGCGTGTGTGTGTGTGTGTGTGTGTGTGTGTGTGTGTGTGTGTGTGTGTGTGCCTAAGTGCATGTGTGTGGGTAAGAACGAGAGAAACAGAGTGTGTGTCTGTGTGACAGAGAGTGAATGACTGAATGAGTAAGGGTGTGCACGTGTGGAAATGTGTGTCAACAGTGTAACAGGGATGCTACCAGCTGGTAATGGAAGCTAATTGGACCAGGAAGCAGTTAGCCACACTGCTAAGTGAGTCACATCGTACCCAAGGAATCTGGTTCTGATCTAGATATCAACTTCTGTTACATTTTCCATCTTCACAGCTTCTGATGAAAAAGGTTTAAAGGGATACCTCACCCTGTAAAAGATCATTTGTATATCACTGACTCACCAAGTGTTACCTTGAATTCTTGAGGAAAACTTCGTATCGCATGCCTCCATGGTGAACGAAGAAGCATGAAACAGAGAAAAGTCGGGATGAATTGATATAAATGGGGGCCGCGTTTAACGCCTGAATATTCTCTAAATCCTTATTATTTAAAACACTCATCGAACAAACGTTTATTTCCCCTTCTCAAGCGTGAGGCAGTTTATGCGGAAATGTTTAGAATAGTGACATTTTAGTGAAAATGCATGTTTACAACTGGATAAATTACATTTGGATTATACTGCACGAGTTGTTTGAGAATTTTTAAACATATGTTTTGGTATAAATAAGGTATCTTATTTATTTTCCTCAGCAGTTGGTGTTGGTTGGCTCAAAGTGCTTCAGTATGGCAGGACAGGAAGGAGCTCATTCACAAATAATGAGCCGTCCTGTCCCAGTGACGCGCTGTTAATTCACTAAATAGGTCGGACCTCCTGGGACACGAGTGTTTTGTATGTATACATGTATTGTAAAGCACACAGATAAGCCTAATTTGTATTTATCTGTCGATGTATTTCCGTTTCCTTTCATTTAAAAGTAAAAACATCTGGTTACATTCTCTTTAATGATACGTTTGTCCTCCACTGTATTATATGAGCTCAGAAATGTTTCCTTTTTTCAGCTAGGACTAAGATTTCTTACACAGACGTTACTGTAAAATAATATGTTTATCTGTCTTTTCCCAAATATAATTAGTAGTAGAAGGCTATTTTTTAGTGCTGGGTTACTTTACTTCCATGTCCGGTAAGAAAATAATCTTTCCTGCAGAAATACAATGCAAAAAGTTTGATAAATGGGGCGAAATATAAATATAAATAACACTTTTTTTATCTCCTGTCATCTACACCTACTGCACGTACATCCCATTTTAGCTACACTAAGACACAGAACATATATTTTGTTGAAAGAAAGAAAAAGAACTCCTGTAATTAAGAAGTTTACAACTGCATGTCAAAGACAGAATGATGGTGTCTGTCTGAGCCAAACATTTGGCAAAGCATTTAGTCTGCTTTTCAGCCCAGACTATTTTATGAGAGAAATTAAGGGTAGAAAGAGACATAAGCAGCATGTCTCCCAGAACTTGAATTGAGGTCTGTTCTTACTTTTACAGCCAATAATGAGATTATATTTGAGCTGAAATGTGGCCATCCTCTTTCAGCCATGATAGGAATCATTATAGATGTCTCCCATTCAAATGCATCTTTCCCGTGGGAATCTGCTTTGAGGACATTTACATTGCCTCTGGTTTACATAATGCCTGTGGCGTCATAAGTATTGATTATTAAATCTGTTATAAATAGCATGGCTATGAATACAAAAAAATAAACGTATCAGTTTTTCTCAAATGTTACTGCCATTTGTAACTGGAATACATAATTAATTGTGATGATATTTATAACGTGAGCAGTATAATAATTAGAAGGAAAAAAATATCAATACATAATTAAACCAAAAAAATAATGGTAATAAAAAAACAGATCATGTGTAATTTCCTAACAGGTTCATGCTTATTAAAGGCCACATTCAGATATAAGTAAGAGATATTTTGGTTCAAATAGCAAGATAATATGCATGAGCCACACAATCATATTCACATATTCAATGATCACTAGGTGGCAGTATAGTATACTATAATTGCATATATGCATATTCCTCCGTGTAAGGTCCACTCCAACACTTGTCCTTCAGTCACAGAGAGCTCTTTGATGTGATGTGAGCCTGACATGTTGATGGCTTTTGCCTTCATTGTAGAAAAGATTATAATTTTTACCACTGCGATCATTACACCCATGAAAATATTATATATAATTGGTGCATTACCAAATAAGGGAATGGTTATCACATGCTTTGACTTGCTTTAGAAACATTGTATTGTATTATAAATGTTTCATTTCAATTGTTTGCATAATGGCATGTTTGTCGCCGTGCAGTGAAAACCATATACCTCCAAACTTGGTGATTTTCAATTTTCTTAATTTTAAATAAAACTGAAGAATTAAGTTTGACCCATGTGAAAGAATTACCCATTTAATATCCTGGAAACCAAGCTGTTTTTGGAGATGTAGGATTTTCATAGGACTATGTTGTGTACAGGATTATCTGTCACACGAACATAAGTGGAATCACAAGCGATGGTCTATTCTGGTGGACTTTGACAGCAACACGCTGCATGTGTTATTTGTCCCAATTCATTTTAAATTGACACAAAGGAATAAGAAAAAAGTAAAAAATCATAATTAGGAATTTGGATTAAAATAAATGAAATTAAAAAATAAGGGAGTCAGTAACTTTACACTAATAAAGCCACTCTGACCGCAATCCTTTTTGAGGACTTCTCTATTATACTGCTGCTTAACACAATCCATAGCAATCCAAATCCTTATCAATATCAATTTACTCATATCAATAAAGATCAGGCTCCCTCTGGATCCGTTCTCACTGGCATCTGTCTGACATTGCAGGCCCCTCATCACGCCCAGACAACTCCCCCACCTCCTCACACACACACACACACACACACACACACACACACACACACACACACACACACACACACACACACACACACACACACACGCAAAAAACACAGCAGCCCTTGACTTTGGCGTCAATAAGGCTGACCGTCTTTGTGAGAGTATCGACAGTTATCAAAAAATGCCCTTGATGTAATTTCATGCCTGTCGACACTCATGGGCCATATGCCGAGGATTATGGGATGCCTGCGTGCCGCATAAGTGCAAGGCACCGCAGTGCTGGGGAGGGCCCGGGGCCTTGGTCACTTTATAGGGGCCTTTAATGGCCCTCACTGCCAATGTTAGAGCCTCAATGGCCAAGTACAGCACAGTGTCCACTGGGGGCTACCATCAACCTGAGCAGCCAGGGAGTCCCGCCCCCTCCCGCGTGTAACACTAACTTCTCACATTAAAGCGTCCGCAGTGTCACAGCATATGTCGAGTCTCTGCGTTTGAGGCTTTAATGTCATAAGACTCTCATTTACATTTTCAGAGGTATTCACAAAAGCACAGTGAAACAGAGGGCAGTGAGTGCTCTGGTGAGGCCCTTTTATGTCTGTGTAGTTTCTTTCTTTCAAAGTGTCATTGAGGATGGAGACGGTACAGCCCAAGTCTGATTGTACCAGTGTTTATGCTGCCACACACAGTTTGGAAAGGCTTCTGAGGTTTAGCACTTCTACTGTAATTTAAGCTTCATAACGTGATGTACGCATTTCCATTTTTTTAAAGCTTTTTGGAAATCTTTGCTATTCCAAATTCATCATCCCTGTAGTTCTGAAGTACAAATACAAGTGAGATAAGAACAAAATGAATTGGATTGTATTGCTTATTTCTATAAAAAAATCTACCTGGGTTTGATCCAGTATGAAAATAATGGATATTCAAATTTTATATAATGTTTTCTATGTTTAACCTTTTTTCCTTAGGGTTCATTTTCTTCCAGATAAACGGAATAATTAAATCTTTCTTTATGAATTGAGAAACTTCTCCGACTTCTTAAACTGAATAAAACATTTTGTTTTCAGAGGGCAAAAGGTTAAGGTGGACGACAATGATATGAACCTTTCCTGTCATCTCTCTACTGTATTATATCTAATAAAGGCATAATTTAAAAACCCATTGGATTGTCTAAACAGTGCATTGTCACAAAGCTAAAAACAGGTGTGTTTTTCTTACTTTTTGAAAAGTTGACGTTTCGGAGATAAATGATTCTCACAGGGAGGCGGTGTTGTACAAATCCCATGACATTCCTGCCCTGATCTGTGAGTGTTGTTTTAAATTACAAATGAACACACTCGGTTTCAAGAGCTGCACAAGTATGCACATTATTTCTCATAAATCCTGAATTTATAATCCTTTTTGGCATATTTCATATTTGGTAACAGATACAATGTGGCTCGAGCGTTGAGGACTTTGAAAGTGTCCACAGGCTGTATCAGTGCTACAAGATACATACAGCATTGTATGTGTTTCACAACACAAACTAAACACTTTTCCAATGATTTTTGTATGTTTGCATCCTTTCGTTAACTTCAATTTTAATCAACCCCCCCCCCTCCTCTCCCCCCTCCTCCTTTTCTGTCTTTCTGCACTGCTTTGGTTTACTGCTGCCGAAGCGCCTTAGCTGTTTTGTAAGCATGTGCACATCCTGATCTCTCATAATATTAGTTAAAATCAATGTGCTGCTTTTTTAATTATTGCTCATGGTACAAAGCGGGGAAGGCTCATTTAAGGGGGGATCGATATGGGAGAGCGATTGGTAGACGGTGGAGCTGTACATCAGGCGGCTTGATGTGAAAATCATTGGGGCCTGTGCAGGCTGTGGCTTGCGCTGATCATCCTGGTTAGCCCCCCAGCTGGCTGCAGGGCCTGGGTAATGGGTGAACCCTCCGTGAACCAGCATCCTTAGCCTCCACGGCACCCCTCAGAGAAGCACGCAGTCTCACACCGCCCCAGCCGCTGCGCGGGCCAGGAATAACACATCATAAACAAAAAAAGTCAGGCAGAAAATCCCGGTGCATTTCTTATTCTCTTCATCTCTCCATTGATTATCTGTGTCTGGGATTATTCTCTTTTTATTTGTCCTGTTCCCTTGCTTGTGCTACTCTTTTCCCCATCCCTAGATACACCAGTGCATTGTTCCTCCATGTGCACTTCTATTATCTCTACTATCTGTCCCCCTGACCGCGACCAGGCCTGACTGGAGGCTTGCGTTACTGTGCTCTGTGGGCTTTAAAGAGGTTAATAACTTGGGCCTGCGGACATTATTTAAGGTTGGCCAGAGGAGATGTAACGCTCCCCTGTTTCTGTTGCTTTAGATCCACCTTTGACCCCTGGAATCGTCCCTCCCTCCCAACATGACAAACACATCCATATATCCACTAACATCCCACTCTCTCCTTTGCTTCTTTCTTCACACTTACCGTACTCTCCTCCTTCCTCAGATTTTTTACAAAGTCCAATTCAGATCCTCTTTATCATGCAGTTTGGCCCCTCCGGCGCTAAACTGATACAAATGACGTTAATCTGGAAAAGTGTGAACGGCAGCGTTTCACGGCCTCTTACTGTTATTTGTCACCATTTATTGCTCCAAAATGGCTCCATTTTGCACAGAGATAAAAAAAAGAAGAAGTTAAAAGCCCAAATAATTGTTTTCATCATTAGGTCACTTCGCATTTATCATGCAGTTTGTATATCAGCGTCCGGTGGATGATTTATACGGGCTCTTCTGCAACCAATAGGATCCCACTATGAGGGTATCAATCCCTATAAGCACTGATCCAATGTACAATCAGCATCTGGGAAAGCTGGGTTGCACATTCAATGTTCCCAAACGGACGAAAAGAGAAAAAAAAGAATCTCCTTTTTCCTCATTTTACTTAACTCAAGCCACTTGAAATAAGGTTACTAAAGTAAGCTGCAGTTCAAAATAAAACCATTGAAAACCCTCATGGTATAACAGAAATGGAAGATTTATGACATTCTTTGTTTTAATGTGTATTTTCTCTTCTTCCGGTGGTAAAAAATATAATTCATGTACTTAAAAAAACACATTAGTAAGCCTTAAAATGCATTTTGACAGCAGCTTAAGGCACTTCTGCAATCACTTAAATCAAATGCACATATTTTGACAAGCTACCAGTACATAATATGTCCAATTAGAATTTAATACTGGTTAGACACAGTGACCCTTCCCTCTATATCACATCCTGAAACACTAATGTAATGGTTGTTTCTCATTTGGCCGCTGTTTTTCAGATGATCGTTATATATCATCTGCATTATTCACATGCTTACATACGCACTGCGCTCACACACTCATTCACTCACACTGAAGGGAAATGCTTATTCTGGGCATCAATCATTCATCCATAAGACCAGTTCATTTACTAATTAAAAAAAAGAAAGCAAAATTGACAAAGCCCTAAATACTTTATCACAAGTTTTGACCAGCGACTGACAATACAACCTATGGCGAGATATCAATCAGGCCCATGCAAATAGCTTTTATGAACCAGCCTTTTTTTTCTTCTGATCACCAAGGTAATTTATTTTGTCTTTAATTCCCCCTCTTAGCACAATGTATTCAATCATTCAGATCGTCTTGTATAGTGCATTTGCATCTCTTCCTCTCGTGATGACAAAGCACGTGAAATAAATAAGAAAAGTTCAGATCTGAGCAGATATCAATAAATTACATGCATGCTTACTTTTCCTCGTGCTTGTCAATGTTGATGCCTGTCAATTTCAAAAGGGTCCATGTGCTTTATTCTAATGAAAGAGGCGGAGAGCGCTACACTCTTTCATTTGGCTGAAAATGCTCTGTTCAGCCAGATTTAAGATGATATGATGCCTTTGGTTATGGACCGTGATTAATGTCAAGGACATCCGAGTTCGTCTAAATATAGATGATCTGCATCTGTCTTCAGCGATGCTGAGTCGGCACCATGCAGAGATCACACACAGATAAATATCACCCTGGTGCCAATAATAACACGGAAGAAGTAGCACAAACTTGAAGTATCTGGCTTGAGAGGGACGGATAAGAGGCGCAGGAACACTGCCTTACAAAGGCAGAGAGCAGTAACTACAGTCAAGTTGAGAAAAAAGGGTCTGACGTTTTAACACTCTTAGCTAAAATGTAAAACATACAAGATATACATACTTGACAATGATGATGATGATAATTAGTTATTGTCACAGACGTAACATAAAACTTAAAAAGACATTTAGTAGCTGCACTTTGTGTTTCGACAATCTTAAGGGTTTAGGGAAAAAGACACAAAAACATGTTTCTTTGGCAGCTTTCGTGTCCATTTGAACTTATGTGCATGTTTAAATAATTCCTCTTCAAAAAGATACATTTACAGTTGTGACTTAAAGGTCGTTTGAACTCATGACAGTCAGAGGCTTCACTGGCAACTGCGACTCTGCTAAGCTAGGCTAGTTATCTTTTAGCAGGACGAGCATAGGCGCAGTTTGGGGTTGGGGGGGTTCAGAGGGAATTTAATGTCTACAACAGAGGTTCTGTTTACATGAAAATTAATAATCAGATTATGGACAGGTGCATTTCTCTCCCCACTTACAATCCTCACATCTGAAAAGCCCCCTGAACCAACGCAAACTGCGCCTATAAGGACTAGCTTTTCTGATATTTTGTCTAATTTGTGATTAGATTCAGCTAATTTCATTCATGTAGTTTAACAAACCCAATTCCTAAGATGTTGGAGCATCAAACGTGACACAGGAATCACAGGAAACAGTGGGGATATTAGCTTAGGCTAAAGCTATTTCATCAGTTAGCCAGCAAGAAGTCACAGCAGTTTGTTTTTTTACCTAATACATATATGGTACACTGTAACGCACGTCAAAGAGTTAGATTTTTAAAGGGGACATATACATGTTCATATACATTTGGGTATCTGGAGTGCCTATCAACCCACAAAGTGTGAAATAAGATTCAACAATCCTTTCAGATTTCGCTCCCCTTCCTATGTCACATGCAATTTCATTAAAATATACCGCCCACCATTTGAGCATCTCCACCCATGGCTTGAGAACTACCTTTGTAAAGGTGCACCGTATTTTTCTCACAAGCCAATCAGAGCAGCCTGGACTTTTTTGGGAGGGGGGGCTTAAAGAAACAGCCGTTAAAACTGAGTGTTTCATGCCGAGGGGGAATAAAGGTATATTCAGACAGTATGAGGAAAAATGTTGTGTTTTTTGAACATTAAAGCTTGTAAACATGTTCTAGCAGAAACACAAAAATACAAATATGAACCTGAAAATGAACAGCCCCCTTTAAATACATTTCGAAATATATATATTTGTTTGGCTTTGTTGTGGAAATGGGAAATTAAATATATTTTATAATATTTAATAGTTTATTGATGTTGATATTGAAGTTTATTATGAGTCATTTCTATACTTGCCGAAGGTTTGTCTGGCACCTCAGAGATGCAATCCTTGTGTTTCTGTGTTTGGTTGATGTATTTGCTTCCTAAGAAGGGGATCAGCCCATTTAAACAGCTAATGTCAATATTTACAGAAAATAATAAGTTATATTATTTATTATATAAATAGCCTCAAAGAGGTTTTGTGATTTAACCTAATTGTTGAACACAGTTTATTCTCCATTTCACCGGTATCCAATCAGTGTCAAAAGTGAAAGTAATCATTATGTCACTGTGATATTGTTAAATTATTTGATCATTATTATTGATGATCCAATAAGAAGTGCTTTAATGTTGTATTTAGTAATCTTGCTTTATAGTTTAATCTATAACAATGCTTCATAGTATACACTGATCATGTGTTTTGTTTGTAAAAACTTAATCTAAAAACTTAAGTACTTGAGTAAATGTAACTTTGGATACATATGTAAAATAATGTTCTAACCCATCAACTATTTCAATATTTTAAACAAGTAGGAAAATCACATTTCAGCCTGTCCTTGTCAGCTGGATTCTAATAAAATCATGTGATTTATAGCATTCACATTAGATTAAATGTCTTGACATAGACATGTGGTGAAAGCTTAAAAATATAGGTTCCCAGCAGTGATATGTTTCATGACGTATCTAAACAAACATTGCATGTTGACACTATATCATCATGTAACTGCCCCCCCTGCAGAAAACACAGTGAAAACCCCAGATCCACAGCTGCTTTCATCCAGATTGAGTCAAGTTTCTCTTTGAAGGGAGAATGTAAATGTGTCATTTACACCTGTCTTGTCTTTTATCATGATAAAGCAGTTCATACTCCGGGAAAAGGGAAAAGAGAAATGCAAGCAGTAGCTTCATTCATCGCCTGTCCTGTTTCATTCACACGCTTGTGATTCTCTATCATGCTCCTCTCAGCAGCCCGTCAAGAGGCCAGCTTGCATTGAAACAAATCTCTCATATTCTGCTTTTGGATTTCATTCTTTCTCCCTGTCGTCTCTCCTATTAGCTTATTCATTCTTCACATGTGACTGCCAGCCTGTTAAGGTCATATTAAACCAAAGCAATCCACTTTAAATGGTTATCTACGACGCGCATTAAAAAGCTCTTTGCTGCCCTTTAAATATTGTGATTGGGTTATAGGGGGGTCGCTGTTTCGGAGCGCTGATCGCTCTCCCAGGAGCCCGCTTCAGAATATAAATTGAGTAATATTATAAAGGCGGGCACTCCAGAAGGACTGGGTAATGAATAGGATTCATGATCTGAGGAGGAACAGGAGGTCATGCAATGAAGTGAAATACTCTAATAACTCCAATCCAAACCCACTCAGATGATGATACATTAACTGAGAGACCCTTGTATTCCTGTTTTTTTCTCTCTTGCGTCGGACTATATGAGCTTTACATCTATTCCGAAGCACTTGCTTTGAAAAAAAGAAAGAAAAAAAAAACCTGATCCCGGTGGTAATGGTTATTTAAAGTTCTTGTTTTGACTTTACATCAAGGCCACCTGCAACGGTGGAAGAGGGTCACATCAAATCTGTGCAAATCTTGTAATCTTCTGGGAAGAAATTAATAAAAAAAAGCAGATTTGTATTTTATTACAATTTCATGATCTTCTGCAAATGTCTCAAGAAATGTACCGGGCAGATCAGACCGACAGATTACTCCCACTGAAGACCTAAATACAAGATTTTATTTTAATCCCCCCGCGATTATGATATTTTTTTTTCTGAAAGGATTCATCATCTTACATAGTAATCTTTGTGTATTTGAGGTGGCCCATGGATAGTTTTGCATGTTATCCCTTCAGATCAAGACAAATCTGGTAGATGCTATCATTGGCTTTACGCCTCTCTGTATCTGACCTATCTCGCTTGTACCTGAGGATGACTGATTACATGTTATTTAACTGTGCCCGACTTGGATTGACATTAAAGCTTTACTCCTTAGTCATAATTTATCAAAAGGAACAATAGGGCAATACTCAGAGAGCCTATGAGTGGCTCTCTGGATTTCTTTACATATAACAAGCTGGCGCAGTACTGAAATACATGGAGCGGCATTACGTAAGGTAACTGTATACCTTAACAGTTACCAAAAAAAAAGCACGTAATCAGATTACGGATATACTGTATCTGATAACAATGAGAGTCTTAAAACACATTTTTAGATAAAGGGGAAAAGGAAGAAAAACATCACAGCACACTTCAATGTATTCCAAAACATGGTGGTTTGCGTACTTTCGAGTCCATTAAGATTTGCAGAGGGGCATCCCAGCTTGATAAAACACTTCGTAGGAAATTAGCAAACCGCTCCAAATTTCTGGTCCTGCAAATAATACACAACAAACTGGGAAATTTGCATGTAGGTTAATATAATTCATTTAATATGGGTGCTGCTGCTGCTCCAAAAATCTAATCTGAGTGGAAGGTACATCCTGCACTGTACTGTGATACAGCATTTTTCTTTCCTTTTGTCATTATTTGCATATCTGGTATTGAGGTAATCCAAAGTAACAGAAAGTAAGTTACCTCACTTTAATAATGTGATGCTTGGATCAGGTTAATGGCTACATTTTTTAACAAGTATAAGTAGTTGTATCGAAATATAATTTTAAGGTGACAATAGTAAGTTATGATATTCTGTTTTTCCGCCCTTCGATCGAAGATCTGCAGAGCCACAGAGCCACAGAGCCACAGATTCAAACATTTACTGTTATATCATGCTTTTAATAGAAGCCAGTGGGCTTTCTCTCTGTCAGTGGATCTTGATGGAGTGTATAGGAGTGCTGGAATGAGTCGGGCTTCTTGCAATCAGGCACAGGGAAAATGGTTAATTCCACTTGTGATGACACCAGCTCGGCAAGCACAACAGTTTTCAAGTGCTGACACTGACCAGTAATGACTGAACGAATGGATAGAGAATAGAGAAGGTGTGTGTGTGTGTGTGTGGAGGGGGGGATGGACAGAGAAAGGGCTAAGAAAGCATAGAGGAGTCAGTAAAAGAGACACTAGTAAAGTATGAGAGAGAGAGAAAGAGGGAGTGAGAGAGACACAGCTGCTTCTGCACAATCGCTTTTCAGCATCTACAGTCCCAGGCCAAAATGCCATTAATGCAAGTGTCAGAGGAGTGAGTGGAATCAGGCACCACACGACGGCTTTGAGTGGCTTGAGAAGAAAATGCCCAGGATTCTTTGGGGACGGGCCTGTCCTAGACGGCCGTCCATTCTTTGGTTGCCTTTTGTGGCACTGCCTCTCTGACCATCCTCTCTCTTTTATTTTCTGCAAAGATTAAATTGCACATGATCTCTAATGTCTCCGGACCCTCCACTTGTCGTAGGTCGACGACCTCCACGCGGCTGGGATAATAGATACATCCTCTGTTTGTCTTCTGGTAAAACGCTCGTCCGCCACAGTCCAGTAACCCGCCATTGTCACACAGTCCGAAGCAATTAAGTAAAATGGTGGATAAAGCCTTGGTGCGTCCTTCCAATATTTATTACATCCTCTATGTGAAAAGAGCTATTTAGTCGCTGTATCTAAAATGATCACTAATGCAATTACAAGTGCATTTAGAATACACATTAAGGGTAATCGTCACCCCTTAGAGAAGACCCCAATGCTCCAACGAGAGGAGATAACACACAAAAGTTACAAAGAATGTTACAGGTTTCTGAATAACAAAGAATACATCCATTATATCTACCATTTGAGGGAGAAATGCATGTTAAGGCTGGTTCGGGTCAGCATTTCTTGGTAATCTGTACAATGCTTGACTATTTATTTCCCACATTTCAGCCAAAGCTCATCATTGAGGTGTGTGCACTCATCACACAGCATGAGCAGCACAGTCACATCTTTTTCTTTAGACTTCGTGCTGCTGATCTTTGAGTTTTCGTACGTGGCCTTTTCTTTTCTTTGTCAGCTCAGACATGCTGGCTAAAACTCTCTTTTTGTCTGTATTTCAAACAAAATCTGAAACACAAAACATACTCTTGATATATGTTGCGGGTCAGCTGTCAGGAAGTCAGGCTTGTGTGATGAGATAGTAAAGAGTTTGAAATGTTTAAACCTAAAGCCTCATGAAAGTGGAGCTGAAAATAGGAGTGGTGATTCAAACCGGAAAAGTGCTCTTGTCAACATCAAGCCTTTGGTTGCAACAGATGTAGTTAACTATATAGCCACAAAAGACTTAATTAAAACCCATACAGTAGATGTGTGCTGTGTTTGTGGAAAAAATTAACAACATTTTACGAGATAATCTTTTCCATAAGACTGGACAGGACATAAGCCGTAAGAGTGTGTGGCCTTTGCTTCAGTCACAGCGCAGCTACTGTAAATCTAATGTGAGGAAGGCTTTCTTCACAACAACATGAACACACAACAGTGTGGTTGTACACTGGAGGGTAAAATCACAGGGAAAGGAGGAAGTTGGGTTTTGGAATGAAAGCTTGTGGGCATGTAAGCAGTGAATATTGTCATCAACCTCTCAACAGTCCAAACTAGTTGTCTCCATACAGTACATGGATGTTCAGACCTGCATATCTGGTGAAAGAAGTGAAAAAGTATCATTCTCCCAAAGAAGAACATTTCAGTGATCTTGATGCACAAATGAGGCCTTTTGGAACGTTTTGAGATTTTGAGGTTTTATTGCATAATAATATACATTATATTACTGGATTCTAATTATTGATGCTTTAATGTGTTCATCACGCCGCGAAGGTGGTCATCTTTGATCTCCGTGTTGAGCAGAGCCTGGTCTGCTACATGATAGCTTAGCACTGAGGCTGTAGGTAAAGGAAGTTTTGGAGATGTTTAAAGCCTCTTTTGTGATCATTTGTGTTTTGAGGGAGCTTTGCTGTGTAGCAACATCAATTAAATAGGTGGCCTAATCTAACTAATGATTTATTGATACAGTGTACCCAACACTTTTAACAAGGATGCTCATGTTGATTTATTTTGTGTTGGTTACTTTCGCACAGATTTTGCACGACTGCACAACAAACAGCCATCAAGCTTTTTATGAACTAGCCATATCGTAAGTTGGATGAAGTGTTTCAATGAAATGTTGCAAAAAGACATCAATCTACTGCAGACTGTGACTTTGAGCCAGCTAGCAGACTACAAGTTGACGTTTCACAGAGGCAAGGTTACAGTGCAGTGCAAATTCCATCATCCAGCACTGAAACATTGACTCCTGTTTGTCTGTAGCCTGGACTAAGTCTCTGAAACCTACTTCCCTCTTTGAGAACCAGTCTGCTGCTGACAGCTTGGAGCCAGTCCCTCTACCCCCCCCCCTCTCTTCCTCTCTCTCCCTCTCTCTCTTCCTCTCTCTCTTAATTGACTTCCCAGTTTGATAACACATGGCTGTCTGATTGGAGCCGGGCTGTCTCGCTGATGCTCAGAGGAACGTGCCTCTTCAATAGCAGATCAATTAGTCTATTAAGATAACCAGGGACATAGGTCCTCTATCCTGGATCCAATTTGAAAAGGGTCCAATGTTGTAGTCATTGTTCTTGAAAGAATATCCAGTTTGTCATACTTGACCTGTAAGCTGTATCTGTGTATAGATTGCTTTTTAAAATATTATAATTATCTAATGTCTTAAACATAGATTTTCATGTAGTGTAGATGTGTAGTTATCTGTAAAGTAAGCATTATCAAGATGAAATTAAGAGTTACCTCGGCTTAATGATTTGTTTCAACATTTTTTGTTGGTATATATAGTCTCTGATCGTGCATAAATGCTTTGTGATACGAACAGATGGCAGGTCTCTTATTATTTTGTATGCGAGTGATTCATCTTGAGCCATGCCAGGTGGCTCGAATATTCATTTCATTTTGATAATTCCACAGATTACTCCGAGCAATCTTAAAGCCTCACCCGGCAAGATTTATATGTAAAAATACTTTCTTATCAGCCTAAATAACAAAGTGGGGTAAGGAACAGAGAAGAGTGTCCCTGAAGATTTACTCAATTTGCGCAAATTTATTTCCAATGTCAGTATGATCAATGCTATTTGGTGGCTCTTGCATACAAAGCTGCCTTTTGCAGCAGATTGCTATTCAAATGTGTATTTAGAGATGAGCAAAGCCAACAAACTGTTGATATAAAGTGTAGGGTTGCTGGTTGAATGCATATGAAATGGGAGTAGCCACCATAAAAGTCACCGTCTGGTTTGTGGACTACTGTTTTTTTTGAAGCCTCAAGTTTGAAATTGTTGACTTTTGGAGCAAGAAGTGACCATATTTGGACAAGAGAGTAGAGCCAGGTACAGTTAGCATAGCAAATTTTACGTACCAGCTAAAGATAGATACCAGCTAGTGTTAGCTTGGTTAGCAAAGTATATCCAAATCCAAAATGTACTTACCAGGAAAAATGTAGAGCAGACTCTTTGTAGGGACTTTTAATACAGCTGAACGCTGAACAATGCTGTGGTAGCGATGCCATGATAGTGTCTATTTTACTCTAAATGGGACCATAATTTACAAAGTGAACATCGTACTGTATTAAAGAATACTTGTAACTAGTGATTGAGACTATGAACTCATGGTCTCAATCGCTAGTTTCAAGTCTAGACTTCTACACAATTGAACTTATTTTTGCAGTGGAGTCACCCCTGCTGGCAATTAGAAAGAATGCAATTTTAAGGCACTTCTGCATTGGCTTCACTCTTCAGACCTGGAGGTTGCCCCTTGGGTTAAGGACATCTGATAGAGGAAAAGTGAGTTTTCCTCTTCGCAGTGTCACAAGCAGAGGTCCATGCAATAACCAGGGAAAATAACAGGTCAACTGACACCGCATCATTGCATCAGCTCCACAGATCAGGTTTCCCACCTCTGCCCATTGAGGTACATCCAGCAATTGTGTCTATCGCAAGCAACTTTTATAGAGGCTCACGGAAGCCTCCAAGCCCAGAGGTCAGGGGCCAATGTGCTGATGGATTATGGGGTTTCACCGTGCCTGGTGCTGCTGACAGGCTTTATTGGTTGGGAGGATGAGCTTGTAACCCTTTATATAATTATTGTATTAAGGCCAGTGTGCCCCTGCCTTGGCACTTGTTCCTGGATCAATGTGGAGATAATTTCTGAAATGAATAGTTAGTATCGATCACCTCCCTCAATGATGCCTTATCAGCCTCTCGGACAGGTCTCCGTAGATTATTGCGCCATTGTCATTTATAGCCTCTGTCATAGAATTTTTTTGAAGCAGGCCTGGTTCAAACAAAGACAATTCAATTTGCAATGGATTTCGTTCTGTGTTTTTTTCCCACCTCTTCTCCACTCTGCGGTTCACAATAAGCAATAAATCACAATCGTTTGTGTTTTTATCTCCTTCTTTCCTTCGTTGTTCGTCTGACACCCCAGCATTGGGCTGGTCTCTGTGGACAGGGGGAGGAAGGTGGAAGAGGAGGGCGATCGTCAGCACTTGAACTCTGGCTGAGGGATTGTGTGAGCTTTGGTTCAGACAAACCAATGACCTTCAGGCCTGGTGTTTGTAGAGGAGGGAACTTAGTATTTTTGTTATTTATTGCTCTCTTTGTGTGGCCTTAATATACAGCCGGGAGTATGGACATGGAGACTTGAACATCACTTTATGAGCTTCTTCAATTAATTGTGCAATTTTTACTTTTAAAATCCAAGCACAATACACACACTAGACTAAAAGACATGGCTGAGATGGTGTCCGGAGCATGCAAACTAGTTTACCATTTAAAGACGCCGCTCCGCCCTAGGTGTGTTTGTGTGTTTATTCATCCAGTAGCCTCTTTGTTTGAGCAAGGCGAGCCCCCCGGTGTCATGTTTGTACTTTCCCCTCTTGCCTTCTAAACTGTGAATGACAAGATGTATCCATCAGAGGGGCTGTAGCTCGATTTCAATAGCAGCTCAGGGGGAATCATTCAGAGAAATGTAATTTACTCACTATTGGTCAGTTTGACCCCCGACCTCAATCACTTGACACTGTTACCATAGAAACCATTGAAAAAGAACAAGAAGAGTCAGATAGCATCATTTCAGTTGCTCATCCAATACACACTGTCCAACAAAAAAAAGGAAAAAAAAGCGTGGGTGGTAGGTAAAGGTAAAAAAAATGTAAAAGCAGATGAAAGAGAAACAAATAAACCAGAACAAACTGGATTTACACCACATCCAGGATACGTGGGTTCGTTAGACTGAGCGCTCTTGATTATTACATAATTATATCAACACTGCTATTTGTCATAACTGTCAGACACAGTCATTTTTTCCATGCTACTGACAGATTAATTACACCCAATTATTTCAGAAGTGTTCTCATACTAATTAGTCATACAGTTACACAGCGCTAATAGCTCAGGGATCAAAGAAAACAAATGACTATCATACATCATTTCAATTAACCAGCATGATGGATTAATTAATACTCTGTCATTTTTATGCCCTGGGTGGTAGGATATGATGAGGGATGATCGGAGGATGATTTTCAGTTCAGTAATGGGGGTGAATCCAAGAGCATCGGTGTGTTTTGTAAACAGTTGCTGTTCAAAATATGAATTGCATAAATATGCCTTCATTGGTTGAAATGTAAGGAACAATTCAGGTATGTGGGGCTCCTATTCTTTCCTCTTCATATATATTTTTTGTAATCCCGTGTTTATTTATTTGTAAATTTTACGAAAAAAGATTAAGAATTTTTTTTTTTATAATTTTATATGATGGAATTTTGTCATGCTGGCATTAAGGGCGTCCTTTCCATACGCATAACAACGCGGTATGGTAACACCTCAGTACAAGACAGGGAAAACTTGGTCAAAATGATGCAAACTGCGTCAAAGGTCAGGAGCTGCCATTGCTTGCTGACACTGACAGCATTAAAGCCTTCACACAATGGGGGGCATGAAGAATAAACAAAACGAAAATGCTTGCCTGCAAATATTTCGCATCAGAACTGTTCATACCAGTACCGTTGCGAATTTGCGATTTGTTTTATAATTGTTCAATACAATTCTCGAACAGATTTGCGCACGCACATTCTTCCTAAAATAATGATGGATTCAACATCATTCTCTATTTTATTGAGATTCCTTTAAGCGAAAGAGTGGATGTGAGTTGCCCCTGGTAAACAGTTAGACAGTGTATATGTCTAGGGCTTTTATTGTGAAAGGTAAGAACAGAAGTAGTGGATCTTCTACAGTATGCCTTTGTCAAGTTCGAAGGGAGTGATACAGTTTGTCTTGGTTTGTTCCGCACAATGTGATTTGTTGTTGCCTCTTTTCGTGGTGCGAAAGCTCAGAATAATCGTCCTCATTCATTCAATAATTATGCCGCTTTTTCACTGAGTAATATTTAGTATTTAGGACAAAAACAACAGCCCGAAAAAAAATATTGACGAGCAAATTAATCGCATGAAATAAGAGCCGTGGTGTGTAAATGCCTTTAGGCTGTGAAAAAAAGAGAGCAGTATCGTTCCCTCACCCCTTTAATCATCTTGTTAACCTTTTCCCTTCTTTTAAATGACTGAAAAGTGTTAGAAGTAAGGCTAGTTGCAACGTTTAACTCCCATATCACCAACATACTATTATTATCTTTGTCCGTAAGCAACCCTGTCTGCTAGAAATGACATTTATATACAACTAATTTGCAACAGTAAATGCATTTTTAATAAAATGTAATGCCAGCTGGATTTTAACCTCATCATTTTACCAACAGCACCTCTACAGCGTGTTTCACTTCGCGATAACATCATACTGTAGCTTATACGTCTGCCTCCATCTGTGACTGACCAATATTCTCATTAGCACCTTTTCAACCAAAACAGAATGATTTAGTCCACAACAGTTTAGGTCAGCGCTGACCAACTGTTTGGGGGAGACCCTCCATCAGTCTCTGCAGCTGAACATTCATCATCAGAGGACAGGACACAGACTTTTTACTCCACTTGTCAATGATGCTGGATTTTTCTGAGCTCAGGTCTTTTTTACCAAACACAACTCAAAAAACAAATTGCCAGCGGGTGCACATTTTTGATATATGTGTCTATATTCCCTCCAAACTTAACGGTCCATACAGAGGATTGAATTTAGGATCCATAGCTTTAAATCTCTCTTGCTGCACTGGAACCCAGACGAAGCCCCATCTCTCCTTCAGCTTGCTCTCATGCCTTGTTGACCCGCAGTGATCAGACAATATATGTACATTGTTGACCTTGCTAATGAAAGTTTGACATTGATTTCTAAATAGGCCATCATTGTGTTTTACTGTAAAGCCTGATGTGGCTGCTCTCATCCAGGGTTTGAGGCTGCAGGCAACAGTTTTCCACTGCCTAATCCAACTCAATATGGCAGACACACTCACTCTTCATTTAAACAAACAAAAGCAGCACATAATGATCAGGCCTGCCATTATGGCCGATTGATCTGATCTGGTCCAGGGCGCTGTGGATTTATTTTCTTTTATGCCCATATAGATGTGTGTCACAGCCTCAATATGCATCACAAGCGTGTGTGTGTGTGTGTCAGTCCCTATCCAAACAAATGGATGGCGGTTTGAGCCAGAGAGCCTGGAGCAATGGTCGTCCTTTAATCGCCATTTACTGGCGGAATCATTAATTTCTAATTCCCCTATTATTTGTCACCCCCACTATCCCCTCCCTTCTGTCTCATGCTTGTGTCAATGCCAGGACCCGTCAGTATCATCAGACTACAGGACGTACCATAGACAGCTCTCCATCTACTTCAGATAACTCGTGTTGTCCATTTTTTATGAAGGCTAAATAAAAAAGTCAGTGTTTATTATGTTAAACATTATGGCTTGTCATGTAGTGATCAATTACAAGGGTAAAGTCTGACCAAAGATCAGTGATCATCATGTACACGTGTAACTACCACTGCTCACTAAAGCACTAAAGTGATTAATTTACTGTTTTATTTCTTTAAAAATAACCCTATAATTATATACCTTAATTGATAAACATGAATACCAGTATTTCACCAAGATGTTTACCATAAGTACATGTAATAAATGATCTACCTGAACATGTAGAGAACCTGTTTAGTTTGGGTGACCACACTGTCTGTACATGCAGAATATTTGTTCATGTCACAAATCTAAAATAACGTAAACCTTTTTATGAACTGTAACCACAATCTTCCCCTAACAATAATCAAGAGTTTTAGCTCCCTAAAATAATCAAATAGTTAAAACTCTGTTGTAGTTTTTGTAATTCAACATCTCCAGCTGAACAATATCATTTTAAAACATTTTAATGGTAATTTTAAAGACAATGTCAAGTAGTGTCAGACAAGAACATTGTATTGGACGATTCAAATTGACAAAAACCTGGATCACTTTCATCACGAGAGATACATTCAAGGTCTCCACCCCCTAACTTTGCACCTCACCAGATAAAGGGCACACTGATTACTGGCACATATCTGTCATGAGATGAAGCAGAACACACAGTATGTTACTGTACAATACAAAATCCACTGGAGAGCAACCTCTGCAGTACATGTCAATTCATTGTAATCAAGCACAGTGGACATGAATATACAGAGGAATGTACAAGGAACTCAGAGTGTGAGAAATGTTATAATTGCATTCTGGCAATCAGGAGACACTTTGAAAATGCATAAACATCAAAATGCTTTTTGTTTATGATTAAATTAGGGGCCTTTGAAATGAATTCCATCACTTAACTTCCAGTCAAAGGGGATTATTGAGCTTTATGATGCAGCCAATGGATGGGGCTGTTGGGGTTTTTGCACACTGCTCTTTTGTTTGCTTGTAAATGAGCTGCATCAAATTCAATGACCACAGAAGCCATTAACAATGGACACATTGGATGAGATCCATAATGCAAACATACAGACTTTCATCTCAAAATCAGAGGATGCAACACTGGCTGAGGCACTGAAATGCAAAATAAATAAGTTAAGTAATTCATCTATTATTGCTGATTATCAAATGCAATTAAACACAATTATGATTTTTTTGCACATATGAATGACATTTTACCTATCATCACTGTCAAGATAATTCTCTGCAGGGATTGTGACCTTCTTGTATAGATTTCACTAAGCCAGGTAAGTGCTTTGCATGTAGACATTCTCTATTGGACCTGTCGTTGGCATCAGAATCCCAGTAGTTGCAATTACTCGCTGATCATCGCCACAAGCCAGATAATAATTAGAGGTTGACAAAATTCAGGGCCAGGTTGGAGAGCTATTGATTTCTCCATGTTCCCTCTTTGGAAGGATCAAGAAAATAAGACATGAAATTTACTGTCTTCATAAAAGTTTTAGTAAATCAGGCCATTTGGAAGGGCTATCGACAGTTTTTTCATTACCATACATAGTGTTCTCTAAAGCGTTTTTGATTATTAGCAATAAGAGGGCAGCTTTCTCCTTTGTGTCTTTCATGCACCAATAAATAATGGCTCCTTTAGAATATTTGGAGGTAATTTTAATCACCCAGTCGCACATATAACCTCAGCGAGGTTATAACAGGATTACTTTCCAATTTAACGTTGACAAAGACTGCCTTAAGCTTTCAGCTGAGAAATGCACATATGAAGGCGTGCAGAGAGGTGTGGACAGAAAAACAATGCACAGGCACATTGCTAAGGGCAAGAAAAAGGGACATAATGCGTGATTTTGCTCTTTAACCTTTTGCTCTAACAAAATGTTAGATGATCTCTGCTTCAAGTGTCAAAGGTGGTTGCAAAAGTTCACCAAAGAAATGAACCGCGGGTAATAGAAAAGGCATAGAATGAGAGAATTAGAATTGACAGAGACATGAAGAGCAGGCTGGCGTTCTGTATGCACGCAGACAAAGTCAAAAGCAGTTGGATTTGAGTTGCTGTGCGCGAGAGAGATGTGCAGGCTGAAGCCCAGGGGGTCATTTCCCTTCCTCGATGGACAGACTATTAACTTTTTGATTGGCAGAAGGGCTGACGCTGCCTGTTCATCATTGAGCCCTGTCGATTCCTCAGCATCTGGAAACAGCACATAAATTCAAAGGCCCGAGTATGAAGAGTGCATCTCAGCATCCTTGGAAAGGGCTGCATCACATGGCCATAAAGAAAAACAGCAGCATTTCACTGACGCTGATTTCCTTGCTGGCAAAGAGTCACAGAAATAAATGACTTGGAACACTCTGCAGTAGAGAAGACGCTGAGTGCTGACAGCCTTTCTCAAAGTAGTTTTGGTGTATTTCTTCTCGCTTTATTTCCTTTCCGCTGTTGACAGAAAATGTCCCTCCTGGACGATGATTTCAGCAAATTCTTCAGAAAAATGGCGACACCTGGCCTACAGTGTTCAAGTGATGGAACTTTACAAAACTTCAGCCCTCACTTTAATTACTTGTTAGTCTTTTTATAGGGAAAGAAAATATGGCTGTCAGGGTTTATGGGAGGGCAGAAAAAGGGCTGACCTGTTTTATCTGCCCTTGCACACGCATCAGTGTAATGATGACAAAACGGGATGTTAACTAATGATTAGTAGAAATGGTTGCAGTTAATTAGTTGGTCCTTCGTTTATCGTTCCATTTGCACATTTTGGGGCGCAATCGTTATTAATTAGGGCCATCATGCCGAAAGGGGTGAGGTGGAACCCTACAGCCAAGTTAATCAGGCTGCAATGAAAGCTCCATTATCCTGCTCCGTCCCGTTGGCCTGTGATCTATTAGCATTATCTAAAAGCTGCAACGAGATCAGCGACAAGGCTGAAAGAAAAAAAAAATCAAAGGGACATAAACAGGGGTGGCTTTGATCGGCCCAGTTCCCGGGTCACTGGTTATATGGGAGGATCTCACATGATATTGTGTGGCTTTTTGTGTCATTGCATAAATCCAAGCCGTTTGTATTGAGTGCACTGGGAGTGGTGTTTAGAAGGTGTGACTGTGGATTTGTCTGCACGGGCGGTGGAGCTGTCTCGATACAGCTCGGTTTGAATGGCTGAGGTTACAGTTTGTAGGTGAAGTTGAGGGTAAAACATCCACTTTGGTTAAGGAAGTTCTTATTAGTGTGTAATCTGTTGGCAGCAGAATGGCAGCAGTTCCAATACCTTCTTCTCAAGGTATTTAATGTAGTATTTTACAGGATATGGTTGGCTATATTAAATATTTTCCTTATTTTCAACCATTGAAAATACTAAAACTATGGCCCAATATAGCTAACTCGTCTGTGCCATAGACCTCCATTGTCGAAACACATCTGTCTACTGGTAACAAGTTCCTTCAGTGTGATGAACATTGGGACTCCAACACATTTGGAGAAATCCCAATCAACCGCTCTGCTGCCATGAATACACCAGCACAGCAACTTTGTGTTAGTCCACAGCTGAAAATAGTCCCAGACAAATGCAAACATTGTTCCTGTTTTTTTCTGTACTAAAAGTATTGTTGATACACTAAGTGTGTTAAAGGTATATTGCTAATAAAAATCTAATAAATAGCTCAAACACAGCAGAGCTACAATGTTCATCATTTAGTGCAACTAAATCAAGGTATATTGCTAAACATATGAGCTTTTCTGAAGCTATACTTGCAATTTATCTTTAGCTCTTCATTACATTTATAGTATGGTATTTTCTTTGTCTTTGTCATATCACTGTTTCTTGGTTTAAAATAAAACTGAAAAAAGAGAAACTACATTTGGAGCATGTATAGAAATGTTTAGAAAACTAGAAACAACTTATAAATCTGTCCCGCATCATGTCTTTGATGACATTTGCATGGAGCACAACAAGCATATCATGCTTTTATAGTTGTTATCTCTGCACCAAAATACATGAACTAATCGCATTGTCCTTTCAAAGTAATTACCTTAAAAGACACATTAACTCTCTGTATTATTCAACGTCTATACCTGCAGGTTTGCAGGAATATGAGTAAATGTACTCAAATTCCCTGCAACACCATGAGCTGATTATGCTCGAGACTTAGAAGCATGAAATACTGAGCACATTCATCACAAATAACCAGGGACTGGGCACCAAAGTGTAAAGGAGCAAATCAATGCATTTTCCCAGCTTATTTCATGCAAATGAGCTCTGAAAGGAAACTGATATGGTTGAGGCAAGGTTACAGAAAGAAAGGGAGAAAGGCCAGTGTCCCTGAGAAATCAATAGAATAAACTTGAGAAATGATTTAGATAGAGCAGATATGAACATTGAAATACACAAATAACCTTAAAGGAAATCAATCATATAATTTAAAGAGTAAACGGCTTGAACCGGGGTGATCTCCCTCATGGTTTAGACAAATGGAGGATTTTTAATTTCATCATTGATATTATGCCAGACTTAGAGATTTTGCAGATGGTTGCAACCAGAAGGAGGGGAGGAAAATCAATTGAGTCTAGTACTGTGGTCTTAAGAGATGTTAGATATTTACAGCATGGAGGTATGGAGCCTTGTATAAATTTACATTTTAAAAGATAAAAGACCTCTGTATTTTATCTTGTTATTGATAATAGAAACTGTCGACTTTTATCCTGTCCCATCTCAGGAAAGCGGAGCTGTCTAGCGAATGTGTTTGTGTATGTGACCGAGACAGGGGATGAGAGTGTGTTTGTGTGCATGAGAGGGAGAGAATACGAGAGACAGAGCAGTGGTCTGAGGCAATTTCAAGCCTTTATTTTCTTGATACACAAAAGGCAGGCTTTGTCTGCGGTTGTTTCGTTTTTTTCCCCATCCTGCTTCCACGTCAAGGCAATCGAGGTGGCATAATTGCATCAGAGGTCCAGAAATATAGGGTTGCAATTTAAAAGGAGGATGAGAAGAAGAGGAAGAAGAGGAGAATGAGAAGTGTGTGTGTGTGTAGGGTAGGAAAGGCTTCTCAGACAGGTTCATTTACGACTGGAACAGGGACATAGAGGTTAAGACATTGTGACAAGAGACAAAGTAAATGTATATGTAAATGCAAGAGGTTGTTATCACTCCTAAAACACTATGCTGCTTTTCCACGCTTTGGAGACCTAAATTATATTTAAGCCACATGAAATCCAATAGTCCAACTGTGACCCGCTGCTATGTAAATGGTTCAGGTAATTCTTTAAAACACTGCACTGGTGGCCAAACGTTGGGAGCAAATAACAACAAAGTGTTTACATCATTTGAATGATTTAGGGCTACTTGCAGCGATCACTTTAATAGACTCCAGTGTGCTGGCACAGACTTCCAGGTTACAGCTTTCCCTTCTCTCTTTCACTGCTTTTCTACACAGACTTAACAAGAAGCACTTGGAAAACGACAAAACTAAATGTGTCATTGGAGTTCTCTCCTTCACATGTCCACTTGGAGAGTTTGATTATGTGCTAATGTACACCTCAAGTCCTGTGTTAAGCTGTTTAATGTAGAAGTTAAATATTTTTGTGTGAGCATTGAACACATAACTTCCTGTGTGGCAAATTATCTTTCTATAGGAAAAATATACTCAGTCAAACGTAAAACCATAAAGCTGCTTTAATCAATATTTGTATAATGACAATGGATCAAATGACTTTGTGTGATGTTAAAGAGGTCGCTCACATTGACAAACTGACAGATAATAATCCCCCGACTCTGCAAACCCCCTACAAAATCGCGTTCTAATACAACCAAACTGCATTTACATTTCGGGGGAAACATATGTCCTTCCGGTTTATGTTTGCAGTTTTAAACAGGTGGTTAGCATTACAAGTTGAAACAAAACAAAAACAGTTTCCGAGTTGTTGTTCCAGCTTTAAGGTCCTTCATGTGAATTTTCCCAGTCAGAATCTATTTTATATGAATATTCCGACACCACATGAATGCAGCACAAATGCCCTATCTTGAACGAAAGTGACACATCATTTGCATATCCGCCTTGTGATTCAGATCCGCTCCAAAATGTTATGGCTTCTTCCTTGGCGCATGCTACACCCTTCCACCAAGTTTCATAAAAAATATACCTGTCGTTTTTCTATAGTCCTGCTGAAAGCCATATAAACAATCCGAGCAACAATCCGTGTTCACAGCTTGTTTTCACCGACCCCAAGTGGCCAATAGTCAATAATTGCAGGTTTAAATAAAAACCTTTGATGAAACCCAACTGAGGCTTGTCCTACTGAATGTTACCTATCAAACTGTGAAATCACAAAAAGCTCTCTGCTACACAGGA
This sequence comes from Cottoperca gobio, assembly GCF_900634415.1. Classification (NCBI taxonomy): domain Eukaryota; kingdom Metazoa; phylum Chordata; class Actinopteri; order Perciformes; family Bovichtidae; genus Cottoperca; species Cottoperca gobio. Next base: position 19,500,935 of record NC_041370.1, read on the forward strand.
CTGTACATTTCTGAGAAACTGTTCTCTTTAAATATTCCCAAATCATTCAGAAGCAGCGAGGTATCAGCAGCAGTACCTAAGAGGCAGGCACATTTGGTTTGCCATCAGCACTTCTTTTCCTTTTTTTCCTCCACCCCGATTGCCTGCTGTTAAAAGAGGTGTATCCAGCCACCCCTTGTCCACTTTAATTTTTAATTACCATCTTCCGCTCACCTTTGTTGTAGTCATGACACGCTTGCGTTAAGCCGTGTACAGCAGGCAGGCTGGAGAGAGAAGGGGTGTGGGGGTGGGGGAGGAGGAGGGCTACACTTGTTCTACCCAACAGAGTGGCTGGATTCACTTCTCTAATTATGCAGGCAGACATGCTCTGGGGTGAACTCTGGTACCAACATGCTGCCTCTGACATGGGATCAGGGCCCCAGGGCCGGCTGGAGAACAGGTGGGTGGAAGGGTGGGGTGGGGGGCATTCACAGAGACAGTTCAGGATGAGGAAGTAAATCTGCACAAGAATAAATAAGGAGGGACAACTGAAATAGTGGATATTAGCACCTGTGGTTATTTGTCATAAATGACCTGTTCTCCCTCGCCTACGGAGGAAAAGAGTTTAGTTTTCAGGCTGACTTTTAAAGTGTCACGTCTTTTCAGTTTTCAACTATTTCACCCCCCTAAAAAGTATTGCCACTTTTATCTAAAAATGCAGATACTGCTCTCCGCCTAAAAGTAAATAATCTTCACAGAATAAAAGAGGAATACAGTATTTACCAAATCTTTTAGGCCATCCATTTGAACTAGTTTGTTTAAAAATATAAACAGTATTGATATGTCCTTAGCTTACAGTAATTAAATATATCTCTGTTTTGCTCATTGCCTGTCTGTCTGACTATTATTAATATTTATATTTTACAATACACAAGAGAGGATATGTATATTACAGCAATTATAGTCACTACTCCCTCCAGTCGCACATTAATATGGAGAAGTGTAATCAAGCATGTGAATTAACACATCTTGCGATGCATGTATTATTGATATGAATTGATCCTGCATTCCACAAACCCCTCTATTGCTTTGTGTGTGAGTGAGCATTTGCATACAGTGAAGTTAAGTAGAGAGAGAGTCAGGAGTGAGCTGCCATGAGGCCAGCCAGTTTGATGGAGACAGTAATTGATGGGTCAGCATGTTTTGGAGTGGCCCGCTAAAGCTTTGTTAATTGTCATAAGAAGTTCAAATTGATCGGGGCTGCTGCATTAGTACATACAGAGGAATTAATTAATGTTTTGTTCTAAAATGAATGCATGTAATGGATGGGTTGGTGTGGCACTTTATTTATTGAATTCATTAATGCAAGCCTCGGGAAAAGAGTGATGCCAGTGGCCAGAGAGAGAGAGAGAGAGAGAGAGAGAGAGAGAGAGAGAGAGAGAGAGAGATAGAGAGAGAGAGAGAGAGAGAGCGAGAGAGAGAGAGAGATATAGAGATCGAGAGAACGAGAGGAAGCAGATAGATAGAGCTCTGCCTCTCGCGCTCTCTCCTCACGCTAGCAGAGCTAAAGAGAATACGCGCTCTCTCTCGCTCTCGCTCCTCAGCTCGATGGGAGAGAGAGAGAGCTTATGAAACAGCGATCTGTGTGCAGTGGCAAGAGCTGAGTTAAAGCAGCTGCAGTGGTACCCACATACTGTACAGTGCAGTGTACTCTACACAAATCTCATTTGTTTGAGACATTTTGTGTATTCACTCATTTAGTGGCACCAGAGAGTATGAACTCGCTGTATAGACCAAAGACTGTAAGAGACTGTAAAGTTTTAAGACACAGAAAACACCCAAAATGGACAACACCGTGGAAGCAACTTATTAATCACAAAGTTTGCCACACCCTGAAGCATACCCTGCTTTATAGTCCATTTTACTCTAAATTGGACTATAATTTACAAAATAAACATCATGCTGTATTGAAGAAGACTTTAAACTAGCGATTTGAGAAAATAAACTCATTAGGAAAATGTTTATTGAGGCAATAAATCAAGTAAGAAGTAGGGTAATTTTCTCATAGACTTCTATACAACAGGACTTCTTTTTGCAACCAGTGGAGAATGCAAGTTTTGGCACTTCCACATTGTCTTCAGTTTTCAGACCTGAAGGTTGCCGCTTGGTGCAGCCCCACAATTCCATCTGTTATAAAAAACAAACAAACAAACAAACAAGTGAAACATATGTCATATTGTTTTGCCATGTATGGATTTGATTAATACATAGGCCAAATGGGCAAAGGCCTAAGGTGGAGTCAGGGGGCCGTCTGCTTTGGGAACACATACCCTGCTTCACAGGTTTCCTTTGATGCATAATATGTTTCCTAAATTGTGTTGTCATGTCCCATAGTATTTTTTGCAACATATATGCGGTTTTACTGTAAATCTGCTGTAGACTGAAGCTTTAGACGGGGGGTAGACAGCCTCTTTTTATTCAGGTGCAGTATATTTGTTATTTCATGACTATGTACAGTTTGCTGTTGAGTGAGAAACAAGCGCACAGTCCTTGTATAACCTGTATAAAATCTAAGAAAAAAGACGTATTGCATGCATTTCTGCCTTTTTTTCTTCAAAAAGAAGAAAGTCTTAATATAATCTATAGCATTTTGTTCATAAACATTGTATATCAGATTGAAAGTGGAGCAACCATCTGCTCCACCTTGTTATAATATGAATGAAAGCGCAATGGCAGATGAGAGTAGCCATCATAACAGCTTGGTCTCACAATGAATTACGATATCGTAGGGCGAGGTGGGTGTACCTTCACAATGTCCCTGTGTCTCTTGGATATATAGGAGCCCACATATTGACTACTGTGATTGAGATGAAGTGTTTTAATATGCTAAACACCACCAGGGGCACATAACAGGAGATGTACACAGCACAGTGTTATTCCTGTGATCTGCAATGTGGTGTTTCCCACATAGTTTGAATGCAAGGCTTATGTTGTGGGTTAAAGCAGGGCCACGTTTAACACAGCAGCAAGAGAGAAGTTACAGGCAACAGCAACTTCGTTCTAATCATGGAGGGGAAGAAAACAAGAAATGTACTCTTCAAATGGAAAAGTGGAGCCTCTTAACCAGGCCACAATTGTATTTACAGACCTTGCATTGTCCTGCTAAACCAAAGTGAACCAAACAAAAGACACATAAAGAGAAAGAGGGAGAGAGAGATAGAAGGAGAATGAATGAGGACACACAATTGCACACACAAATACTCAAAAACAATAGTGCAGCTTACACCATTAACAAGATTACATCCTAAACCATAAAGGGAGGTTGTAACAGCATAAACATAAGCTTGTGGACATGGCCGTGGCAGGATAATAGCTGGAGGGAAAGCAGAGGTTTAACCTTTGTAAAACTGGCTGCTTTGAAATCACTGATTGTATTGCTGATGCTTTCAATTGTTTAACCTCCTTTTTGGTAATATAAACAGTTGTAGATTTTTTGATATACTAGCGCATGATTTACAGAGATCACCTTGCATTCAATTCAATCTAGATACACAAGCTCAGCACTTGACTTTTTATGTTTATGTTTCATTGGAAAATATGTCAGTATTTTTAATGCGCCCGGGCAGCGAGCCAATCCGGTCGTAAAGCGGCCCCGGTCCTCTGTGCCACACAAATAACCATGTAAAGTACTGTACGATTACAGCGGGCATAAAAGAGATGAAAAAAATAAGCAGACAGTAGCCAAGTGACAAAGTGCAACACAATTAAAACAATAAAGTCCCACAAATGAACATGTCACTGTGGAACCTTATCAATTAGGCATCGAAGTGGAGGCCCCCCTCTGAGGTGCTTCCACCTATTCTTCCTGTCGCGCAACACTATAATAACTCCACCTCGACCGTCGACTGGGAACCTATTTGTATGCATCTGTGTTTCCTCCTCGCACAGCAGCATGGTCGGACGCTCTATTAATCTTTCTATATGAACAGTTACTGCCGCTGATGAAATTGGGCCCAATGAGGCGAGCCTCCAGTGGCCGGGATAGGCCCCATTCATCTTGATTTGATTCGCGCTCTGACACTGGAGCACTCTGATGACAGAGGTTAAGTCAGTGAGTGGCCGTTGCCTTCTTGTTTGCTCTTTCAACTCCCCACCTTTAACCAGCCCAGTGACAGAAGAGATGGGAGAGGTAAGAGGTGTCTCATGTCGATGTTATGGGGGCACAAACTGGAACATCCGATAATTCCCACATGGCTGATTTCACCACCGTCACCGGCCGGCACATCTCAAACAAATATATACAGCAGCGGCAATTCTCCTTGATAGTGTGTGACTTCAACAGATCAGAGATAGATGGGGGGAATAGAATCAGCTGCCTGACAAGCGGCACCTTCTCCCATCCAGCAATTTCACAGTGTCATTTTGGGATTATTTCATTACTTGCCATGATCCATGACTGAAACTCATTTTGGCCCTGAGTGCTCAGAGAAAATGTGTGACATGCGGTTGTGAAGAAGTGAGAGATGGTTGCACTGAGCAGAAAAAAAAAATACTCTTACTATTTATCCATTTGAATAATTAAACCTCAACTCTTTAAAGTATTCATCGGAAAACTTTATGCCGTCTGTGTGTGTTTTCCTTGGAGACCTTTTTTGTCGTGTGGTGCGACTGTTTATATGTGAATGTTTAAGTAATTAGCATTATAGCAGCGGCCGGCTAGTGATCCCAAATTGTCTTTTTCCATGCTTCATCAGCCACTGAGACAGCCCATCCAGCCAGGGCAATGATGTCAGTAAGGAACAGGTCCAAAGGCCTGTGGCGGCTTGTAGCACTTCGCCCTCCAGCACTATTCGGTTTTGCGAGGTGCCTCTCAGGTTACAAAAGGATTCCAGGCAGAGGAAGTATCGCCACATTAGCTCCATTAGATTAATTAAGAATGTTTAATTTCTAAAATGGAGCATGAGACGGAGACATGACTCACAGCTTGCCATTTCCGTCCTATCTTTAAAAAGAAAAGAAAAAAAGGAAACCTACTTAATGGTTTTGCATGCACATGAGGCAACACGATACCACGCTCATTTTCAGTGTATGCTACGTATTGGCACTTTATGAAAACTAGCTGCTCATGTGAAGGAGCATGAATGATGAGGTGGCTCTTTGAAATAGGAGCCTCCACTGAGAGTGCACACATACACACACACTCACACACACACACACACACACACACACACACACACACATTCACAGAAGATTACACATAATCTGAAGAATCATGAATGTCGACACACAATGTACCTATATTGCTATTCATCCTTTATTCAAGCATAATCACCTCCAAATGTTGTAGTGGACGTGTTCAGCTGCATGTTAAGAGGCTTTGTTTATGCCGCTAAATTCATCCTTTACAAAAGCCACAATGTTAATTGTTCCTTGTCTATCATACTGCTTTTCATGTTTTGAATGGGAGTGATTCACACCAATGAGAGATTATCACTGTAGGCTGCACTGTTACCTTGTTCAAATGCCTGAAACAATATGCGTATACATCCACCACTGGTATTGTTACCTCCCAGTCGGGGTGCACTGTAAACCACTTAGACATGGAGAGCTTTACTGCCTTTATAGCCTCACTCCCCTAAGTCAGCAAGGGAGACTGGGGGACCCTCATTGGCAAGCGCACACACACACACACACACACACACACACACACACACACACACACACACACACACACACACACACACGTTTGTAGACACATCAGTTGATGAAAGCTTTTTATTCTGCTGTTCTAAACATCCAGTGTCAATTAGGCCAGGAAAAAAACCCATGCTGAAAATGCTTTTATTTTTCCTGCAGAAAACAAAACAAGACCTGTTTGGTGTAATAAGCAAAAAAACAAGAGCAATGATTGCTATAGCACCAAAAAGGGCTGTAGTACTTGAGTCCGATCTCAAGTCCACCTTTTTAAAGTCTTGATCTTTCCTTGGACTTGTGCTTTGTGGGACTTGGAATTGTCGGGTGAGACGCGTAATGCAAAGGAGTAAGTGTTATGGGCCAGTAATCTAATTTTAACATCTCTACATTTGCTATTTATACCCTTACCATTAGTCTGTTATCTACTATTTTGCTTGAATTAACGAAAATGAGCTCTTATACAAGCTGTGTGTGCAAGGTTACGCAGTAGAGCAGAGGAAAGACACTATTTCCTATTATGAGCTTAACAGGACTCGATTTGCTCTGGTATCAGTCTTGACTTGGTCTTGAATGCTTTGGACTTGGTCTGGACATGGACTCGACTGAACCTGGTCTTAGACTTGACCTGGACTTAATTACGCTGGTCTTGACTACAGCCCTGAAACCAAATTAAATTAAATGTATCCTACTTCTTCAATCTATTGGTGATGTTTTTTGTCCATTATGTTGATTATGTTCTTCTTATTTCTAAGAATTCTTAGCCATATACAGTATACACAATGGATCTCATTCATACAGTTATAGGCCAAAAGAGTACATGATGTACTAAATGATCCTACAAAACTTTCCATGTAAGATCATAAAACTCTCACACTACTTCAAACTACATACTGTAGACTGATAAATCAGAGGTAGCTGTGGTGAGAGAGGCGCATGAAGACAACCCCTCATTTGTATGACTCACCCAAGCAATGTGTGTTAAGTGGGGACTGGGGAGCTACAGTATGGAAAGTGATTTAGAATATGACGACAATGAGCAGGACTTCATTTTTTGTTTGAAACTAACACTCAAAATTGCTGCATCTGAGAACTGAACTGCATATTGAAATCACGCATGGCTCTAAATAGTCCAGTTTCCTTGGAATTACATTTGTATTGGACAATTCCAGACCTCACAATTTACGTCCAATGTCAACATTCAGGGCCAATGCAGGATGTAGTGTGTCCTACAGCTGGTGATTGCGTTGGCCTCAGATGGTGGATAGCTGTCACGTAAAGTCCACATACATTCAGATCTGACCCTCAGTGAGCCTCCTGAACAGCCACCACAATAGGTTTGGGTAGGATTAGGAAACTAAAACTTGGTTAGGGTTAGGCAAAGATTGTGGTCATGGCTAATTGAAAACATATTTGACTTCTGGTAAGAGGCAGGATGCAAACCACAGTCTACAGTGCTGATGCAACGCCATGCTTCTCAGCGAGGAGAGTCATTATCTGAATTAAAGGTTTATGGAGCCACTCAGTTCTTTGTAACAGAAACCTTTGTTTGTGTATCAGGTCCAAATTAAGTCAAGACCTCTAATTTGCACAACTACAAGAGGTCGCTTTTCAGGAAAACATAGGTTGTATAAAGCATTTGAACAAAGGACCAATGCTGCTGAAGGGAGTGTTGGTTTTAATGTATCTGAAAAGGAGAACACCTGCCAGTGATCTTCTGCTTGGTTAACGGCTGATCCAAAAGCAATGATATTCCTTAAACCCAGTACGTAATATCTAAAAGGCAAGTCTTTTGGAGTTGCAGGAAACCACAAAGAACTTTGGTCAATGCTCAATTCTCTCTGAGTCAGAATATAATGAACTAAACATAAATTGTGGAGTGCCTTTATCTTAACCGAAGCTTTTTAAATACTTCAACTCAAATGTTAGCTACCCTTTTCATGTAACACACCAGGGAATGTTTGTTATGTCTAACTGTCACATTAATCTGTTTGTTGTGGAGGAGCATAATGCTCACATAATTGGTCTCTATAACACAGAATCTGCATTTCCGAGTATGTGCTCCTTTTAATTCATTTTATGAGATGGTTTTGGTAGGGGCGCTAGCAGTGACACATTGTGTCTGTAAGGCAATTATTTGTCTGTTCATGTGTGTGTGTGTTGTGATGTGACATCAGGGCATGGACAGGCTTTGGTGAGAAAGTGTGTGTTGGGGGAAACCTGGCCCTCTGAGGTTTGGCTGTTCTGACTGCACTGGGCCAGATGGGGATAATGGAATGTCATTCTGTCAGCTCCTTGGCTGATTAGGGAGTGTTTGTTATTTATTGATTGTCTTTCATGGCGAATTATCTATGCACAGGTCAGTGCCAGCATTTCATTCCTGGAGCTCTGATGGCCAGCTATTCCCATCCTCACACAAAATCAATGAGTACAAATAAAATGGAATTTTAAAAATGGGGGGAAATTAGCAAACATCTCAGCGCAACCGCTGTCATGAATATGTTAGCGGTGATCGCACGTAGGCTGACATGAGCCTCGCGTTTCCATAAAAAGTGCAGTCTTCCCAAGTATTCAATTTTAACAGCAGTCATGTCTCATCCTCTTCCAGTCTTGTCTGCACCTTTTCACCCCTAATCACCATTCAAGTGTCTGCTGTCTGCACATGTCACATCTTGATCATATTTATCATTAGTATAACAGTGGCAGCATCTTGACTGGCTGTATTAGGTAATATTGTTATCTCAAATTCTCCCATACTAACATATTTTTGGCTGTTGCATCTGATTTGGTGAGATTGTAAGATTTTCTTATTACCTCTGCCAAGGAGTTTATGTTTTTGGTTCGGTTTATTTATTGTTTTGCTCGTCTGTTTATCAGCAGGATTACGGAAAAACTGCTCCGCCAATTTTTATGAAACTTGGAGGACGGGTGTAGCATGGGTCAAGGAAGACTCCATTCAATTTTGGGGCGGATCCGAAACAGGGGCCGGTTACACGCATTATTTTGTCACTTATGAAACCATGATATATCCCTATCCCCAACCAAGTTGTGATTGTGCCTATACCTAAGACCATAACAAGGATTTATTTTTCAAACAGTGATTCCCAGTGATTTTGGTAGACACTGATAATTGATGTCCTGATGATAGGTGCGTCAGAGCAGAAGACACATCTATGTGACGTATTTTGTCGTTTAATTAGGAGGACTTGTTGATTTGGTGTTCCCATTCATAACATTATCATGTCATCTTGCTAACATTTTCTAACAAGCACCAAACAGTACTCAAGTAAAGCTGAGGCTTATGAGAAAATGTTTGTCATAAAACCAAAGTATTTATGATAATAGCCCAAGATGAAAAGTCACACCAAAGTCATTAGGATTTATCCTTTGGTAACATGGTTGTCCGTAAAAAATGTCACAGCAAACCATTTAATAGTTGCTGAGATATTTCAATCTGGACCAAAGTGGTGGATTGACTGACCAACTTAAAGATCAACATTGCAGAGCCATTCTGCTTGAATGGCTTAAAGTTCTTGTTGATTTTATATCAAACTGTCCACACGGAACATATGGATTGAAGTGGTGAAACTCAACCCTAAAGTTGTTATACATTCTGTAATTCGTCCCCAGGCTCTATTTTGAACACCAAAGTCTTCGAGAATGACCTCATGTTATTGAACTGCATCTTCAATCTACTGTCCTCATATTCATTTGTTTAGTTTATTTCTCATTGACAGACTACAGCTACTATTTATGGTGCTGGAGTCAACAACTGTCACGCCTGCCTCTCCTTACATTCACCCATTCTCTTCCTCTTTCTGCCTCTGTGTTGTCGGTGATGTTTGTGTGCTTGAGATGGATGCAGCCCTCTTTATTAGATAGCATCAGTCTTTTGTCTGACGACTAGAATTGCACAGTGGTGGCTGTCTGCGCTGCTGCACTGGATTTCGCTCAGAGGCTTTTTGTTTAACCTGGCGGCCATGTGATGGGGCCCACTTGGCCTCGTCATCTAGAGCATAAAAGGCGTCGGCGTCGGGCCTTCTTCTCAGACCAAACGGCTGTCCGAGCCGCATTGACTTTCTGTCAGCGTCTGCCTGCTTATTGTTTGTGAGTTTGATTAAAAAAGAAGAAAAAAAAAGAAGAAGCAGGACGAAAAATGCAATTACTCAAGTTGGAGAAAACCGAATGCAGACCTCATAGAGATAATCACAGACTAATGTGACATTCCTCCATCACCACAGCAACCAGAGAAAAGCCTCTGAGCGGCAGAAAAGTAGTATGAGAGAAAAAAAACACACAAAAAAACACACTGCTGTGCTGTACAGGCACAGATTCCACATCTTCTGTAAAGTGTTTTTGGATGTCCTTCGCTGTTGCAGAAGTGTAATGGCTTGTTGTGCACAAATGGATTTTTATGAAGCATCACAGCTGCATCTGTCTCACTTTGCATCCATTAAACTAGCTGCAGCTACAGTATTGTGCGCTACATCTGGACGCTACGAAGTGTTTCCGCTGCTTGACTGATATTCACTCCTCCTTCATACTGTAAACTCATACAGTTTTGCGATAACAGTGAACACTATAGGAAAGACAACACCAACAATGGGCAGGAAAATGGAAGATATAAAAAAACCCTAAAAAAAAACATGTGTTACTTACGCAGACACACACTCACTTACACTCCAAGTTAGTGACTGCGGGTGGTATATCTGTGCGTGGTGCGTCTCTTAATTTCTGCCGAGTAAACAGCTTCCAGATGTAAGAGTTTCCTGCTGGCCCCGCCCAGTCCAGATGCCCAGTCTGCCAGCAGATCTGCCTCAAATTGGGCACATTTGAGCAATCATTTAGTTCCTATCTTCCTGAAGGGGAACTTTTATTAATAAAGCCTTTTCATCTCTGTATCTTTGATTAGGATGCATGGTGCTGGGGGGCGAGAGGTGGGAGGGGATAATGGCTCAGTCATGTGAAAGCAGATTGGGGATCACGCTTTTAAAGGGAACTTGTGTCGGGGGGAGGGAGGTGTTGTTGTTTTTTAAACGTGTGTTACAGTACAGTGGAAGGAAACCGGTGATAGGAAAGAAAAAGGACATCCTCTCCGTTGTAAGTGGTTCCAGGTTACCCGACCCCCATACTTACTGGAGCATGTTGCCCTCAGCCACAAACTCCAGAAACTCCTACGATGCTTCAAATCACCCATGCACCACTGCCTCTTATCTCAGGCTGGAGGTTTCTCATTATATTTTCGGTGGTTTTGTAAATAAAGCCAGAAGATGAAATAGAGATGTCCGTGTGTTTTTCTATAATACAGCTAATTACCTGCTTATTAAGTCCAGTTATTACCATGTCACTGACATTGCGTCATAAATTCATGCCATATATTTAAAACTTTTTAAAAATAATTTGATCATTAAATGTCTCCTCAGAAGACAAATATAACGCTACTACCATTAAAAAATAAATATAGTTATTCAATGCTTTAAGTGTACAAATAAGATTATATTAACCTTAACTGCAGTGGAGGCTGACATCTTGGTTACTGATATCTAATCTAAAGTAAAAGTATTAAAACCACGGTGTAAACATATCCCATTACAAGAACAGTCCTGCAGTGACTGTGTTACTTAAGTTAAAGTACAATCAGCACGATATATGTATGTTAGTAAGTATCTAAAGTAAACATACTTATTATTTAGAATAGTGAACAAGATTATTAATGCATTAATATGGCCGCAGCATTTTGATGTTGAAGGCGATCGGATGGATCCAATATTAACGTGAATGGTTCTCGGAGATAGCAGACCTCCAACCAAGGCCATGGTGCATTCAAGTGTTCCTCTGATTGTCGCATTTTCTGAGTTGGGAACTCATTTTCCAATTATGAATACATCACAAAGCACAAATCTCACAATGTTTCCGAAAGTGAAACATCATTTGTGTATCTGCCCCGTGATTCAGATCCGCTCTGAAATTGAATGGGCTCTTCCTTGGCCAATGCTACACCCTTCCACCAATTTTCATGAAAGCAGTCCAGAAATCTGCTGACAGACAAACAGAGACAAAATCATCATCTCCTTGGCGGAGATAACTACTTTGGGTAGTTTAAAATCAGCACATTTTGGAGGCTAATGAGATCTTAACATGCAAAGTATCAGTCAAATGCAGTATATTTCCCTCTAAAACATTCTTCAGAACTGCACTTATGTGAAGTACTTAAATATTTAGTCACGATCCAAGTGAGACGATGTGTTTTTCCTTTTTCTTTTGTAATTAGTGAAACTGACCCTTTAATGTTACTTACTGTAATATGTTTTATAACACTAACTGTATGTTATATCACATGTAAACTCTTCTGTATATCTATTTCCTTTACTGCTATGTCCCATAAACATGCAGGTAAACAAAGACAGAACATGAGCAGATGGAGGTTTTTAGCTGCTTGATGTTTGATGACAGTGAGTCCCGGCTCTGCCTGACTGCGGGTCAGCCACAAGGATGGCCTTGCGGTGGCCTGATTTCCATTTCAGCATCTCTGTCCCACGACCAGCCGTCACTTTCCATTTGGGCCTGCTTTGAAACGCTGACATGCCCAAAGACATATAGGATTCCATTATTTTCACTCATATGAGGGTGCCACACTTGATTCGAGCAGAGCTGTCATGGCAAACCATGGGTCCCTCCCCCTGCACACACAACACATAAAAACACACACTTCCCATCAACCCGCTCACCTTGAAACCCTGTGATTGGCGGCAATGAAAACGAACTAATTTCTGATATGAGCGTATGATCCCTTTCCTTTTAGCCAATGAAATGTTTTATGCAATTGCAGACTTACTTCCTCGGTCTCTATAAAGCAGCCGAGAGCAAAGGCAGCTCATAACGCTGCCACTGTAAATCAGACAGATTTAATTTCAATTTCATTTCAAAGGGTTAGCCATCAATAATTAAAAGGATGTGTTTATGACTTACAAAGATCATAATTAATCTGCTCCAGGGAGGGAGGTTTTACACAGATTATATCCATCATGTTCTGTTTTGCTCCATACAGGCCCCGGCGTGGCAGAGAGGAACATTGATTAAGATGTGCTTAGTGGATTATAAGCTGCTGTTCCTCGGGCAAGTCATAAAGAATAAAAGCAATCTTTTACCTTTCTGCCAAAGCCCATACAGTTTTAACAGGCTATGATTCATAAGCCTGTTCATAAGCAGCCTGATTCAAAAGCAGGGCGGGGAACATGGATGTGGGAGATTAGTTTATGACTCGCCTCACATTTGGTTCTGTGTCATTAATTCAGCAGGGATAACATGAGTACTTACAGTTTTTGTTTTCATGTTAAGATTATATAATAATCTTTTGTTCTACATTGGAAATTTATGTTCTGTTCAGTAATAAATGTGGGTGGATTTGGGCAGATCCCTACCAATGTCAAGGTGCTGCTAGAGGTGTACGGAGACGTCATTATCTGTATCTGTTCAACCAACCAGATTATTTGTTTCTGATGTGAATCGATTTGATGAAACATAACTAACCACAGACATGTCAATCATGACTTTTCCCACAAATAATAATGAGAAACTTCGGGTAGAAAGAAATATCTGTTTCCATCACGTTTTTGTGCGCTCCCGAATTCTATATTCAGATATCACCAGTCTTGCTGTTTTTTTGCTAATTTATAATAATTTTTTAACAAAGAACCAAAGAGTGAGGAACAACTGCTGGTCTGTGATCGATCCAAACATTTTCTTAGACATAACATGTAGGATTAATATATGTCGAACTAACGGCATCCACCCTCCCCTTTTTCACGAGTGGATAAGGAGTTGGGTTATATGTGTGTGGGTCACTATTTTATGGACATTAACAGTCTTGGGGGAGCGGTAAACTAATTAAACTGGTAGTTTACTACAGTACATTGTGCAGTAGCTTTCTGATAGATGAACTACATTCATAGCTGTATGATTAATACATTTAATTGGTTTAATTTATTTTTAAAATATATAAAATGTATTGTTAAAATCTGTCATATCTTTATCTTATTATTAGGTTTTATCTCAGATTTATATCAACAAAATTAAATGTAAAATACATGTTTTAAATTTGTTTTAAAAATTCATATGATACACATCCTCTTTTATGGTAAGTTGTACAATCAAATGCTTACTGATTTAAGTAAACTGAGCAGACTTCTTTGTATGTATATTGAAAAGAAAAAGAGTTATAGTGCCCGGAGCACACAAAAGCAAGTAGTCGGGCAAAAATATCCCTAATAAAGTTAAAACAAAAGCTATGCCCTTGGTTCCTTTCACAATGTAAACCTTTTAAAACACAATTTCCTCTCACTCATGCTAACATCTTTTCTTGCAGACTGTACGTAAAAATGCTTTTCCTGTGCAGAATGTCTTTTTAGTCTTTGAAACTTGAAGTAGATCCGGTCCATTGTTCTTGAGCTAAACAGGAGCCAAACTTGGCAATCTTTAGAAATACATTGAACTTGTTTCATGGTGAGTTGACAAGGGAAAATCACATCAGCAGTTACCAGTCAAACAGAAAATGGAGAGTGTCAAGCAGTACACCAAATCAAGACAGATCCTGCAGCGAAATGTGTTTAGGCATTGTACCGATTTCACTTTTCTCGTCTCGCTTCTTTTCCTGCTCCCTGGGCCACGCCGGGGAGGAATTAGCCATTATGATGGCTACTGGCCCGGCCGCCTCGACTGATGGGCAAAGAAGTCTGGCCCCGTTTTCGTCACCTGTCTCGGCTTCTGGGATTTAACATGGCTGGGTGTCTGGCAGCAGACAAGGCGAGCCGAGGAGGCTGTGGAGGGGGGGGGGGGGGGGGGGGGAGAGAGGGGGTAAAAACAAACAAACACAAAGAGAAATACAACATGCTTGTGGACAAAAGAATTAGACGTATGGGCCATGGATAGATTGCTTTCTGTGCTGGGGGTCAGTTGATTTGAGAAGCAGCATTTTGCTCGGTACGTATTATATAGACGTACCTACATGCTGCAACTACACCAGTGGAACTTTAGTATGCAGGGAATAGTAAGGCAGAATGAAAATAAAAAAGAGGAGGAGGAGGTGCTGGATTGATTTTTCTCCACTCCTTGGTATGAAAAGGTCACTTTGATCAATGCAGCATAATTGGGAGTGTACTAGGATCATATCGGGTCATTTTACTGTTTAATGATGAAATATTAAATATTGGGTAGGTAAGATTGCAGTCATTAGTGGCCTCTTTCATTTATAGCCCTTTAATTAATTTGAACCTGACCCCAAGTCCAATACTTTTGAGTGTGCAGACTTAAAAGCACTCTCTGCTGAAACCACAAGCTCTTAGCCAATTGGATCCACTTACCTATACACATACCTCACTTTGTTAATGGATATCGGAGAATACTATTAGCACTTTAGTAAATAATATGAATCTACTAATAGTATTCTTGGAAGCCGCAAAGGAAACTGTGTTAATTATGTTGAATTTAACCCTGTTCTCATCCGCTTTGGCTCAATTCTTGAATGAGAGTATAAATCTCTGAACAATTAGTTTGTGGTTCACAACAGATTTTAATTTCTCATTCAAGCAGATTTCACGTGTTGCAGCACATGTGTAAAAAAGAGAAAATACAATTGCACAAAATTCTTTCATCGTTTGAGCCACAACATGCAAGATGATCAAGTCAGTTATGTAAAGTATATTCCACAAATATGTTGGTGTTGCTATGGTGTTATGTACAATGAGGTTTTGTACAATTTGTTATATTTACTGAACTACCACGAGGTTTTTTCATTTTTGCGGGGTTTTTTCTTTTTTGTAGAACATTTTCTCTTCACTGTATGTGACCTAACATGAAAGATTATAGGTGAATTTTTATTTGTGTAACACATTGATACACAAATATAATATATATATATATTATAATATATAATAGGGTTAGGGTTAGGTTAGGGTTATGCATATGCTTTTTCTGAGTTCTACAGTATTAACTTTTACCCTAAAAACCTTTGCCTATAGTTGAAATTGGAATCTAAAAAACTCAATTGCATTCAGCTAGAAAAAACTGACTCGTATAGTACAGTAAGTAGTCAATGAGAGATACAAGAAACATTTCCAGGGTTGACTGCCACAATGAAAAAACATCTAAACATTTTGACCAGTACGGCTCACACGATGACAAAAACGTTTTTTTATTTTGGTAGTATCGGCCAATTTACTTCTTCAATAACTAGGTATTGAAGCAAGAATGAAATGAAATTCTAGCTTTTGCAGACATGCAATGGAGTCGTGATTTACCGTCAAACTGTTTTGACAATTGCACTTACTGTTTAGAGAATGTTAAGACAAAAATGAGCCAAAGCCATTGAGAAAAGCACATTGGCTTTTTATTTCCCACTGACACAGTAAGTCTGCAGCTCTAAATTAAGTTTTTTTTCCTTACATGTCAAGGAGACGTGGAGACTTTTAATCAGATCGCTGACCGACGCAGTTCATCAAATCATAAAATAGTCCGATTTCAACTTGAAGGAATATCCTTTATCACTGTCAAACTTGACTCCATATTTTCCCCAGACTTTAATTCATTCATTTCCTTCCTTCTAAAGCTCTTCATTATTAACCAAGATTGGACATAAAGACAATATGTGAGGAGTCATGCCGCCGCATAGATGAGTGCTCTTTCTGTAAATGACCAGCAGTGGGCTGGTAAAACAGAGAGTGCATCGGGGCAAAGGGAGGACAGTAGGACGACTAAAAGCACTTTAATGACATGGCTGGACTCGTGTTTCCTAATGATGCAGGCGAGATTAATTATGCTCTGCTTATGGGTCATAATTATACGAGCACTGATCCTTTCCACCGGCTATGCTCGGGCACTCTCCGCCCCATGCCTTGAGTTTCAGATAATCCATCAACACATTCGCATATTCCTTTCATTGTCTGTGTGTTATTTGTTTATAAATTATATATTTATTTATTTATGTTTGACATAAGGAAAGTAAGGGGGGGGGGGGATTAGATCCTGCAGAGGGATCGTATAACATCCTTCACTGTGAGGTTATGAGTTGGACGAGAGGGAATTAAACTCTGTAGTTCTGGTATCACCGAGAAGATAATTACTGTTGTCACAGAAAAAAATCATTAAAAGTATAATTGCATTGAATGTTTACATCTCTATTCACTATTTTAGAGAAGTGATGCAAATAGTCAATTCCTGGCTTTTAATGCAGTTTTGCATATATTTCTTGTGTGGGAGAAAATGCCAGACTTAATGACACCATAAGATTAATATTTCTGGCCATATTTGGTGTTTATGTATCATTTAATGCTACACTAATCTTTAAAAGATACATTTAAAACATGTTAAAACCTGTAAAATGTTACTCTGTAGGATGAATTAAATGATGAATACTTGGATGTAACTACTGAAGAAAATCCAAAAAAAGTTATTTTCTCAAGACTCACAAGACTGAATGATAACTTCCTGGAATCTTGAAGAATTTCATTCAAATGTCTGTTAATTCACTATCTATCACCAAATAAGGTAACACAATGGTGATTGATGGCCCACTGAAATCAAAACTTGGGAAACCATCTACTGTACAAATGTACATTTTATTGAGCAACGCTGGAACATTTCCTTGTAGCTGTACGACTCTTGATAAAACGTTTTGAAACCTCTTTAATAATAACTAAGGAGGAGCTAAACATAACCAATGATGACTGGATAATGATACATTTTGACAAATGTTGCAGAGGCTTTTTGGGTTCAATTATGTTAAATTGAACCTCATTTGTAAATACATTTTACTTTAACTTACTTTTTCACATGCAAACTATTGATTATGTCAGTCCTTCTCTTGTTTCCTTTTTGTACATTTTTTTTTAATAAAGTGCACTGATGTGAAATACAGTAAGAGCACGCGCCGAGTCATGAAAAACAATTTACCCTACAGTCTCTTAATGTGTATTCCGGGAATATATTATCAACTAATGCTACAATAAATTATTATTAATACAGTGGATTTTCTTGAAGAACATAAGAGTGATCTTCAGGCTTATGAGAGGCCTCATAGAGGAACAGGAGGCAATTTTCTTTGAGGTAAGTAGAGTCAGTACTTGATTTAATAAATCTCTATGAGATGCTCCCATCGAGCATCCTGAGAGAACAGAGCTGGGGGTGGGAGTGTGTGTGTTGGGGAGAGGGATGACGGGCTAACGGGGATGTCTTAATTCCTTGACATAAACATACACACAGATTAATGAAGCCTTGGGAGATTGTGAAGAAGGGGAAAGATTGCTTATCGATCCATATCAAAATTTTCATGCTAATCCCAGCCAGGAGACAGAGTGTCTGGTATCAGAGTTAATAATCTGATTTCTAGGCTGTCCAGGACAATTCTAGCCAGCGTGCGGGCCTAATCACAGCGCCGTCTTCCCATCTGAGAGCAGCTGCCTTGGCCCCTGAAGCACGTCACCCCCCTTACCCCATCACCCTCCTCCCCCTGGACCTCTGGCCCCTGCCACTGGCTCGGACAGTGATGGAGCATATGATAGAAAGACATTGACAAATTAAATTTTTTAAATTTCAGAGGAGATTTGAAGCAGAGAGATTGGTTGGCGACGATTGTTGCTCGCTAAGTGCTTGTAGAACAGCGCTGACCTTCGTCTGTGAGCGTGCTCATGGGATTCCTCTGCATGTTTCCTCCCTGTGTTGTTTGACCTCCTGGTGACAATTTCTGAGCTTGGAGTTGTAAGGTTGTATCTGGGTGAAGTGCGCTTTGGAGACATGAAGGCCCAATCCCAATTGCCTTGGCCCTGCCTCTAATCTTGGAGTGCCCTCAACTGGGTAGTGGCCTTTCAGAACTGAACCACACAGGGTAGGGGTTGAAATCTTTACCCAGGAAATGGGACACAACTCGTTACATCATCAGTAGCCGATTCAATTGTATATCATTTTTAGACCATAGAATGTTCTGCTTTGCAGATGAGAATGGAAATGCAGAAAATGTGCTGCTAATTTCTTTTTTTTTACTTCATATACGAGACATGGAAATAACTGTAACATTCCTGCCACCTACAAATGGTCATTTACACAAAGCTCTAGTGACATTGTGAGTAGCTATTTTTTGGAAATGCTTGTTATAATGATCCAATTACATATTCCTTTTATTAAATGTTAAATGTTACATGTTACATGTTACATGTTTCATGTTACATGTGTCGGTTCGCAAAGCATTCCGTTAGTTTTCTTCTCCCACTCCGTTTAGAGTCTGCTTCTGAAAACGTTTCGGTTGGAGGGCCATCTGTGGGGCTCGATGAGCACTAACCCTCGATCCCCAAAATAAAGGGGACATGCTACTCTACATGGTGACAACAAAATGGAGGCGCAGAGACAAGTGGTAGGGCCAATTAGGATAAGGTCTTAGACTTGGCTAGCTAGCTAAACGGTTCTGCCATTTTAAAATAACAACCAAAAGTTCCTAAAAAACTTGCAAATGTTCTACATTAAAACCCAAACCCAAATGGACCCAACAAGTGCTGCAGTCATCATATGAATGCATGTTGTGTCAATACCTCTTATATGTCTTGCTTTATTTGTTGCCGCCAACATTGTGCGTCCTGGTCATAGTGGCCCCCTGCTGAAACAAGGGATGTGAGGAGACAGAGTGCGGCACCCTGAGGAGAGTCAGCTGATGTGTCTTAGTTAGGCTAATATCCTCGCCACACATTTTTCTCTATTAAATGTTAATCACAGGCTTGTCGAGTGTCACTTGACATTTGCATTTTGCCAGACGGAGCACTCAGAGGTTCGACAGCTTCCTTCCACTGAGCGCTTTGTTCAATCACCAGCTCTCATCTTCAACAGTGTCACGGTAGCAGATTGCCAATGATGAGACTGGGTGTCGTTTTTTACAGTAGAGAATGACTTGTGAAAGACTCTAAACTAAGAAACCACTCAAGGACATGAATGGGACATTTGCAAAACACACCAGTTCAAGCTTTTATGTAGCCAAACTTTAAGCTTGAATATATACGAAAAGCCCTTCTAGCTGTGGCGAATGAAAATGGGAAGGACAACAGCAGAGAAAAATGACAAGGACATGTGAAAAGAAGCAGTCGACACTGCTTTAACTTCTCTCAATAATCAATGTCCTCATCTTGATGTTTACAAAAAAGAGTCAATAAGTGGAGAGGGAGCTTTCTGATTGGCTTTGATTTCTACTTCCAGTTCAAATCAGGCATTATTGTCTTTATCTCTGTCTCTCTCATTCTCGATATGACGTTGATGATGGCAAACGTGCCGACAGCCATCCACATAGATGAAACATGCAAACACGTTTTCTGTGACAGACTGTGAGGATTCACGTTATTGTAAAGCCTCAGTAGAATGTTGGTGAGACCAACTGGGAGCAGGTTTAAAAACTGCAGAACCCAGAAATCATGTCAAAAGATGTTGGACGGGAGGCGTTGTATCAAAAAGGAATACTCACTTTCTGCTGCTCACGAGAAGCTTAGCATTGTCGCCTTTTGTGGGCAAAGTGACCAAACTCAACAATAGAACTTAATTTGGAAAAATTGCTTCAATCAATTGGATCTTAATGAGTGAAGATGAAACGCTCTTTCTTTGCAGCCTCACTTTCTGACTGACTGGACTGGCTCTAATGTAGCTTTAAAAATTCCAATGTGTTAGAGGAATAGTTTGACATTGTAGGAAATATTTGCTGTCTTGAGAAGAGTTAGACTAGACCAGGGGTCGGGAACCTTTTTGGCTGGGAGAGCCATAAAAGCCAAATATTTTTTTATGTATTTCCTTGAGAGCCATATATTTAATAGATTTGAACTGCAACTTTATGCGTGCATTTTTTAAGAATAACACGTCTCCGAGAACTAATAGCAGTATCAGTGTTTCATTGAACACGTGCTCTTTTATTAAATAAACTAAATGCTTACGTTATTTATCTCATTAATGTGCACGTTTCAGTGTTTACTGCACGGGTGTCAAACTCAAGGCAATTATATCCAGCCCGCGAGAAAATATCATATGTCTATCATAACTGGCCCGCCGGTTTTGGTAAATCAATGCATGGCACAACCACGGGAAAATACATTCAAGGAAGTATTTAAATGTGTGAATGGAATGAAAGTTTTTGGAAAGCAAAGGGAAACACAGCACAGATCTCTGGGACGATGTGAGCTGGACTGTTTGTGCGACATAACGAAGCATCTCACTGTTAAACCTGCCAGCTTCAGGGCCGTGTGATCACGGACATGTGTGATGCAGTGAGAGCTTTCCAAGCCGAGCTGCCTGTGGGAGACTCTGATGCAGAAGGAAACTTTGGTCACTACGTGTTTCCAAACACTGACAAACATCTCCCCCGCTGTGTTCCCGACCGCATTCTGCTGATCAATTGAGACCATTTGCCGACTTTGCAGCTCAGAAATTTAAATTGAACTGCTCAACAATCCGTTTGCAGTTGACTTAAATATGTTCCATATCTTTTTGCACTTTATCCAAGATGTGTATCCTGTTCAATAAATGTGGACCGTGTTTGGCCCTCGACGTAGTCCCAGTTTTTAATGTTGGCCCTCTCTGTGATTGAGTTTGACCCCCCCCCCGGTCTACTGCTTGCTTTGTGCAGTTTCTCCTCTGCTCGGTTTCGCGACGGACGGGGCTCCGCCCCCTACGCACACAAGTGTGAACACACCTTCACCTACAGCCAGAGACAGAGCGGAGGAAAGGGGAGGTGAGAACTAAAAACAAATCCGCTGCTAAATGTTTTACTTTAAAATGACACAATATAATTATTTATTACCTGTTAATCATGTTAAATGTCAGCTCAAAATTGTCTGCGAGCCATATTGCGTTATCGAAAGAGCCATATATGGCTCGCGAGCCATAGGTTCCCGACCCCTGGACTAGACGATTGATATCACTCTCATGTCTAGAACAACTACAGCCAGCATAGCAAAGCATGAAGACTGGTGACAGGGGGAAACTAAATACCAGCACCTCTAAAGCTCACTTATTAACATGTTATATCAAATTAAAGGTACAAGAGAACTATTCCTAGTCAGGCTCTATTTATACATACTCTTTATGCTTATCTGACCAAACAGTTTTCTGGTTCTGGCGACATATTTACCATGATAATCGTAACTTTCCGCAAGACAGCAAATAAGCATATTTCCCAAAATGTTGAACTATTCCTTTAAAGGGGACATTTCATAAAAAAAGTGGGGGCCTAAAGAGATAGGCACTAAAGCAAAGCATTTCAGACAGAGGGTGAATACAAAATATGTATTATATATATATATATATATATATATATATATATTCCAAAACAGTGGGCAGCATCAATAGGTCCATTTAACAGTGGATGTGGTTTATTATAGAAATGTGTGTGTACATGGATTTGTATCTGTGTAACTGTGTGAGTGTGTATATGTGTGTGTCTGGGGTGTGAATAGCCTCTTGCGGTCCCTGCCAGTAACAGCGATAATTTGACAGTAATATTGCCAATAAACAAACAAAACCCGGCCTCTCTCATAATCTGTATCTGTTTGGGAGAGCATAATGATGTGATAGCGTGGCCCGGTTTTCCATTGTGCTGCAGTCTTGTCATGGTGGCTCAGGGGAAGACTTATCCATATGAGAGGCTTAGAGAAGCCTGTTCAGATCCGCCCGGATTAGGCCCAGGCTAATACACTGGGTCAACAGCATGGTTCTCCTAATGAGACAGGTGTACAGTACTTACGACTGTCTCTCCACGTAGCGGAGGCTCAAACAAAAGCTGATATCATCCCTGCCGGCTTAGCCCGACTCATATTATATCCCTCAGTAGTAAATACAGTCGCTGTATCAAGCATCCAACAAGCTCAGAGGCGATTTGGGCTGCACAGCATGCTGGGGAATTGGGATGTCCATGACCATTTTTGAAAATAAGAAATAAAACATATAGGAGGATTTAGAATGCCTTTGTCTCTTTCAAAGCTGTAGGTAAAGAATACAGCTTTGTTCTGTGGTACTGCAATGCAGTGGTGGAAAAGTATTCATTTCCTTTCCTTTAAAGTATCACAATGCAAATACTCTGTTAAAAGTAGTCCTGCTAAATCTTACTGAACCCTAACCCACTAAAAGTATAAAAGTGTCATCGGCAAAATATACTGAGAGCATCAAATGTAAAGGTAAGATATATTATTCTAAATTACAAAAATAGATTGATAACGTTGATGTACCAATGCAGCATTTGAATGATGTAACTGCAGAGGTAGAGCTATTTTTAACCACTTGTTTCTTTGGTCCAGGGGCTCTCCAAAGGGTCACAAGGTAAATCTGAAGGGTCATCAGATGAATTCTGGGGTAAGGAAGCAGAGAAATCTTCTGATATACAAAGTTGTATTCATTTTTGGACTTTTCTCTAACCTTAGGGACCCAAACATGTGAGTTATTTAAAAGAAACAATCTCAGAAGTTTAAAGGGGGAAAGTCTCTTCGCAACACACAGACATCTGAAACATGACAAGGGGCCTGAACTAGACAATTTTCCATCAGGGGTCACAGGCCAAAACTCAAATAACTGATTTATTTTTGTCTCCAGAGTGAAACAGTTCTGAACATTGACATAACAACACCCTTTAAGTCGACTTATTAGCAAACAGTTGCTTGTTTATAAATCCAGAAGTTACGAAACAATGTCTGCATTCACTTTGAGTTGTGTTTCTGGCCACCTGGTGAGTGTGAGTCCAATATTCACTCTCTTTTATCTCTGTTTGGTCTCTACCAACACCTGATGGAAATATTTGGCTCTGTCGCTTCTAAATGCTCCACTGTGTTCACCAGCTGGTAGCTAACTTTGTTTGTCTGCTGTCTTTCTTTTTTTTACATTTCATTGAAACAGCTGCCTGCTACAACATTATGAGAGCGGCGAGCATGAATCAAAACAATCAAAACAGAATCAAAATCATAATATGTGTTTATTTTATGTAAAAACATAATCCGAAATATTTTGAAAGCCTTTGAAATGTGGTGGAGTAGTATAAGTATAAAGTAGCATGATATGGAAATACTAAACTCAAGTACTGTAGAGCACAAGTCTAAGCACATCTACATTGTACTGCAGGTTGAGTGAATACTCTTTGAATGTTCAACCACAGCTACAATTAAAACATGTGTATTTATTTGAAATGATAAATTAAAAGCATATTTAAGGTTAAGGAGTATTTATGGCAAGTAAAAATACAGACCATTAATTAATAATTGGTTCAACTTCCAGCAAGGTAAGTGACACATTTTAACCAACAACGACCACAGTTTGCCGTCTTCTTCATCATTGATTCATTGTAATTAATCTATGATTGAATGATTCACTGTGTGTATGGTTGCTTAGATACAAGTAAGGGCTCGTCCTCAGCCATTTCCTCCCCCTCACAAATCTTCTGTCATGCTGTGATTTGTGTAGCAAAGATGAGACAATTACCCATAGTCAAAACTGTCGCGGTGGCTTTCACAACCTCCAGGTATTTGATCCTCATGAGTTGTATTTCCCACTTTTCTTCACCTAACCCTCCTCATGAACCTTGCTCACAAACCATGAATCAATTTTGCTGCAACCACCCAGCCACCCCCCTACCCCCCGACCCCTCACTTCCACCCCGCATCCCCCTCTACCCCTCCTCCTGCCTCTGCTTGTCAAAACATTTGTGAAATCCTATTTTCCTTTAATAAAGTATAGTTCTGTCCTGCAGATGTATGCTTGGATAACATGTCATACTCTGTCTTTGTTGAGAATGGCGCCCTGCTGATGTTCTTAGGCAGTGAGAAAATTGCTTTATTGAAACACATTGCTCGGAGTGACTATAATGCCATGCTGAGGGCCGGCATTATGCACATGACATATTCAGGACCTTGGAGTGGAAAAACTATGAATATAAAGTAATCACTGAAGGCACCTTCATGTTTCTCTACCATGATAGCTTTGCTTTTCTTCTAACCTTTGTCAAATATGATGATTTCATGATTTTGGACAAAGCATTCTGGTCTGAGCTGGCTGCTCCCACAATGAATTCTTTCTTGCATCTTTGCGAGGCTCACTCACACACACACACACACACACACACACACACACACACACACACACACACACACACACACACACACACATCCTGATCTCCTAAAAATGACATTCACATACAATCAAACTGCATTGTCAATTATTTTTCGAGGGAAACGTATTTCCCCTGGATAACATTAGTTTTAGACGTACCACAAATACGTTTCTAATCAAAGTCTGCGTCGGAAGGAGGTCGGGTGGATGCATGGGTCAAACAAACATGGGACTTTCCTCCAGGAAAACCGCTGTTAAAATGAAAAGTCATCATTGTAACATACCAAACTTACGTCACGTATGTAACATTCTTGTACATTACGTACGTGGCGAAAGTAGTTACGTAACAAAGGTACTTCTTTTATCCAAAAACTCGATCTTTTACTAGACCTAACCGAGTATTTATGTTTCTATACACAACGTTATCCACGTATTTCAAACTCTGACCGTAATCTGGATGAAAATATAGGACACAGTTACCCCCCCCCCACACACACACACACACACACGCAAACACAAGCACACACACAAACTCTTCATGGTATCAGCGGCGTGTGGAAATAATGAAAATTATAAAGATTATTAGATCCACCCCCTCATAAATCAATATATTCCTAATTAATAGAAACACCCACTTTCGAAAAATTGATCTCATGTTGTGCACAGAACTGAAAATAATGTTGCTACATTGCAGTCAGTACAAGCACTTTGAGCTTAATGGGCCAGGCTGTGTGTGTGTGTTTGTTTATGTGTGAATGTGTGAGTGAGAGAGAGACTGTTCTGGGGAGCTGTGTAAACAGAAATACTAAGCTACCCCAAGAGTGCACTTTCTCTGTGAAGTTAAGAGCCGGGTACACATGTTTATTACAATTTCAAACAAAATGCAAATGCCATTAAACAAATGGGGTTGAGGCAAATTAGCCAGGAATTTAATATTCGCAGAGTCTATGATATAGGACATCTTGTTACGAGACAGTGGTCTGAAGTATCAGTCACGAGCCAAGCCTTTCATCTAGCTGGCTCTCTTGAGGATATTTGTAATTAGCATCATTTGCCTAATACTTCAGGTTAATTAGAATATTTAATTGAATAGCTCTAATCTTCGGAGATGACTATATTATAATCAAATTAGCACCACCACTAGTCTGGCTATTGAACGTGGCAGACTGCCTGGCTCTTGGTCTCTTATCTGCTCCATCTCCATAGAGCATTCTCACATACTTAATGGTCCATTTGAACTATGCTATCAACATTTGATTATTCCTGAACAACAAAAGGCAGCCACACAACCAGTAAGCATAAAAGAAGAGATGATAAAGAAAAGCGCTATGGCTCCCATATGGCAGGTTGGGGAGAGTGCTCGCTCTGTGTGAAGCAGCCGAGCCAGGCGGCGGGGCCTTGCGAGGCCATCAGGGAAAGGAGTCTTACTCTCCTCCATCCGCCCCTCATCTACCCAAGCCAAGTGTTTGCCAAGATAAGCAGATGAGGAGACATATGCTTGAGAGGCTTCTGGAGAACTATTGAGAGAGTTTTAGTAGTCAAACCAGATGAAAGGCGGTCTGTGGTATTAATGCCGCTGCATACAGTAACTGTGTCTTTCCTTTATATACGTTTACTTCGCATGGTTGAGTTACAGAACAACTATCTTAAAATGTGTGATACTATTCTTTCATTTTGAAATGCATCCATACACATACTATGTAAGTACGCGTTCATTATAAATAAAGCACTTACACTCCATTATCAAATGAAATCAACCATCCCGGCTCTATTGTACTCAAACAGTCTTATGCTCATAGACAATAATCTGTCTCGCTGCGAGAAAAACAAACTAATGAAAAGCTAAATATTACAGTGCGTTCAATTGCAACAAACAGATGGCAGCTAAATTAAAAGAAATTACATATACATTATCTTCGCTTTATGGCTTCGCTCTAATTGAGGCGATTATAACTCCTACCTTTCTGCTCTATAATGAAGTGAATTAATTCATTTAGGGTGGAACGTGTTGAAATTGTACTTGCCAGTATTTTGTGTTTCAAGTGATAATTTTTGACAGTGCCATATGTTTCGCTGGCAATATTTCTTCTTGGTTGAGTTTTATTACATAATTTTATTTGTCCCTGCGCTGATTTCTTTATATATCTGCAAATGAACTCTTGTTGCAAATAGGTAGCCATATGCCACGAGGATGCAGAATAGAGGGTAAAAAATATTCCTTAGGCTTTCTGCTAATTTGTTTTCCCAGCTCTGTCTCGCTGTATTGCAGCTGATTGTGCACTGTGGCTATATTAAAATGATAATGAATAAATGTATCATTAATTCAACCCCGCCTTCAGTGGATCCATTGAACATTGCCACTAGGAGGAATGAAAATATAATTGCGTCCTCTGCCCCTTTCAGTTCCACTAGTTCTTGGAGTGAAAAGACACAAAGCAATGCAGCAGGTCATCATGGCACCTTTTAGAAGGGGATAATATAAAACAAGAGATTATTGCTTCATTGCAATCAGAGGCTGATCTTTTAAATAACTTCTGTAAGTGTACTTTTACACACTTGAATTTGTGTAATGATGCCATTTTATAGTTTACTACTGTTCTTGCTTCTATTCTTTTCTGCCTCACCTGTCAGCATTATGTCTTTCTGTTTCTTCTTCTTTTCCCCTATAAAGTACCTTACAATTGTTCTTTGGAAAATGTATAATTTAGCACTATTATTGTTGTCATTATTGTTATTATTATATCCCATCTGCCTCTGCTCCACTGGACGATGTCAGTCAAGGAAGACCCTTGCGTTGATTGTCAACCCTTATTGTTGAATATGGGATAAAGACTAATTATATGTGTGTGTGGGTGTCATGTTGTGGGGGGTTAGTGGTGCTGACATCCCCCCCTGTGGTGGCAGAGGACAGCCTGATGCGTCCTCGAGCTCCAGCTCTGTAAAGCAGACCCAACGTTTCTCGCCACCGTTTCCGAGTCGGACCCCCTGGGTTTTAAATTGCCACATAACGGATGCAGAGTCGAGAGTTAAATGTTGTCTAAGCAGCACTCGTGCATTTCAATCCATATTGTTGTCATTTTGGAAACAATGGCGATGATTGGCATACCTCTTCAGCCTTGGAGAGGACAGTGTATGATTGGTGCCACAGCTCGTCAGAGCAAGCAGGCAATTAAATCATTTACAAATGCTCCATTAAGGTGTCTGTAATTGAGCACTAAAATTGTATTTTTGCTTCTATTCATAAAGAGCAATTCTTAATAGGAATTTGGAAACAAGGAGCAAGGCCTCCGATGATTGGGAGTGCCTTTTAAGTTGTTTCCGAAGACACTCACAATGTTGTCGGCATTGTAAAGCTCCTCGTGCACCGTCAAACACATTTTCACAACATTTTATCCTCCCCTCGTCGGAAATGATTGAAGCACGCACACACATATGTTGAATGTACTTCCTTAACTCTACTAGATAATTAGAAGGTTCAACATGTTTGTCCAAGGCTTTCGGGTTTGGGACCATTCCCACAAAAATACCATGTTCTCATAAACATTTCAATTTTAGAATATATTTAGGTGATTAAAGATGATTAAAGTCAACCCAATTATATGAAATACTTAATTATGTCAAACTAGTAACAGTTTTATTTGGGAAGTGTGGTATGCTTGGATTAAAAGCAGTTCAAAGCGCGAGTCTTGATGCCACATGCTTTGATATTAAATACTACACAGTAAAAAAGTCTGGAAGATCTGGAAAGAAACTCAATTGCAAAAACATAAAAAGGATATAAGTCAAACTTTTATAATAATTCTTCTACAACAAAAGTAAGCGCACATGCTTCACTGTGAATATAACCTGAGACTTCCTCTAAAAATGCATCTAAAACTCCTGGAATTGTACAGGTGGACGCAATGAGAAAGAAACCTCTGTGATCTATATTAGGATTGTTTAAAAAAGCCTGCAGTGGCCTACTCCGTGATGTCCGAAGCAGTCAGACCCCAGTGTATGGTCAGAGGCGCTTTGATGCTGGGTTTGATGGAGTATGTCAGTCCAATCAGCCCAGCTTCCAGAGTCTGATTGGGTCTGCCAGCCAGAGAGGCAGCCTTGATATTAGCTCTACAGCCAGCTGACAGCCGGCATAGAGAGCAGCTCATACGACACACAACAACAGAGCCGGCACACTGAAGGGGCCACACTTCCACATAGTGGAAGAAATGTAAAGAGGAGAAAGTGGTTTTCAAGCACCAAATGTAGCTAGAGTGACCGGAGAGAAACACTTAACTCTCTTAACCCCTCTCTGCTGTATTTTTTTATATGTTACAAGACAAGATGTCCACTGTATCATCATAGCAAACACACGGTAAAATATATGGTTATATGAATGTCAAAAAGCACGTCTATTAAAGTGTTCCAAACAGTATGGTATCTATGCCGTGACATTACTTACGTTTTGTGTCATGTTTCTTTCTACTCTTATGAACAAACTGCTATAACACTCCTAAAACAGAAATCCAAGTAAACTTATTTGGAATTTGGGAGGAGTAGAGTAGACAGGAGTGCAAAACACACTGTCAAGACCAATCACACATATGAAAATCCATTGTATTTAACCCTGTTTTAAAGCTTGACTCTCTGAGACCCTCTCTAACCACTCTATAAACATTAAGCTGCATAAGAATGCAGAATCTGTAGGCAACGGGACGAGACTTTAGTATCAGAAGCATTCTGGTTTCAGCTAGTATTGACCAATCACGTTTGAGCAGGCTTTTTGTTACATGCAGATAAACAGTCCGAGTGGAGAGCAAAAGTATTGACTGTTGCCAGCAGAGGCTAAACCGTCGTCAGACCGATGGCAAATTGGTTTCCGAGATGAAACCCCAGACTGAATTTTCTATAGCAGACTTCAGAAACATGTCATTAGTTCAAAATCGTGTTAACCTCTTAAAATAATAATAAAATTAGGAAAAGTTATGGAGTAAAAAGATGATAAAACAATGCTAAATATGTTTGTATGCAGCTGTTACAGAGTGTTTCTGGGATAGCAAACAGAAAATTAGGGTTAAGTTCTTGACAGCATTCACAAGAGTTAGATACGATATATCAGGGATTTTGGCATGGGCAAAGTGGGTGATGGTCTGAAACAAGGAGTTTTGTTTGTGCAAAGCATCTCTTGCAGGCATGTGGGAGACTTAAAGGCTTTGCAAAAGTTCTGGGGGAAATTTTCTCCAAGGTTTATGAGCCATAGCAGATGAGTAGATGACCCAAGTTAATTATTATTGAATTTGTTTTCCCTGCTCCACTGATACTTACCTCTATCCTGATGCAACAATGACAGTGGGTACTCTCATTAAAGGGAAGGATGTGGCTTGTCGGAGAGAATCGTCTATTTTTTTTTTTTAAGGGGAGATTTCACTAGCAATCTAAAACTGTTAAGCATCATCATTTGTTAGTGCTCTGTCTTTATGCATCATAACTTCAGAACAACAGTATTACTATGAATATTCTATGTGATAATGGTTTAAAGTACAAAAACAAAAGTAGGGCAGCATTGCATGGCAAAACATTTATATTTTGTTCTCCTTCAGTGACGTAATATGCGAGTTGACAGAGCTGACATGACAGTAGCAGTATTAAGATTAAGTGAAAGTCAAGGCAAATTACTGCAATCAAATGCATAATCTTGAAATTAGATCGTCAGGCATGTAATACAATGTAAATAAATTGCTGAAAGATTCAGGGGCAGATTGCCTTCTGTTCCGACTTACAGAGAGACATGACATTAATCGGCATAATATAAAGATCAACCCTCGCTCCTGTCATGATTGAATACCAAACAGAAACACAAGCCATCTGTAGCTTGTCACGCTGGAGTTCACCAACTTAACTAAAGCAATTGTTGTGTGCGCATATGTGTGTTTTATGAATTACCATGATTGAGATAACCTCTCTAATGTGTAGTGGCAGGTGAAACATGCACTTTTATACCACATACTATTAAATAGTCTCATAAAGAAAAGCGTGAAATGGACATGGCCACTGCAGAGGTAAGTAAATATGCTAACAGTAACTTTTTAAGTGTTAGGTTTTCAGCTTTACTTTCCATTCAATTACTGTGAGCTTTACATAATTACATCATTTTGACTGAAATAAACATAGAACAAAAATCTGTTCAACATGCTTAATCATTGGAGGCCTCTTTGTACTGACAATGGACATGGTGGAAGGTATTAGCTTACAATACATAGAATATTAACGTGAATACATGATGGTCAAAATCATTTTTGACTCATATTTGATATTTCATTAGTTGATTAATTAAACCAACAATGTATTATCTGTAAAGAAAAACTTGTAGCTTGTTGGAAGTTGTGTGGTGAAATGTTCAACTACGGGGACTGCTCATTGTTCTGAAGGTCCACTATTCCAAAACCCCAAGTATCCTGAAAATGTCCCATTGGACCGAAAGCCCATTTGTGTCCAAGTCCGGCCAGTGACTTGCATGCAATTCTCAATCTTCCCCCTAAAATATTTAAAAGGCATCATGCACATTATAATGTCAGTAGAACTGGAACACCTAAAAGGAATAAAGCTATAATAAATGGTATTGATTACACCTCTGTTTGACAAATCAAAGTTTTCACCGTGATCAGGATCTATATATATATATAGTGCTGCAGGAATAAGTCCTAAAACCAGGAAATCATTTTGCATTTTTATACTTCCGGTTCCCTTTTCTCAAAATTAATATGTTTTAGGTTATTTTCATGTTTTGTCCTACAACACAGAATACGTCAGTAAATACCATATTTGTGAATTTTAGAAGCATTTTTGTTTTTTGTTTTTTTCTTCTTCATTTATAGCCTAACGTTAGCTTTTTTACTTCAGGTGATGCATTTACGCTTAAAAATCATAAAAATTGTGTTTATTTGTAAAGATTATCATGCTGAACAAAACAAGCAAGTAAAATAAAACTTAGTTTGACACAGAGTGGTAATATCAAGAAGACACATGATATACATTACATTCTCCCCCCTGGGAAGACCACAAAGACAGGCCTGCTGTCCAAGCAGTGGACCTTGCTGTCATTTAAGCCCATGGGAAAAAACAAACAAAACATGGTCAAACTTAACTGGGAATTGAGCTGGCATCATCAGTCGCTCCCATTATTATATCCTGCCCTAGACTGGAGTTAAAACAAGGCCTGATATCATAGTTTCAACCTGGAATCAGTTCCTGTTGGTCCACAATTTCGGCTACTAGACACAAGGGGAGAGGCAGAGGTGAATGTTTGATATGAACTTGTTTTAAATGTAAACACCAGCTGTGTCCAGTCATTAATGTTAACTACACCTGGGAAAATACCAATACTGACATGTTGCTGCTTTAACATGACAATGGATAACTTCCCCCCCCCGTGTGAAGGCTAGAAACCAAGACACAGGGCCACCCAGACAGAAAAGGATGACAGAGCATCCTGTTCACTGAGCAGCACTGAATCACTGTCATCCTTCAAAAGGTCTAATGTAAGCACAAAAGAGTGAGCCTCGGAAGAGCTCAGACTTCACTTCACCCTCACTGTCATCATTGCGAGGCTACATTTGAGGAGATGGCTTAAAAAAAAATATCCCGACCAAACCAACAAACTGGCTGGGCTAGGACACTTGTAACATGCAACATGTCTAGTGCCAAGACACATAAACCACTGCGGGTGTGGGTCAACCATGATGATGAGTGGGAGCAGGAAAGGCAGAGTTGTGCGCTGTCTTCTCATGAAGCCAGAGAAAGTTATGTTCTTCTCTGCCGCTGCTGAAGAAAAGTAGTTACAGAAAAGTTTGGACACTTCTGTTTTGTACAAGACACTGACATGTCATTTTACAATATGATAAGGTGAAAAAAAGGCAGGCTTCAGATAGAATATATTGATATCAACATAAATTACCAAGACTGTTTTGGCCAGTCGGTATAACTGCTGAGTAACAGATATCTCACGTCCAAACATTGTTTGGTCCGCATTCTGTCTTTGCTCTGTTGCGTTTGTCATTGGTTATCAGGGGATGATATATAGTCTAGCCTGCAGAGAAACATGTGTTATGCTTTAATCTAGAGTGCATAGGCCAGTATTCATGGCCAGCAGCTGGAGAAAATCACAGGAGACGAAGAGTCCACCTTGGAGAAAGGAGACATAGTGCCTGCCTGCCTAGCAGATGCTGGTTCTTGTTATCAGCTCTTTCTCCACCTTATTTATGTGGTGACTTACAACCCGACACCCTCTTTTTCCGCTTGCGCATTGCATGCTCCTTTGCCCACACAGACACATTTTCATATGAATAAATGTCTTGTTTTTTTGCTCTCGTTGCTGATTGATGTTGCACTCGATCGCACATTCTGGTATTGTACTTCTAGAAGTAACTAACCTTTTCTGATGATTTAAGTAATGTTTAACTAGAGGAGCAAAATCCCCCAAATAAGTAACAATCTACCAAATACTTGTGAACCGGCAGAAGCCAATAG
Source organism: Cottoperca gobio (assembly GCF_900634415.1). Taxonomy (NCBI): domain Eukaryota; kingdom Metazoa; phylum Chordata; class Actinopteri; order Perciformes; family Bovichtidae; genus Cottoperca; species Cottoperca gobio. The sequence goes on from NC_041370.1 coordinate 19,534,211, forward strand.
ACAAGGCAACAAAGGAGATACCATGTGCTCTTGTAGCAAAAATAAATTTTGCCTTATCGTTAAAATACTGGGATAACCTTATAGGCCCCATGATTCTCACTTTTCACACTTGCCTTACGTTCAGAAAATGTTGGTCATGCGCCTCTTCACACATGCCATGGCAATGCCAGAATAAAGGCAAGGGACAGACCAGCGGATGGAGGACAACACATATGGATGCTAACCGCCATAAACTTAACAGTAGAAGAAGAAGTCGGGGCAAAGCTGGATGTACGAGGCAAAAGGAGTCTCTAATTATTTTCAGGAACATGGTGCATGAGGAGCTGTTTTTGTCCAGTGCCGATGTTCTTGTAATGCATTTAATATTCGACAAGATGGTGAGAGAAATCACATCACCTGCGAAAGCATTGGCTAAACTGCAAACAAGTCAGCGGAGTCTTGTGATTGGTTCGCTCGCTCGTCATGAAAGAGCTTGGTACTGCTTTTATTCACAACACAGCTGTGCCAGCATTTTCCCTGAAATGTTCCTAGGTCTTGAGGTGTGAAATTGAAGGTACAGAATTCCCTGAATATCAATCCCTGCTCCTATTCACACATTACTCCAATGTAGGGAACTTTCCTGAACAATTTTAGGGATAGACTGCATGTGTGAAAGGGACTTTATGCGTATGCTTAATGTTTCAGAGGTTATTGTTATGTGTATAGACAAACCTCATGCAGGTGTTCAGGAGCATACCCTGCTTCTTCAGGTGCAGGGAGACTTGGAGTTACGTGGTACAATTCCAATATCTTTAACAGCTCCCATGGCAGGAAAACATCCGCACCAGCTTCTCATCTCCTCTCTGCCTCATATCCATATATTAGTTTCTCTTTTACGCCCCGGTTTCACACTGCTGCTCCCTTATTGACAGGCCCCTACTGTGATATTTATGTCACATATTTAATATGGACATGGGAATGATTATCAAATCCATAGTTGCCAAGAGAGTCCGATCGGCCTTAAATAATGGATGAGCAAGGATGCGACTCAATTTGTGAGGCCGCACAGAAAGACAGGGCAAGTGCAGCCATCGACCCCTCCGCCCATCCCCATCGCTTTCTCCCTCTCCGGAACGTCATTATTCCGGTCGATCTTTTCTCCCCTCGCTTGACATCATTCAATGTAATCATCCTTCAATAAAAAACCTGCTTGTAATAAAAGGAACAACCCGGGTCAATACACAGAATATGGAGAAGGATGACCGCGTGGTAGGAGACAGCGTATAAATGGGCCTCTTTATCAAAGCCGATAGCCGACTGGTGCCTTAACAGGAATTCGACCGTGGCTGGAGTTATCATTACTGTTACCTTTTGTATCATCGTCTGTATGTGCTCCATGAATATGAGGAAGAATGATGGCTACATTAATGAATCAATGGGCTAATGAAGCAGCCATTGTGTTGGTTTATTGAAATACACTGAGGGGAAATTGAAGACTTCTGCAGCATCTCTGCACTCAATGTTCTGCTGTCATATTACTGGATTGCCACACTCGCCCCTCGCAAAGGAAGAAAGGATATCAACATTTTCTAAAACATAGTGATTGGCATCAATCAGCTGCACGAAAAACTGCATTATGTTCAAGGGAAGAAGTGCTGGAGAAAAAGAAAAGAGCAAAAAGGAAACACAGGTCACACTATTGTCACACGCTGCACTTTAACTACACACAAGCCAGTCTTGGACCGAGGATGGTTCGAGGGTCAAATTAGCTGACGGCGTAATTTTGTCAGGGCGACATCATGCAGAGCTGCTGATTATCCCTGAGCTAGCATCATTTTTGTTTATCAAAAAATGTTAATTGCCTGTTTTTACGAGTAGGAAAAGATTAAAAGTTAATAGGAGAGACTAAATAAACACAATGCAATTGCATGAGGCTGTAGAAGATGGTAATTAATTTGTGGCCACCCCTGAGCTAATTAGCTAATATAAAGCAGAAAAGGAGTTAATGAGGCTTATTGTAACTGATACACCGAAAAAGTTTAGACTAATGAATTTATGAATGCGTGAGGAAATCAACTTTATGCTCACTCCAACTTTCACGTTGCGAGAGAGAGTTACCTCCTGGAGATGGAAAACTTTGTTGCAACTTGATCACCTTCGATGTGCCATGTAAGAGTTTAGCGCTATATAACATTCCATAGCTCTGTTTAAGTCAGTGTCTGAAAGGAGAATCTGGAGTACCGCTTCCATGCCGAGCGAGAGATGGCGGACCATAGGAGGGCCCATACCAGCCCAGCGGTGCGTTTATTTTGTGAATCCTCAGGGTGTAGCTGGTCTGAGGATACAGCAGCTTGTATATTGGGAGGTCTGCGGAGGTCAATTTGGGAGGAATGGAAAATAATAATCTGCAGCTAGTTTCCTGTGGGGATCATGGTGAAGATGGTCTAGGGCAATGGTTCCCAACCTGGGGGTCGCCAAAGCCTCAGGGAGGGTCGTGAGGCCTTCTTGATTTTAAGGTGTATAAGACAACTTTAAAAAGAATATATATATATATATATATATATATATATATATATATATATATATATATATATATATATGAGATATATATGAGAGAGAGAGTTGTTGGCCTATATATCTGGATTTATGTGACGAAAACTAAATTAAATTGCTTTTTTGAAATGTTTGATTATTATTTAAGAAAACATTTTTTTTCAATCTCTCAGAATAAGGGAATGGAGAAGACCTGGACACAAGCTATTTTCACAGAGCCTGCCCTCTCTGCTAAACAGCCTTGTCCTGCACTAAAAGAACGATGACTACACGTCAGAGAGAAGAAAATAATTTGTAGCCTATTTAGTAAGTATTGTTGTTAACATGATGAAAAATAAATAAAAAAGGAACATAGAAAGAGAATTGTTCCTAAAAATAACAGGAAGCCTCATCTGTGATGCAATGTTTGGAAACAATCTGTTCAAAATTCATCCAAATTGCACATTTTACACACACTTCCTGCAGTTATTGTGTTCACTATTTGGGTTAAATGTACAGTTTATCAGTTGTTCTGCACTGTTATTGTTATGCATTGAAGATAATATGAAATATCCATAAAATATATCACTTAACATCAGTCAGGGGTTGGTAGTTTACCCATCTGATGTTTACTTTTTTTCAGTTTTTTAACTGTACCTCAATTTTAGTTCTTTTTTTTGGTAGCACCTGTCCTATTCTTGGGCATGTGCCAGAGTATTTGCACACAACACAATACATGTGTTTAGGGGGCATTACCTATGCTAATAATAAATAATCGGTCGCATGCCTCCATTTTATGAAGTGGGATTCATCATTCAGCACACCTGGGTAAGAATAGATTTGGATGGTGAAGAACGTTTGGTGCATCGGAGGTTAATTGCTCCCTTAATTAAGAGAAATTTAAGAAAATTGTCAGCTGCCTTCATCTCCTCCACTGTGTCCTGAGTGATTGAGAAGTCACTTCTCAGCATGTTTATACCTCTAATATTTGATATTTGTCCATCTCGCTCCGTTCTTTCCTGATGTTAATTTTAAGAAACAGCTTATTATTTCACTTACTACTGTGCTGACCGCAGAGGACATTACTTATACTCAATAGGGTCCCAATGGCATTTAGTGTTGACACTATGGCCTAAGGTTCATGGGTAATTTGAATGAAATTATAGGGCCGTGATGAATCCTGCTAGTGTGTGGGAGCCAGAGCGGCGAGGTAATCAGGTAATTGTAGCTTTCATAAATGTAATTTATCACGAAAGGCAAAGGCCAGCAGTAGTAGGTGACTAGCTGGCACCCTTGCCGTCTCTTCAAATGTGACCTGCAAAGCTTTCACATGGTGACATATGTCTTTATGAGCTGCAGGGAAGCATAATGGGTGATAAGGCAGAAATACCCCCATCAAAGCATCCCTGTCATATTACATAAATCAGCACTCTAAATGAACATCTTCCCACACAGTTTGCTTTCTCGTTCGTGGTTTACAGCGGGTAATTTGTCAATCACACTTTGATGGTGGAGCGGTGCAGATGCTATTAATAACATTCATATAATGGATTTACAAGTGTCAAAGACTATATTACAGTTTCACAACTGGGAATCGGATAGATGAGCAGGTGTGCCATGTGATCTGTACAGTGCATAGTCAGCGCTGGCAGGGGCAGTATTGTACTTTTTAGTTGTGGTTACTCAGATTTGTGGCATCAGAGAAAATGTAGCAGAAGCTCACAACATGTTGTTAAGAGAGCATGAACAGAGATTTATACTGCCGCCTATTTATATGAATTATGCTAATGTTGTATTTCTTCGCCACAAATTTGGTTTGTCATGACAAAATGATTTTCAGCAAGGAAACAACTGTAGGGTTACTGTTAATAACTAGTTAATGGTTGCAGTCATAAAGCACAAAACGAAAAAAAAGACAAACCATTAACCCTGTGATTCGTAGATGATGCACTCTACTTCCTGAGACGCTGCCTGTTAAATTTAGGTAAAGGTCACAAGAAAGAATAGTTAACACATTTTGGGAAATATTGTTATACTATTCTACATTCTCATTTTTGTCGAGAGTAAGTTAGTAAGAAGAGTGATACCACTGTCATATCTGTCCACTGACCGAGCCAAGCTAGCTGTTTCACCGTTACCAATCTTCATGCTAAGCTAAAGATTTATAATCGGCTGCTGGCTGTAGCTTCACATTTAGCATACAGACAATATGGACAATTGTATTAATAAGTCTCGGCAAGAAAGCCAATTACCAAAATGTGGAACTATTGCTTTACCAGTTTGGCAAGGGTTGGGGTTACGATTGTATGGTTTCGGTTATATTAATAAGATAAATATTAACATGTAGGTAAAGCATTCTTTAGTTAAAAAAGGTATACATGTATATGGCATATTATGTAAGGTACTTTCTGTTCACAGAGCAATTCCAGCTTCTTTTTGTACATCTATTCCAAATGATGAAATGTGGGATTCAGCTGGTATCCTTATATTACTTATTGTATTGGAGAACTGCAATGGCAATCTCAAGCAGAGTGAACAAACATCGGCGTCGACTTAGCTCAGCTCAGATCTATATGAAGCGCTGCCATCCAACCTGTTGAGAGGCTCATGTCGAAAGCTCAGTCACAACAATTTGTCCCCTAATTCGAAACTCTACAGATACATTTGAGTCTGATTCACACATAGACAGACTGACAAGCAGGAACACGTCATCAAGACAAAAAGGAGGACAGACCAAGAGAAAATGAATTGAAGAATTGTATGTTGGTGTAATGACTTTATCTTCTGTAATAGCCTTTGGTGGATGGTCACAGACAATACAAGAGGGAGATGACAAAGGCCTTGTTTATGGGTCAAATACTCATTTCATAAAAGCCTCCCGCAGAAAACTGAAACATGATAGGTCAAATACAGGTCTAAATGCCTTTTCCAGTTTTCCTATTTTCCCATTTCAACATATCCGTCTGGTGTCCGCGCTCTCTCGCCTCTGTAATGGAAAACTATTGCAGAAGCATTTCTCCGTCAGCCGGGGTCATGGGGTCATCACTGATGTCACTCTCAAAGTAACCAGTGGCAAATAGGTCCTGACATGTGCTCTCCAACGAGAGAATGAGACTGGACAGCTCCTCTGGCTCTTCGACTGATAAGCCATAGAAAAGAATATGTGAGGCTTGGAGAATCACAGACTCTGCTTCTGCCTTTTGAGAGACTAATAGCAACTGCTGCATTAAGGCACAAATAACAACTGGGGGATCTAAGGGAGAGGCATGCTTTTTCTTCTATTTCTTTTTTGGATGCAGTTTGACAAATTCAGAATGAGGCTGTTGGGCCTTTGTCTATCTATTCCTTTAATATTTGTGTTCCTATTGGCAGCCAGAGAATTTACCAAAACATGATTAAAAACACTTTACATCACGCAAAACAAAGCAAACAAAGCAAAAACATCCAGGAACAAATGTATTACTTACACTTTGATTAATTGGATTCACACATACTTAAAAATTAAAATAATTAAAAATTGACAGATTAAATAATTACAGTGGACGCATGACAAAAATAACTCTTTTACTTATTGCTTGTTATATGCTACTTGTTTTACCGGGCATTTCTCACATATAAAAAACATAAAACAAAATAGAATTTCCTCTTGTAAATATATCTGATTCCTTCCCTGTTATATATTTCATATTTAATATATTTCATATTTAACAGGTGTCTATTGTTGGTACCAAACAGAACAATGTACAGCACAAAACAACTGGGAGGAATGTTAATATTAATTTTGGTCTGTTAAATCGTTGATCATATATTGATAAATTTGTCTTGGTGTATTCTGAGGGAATATTTCAATTATTCCATTGCATATATTTGATGAACTATGTCTATCCAGTTTTCCATCAAGGGAACGTGGGGCTTTATCTTCAGCATACCTTTAACGTCAAAAGACAACTGGATTTCAAAAGATGTCATTTCACATCTCAGATTTTACTACATACAAGTGACACTCATCCTCTTTGCTCCTCCTTCCATCTCCCTCCCATCTTCGTCTCAAGTGTTAGAGCGCAACAAATTCCTCTTGTTCACTGTCACATGCATGTCGTGTAGTGTGTGATTTGCTATGCACACATCCCCGGTCTAGTACAGATTTCTACGCCTGTTTGTTCCATACAGGCGTGCAGTGCGTCGCCATGCAGCGTGACCGCTCACTCTCTGCCCTGGCTCCCCATCTTCAATCTGCTCTCCTGTCAGTGCAGAATATACTCTGGGAATGACATAAATTACAAAAAAGGAAACATGGCAAGAGTTAAAATATAAAACCGAACATACACCTGATATTTTAACGAGGGCTTTGTTTTCTTTATTCCATCTCTCCTGCTTTCCCATCTCTATCTCTGTCTGATTCTCCACTCCAGCAGTCACAGAGAGGATGACTGAATGAGCAGGAGACTGGCGTTTTCTGATAGAGTTACACCCCGCAAATGGAGTCAATCAAGGGGCCCCCTGAAATTTTTTTTTTTTTTCTAACAGATGTGTCAGCAAGATTGTCAGGCCTCCATGACAACAAATCCATAGCACTAAAAAGAAAAAAAAAGAGTTGGGGGTAGGGAGAGAATAAAAGAGAGCGGAGAGTTAAGGAGAACCGAGAAGTGTAAAACAGGAATCCTCCGAGTCAATCAGAGCACTTACCTTTCAGCTGTCCATAACGCTATTTCATAGCAATTATTACCCCCACTGAGCAGGTGACAGGCTTGTGTGACGATGACAGCGCCATGCAAACTCCCGGTAATCCTGAAATGATGGATTGGGAGGGAAGCCTTGCAGTGATTTGTGACAAAGTAACTGAACAGAGACTTCTGTACTTAGAAACGTGAGAGCAGTTTGTCTTCATGCTTATGGTAACACTCTCCACTTTGAATTGATGCATGGGTTTTAGTCCGCCTCACCCATATACTCTCACGGCTTATACGGGGGGGGCCATCACCATTCAAATCCTAAATTGAAAAGTTGTTGCAGGATGTCTATTTGGTGTTGTATTAATCGATAAAAGTGATGTTTTTAGCTTATGGGAAATGTGTTTTTTATTTCATAATTAACAGTAGCATCATCAGGCTTTTTTTATTCTTTTGTTTTTTATTAAACAAACTTCTCCAGCATTGTTTCTGCGGAGCTGGAGCAGGCATATTCACAGACAGACGATAAAGATCGGCGCTTTGTTTGACTGTTCCCCATAAAAGCCCCAAACCCTTCTTGCTTGTAATCTTTTTTTCTCCTGCCGAGCCCTTAAGTCTTACAGCTTCCCGCCTGTTATATTTCCTCCACATCAATATGTCACCGAGTTCCGCTACAGCAGGATGTCAACTTAATGCAACTCCGGGGTTAAGAAAACACCATCTTTGCCCGCTGACTGATAGCCTGTCGCCGCACACACAAAAAGTTTAGAAATTTGATCCACCTGTCATCTCGCCTGTGATTATGAATCTCTTCCTCTAGCAGCTCCGAGGTCCATTCAGAGGCAGTCTAGCTTGGCCGAGCTCAGCGTTAGTTACATGGATGAGAGAGCGAACTTCAAATCACTCTAAGTGAGTAAAAGAGAAAGAATACAGCTCATCTTAATGTAAACAACTGGGCCCAGTGGTGAGCCCACCAAAATAGAAACCGCTGTCGTCTTTTTCTAAGAAAATCTTGTAATCTGATTTCACTTATAGGAGTCATGCATCTCAAATTTAAGCGTCTTGATGATTCTTTAAAAAAAGATCTATACCACGAAGGCAAATTAAAACAAATCAACAACTCGAGCTAAGATCTTGGCATCTTTCTCACCCCCTCCTACCTTTGTGTTTTTTCCCTTTTCATCCCCAGAGGATGAGAGCAAACACAAAAACAGAATACGTGTTTCTTTATCTATAACCTCACGGTGAACTGCAGATGACCTTCTGAGTCAACTGCATTAGCTTTGGGGTGGTCAGACTAGAGAGTGTGTGTGTGTGTGTGTGTGTGTGTGTGAGAGTGAGTGTGTGTGTGTGCATGTGTGTGTGTGTGTGTGTGTGTGTGTGTGTGTGTGTGTGCTTGGGGGGTGCGAGAAGACAGAGACGGAAAGAGAGGGGGATTTTTCATGTTCTCCATTACAGTTGTTTAGGTTAGAGGGGTTAACTCAATGAGGCTAAGTAAGTTTGAACTGTGAATCACATCAGCAGACTTGTGCATTCACTTATGCACAATTGCAAATGCACAATCTGAGGTAATTACATTACCTCAGATTGGCCTTTATATAAATTGCAGTGCTGAGAACGGCAGATGTCAAGAAGTTCTTAATTCATAAAAAAATGTAATCTTTATTATTAAGGCAAACACTTTGTTTTTTCATGCACTGTTTCAACATGTCTTGCTAGTGGAAAGAACACATTCAAAATATACATTGAGTTGTTGTTTTTACTACTTTATGTAATTGCATTTGTAGATTTCTCCTAAATTCACCAAAAGTTAGCATAGGCCTAATGCCTCATTTGGACATTTAAAGATAACATTTCAGAAAATGTTTAATACAAAAAATGATTGTCTTAATGCAAGTAATCAACTGGGAAGTAGTTGATATGGTGATATCAGTCAAAGTTCTTTACCCTATCCACCTGTAGTGTCTTGAAAAATGTAATGCATTTTACAATACATATCTTTAAAGGCTGTTTTCTCAACATTTCTCTAGTTTGTTTCTCATACTCTGAGGCAGAAATCTTTACTTCAGAAGCACTGACATACACCAAACGTTCCAGTTTCATTCCTATCTATACTCTGAAGGTTTGTGCTGAGGGGTTTGTTCATGCATCATTCATAGCCTGATTTATATGACATTGTGTTCCTAATAATATGGAGAAAATAGATTTTTTATTCGCTTTCTTTTCTGGAAATGCAAATCAGCACACAATTAATAAGATAATGCCACGTTTGCACAACTTAAACATATTTGTCTCAATAAAAGGAATCAATTAAAGATGTTTTATGATGATATCTATTAGGTAACAATGTCACCCTATTCCATGTAATGTCTCCACTTAAGGGTTATTTGTAGGAAAAGGAACCATTACAGTAGACTTTACTTATTAATTTCACCAACCTGCATTCTCCAAGCTGGGAAGAGGATTCAAACTAGCAACCTTGCAACATCAAATCCATTTATCTAACCTGCTTTCTTCAAACTACTAAAGGAAATTCATTGTTTTCATTTTTCAAACAGCAATTTTCTCGACTGAGTCTCCTTTTTTTCTTTTTCCCAGATAGAGCCTGAGACTGATTTATTATAGATTTTCTGTGTTTTGATTGTTTTGCTGAGAAGCAGGATGGGAAGATGGGACTTCCAGCTGCTCTGGATGCTTGGGAGTCCTGGGAGTCCTGGCCCGTCCGCCCTCCTGACTGGCCTGGCCAAGTGGGCATGCGCTGTTGTGGGTCGCGGCGGGGGGTTGATGGGGCTGCAGAGGCTGGGCCAGAGAGGCCACAGATGCCTTAAATGACTTGGCACAATGGGATAGCGAAGGGTTAAGAGGACTACTTGCAAGTAAATCAAAACAGTTTTTCCATGATATGTGAGCAGGTGTCGGGAATGCTGTTAGAATAAAAAAAAATAAAAAATACAACAATTGGATTTTTTATTGTATCAAATGCTGTTAAAGATGTCAATTTCTGGTATGCCCAATTACACTGGTGTTAAAATGACTTATTTATTTCCCGTAGACTTTTTTCCCTGCACACCTTTGAACCAGGATGATCCCAGTTTGTCTTGACTGACTGTTTCAAACAAAGACACCCAAGGAAAGGCTTCCGACATGCACTTGAATCAAGCACCCAGGGTACCAGACCACCAGAAGGGCCCCCATTAGATAGTAATTCATGTGGAAGCTGTGGGACCTCAATATCATTATCAAGCAACAGACCTGCCAGCTTTCCGTTTATCAGTCTGCACAAGTGAATCAATTCATCAGTTTTATGCAGTGACATACGCTTAAAAAAAATAAATACAAAAAATTACAAATAAATTAAACAATTCATCACTGCACACTCGTACAGAATAACTTACAGATGTACACATTTTTTTGACTTTGTGCATGCTCCTCCAATTACAAACTCTGCTGTGACAGCACTCAAGCACAGCAGCTCACACTGTGAAATGCAGGAAAATTGTAGGTGATCAGGTGGGACCCGGGAGCAAGAGAGAGAGAGAGAGAGAGAGAGAGAGAGAGAGAAAAAAAAAGCAAAAAAGCAAAACTAGTCCCTTTAACTTTTTAAAGACTTTTCAGCATTTGTTCTGCACACTTACCTACGCAAACTCCAAGGGGCCACAGTGACTAGGGTCCCATTTCAGGCCCAGCGTGGAGCCGGAGAGCTCCTCAGCTGTAAAATGAGAGCGCCAGAGCGCAGTGTGAAAATGGATTAGCCTCGCTGAGATAAGGGGAGCCCTCAGCGAGCCATGCACGCCTTCAATGGGGGAAAAGAACTGCTGTACAAATTGTTTTTGGTACATTAAGTACCTGTTACTTTATTTCACAGATGGAAAACAATAACACAGGCTCCGGGGTTGGAACCACCGCTGCACTGAGGAATGTGAGAGCTTTGGCCCACCTAGCGCCCTTTAGAGTTTCCTAATATGCAAAGTGATATCCTAAGGACTTCTGACTGAAAGAATTCAACAGATTGACAAACATAACATATGATGATAAATGACAAAGTGCCAGCTTGGCAGCCAGGTTACTGAGGGAAATCATACAGAATATCCATGTTAATAAAAAATAAAATAAAAAAGGCTGAATGTTCCCACTCAGCAAACAGGGCAGGGATTTTTCATTAATAGGCCCGCTGCTGCACCAGGGCCCCCAAAATTAAATGAGTGTGTCAGATCCCGGATGATTTATACATTTGGACTGATCTAACAGCTCTGTGGAACAGCTATGACACCCTGACAAGCCAACAATGGATATGAAAAATGAGCCAATACCACGGCACTAAATCTGAGACTTTCAAAGCCAAATGCACGCATACAATCGAAAACCTCTAACATACTCGCAAGTGTAATGAAAATAAAGTGGGGGGAGAAAAAATCTCTCTGCACAATTTTAGCTAAATCATTCAGTGTTTATATGACTGGAGTGATGGAGACAAATTGGTCCGAGTGAAGAGTGGCAGTACTTTGCCTTTCTGATGTCTTTCTGTGGCTGTGTGCCGAGCACATCACTTTACAGCTTAAATGAGATATCAGACCTATTGCTGAGCTTTGACTCAATAGGAAAATGTCAAATCAAGTTAGCGCTAAGGTGCTTTTCAAAACACCTCAATTTTCCTTGTGTTTCTATCAAATTTAAAGTACGCATGCAATTTATTGTGTATTTCTTTCCCTTTATTCACAGAAAATGTTGCATGGCGTTCAGCTGCAGCAGAAAGCTTTCTCCAGTGAACACAACAGGCAAAAGCTGTGTTTATAATTATGTTGTGTGGAGGGCTAGTAGCTTTGCTCACTTGTTAGATGAAGTGATAAAAACCAACATGATGGACTAAAGCATTTTTGCTTTTCTTAGTATTGTCCTTTTACCCTCTCATTCTCTGTCTGATGAAAAACTGCACTTGGTGTTCCTCAGAGCTCAGCAGATTTAGAGGAAACAATTACCAGTCCGGTGATCTCTGCTTCTCCAGTCCCGCCGATAAACACCCAGCGCCCTGAGGTATGGTCCGAAAATGATACAGTTTTAAACGGGTTAAATTTCATTGTTTCCTTCACCCCCCCTCCCCTCTCATCCCCCCCCCCCCCCCTTCTCTCCCTCTGAGGTTTTATTTCACAAAAGTGTGAGCGCATTTTTTTGTCGATGGGGGCAAAAAAAAAAGGAGAAACGATAAAGAATATGAAAGGCCCATCTTCACAGAACATTAGACATCGCAAAACAACCCAAAGCTATGATCGGATATATCAAAACTGACAAGTAAAAGTTGATTGCTGAGTGTCTATTGATTGAGCTATATTTCACTGGGAGAGAACAGCCTCATAGTTGTCTTCACACAGTGCACCAAACCCTGCTGCAGAGCCACATTTCATGGAGATGGTCTGCGTAAATACACATAAATAATCAGCATGCTACAGCTGGTAACATTTATTGTCATAAACACATATAACAAGTAACTTCAGTTGGATCTTTTACTGCTGAAAATGACATTATGTATAATACATCATAGATATATAATTGTTTTCGCATAAGCGAACCTACTGGCACTGCTGTACACAACTAAATGTTGGTGCTTATGTATTTATGGATTTCCACACGTGTACCCATTCAAGCATATACAGAAGTATTTTACCTTTTTCTTTGCCAAAAGAGCTTTGCTTTTGTGGAACGTATCTGAAAAAGCAATGTGTATATATAAATATATATATATATATACATATATATATATATATGCAGTTTGTGGTGCCTTCAAATTGTATTGAGTTATACTTACAGGTGTTTTTACTGTTTTGTCCATATCATCATTAATATCAATCCAGAAACACAAGTACTTGTTGTTTTATTTATCTTTCAGTTCAAGCAGTCAACAGGGCAACAGTGATTAGCTGTGCCCACACACATTTTTACTTTTGACGCACCTCTGCTTTGCTCTGGGCACTGCAGTTGTCCCAGCGTATACAAATTAAAAACAATGTGTGTATCCACACTATGATTAGGATCCACTCTAAAATGTATTGGGTTCTTCATTGTCCTACGCTACACCCTTCTACTAAGTTTCATGAAAATCGTAGTTTTCCTGTAATCCCGCTGAGAAACGGACAAACCAAACCAAACAAACCAACCAAACGATAACATAACCTCCTTCACGGAGGTAATAATAGAAGAGATACGTGGAAAAGCTGATTTTCTGAGATATGGTTAATACGTCTTAAGACATTGTTGGTATGCAATGTCATGGAACACACAGTTATTTTGCTGGCGTATGACATGACTGTAGCATAAAGGCTAATTCCACCAAACTACAAAAGAGGATCGATACCACTTTCAAGTCTATCAGGTGAATATGAAGCTACAGCTGCAGGTTAGCTTAGCCAAGCACCAAGACTGAACGCACAGCTAGGCTGGCTTTGTCCGAAAGACTAAATAAAATCTGCCTACCAGCGTCCTTAAAGCTCAGTAATTAACATGTTAAATCTGTTTGTTTAATCTGCAGAAAAACAGGTGTGTAAAAATACTAATTGCGCCTGTGACGTTTCATATCCGGCATACAGATGTATCAACCTTTTTCATATAACTCACTGCAAGGCAGATCAAAAGCCTATTTCCAAAGAAGTCTATCTATTTATTGTTTGGTTGGATTAAGGTTGTAAGGTGTTGCTCACAGTTTGGTTATATAAATATGAACTTGTATTTAGAAGATAAAGAATAAGAAGACATCTCTAATAGTTTTGATATCCAGAATCAAAGGGAGGACACAGATAATGAAGGACAGATTGAAGCTACCACAGTGGTGAGGGGTTAAAAGGTAAAGCAGTGATTTATGGGTGGTACAAGCAGAGTTGGGTCATGAGAAAGGTGAGAGACTTGGATTGTGAGAACAGGCAGATATGCACCTTCCGTATGTTTTCCAGATTTCTATTTGACCATGTGACATTTAGTTATGAAGAGCACACAGTTGTAAGATCATCTGTAATCTGTGTCTTTATCCCCCACAAGTAAAAGAAAGAGACAAGGGGAAAGAAGGGGATGAAAAATAGGAGAGATGCTGACAGCGAGTGAAACACTTGAGCTGTAGAGAAGGCCGAGTGTACCGAACACAGCCCAGCCCGGGAGTGATTGAATGATCCCATTCTGGGCTCTTTGTTAGACACTAGGCAGCGATGTATGAAGATTGATACACAAGTGCTCGACTCGGTTTGCTGGATCATCAAACGGATTGATATTATTCTCCAGCCAAGGATGAAGACAAAGTAAGTGTTATCATACTCAATACTGGGGCTTGTCAGAGGCGGGAAATCATCCAGTGTCACTGGTTATGGGAGCATTTCGTAGACTGTCATGTGAATTTATCTGAGAGACGTGGCGCTCTATGGCAGTCTGCAGCTGACGGCGGAGGCCCTACCATAAAGATCTTAGCTAAAGATTGAATTACAGCATCGTGCTTTGGATTGCATTTATTTCACGACTATCATGTTTGTCCCCGCAGACGCTGTAAATCCCTGGTGTTCTTATCAAGCGGCCATTTATTGTCGTTCAAATGACATTATTCATGGTGATATCATTATTTAGATAACATTACAGCAAATTATTTGTTTATCTGTTGTACAACAAGGGCTTCCTACATTACCCCTGAGGTTTTCTTCAGGCTCCTCATTATTCCTCAGTCCTGGAATCAGTCAGTACAAAGTGAAGGTAACAGATGGACTGCACTGAATTCTGCACTGAATTCTATACACGGCTGTTTGGATTGTAAGGGTGACCCTGACAAAAGTTGGATCTAACGAGCCTGATTCGACGGCCAAACCTCACAGTCGAAATGTTGCGGTGGTGGGAACATGTGGTTATGAAACAACGGCTCATTCCATTCGGGCTATATGGGGTGCTGATTGTCTGATTTTACATAGAATCACTTGGTTTCTCCCAATAAGTCATGATGTATAGCCTAATTTGATCAGTTTCAATTATCTAATAGAAAATTGAAAATAACTTGTGTGTGTGAATGAATCGGCATGTAAAATAAGTTACACTATCCAACAACAAAAACATTAGGCTACTGTTTTAAAATCAAATAGTACATGTATTAATCAGAGCACTCACATAAGAATCTAGCACTATCACAGCGCTAAATGTATTTTGAATTTATGAACGATTCTCCGTCAAATCAGCAGGTGGAATCGCCCGGAAACAGCTGTTAGTGGATTGGGGCCAGAAGTTGTATTTACAACCACAAAAGCAAGCAGTTTAAGAAACCTTGACGTATTCTGTCTATCGGCCTGCGCTCCGTATCAGTACTACGGACAGTCCAGCACCTACACACAACAAACAGGGCCAATCGTTGAGCGAAAAAAAAAACTAACATCATTTGACAATCCGTCAACGATAGGTAAGATTTGACCAATCAGATTCCACTATGTCAGGGGTCGGCAACCTTTACTATCAAAGAGCCATTTTGCCACCTCTTCCACCAAATAAAATGTGTCTGGAGCCGCAACACATATTTCATAACACAGCTTAAGTTGTATAGTTTTATATTGGTTGCATTTATGAAATTACAGAAAGACAAAGGAAACTGTTGAGATTGTATTGTTATTTTTAATTGTTATTAGGACAACACCAAACTCTTTTAGCGGTATCAACTCAATTATTTCTTCCAGCACCACATGAGAGTTCACATACCTGCATAACAGCGCTGTCTGTTCAACATCATTTACATCACTTGACTAATCACAGGTGATTGAATATGCTTCAGCTGAATTGATGTCCTCAATTTGCTGTTTGGTGATGTGTGTTGCATTTTAATGGCACTGTCCTTGACGCTCTTTGCAGAGAAAAATAATGTTATTTATTTCCATGTTTTTTTTGTCAAAGCTTCAGGGAGCCACTGCAGAGGGGTTGTGGCTGCATGTGGCTCCTGAGCCCTATTGGAATTGATCGGTTTCCTCAGGATTTCTTTTAGCGCAAAACCAGAGCAGAACATTTAAACTCCAGAGCAACACTGCTAGCTGTACTCATAAATACACTTTTTGTTTTTAGTGACAGAGACATGTTGGAAGTGATAAATAACTTCAAACACATTTCTTTTTCCAATAAACCAAAGAGAAAACATCGAACAGAAAAACTTTGCGAGAGGAAGCAAATGTGGTTTCAATTTGAGAAAAAACAAGCCCACCGGTAACTCATTGAGGTCTCATGGCTTTCATTTCATGTGAGACTTTTAACAATTAGCTCTGTAACTATTTAGATTAGGCACTTTAATCATGTGTCACTCCATCTCTTTGCTAATCAGATACATGTACAGCTTGTAGGTGGAGCTGCTTCAGATGTAATACTGTCCCTTCACCTTTACAGTGCCATGCAAAATGGTGTATTAACATCATATTACTTGCAACAAAACAAGGCTCAAAGTTTGTCTACTTATTCGTGCCAACAAAGAGACCTATCAGGGTTTAATGTTCCAGCATACTGGTTGTATTATCAAGTGTTTGTAACTTGTCTCATAAGCTGGAACTCATAGGGTTGACCTGTTATCTCTGTGTACATTTTTATTTATTTATTTGAAGTGGTGGAAGAACTATATATACATAGCAATACCACAAATTATTGTTTGAGTTTTGTGCTGTTTTTTATGTATCGTCTTGTATGAACTTGTCTTGTTTGTAAAAAGAAAATAATAAATTCATCAAATAAATAAATACATTTAAAAATACTCCACTACACGTGGAAGTCTTACATTCAAAATCTTAGTTGAGTAAATTGAAATAAATATTAGAAACATCCACATAAAGTAATTTAAGTATCAAAAGTAGAATGCTGATGATTATGTAGATGAATGGCACCTGTGAGCGTTACTATATATTACCGCTGAATTAATGTGTAAGCAGTGTGTAATGTAATGTTGACGGTGCTCCTGGCAGAGATGCATCATTTTACATACTGTTGGGCAGTTAAATCTGAAACAATGTATCATATTTTATATGGTTGTACACAAAATATGAATTTATAAAGTAACTGCTTACTACTGTATATTTGTCAGGTAAACATGTTAGTAACTAATTCCAGTCTGCCCATCAGTTGCTCCCTGATGCTGTTTTCTTAAGAGTTGGAGACACGGGGTAATATAAGTACATGCTTCTCTCTCTGGGGTGGTTTTATGCACACTGTAAAGCTGTCAGTTATGTCTGTGCATACAGTGCCCTCGTCATGTCGCCAGTGCTCTGTAAAAAGCCATGTATGGGAAACACTGCAGGCCATGGCACTTATGGATATTTCTCTTTACATTCATCATTTTTACATGTACTCACTGGAAGCCGAGAGGCTGTCAAAAAGACTTACTGCTTTTCATCTTCATATTGAAATACCACAGGAGGTAGTCCTCCTGCTGCTTGTGTTATATCATTTCTATTGTTATGGTACAAAGTTACATCACATTTATCTCATCCATGCACAAAGGTAGACGCACACACGCACCTAGTCCAAGTGGGATGCTTGAGCCAAGAGGTGCTTGCTATTATTTGGCCTTGTTAAGCTGTTGACCCTGAAGAGAGAGAATTGCCTCTGTTGGGAAGCAGGCGGTGCACATGTGTGTGTGCGTGTACCATATGCGAATGTCTGCTGGTGATGGGAGCAGGAGGAGGGGTGTACTACCTTTGAGTTAAGGGTTCTATCAAGGGACAAACTTCTCCAGCACCACAAAGCCACATGATCCATCTCCCTTTTTAGCTGGTGTCAGGACCGTTTTATGTGATGATGATTTGATGCTTGGGCACCGGGCCTCCTTCTCCCCCTCTCAGATTGAGCTATGATAGTCGGAGCTGGGATCGGTGGGATCACTGAGCTGCTGGGCTCCGGCCATCACAAAACAGTAATGTGTCCACCCTCTGCTGTGTGAGCACACTGGCAAATCCCCTTCCAATTGAATTCACAAATCCTTGGGTTCACAACTTCACACACAGACATTCTTATCTTTAAAAGTGGCATAACTACTTATTAATCTGCAGCTGAAATGAACACACTTTAAAAGCCCAGAACACCCACACAGGAGTGTTCAGTTACGCTGATTAGATCTCTAGTCAGCTGTAAATTGGGTTAGGCTGGGAATTACGTGATGTCACCAAACTGTATGGCTGTGTACGAAATCTCTACAAATGTATTATATTGAACACTTTATTACTCACCTTTTTTTTCAGTGTCCGTATATTGAGTGGGACATTTTTCACAATATAGTGCCCTGAAAAATGTTCATGACGGTACATAAAAAGCAGAGTCCATGGAATGTACAGTGCACTACTTTCTTCTCACAGTTTTTAGATGTGAAAATTGCACAAGGTAGAAAAAACAAAACTCAGCATCAACGCGTTAATACATTCACAACCTAACAAACATTTGACCTCCATGCCAAGTTTCAGCCTCCTAGAGCAAACACTGTGGCCGCCAGAGGGTAGGGAAATCTTTGTGGATGGACAAGCTTCTGGTCGTTGCTCTTAAGCAAAATCTGCAAAAAAGCAAAAAAAGGTATACTGTGCGCATGGATTGTGAATCCGAGGAAATTTAGAAATTAAGCACCGTTTGAAATCAGTGATACGTTAAATATTAAAGGCCCATTTTCAATCACTCAGAACAAAAATCAAAGGTGATTTTCAGATTTACAGATAAATAATTAGATGAAAAATAAACAACAGAATACGCTAATATGACAAATGCATCTCATTCATTTTCTTTGAAATAAAAATGATCTAATATTTAAGGTGAACAAGGACAGACAAACAACACTAAACAATAAAACTTTGCTGACATTTTAATGGGACATAAACTGCTTGTAATGTAGCACAGCCTATACTCTGACTCCACTGACTCCACTTGTTCACATGTATAAAAGTGACGAGAGAGCCACATCACATGTATGATGTTGGGAACGCACAACACCACGGTGAATGTGCACAATGATAGTGAATCGGCTTTGACAAGCAGCCTTGACAAAACCATCTTGAAATTAGGTAGACCCTATACGTGACAGTTAGAAATGTGCGTAAATTGAGTTTAAAGGGTAATTTCAACCCAATTACAAACAACTCATATTTCCTAGTGGTAAGTGAGGGTAGTGGTAGTCTAGTAATCTATTTGGTTTTTGAGTTATTAATTCTAAGTCCTGCCTTAGTATCAACAGTTTTCATTGGAACTACTTTTCTTTTTACCAAGGGGATAGTTGTATTTATTTTATATAATTTTTCTGTGCTGTAAGAATTAAAACCTGGGATGTAAAAACCAAAACTTTTTATTTTTTATTTAGGTGAACTGACCCTTTAAGGACTGTAGTTCCCCCCTAATTTAAATCCCTAGCAGGACCACCTATGGTTTTAAGTGCTGGTAATAAACACACTCCTTTAACACATTGCTATTATGATCATAAATGTTGTAAATCTACAGTATTGTCCAATTAAACGCAGCTTTTAAACAGTGTGTTTGCGATAGGCTGTGTAATAGTGTAATAACTCTGTCCCATGTAAGGCGGCCAGGGAGGCTGTGTTTAAATGAGACTGTTCTGCTACATTAGCTTCATAACACCATAATCCTTTCTCCATAAACCATTACATGCGCCACAACATTTCTGATTTATGGGGGGTAGAGAATCAATGGGAAAAAATTAATGCTCGCAAAACGTCCCAGGGACAATATTGAGCAGATTTTAATTGTGATTTTGTTCAAGTGGCTGTTAGCCCGATGATGAATGGGAGCTAACCTTCCCCTCTGCCGAGCACTGGAGAGAGTCTTTAATATGACAATTAAGTGTCTGTCCTTTAGATTTTATTGTATCTTTCTCTCCCGATGTTGTGGGCTACACTGTCCTCCCTCCTCCTTTTCTTTCCTCCTTTACTTCCCACCCACTCTCTTTTTCCTCTTTCTCTCTCTCTATCTCCACATCACTTCATCTGTACAGTGTAGCTTTTGCGCAGATTAAATTGAGAGTCCAGTTTTCTCCATCTCAGAGCACTTACTTATGTTTTATGACACGCACTAAGTCAATTTTATGTTGTTATTGATTTTTTTCTTTCCCCCCCCCTCCTCTTATTACCCTCTTGCTTAAATCGACACAAACCATTTTGCCTTTTGCTCCCGGATTCTTCCCCCTCTTGTCTCGTGGTGACCTTAAGTGTATCACCAAGACAGAGAAAACCATCCATGAGTGGGGGTGTGTGTTTGTGTTGGAGCTTAAAAAGTGTGTTTCCCTCAGAGAAAAAAAACAGTATGGACTGAAATAGAATGAAAAGGTATGACCAGAAGGTGGCAGGTTGAAATCAGAAATGCCACTCGAAAACTTCACTTGCTTTTTAAGGATTCATACACACCTTTTTTTTTAATCATCCGTAACATTAAAGGATATTGAGTTTTCCTAATTCTGGTTCTCAAACATCTTTCTTTAGGTGAATGACATCACATACCCAGATCAATTTGTGGCCCTCAGAGGGAAAATAAACATTTCCTTTCACTCATAAAGGCACAGTGACGGCTCTTTATCATACTTTCATTAAAATAATTGTTTTCATTAAGTTGTTCAAATAAAAGAAAACATGTTTTTGTTTTTTTTTCACCTTCATCAGAAGATGAATTGAGTGACAATGCCTCTGGCGCGATGCAAGCGGTCTTGTGTATTTATTCACAAGTGTCTCTACAAACTGAGCCAAAAAGACTGAAGGCCAACATTTCCAATGATTGTGTGAAGCCTAACAAGATGTAACTGAAAATAAATGAACAAAATGGAGTAAATATAGTCAGTAAACAATTAGAAACAAACATCAATAATGACACAAAAAAAAGTATGAAAAGTAAATTGTTTTATTGGGGGAACTTGTTTTAACAGCTCCTCTATTTACACTTCCGTTCCAGTTTACTGATGCGTTGCTTTAAGCAGAACTAACTGGTAAGTGCGGGGGGTTAAATGCAATAAGAGCTGGCCTGCTCTCAATCAATTTGTCCCTGTCTGTCGGCAGGTGCCCAGGCTTTGCTGTGTCCCGGTCCCCTAGTGTTGGCTCCATCAGGACTCGCAGCAAAGAGCTAAGCAGCAGCATCAATGTGACCATTTAGAGTGTGATCTGTGCAGATGCAGTAGGAAGGTCGGGCCATTGTGCGGCCCTCCTCCCTCTCGCCTTTCACTTCACCCTCTAGGACGCCGTCCACATCAAAGTTGTTATTGAGGCCCCCTCAATCGGAAATCCCGGTTTGGCAGGGAAGCGAGGTCTTTAAGAAAAGAATGAGGGCCTTGACCCAACATGGGCGACTAAATCAGCCCGACGACAGCCAAGAGGAAGATTAATACTCATAGGGCCTCTTTACACCTGGCGCTAACAAGCATGAGTCTAGATTGTGTTTACACCTGACCTTAAAATGCATTTCCACTAGAAACTTTTTTATTACACGTTACAGATTGCCACAAATGTCAAAGTTTCTTATACATATTTCCACATCCTGTCTTTCTTTTCATCCTTATATTCAATTTCCCTGAAACCTCTTTGAGGTGTGCATCCTGACTGGAACTTACTGTTTATGACGAATTATAAAAACTATTTATTTTCACATAATTACTTTTAGTAATTTTACTTTTCCGAGTTTTATGAGAATTGCTGAGAAACGTGATTTTAAACTGATGTGATGTTTCTGTCTGTTTGCACTATTACAGGCAGCTCAGTCAGTGTGCTCCAGTCCCCTTGTTTTTACTTGGAGAAGAACAATTCAAATGTATTCATGCATAACTCATATTGTGTAAAAGCATGAAATATTGACTTATTTGTTGTAATAAAAATGGTCATTGTTGTTTTGTCACTGGTGAAATGTGCAAGCCCAGTTTGTTGCAAAGGGAAGCGTTACAACTGTATTACTTTTCTATACATATATTAATTAATGTTATCATCTTGACACATACAGCAGTGGTGTGTGTGTCAATGTCAAGAAAACACAAAGGGTTGAAAAATATATTTAGTGTTAACCAGAATCTTATGAAGTTTAACTAATGAACAACAAACACTCGTAGTAAGAATGACATGTTCCTGAAGTAAAAAAACAAACTTACTTCAACAAGTTATTAAAACACTTTTCCTTAATCTGATCATAGTCCCATCAGCAAAGTCAAGTTCAAGGATGCCATCATTTTCTAGTTCACCATCTGAAAGGGAAGAGGAAACTACATCATCTCTAACCTCAACAACAGCAAGGAAGAAAGCTTGAGGAGGAACAAGTGAGGAGGGAGGGAGATGGAGGCAGATTGAGGAAAAGGTGGCAGAAAGTGGGGATGTATGAGTTATTCTCTCTCTCTCTCTCTCTCTCTCTCTCTATCTCTCTGTTTTCAGCTCATGTGGAAAAGCTTTTCAAATTATGATGTGGATTGACGTGCAGCAGCTGTCCCCTCTCCTGGGTCCTGTCCGTCACCTCACCGGTCACTGCTGACAGCACTATGATGGATTAGGAATTGTCATCCAGGACGCTTGTCACTTGTTTACAAGTCGGCCATCCCTCATCTCTCACCACAGGCCTTATAATCTGGCTGACACTCCTCCAAGCCCCCCCACCCCCCTGCTGCCAGACACGCTATACAAGACAACACCATACATTACAACAGCTTTTTTTTCTTCTTCTTCTTCTTCCCCCTAACCTTTTCTCTCTCTCTCTCTCTCTCTCTCTCTCTCTCTCTCTCTCTCTCTCTCTCTCTCTCTCTCTCTCTCTCTCTCTCTCTCTCTCTCTCTCCCCCCCTCTTACATCCCTGGGCTGAACACAGTCAACACATTTAATGCATTAATATATGTGTTGTGTTCGCCAATCTCCCAGGGACTGGGGCGATGTCTTCTCCTGTCAACCTCTACCCCTGAGAACTGACTGGGTTTTATACAAACATCCCAGTGGGAGAGGGAGGGAGGGAGGGAGGCTCAGATCTAACCTGCATTCTCTTATCTGAAGAATGGAGCTTTTAAAATCTGTTGCCCAAAACTATGAACAATATATATTCTCCATCACTAGAACCTCTACTTTAGTGCTGTGATGGTAAATATAAATATCTGTAAGCCATAACCTCTGGTTGTTAATAATCAGGTAATATTGTATGCACAATAGCATTAACTATCAATGTCCTCCCTTAAGATACTATTGTAAGGGTTTACCTTTTTCTACAGCTACTTAATTACTGCTGAAAAGGATAAGTATTTAATGGATGCCCTTCCTACATGCAGGTCATGGTCAAACCAAACACTTCAGCTCACTCACTTCACTCTGCATCAGCCAATCGGCTCTTACTGCGAGGTTGACCCAGATACCCCTCAAATTATACCTGCCTGTTTAGCAGAAAGTCTTCACACCTTCCATCCCAGACTGAAAACAAATGTGTTTCGACTGCACCTTGAAAAAAATAAAAAAGATTCTTCTGTATATTGGTTTGTCTTATTTGAAGGTATTGTTCCGCACTGAAATGATTTCATCTATTTGAAGATAATGTACTTGCAAGATTATTGCTGTTCGGAGTTGTATCCTCATAGTTGTTTGCACTTATTGTAAATCGCTTTGGACAAAAGCATCAGCTAAATGAAATGT
Source organism: Cottoperca gobio (assembly GCF_900634415.1). Classification (NCBI taxonomy): domain Eukaryota; kingdom Metazoa; phylum Chordata; class Actinopteri; order Perciformes; family Bovichtidae; genus Cottoperca; species Cottoperca gobio. The sequence goes on from NC_041370.1 coordinate 19,557,988, forward strand.
AATGTAAATTAATGTATTGGTTATTGTTGAATTCATTTTAACTAATTTATCAAGTGAAAGTGAACAAAACAAGCAATTTCAAGCTGTTCCCTTGGATTTGGGAATTTGTGATGGGCATTTTTATTTCTTTTTATTCTGACATTTTACAGACCACATGGTGAATTAAAGAATATATAATTGAGAAATACATAAACTAAAAGTTTTTGTTAAGAATTTTAAATGTGTATATTTTGTGGACAAGTTTTGATGTTGTTTTGAAAAATACAATAATATATTCAAACTAAAAATAAATGTATGAAAAAGTATTTTTATTTTATTTTTCAAATAATCAAAACTTTTGGCCAGGAAAAACAATCAAGACCATTTCCCGAAAGCTTTCAGACCCAATGATGTTGAGCCTGCACCTCAGAAATATATAGGAAGTAAGCCCGACAGAGCGGACTTTGATCTCTCTCTATAACATCTCGCAGTCTGTGGCCTGCTGTGGCAATGTGATAGTTTATGCTCCCTCTTCAGACATAGTCCAAACAGGAAGACGAGCTAACCAGCCTGCCTCTCTAGCTTGGACCGAGCCCTGCCAGCTGTGATCATGCAGAGAGGATGAGTGGATGCCATCTACCCAACACTGCTGAGACCCTCCCTTTGCTCCCAGTGTGGCCCTTGAGAGAGGCCATAATCTTCTCCTATCTGCCTTAATGGTTCCCTCTGTGGATGCTGAGATGGCAGGTCTGGGAGTGGGGGCGGCACGCTGAATTCTACCACGAGCATATTGTCATTAAATTAAAAAATTCTGAACACTCCCTTGCTCATGGCATAACCGCCGCCATGAGAGCGATCATAATTGGCTCTGAAAACATGCATAATTGCCTTCAGCTGGCATTTTTTTTTTACAGTTGACATTGTTGAGGCGACTGCGGGGCGATTGGTGAATTGAATATGCAGCTTGTTTCACAATGGCAGTCGTAATTGAAATATGGTACGTGTGAGTGGAAGATTACATTAAAGCTCCTAGATAATCACCTGACAGGGGAGTCATTGAATCGACAATCTGCCGCGGAGTTTCGGGGAGCGGGCCAGAGTGAACAGGCCGAGGGAGGAAGGGTGGGAGGAGGGCGAGTGAGGTGGGGGTAAAAGGAAGGCATCAGGCAGAATTAGAAGAAGAAGAAAAAAAGCTCTTGGCTGGCTCACTTATTCAGAGCAGTCCTGGATTGCCAGCCTGGCATTCCTTGGCTCTTTCTATCACCACATTTATCCCACTCCCTCCCACCCTCCCTATTCTCTCTTAGATGCTCACCCCTCCACTGCTTTGAGTACACCACTTCCCCTTTAAGAGCTAACAGATGGCTATCCATGGCTGTTGCGTTTTAGGGTTTTTCATTCATATTTTTATTGCTTTTTTTCATTGTGGCAAAACCGCACTTTTCTAGTCCACACTGGCACACAAGATTTCCTACAATCAGCTGAAATAGAGGTTAAAGGAACTGCAATTGTGTCAGGCGGCAACCTCCGGTTATGAAATGTGAAGCCAATACCGAAGTGCCTTAAACTTGCATTCTCTCTAATGGCCTGCAGGCGGTGACTCCACTGGTTGCAAAAAGAAGTCTGATTTTATAAAAGTCTATGAGAAAATGATCCTACTTCTCACTTGGTTTATACCTCAGTAAATATTTTCCTAATGAGTGTGTGGTCTCAATGTCTAGTTTGAAGTATTTAGAATACAGCATGATTTTAATTTTGTAAATGATGGTTCCATTTAGCGTAAAAAAGACGACAAAGCAGGGTATGGTTTAGGGTATGGATACCTTCTGATTGATGCCAAACTTGAATACCAATGTGTGACGTCATGGTGACTACATCCACTTCTTTTATATGGTGTATGGATTGTGTACTGTTGGGGATTTTCACTTCACCTTTAAGGCATCGTATAGAAAGGAAGGATGTGATCGTAACATCTCATGATTCAACTGCCATATCAATGTTTTGATTCCTCTGAAACTTCCTCACACCATTTTTGTGACGGTCCTTTCACTTCCTCAACCCTAATAGACAGCAAGAAGGGAAGTGTTATTTCAACACATACTCACATTAGGCACATTGCTGGAAAACTGATTCACAAAAGAAAATACAAGATGCTCATCCTCTCCTCCTCCATGCACACCGTGGACTATCAGTGCTGCTGTTGTTGCTAAGGTAAAATACCTTGCAGGTGCCTCTTCTCTTTAATTTACTTCTCCTCTCACCATTATCTTATATTTGGGTATAAACACACAGGCTGTGCAACCCGATAATATGCAATTAAAAACAAAGATCATTAAAAAGTTATTGGTGTCTGCCTAATTACTATAACTTTACCCCCCTTATAATGAGCGTGCATGGGTATTGATTTGAAGCAAATCTCCCTTTCCTCCTGGAAAAAAGCAGGTAGTTACTTTGTGTTAAATCATTAATATAGTAATGATTTTTTCCAGAACACTCTCAATTAAGACCAGAGCAGAAAATGACCCAGGGGAGTTGAAGCTCACGCTCTTAAAAGTGTGATGTTCCAAATATATCCTGGCTTTCTCTCACCAGAGAATATGGGAAGGGCCAAACCGTGTCTCTGAATCATTTAAAGGGGAGCTTGTTGATTAGGATGTGTGTAAATGTGTTTCTGTGTTAAAGGTCTGTACCCTTAATGTAATACAGTATGTACTAATACACTGCACTGCATGAACAAGTAATAAACAATTAATAGAAAGTGATGCAGTACCAACTGTATGTAGGTTGTAAGGCAGTGGTGGAGGAAGAACTAATATCTTTCTCTCAAGTAAAAGTAGCAATACTACAGTGTACTCTGTTAAAGTAAAGGTCTTGCAATCATAAGTACAAACGTATTAGCAAAAGTAGTATGCAGATTTGCCCATGTCAGAATCATTACTGGATTATAATTTACGGTGAATTAATGTTTAGGCCTACATCACTTTAATGTTGCAGCTGGTAAAGGTGGAGCTGATTTTAACTTCTTGATATATCTGTGGGTAGCTTAACCTAAAGTAATATATGTATTAGTGGATTTATGTTTTGTATAACTAATATTCAAAATCTGCAAAGTAAGTAAAGTTGTCAAAATGCAATATTTGCCTCCAAAATAGAGTAGAGTAGAACTATATTCTAGAAGAACTACTTAGTTACATTCAACCAATTCTGTAAACTAGATAGCATTCATTGGATAAGGGAATAATTTGACCTGCTGGTGGCGCTAGAGGAAAAGACAGGGGAGAATTCAACTCAGCTCATTACCTACAGTAGGTCTCAGTGTCTCAGTTGACACAGTGGATGATAAGGTAAGAGCATATGAAAGACTTCCTGTGTCTGTCATGGTTTTCAGGTTTGCATACATCAACTTGCTTGCCTTTGTAATTCAAATCCTGCTCCTCTGTGATCTCTGAACCTCCACCCAACCCATCTGAGCCCTTCCCCCTCTCAACGCTCCCCAAATCGCTCCAACAATTAGATCATTTGTCCGTCTATTATCTCAACACCTGCAAGAAAATCTGTCTCAATTTTCCCCTCCGCTTCTGATCTGGTCTCCCTCCCGTCTTCTTCTGAGGTCCCACTGAGATGCTGGTTTGGCCCCAAGCAGCTTCTGTCTCTGTCAGGAGGCTCCTGGGCGCTGCCATCCCACCATGCATTGTGCCCATGCCAAGAGTCTGTGCCAGTTCACACCCCTTTAGCACGGAATGCTTGTCGTGACCCTGCCTGTTCTTTTCTTTGCGCTCTTTCAAAGCCACTGTGCAAAACACACACAGGGCTCAAGTAGGGATACTCAAAAAACATCTCTTTCCTTCCTTTCACTCAGACCCATAATATTCACTTCGTGAGGACCAGGAGAGGTTTGGACAAAGAGACCTTTGGGGTTGGGCAGTGAGTCGTTATAGTCTCCATAACCACAGTTTACAGCAGCTTTCTTTTGAAATGCCTGACATTTTACATCTTATTCCTTAGATTTGGTCAGCTGGTATAGTGCGTCATCTTTGTTTGACTTTATCACACGTAAAGAGCCATTTTCTCTCGCTTTAATGTCATCGTCTAGGTAACCAGAAGGTTTTTGGCAACAATGCAGAAACGGCCAATTTGTCAATGGAATGTGTGAAGTGTCAATATAAATCTATCTAATCCCTCTGAGCCCCATTCAGGAGATGATTTTTCATATGCATATGAGAATTTTTGGTGGAATACTTTCTCACACTTGTTTTTACAGCCAGTGACAGTTTAGACAGACGCTCCAGGTCAGGGGTCCGGAGGAGTGGGGGGGGGGGAGAGGTGAGGGCAGAGCGCTGGTTTTGTGGGAGGAAGCAGTAAAGCACAATGGATGGATGAAGACATTTGAGCTCTGTACTGTAGGCATTGAAAGACTATTAGGATGTAGGGGGTTTGTGAATGGGTCTCAAGCTAAATGAGAAATACTGTGCTGTTTCAGAAAATTATAATACTTAAGATTTCAGTCGTGGTTGATTTTGTGATCCCTATGGTTAGTGCAGGTAACAACAAGTGTGAGTTTATCACTACAGGTCTCAGGATTATAATCAATGATTATTGTTTGGTTAGGTTAAGCAAAAAAAGCGACTTTAAAAATAAGCAGTTAGATTTAGGGAAAGATCATCTTTTTGGGGTTAAAATAAGTCATTTGTCAGGGTTATGGCAATCTAAGAAACCATCGGCTTTCGGTCTGACAACGATTTAGCCTCGGGAAACAACGGACAATATTTCTTAGATGCCGGTGTATCCAGACAATATTTCTACCCACCGATCATTGTTTATAGTCTGATTAGCAATGTAAGACGCAAGAATGGAGTTGGAGTTGACAGATTACTTCTACAACCGGATTGTTTCACAAGTTGTCAGTTTACACTCAGTTAAGAGTTTCTTTTTAGTGAATAAAAAGTTAAATCGTTATCAGATGATAGCCAATGCCAAATTGCGTTCCGCTTCTTTTTCTCTCAACACAAACTCTTTACCTGCATTGAACACAGACTACCAAATTCTGGTCCAGTTGCCTACAGATTCTGCATTCATATACTGTACATATTACTGTTTAGAGAAATGAAGTTAGCGTTAGTGTTAAAATTATTACTTTGTTATGGTTAGGTGACCTTCATCGTAGTAATAATAATACAATAATCCCCACATAGCAGTCTCCCATGTTAAATCCATTGTGTCGTTGACCCATCCATCCAGCAGACTTTCCCACGCAGACTTTGTCGTTGTATAACAATGTCACCTGACTTCCTCTTTAGCTTTGCATCGTACCGGAATTGCTTTTGTTGAAGAAATGTTGACCATAAATAGCATCAAAAACGTAGTTTGAGTTCATGAAAATGTTTAGGATTTTAACTTTAAAAAGTGAAAACAAATTACTAAACTAACTTGAAAATAAAGCACAGGCAGTAAGAATCCTAACTGAACCAGCACCAAGAAAGATCTTCACACTGCTGCGGCCATGGGATAAAATCAAATGGGGGTCCATGACCTGTAATGATTTTTTACTTGAAGGTCCGTGACATGAAAATGCTTGAGCTCCCCTGCTGTACACATGTATGATAGCTGAAGAAGAGTGTGTCAAAGCATGGCATTTATGTTCTTGTGACATTATCAAAATGCTCATATGACAGCACACCAATTATGAATCCTGAAGAGGCGACACCGGAAAACATTTTGCACTTCCACTCTGACGCTGACATGACCTTTCACTATGATCCTGCTTTCCTCCGATGATGCTGCCCCCCCTTATTCGTTCTTTTTTTCTATTCATAGCTTCATCTTCTCTGCTTCCATCCCAAGGTAAATTCCATTGGCTGGATGCTTTGTCGTGGAAGCTTGTGAATGTTTTAGCCACATTGCTGTTATTTATTGGCCGTTGACAGGGCCATGAATTCCTGGGCCAAAGTGAAACTCATATTGTTATCAAAAGCATAAAATTCCTATCACTTTAGGTGTCAGAGTAGAGACAAGAAAATGAAACAGGTACTCATAAAGGCAGCGGGTGTCATAAATCAGCAGGAGGGGCCGGAGCAAGGAGACGCTTGATTAAATAAGGGGAATTAGGTATTTTTGCAAAAGCAGGAAATAACATTGATCTATGCCCCTGTCAGTGACAAGGCTTGACGCTATTGTGTATTGTTTATTTTTCTTGTATATTTATGGTATATCAATCTCCCTCTGACAGAATGATATGAGTGAGAGAAAACAATGACACTTTTGGCTGCCATGTGCTCTGTTCCTTGAAAACTAGGGACAGAACCATCGAGGATCTCAGTTTACCTTCTCCGGTTACCTCAGCAATTGAAACTCCAACCATATCCTATAGCTTTGTTTACCAGGACATATGTGAAATGAGCCAATAGGGCTACTGCTTTTCCTACAGTGCCATAGGCATCAAGAGGCAATTTAAGGTCAGTCAGGGGTGAGACACTGCACTAGTTTATACCAGGGTGCAATCAAATTTCATTGCGTTTTACGGAAAATCACTTTCAGGAAATCATTTCTATTTTTCTACTGAGTGTCGGATATCTATTTAATAAGAAGAGGTCTTGTTGTGCAAGAAAATGCAAGAAATCTTTTCTTGCACACACTGCTAAATTCTAAGACAACAAACAATCCTTTACTTGTGTAGCCTGGTTCATTGCCACTTTGTAGTTGGAATCTTCCATCATGGAACCAGGATGGCAAATGTAAAAAAAATAAAACAGACAAGATTCAGTATAAACTTCTAAAGCTAGGGGAAATCCATCGATTTTACACATCAAAGTCTTTTTAAAGGTAGTGGTACTACTGCATACGATAAATACGTTGTATAAAGCATTGTGTAGCTCTGGAGGTTGCTACATGAAGTCTGATTAATTACCCAAAGTGATGTGAAGTGATATCTCGTGAGTCAGTGCCAGTTGGGTCGGAAGACTACGAGTTTGAAAAAGACAAAAAGAGGTGTGGAGTTAGAAAGAGGTGAGTTAACAAGACTTCTGTTGCCTGCTGCTCATCCCTGCTTGAGGCTAGCGACTCAAGGCTTGTTAACCGCTAGCACAAACAACCTGTTCTCACTCCCAACTCGTCACATAGAGATGCTTGGTCATGGTCGCTTGGAGTCTCTTTTTAAATGAATGGGTAGCCCTACGTGTCAAATTATGATGCTTCACTACGGTCACAGGAAACAGGTGAATTCAAACAAAACAACTTTGTTATGTTTAGTAAAAGATTGTGGTTTGGGTTAAAATGAGTATGTTTGTTACATAATGTAACTTAAAATATCAGTATATGAGGACCTGGAAATGAGACCGGACTGGCATATCACACCTGAATTTCCGACCGAATGGTGGGCAGCCACATTGTACTGTGGGTAATGTAGTCAAGAAAGAAGAATGTGTGAAATTATAAAAGTCAGTGGCTCTGATGCTGCTGCACCGATTTTGATCCTTTTTTTTTAAAGAAACAGTCCGTCATAATTCTGACAATGTTATAGGAGTGCAATTCTGTGGAGTACTCTTTTAAACACATAAACAATCAAGAAAGAGCTGAACCATTATGTCCCTCCTGCGTGGTTTCCTTAGAAAACAGTGTCAGAAATGCTTGACAGCTCATGAAATGAAGTATGACTTATTGTCGATGACACATCTCTCTAAAAGCAAATTTAGCAAAGCAGCACATGAGTGTTCCAGGTTGCTCTCCCTAAATGTATAATTTCAGTAACGTCCCCCCAGTATGATTTGGAGGTGTCTGCATGGCTGATAGGATCAGTGAACTCTGGAGAGTGGGGTGACGACCTTCCACCTCATCCATCACCCGCTGATGGACATGGGAAGCCGGTCCCTGACAGGTTGGGAGAGTAGGCGGGGGCGGAGGGTACAAATGGGGTTAAGGATAGGGCCGGAGAGGGATCTCCCAGCATGGTTACCGCAATGTGGTGGCTGGAAGAACAAGGGGGGAGGTGGGGAGAAAAGTGTGGCCAGGATTGAGGTCAGGGATATATGATTGGGGTATTAGATGGACCAAAGCTTGCCTGGTTAAATGTTTGTGTGGGGGGACAAAGATGGATTATCTGCATGTCTTACGTGTGACGAATAAACAGAAGTGCATTACGTCATCTTTCGAGAATTCTTCAGCTTTTTTACAGTACAGGACATGACTAATTTTGTTACAGTTCTCCAGCTGCCAGTTGTGAAAGAGCGACCCAGACCAATACAAATGATGAATCTGGTAAGCAGGAGCAGTGTCACTCCATTGTCCAAATCTTGCTGAGGTGTAATGAGTCTCTGAGGGCTACTTGTTTCTTACACCCACTGAAACGCGGACCAACGTCATCAATCTTCAGAGTGGCTGAAGAGAAGTTGACTTGTGTCTGAAGTTGCTCCCCTCTGTTGATTTCTTCTCAGGAGCTCAGTGGAAAGCCCACGTTCCCGTCACACGCCGAGAGAGCGTACACGCGAGAGAGAGAGCGGGGTGTGGTTGTCACGCTGTGCAGCCAATGAACACCAAACCTCCAACTGACACGGCAAGTATTGAGTGAAACCACGCCGTGAAGCAGGGATGCAGTACACACACACACAAACACTCACACTCGCACACTCACACACAAACACACGTGTCAGTGTGGAATGAGTTCAGTGACTTTTGACCTGGCGATCCAAACGCCCTGTCAACACCATATACTACCATCGTTTTGTGCGTGACTGTGCGATCATATGTTTTCCTCCGTCTGACCTAAATGCAGCCATGTCTAGACACTTCTATCTTTCTGCTGCTGCATTGGAATATATTGTGCACCTCATGTCAAAAGTTTGCTTTTTCAGGAAGTTAAACAAGACTCCTTCCCCTCTCCTGTCAGACAGTAGCTTCATGCTTGGCATAGTGAAACCAGGAACAGGCCAGGGGAGAGCTGCCCACTTCACTCTCACTCACAAATCTGCGGTTTCACTGTTTATTTTTTCATTGTTACGTGTTGTGTTCTGTTGTTTTTCTATATGTGTTGTTTTGCCTAAGCTGACATCTTTGCATACCGTGAAGGGAATAAGGAGGCTATCATGTCTTAATGCCTAGATCAGACACAATCTTATTCTTGAAAAAAAGGATAAGCTGTTGTTATAACCATCAAACCATAGGGATTGACACATATACTGTATAGTATAATCTTCTGGAAGATTTACTCTGATTGATCCTGTTGTTTCTGACTTTCTTCATCAAAACATGTACTACATATGCCTTTATAATGTATGGGGGTGTGTGATCTGTTGCTACCATTTCATGTTATGGTGGGGCTTGGGTGAAACAACAAGCTGCCCTTGCTTGTCTTCTGCTGGCCAGAGCCTCAGTGGGATGGGCAGTTTGTGAAAATGACAGGACATGCCAACAAATTGCATCACTTCTGCCTCTGTGGTCGAGGACAATGGGCCACCATATGCCGAAGTGGGGAAATGAATGGAGCTCATTTGTGTTGGCACCCTGAGCCCCCGCTCCCCCCGACCCTGCTGGGGCCTCCGTGGCACAGAGGCCGACACAGACAGACGAGCCCACCCTCTGCCATGCCGCCGTGCTGCTGTCCACCACACAATCCTAAAAAGCCAAATGCAACAAATACATTGTTAGATTTGTTATCTGGTGTATGGAAATTAATAAAAAAGAGAAATAATTTGACTTATTGTGCTACTCAGTAGGGCTGAGATGGCATTTTTCAAACATATTTACACTTTAATTTTAGTGCTATTGTGCTTTTTAGAAATGTGTCTAATTATTCATTATATATGGTGCATCACTTGCATAAAATTATTATGTTTTTTTTTTATTTTTCATAGATGAATATACATAACGTTTCTGTTTGTAAAAGTAGTCCATGTGCAAGTTTGTGTTTATCTGTGTCTTTATGTGTGTGTGTGTGTGTGTGTGTGTGTGTGTGTGTGTGTGTGTGTGTGTGTGTGTGTGTGTACATGTGTGTGTGTGTGTGTGTGTGTGTGTGTGTGTGTGTGTGTGTGTAGGCCTGGGATGATAGCAGATGATTAAGGAGTGGCTGCTCTGTTGACATGAGATACTAATGAGGATGAAATGAGAAGGTCAGGGCTCGTCTCCAGGAGGGGGACACCCCCCCTCCTCCCAACATCACCACCATTTCCCTCCCACTCTTCTCTACTCGTACCCCCTGGTCGCCTCCCTCCTCAGGATGGACGGCTAATCCTCCATTTAATCGGCACAGACCAGTACACACGCACGCGTGTACACACAGACACAAACACACACGTATACACTGATGCGCCTGTGATCAGGCACTCTGCATCTTCATAATGGAGGTAATTAGCAGCTCAACAAGGCTACCTCAGCGTTATGATTAGCACCTCTTTTTGAGCGCACTCCAAATCTGACCAGCCTGGCCTCTGTTGTCAATCCTTTTTACTCTACACTGCCAATAAAGCAGACTTTATGAAATGTATTATAGAGTGGGAATTATCCTACATAGTTGTCTCTTAATATTCTGATTTAGAGAATTCATTTATTTTATTCATTAACCTTTTTAAAGTCAAAGGTTTTAAAGTCCCATTAGCGGCCACTGGAGGCTGTGTTGCTTTTTAAACCCAGACCACCTTAAGTGGTTCAACCCAAGTGAGGAAGTGAGAAAATTATGTTGACAGCCTGAAAGACTCAAAAATCAAAAGCCCATTACAAAGGCACATGCAATAATGAGTAATGTTCACATTTTATTTAAAAGTCATGGGCATGTTCAAAAAAACATTTATTTGGATACTGTCATAACTGAAACTCAAAAGGTTTGATTTGTAATATTCTTTGTATTTGCTGTCGCATTATTCCGAAAGTCCCATTAGTCTGAGAAATATCCCACCGAGAGCCCAAAACATTGCTCCTAATATTCCCTGTAACAGCAGCAGCAGATCGCTATGTCATCTGAGTTTCGCAATTTTTATTCCTACTGGCGAAGTCATGCCTTCACCATGATATAAAGAAGTTTCGCAACAGGAAAAGTCAGACGACGTCATTCTGTATAATAATTAGCAATGTGCTTCTGTTTGTTACACAGAGAGTGTGTTTTTCTCAGCCATGGGCCTTCGGAACAATGGCCGTTTGTTTTGAGATAACAGGCTGTCGGACAAATGGGCTTCTGATCCAATGGGACATTTTTCGGAATATTTGGGTTTTGGAATAATGGGCCGTTGGAACAATGGCAAGGCAGGCTAGCTAAAAAACTAAAAAGAAAAACAGCAGATGTCAGTCATCAGTAAAATAAGCAATGCCTTAAGCAGCGATGGAGGAATGTAATGATAAGAAATCCAGACAAAGGTAGGAGTGATGGCCGTCCAGCGATGCAGCAAAGCGACCTGTGTGAGTGCAGGGGAGTTCTTATTAATGAAGGTGTGAGGGTCTCCATCAGCATAGTGAACTGTTGACCCTGACAATGGGAAGGAAGTACTCGGCCAGCTGCTTGCCATTTTTCATCTCTCTGATAGACCTCAAAAGAGAGGCATGGAGGGGGAGAGGGAAGGGGGACGGAGGAGAGAGAAAGGGGCAAGTCCGATATTAAAGAGAAGTTGGCCCTGTGAAGTGTGGCGAAGTGTTGGATGGAGGCCTCCTAAGCCGTGACCCCTGCGATTTTAAAGAGTGTCTCGCTCACCTCGTTAATCAAAGGCTGATGGGTATCATGGCGACTCCCCCCCCCCCCCACACACACCACCCAAAGCCCCACCAGGTTCTTTTTGCACTTTGTCATTTTTCACAGGAGGTTCATGGGAAGATAAGGATCCTCAGGTTGCCACCCAGTTCAAGGGAGGAAATGCTTGGGAAGGCGTTTGATTTTTGTGTGTGTGCTGCTTATGTGTAGGTTCACGTCGATGAAAGGGGAAAACTGGGGTCAAGATTGTGTGTCCATGAAAAGATGATGTTTCGAAACATTTTCATGTATATGACACGTTTGCTAAATTATGCATTATATCAGCACTCATTAAAGAGGAACTCGTTTACACACATCAATGTCTGTACACAGGTCTTGGGGAGTACCAATGCATATGTGAAAGAACCTGTAAAAAGCGTTTATAGTTTCAAAGGGACCTGCAGGAAAGCTGATTAATTGCCTAAAGCAATATCAGTTGAATCAGTGTCATTTGCGAGAGGAGACTAGAAGTTTGACAGTGAAAACAAATCTGGAGGTGTGGACTGTGGAGTTGGAACGAAAAAGACAACTGTTGGTAATTTAACTTGTGTGTGAATCGGCAATGTTTGTAATTTGCAATGTAAAAATTCCCATGTAATTTCACTTTGGTGGAACAGACGCTCTAATAACAGAACTCACGTGCAAATTGGTCTTCAGGAGTAATGTGTTTTTGGCACGCGATTTGCTGTCCTCCCGGGCATCTGATTTTCCTCTTCTTCCTGCAACGAGACAGTTGTAGAATTTATAGAGAAATGTTTTGTAAGCATTTTCAGTGCAATCAGCAACATTTGCTTCAGTTTTAATTAAGGAAGTGACAAATTGTTAAATCTTCTGCAAAAAAGGTTGGGTAATATTGATGTTTTTTAACATAAATTGCACACATAAAAAAGAAGCCTTTCAAGTTTGTAAGCCCCCTTACTGCAAATCTAACAAAATATGTTCATAAACGTGCCGTGTATTAAGTCCTGCTTTAGTCCAGTGTGATTGCTCTAGCTTGCTCTGTTTGATCAAGAGCGAGGGAGAGAGAGAGAGAGAGAGTGGGAGAGAGAGAGAGAGTGGGAGAGAGAGAGAGATAGAGAGAGAGAGAGAGAGAGAGAGAGAGAGAGAGAGAGAGAGAGGGAGAGGAAAAATGAGCCTGCCAGTGGTTAATTGAGCATACAGATTCCTAATGTGTCAGGCGGTGGCCTCGCAGATGAGGGATAGCACTTTTTTACGATGCATCTTCCTTTGTTTCCTCTTTAAGGCTAATGAAGTCGGCCTTCCAGTCGCCACCTGGGCCAGACACCAGAGACACTCTCACGTCCCGTTCACAAAGTCTAACAGCGAGTCATCATCTCCACCCTCAGCCTGCCCAAAGATAAATACACACACGTGCAATGACACACACAGGCTCAAATGCGGGCGTGCTCGTACACAGACTGTACATGAGCATGCACACACATACACACGAGCGGGCTTATTAGCTTTGTGATAAACTCACACTCTGGGCTGATGTTTACCGCATATTCATTATCAAAGCCGCAGACCTGTTTATTTTTACTGTCTCAAAACAGCAAGCATCCATTATCCAAAGATTTGGGATTTTTTTTCTCCTACATGCCTTTAGGTCACCCACTAATGAGCATAACGCGGAGGAAACGTGGAAACGATTAGACAAGGCTTGGCTGTTTGAACAACGGGGTGATGATATTTGTACCTTATGATTATACACATTTATATCAACAGAAACAAGAGAAGAGGCCGCAGCTTGTATCTAGTGGGTGACTTCACATGGGTTTTCCTGTGTGCGAGCAACTAGTGAATGATGTCCACTGTTGTTGGCAGCCTTCCTTCCTTATCCTTGTTCCGCTTTAGCAAGGTGAGCCTAAAAACTCCTCTGGTGCCTCTGTCTGTTTCGCTGTGGCAGCTCAGGCCAAGTAGTTCTGGTAACCCAAACATGTTCAAGGTGCTCCGTGACCATATGTTTGCTCATTGGGGAGCGGAGCACGGGAAGGGCTGGACTCCATGACCTTCACCCAGGTTGAGCAATGAATACTCTAGGCTCCGCTCGCTTGGGTTCATGCCAGGTGAACACAGTAGTCGGGCATCCCAGACATGCAACTGGAGCCCAGCAAGCATTTTGTGCAGACACACAGAAGGTGGAGAATGAGAATGAGAATGTGAAGGTGGGAGATTGTCAAGTTTTATTTTTAGGAAAAAACGTAACTAGTTCTCTGCGTGAGTTTGCCTAAACCAGTGTTTAATGTGTGGGAGAATTTTCTAAACCTGCATTAGACAGTCCTTCACTTAATGTTAAAATAAGACACAGTTTGAATATGCTTATATTGGTGTTGGGTTGCTGTAAGTGGCACAATTAAAGCATAACATGTTGATTCTCTGCTGATTCTATGCACAACGACCAAACCAAACAAATGCCACTAACGTCTCTATATACGTCAATTTGCAGTGCATTGTCAAGTTGTCACGGTGCATTTCCTTTACTGTAAATCAAAATCAAACTTCCATTTTCTCTTGTTTCATTATATGTTATTGATTCCTTATTTTTGCAATATTCACACATGACAATTTCAGACAGCATTGCAGTAGAAATGTCCCAAACATTAGCAACAGTTCCCTGTTTTTGTTCTCTTGGGTTAAAGGCAAAAGTGTTGTGGTTTTAAAAGTACTAATAATTATCAGAGAATTATAGTTTCAGTTTGGTTAGTTAGTCATGGTTAGTGAGGGCCAAAATATGAATATATAAATATAAAAAAATGCAATACATTTTCGTTTTTTCTGTTATATAAATGTCTGAATCAAATGTTTAACTTACTTTATTATTATTAATAATTAAATATGTTTTGATGTTGGGATTGGATATGATATGAGGGGGGATGGGATATGAGGGATATATAGTAGCTATTATAAAGTTATTTGATTCTTCTTTCTTTCTTTCTTTTAAAAAGAAACAATACTATAATGGATCAGGATTTAACATATCAGGGTATTAAAAGAAAAAGAACAAATAAACTTTTCTCATTCACAGCAAATGTTCAAGTTTCATATTTTAAACAGAAACATTAGGACAATATTAGTGAACACATTTTATAGATTTAATTCTAAAGTCAATACTGTACATTTTTAACATCATTTTTTAATTATGGTTTGTAATATTTTTATATTAAAAATGATGTAGTTTTTATATACCTGTCTTAAATGTCAGTTTAGTCAGGATCTTTAAAACCACATTAGTTACATTTCATTGTTCCCCAGTTGAGTTATTTAAATGAATTGTTTAGTTTCAACGTCTTTTAACACATACTCCCTCTTGAATTATACCATCTGCAAAATAAGCAACGGATTAAACTTGTGCTGATAACTCAAAATGTCCGCCTGGTCGAGTCAACACGGAGATTGTTATTTGGAGGGAAAGGGCTGAAGGAAAACGCCATTACTCCTCTGATAATTTAAACATGTGTTGGCATTTATCTTGGTGGTCCATGTCCGAACACTAATGACAAACTCTTGTTATTAGTGGACTGAATCAATGCCAAAGGCATAGCCCACCCAAAACTTTAATCCGTTAATGTTTCCCGCTCTCTAATTTGGTATTACGGAAAAATACACTGCATGCAGTACAGTAGTTTTTCAAAGTACTATAAATACAGAGTATCAAAACACTCACTTCATCCTTTGCTCTCTCTGTACCAGTCAAACTTTATTTTCGTGGGAAGATTAAATATTTCTGCTTGAGAAAACCCTTTAAACTATGAAATGACTGCTGTCACTGACACACAGACACCCCCTGTACACACACACACACACCACGCTCTCCTGATTTTGGATGGATAGATGGTTGGGAAGAGGAGGAAGGGAGGGGGGGGGGGGGGTTGAAATATATAATCTCCTGAAAAGAATGAGGCCCACTGGGATTTTCTCAAAGTGGCCCCTCTTTGCACTGGGGCTGGGGGAGAGTGGGTGAGTGGTGGTGGTGGTGGGGAGCGGGGGGTAAAAACATGGGCACTCCACACTGTAACCTGAGCCAGAAGGGGGCCAATCTGTCAAATAATTAGCTGTTGCCCAGCACAAAGGTTTTATTTGCAGGAATTTCATCGAGGCAGGATTGAATAATATGTCTGTGTATTGTGCGGGGTCATGGGAACATCATCTCTTACTGGTGGGCCATAAAAGACGGCTAAATGATAATGAGAAAAGACTCTGGTAATTCAATTCCTCAAGCATTGGTTTCCATCTCTGCCCCCCACCCCCCCCCCCCCCCCATCTCCTCTCCCCCTTTCTCTCAGTCTTTCTGTCCTTTTCTCTCTGCTCAGCTAATTGCAGGAACTTCATGTTGATGTTGAAGTGGCTTTATTCAGTGTGCGGGGGAAAAAACACACGCTGATGTATGATTGTAACTGCACAAAAAGAAAATGTTTACACATAATTACATCTTATTTATTGTTATTGGAACATAATTAATTTATGAACGGAAAACAGTTCCGAGGTCTGATGTTTTAATGTGCAATATACACAAACAAGCAATAACAAGAGATAAAAGAGTAGATACACAAAGTGTAAATGAATACATTAGCAGGCACAGAAAGAATACCTGCTAACAAAACATATCAACGTTGTATTTAAATTCCTTTATATATTTTGCTGGTGTATTGATTGCTAAAAAATAAATGAATAGATAATCAGTATGTGCTTCCCACTCCCAAACCCACTGGCTCAGTTGTCTTTTTGCACATTGACCCTTGACCTCTGAGAGCATCCAACCAGGAAGTGGATAGTGTTAAAGGGGATTGATTGGTTTGTGGTCTATAGATGATTGTTTATATCATTCCATACTGGAGGTTTGACCTTTGCTGACCTCTCTGCGGACCAATCCGCTGAGAGCCGTGACCTGCATTCATTTGCAACAGCGCTAATTAGCTTTGACGGGCCTTGCTTTGCGTCCGGGTTGTAAAATGAAGCCCTGCAGTGCCCTGATTGAAGAAAGACGTGGCGCGGCTACTCCACTTCATAGCCTACCATATCCTCCCGCCCGAATGTCAAACACATTAAACTTAATGTACCAGCAAATCTTACTCAATTATTTGTATGTTGTTGAGGTGTGTGCACGTGTGTGTTTATGTGGTGGCCCACTAAATGGTGTTCATATGTCAGTGTATGTTCAGCTGTCTGAGCACACTCAAGCATGCTGGTGTTTACATGTTAGAGGGGGAGAGACAGAGTTTGCCGTTGCGCTGGCATGTCCATGTGGGATGAGGTTACACATCCTGCAACACATTGCAGGGGTATGAGGAAACTTGCTTTTAAGTAAAATAATTGGATTATTGCATCCTGCGATCGCGCTAATTATAATGAAAGCAAGCTTACAATTTTCCAATTATTATTCTATGCCGATTCTGTGCCTCTCTAATAAAGAGGAGCACTGATGCAAAACAAAATGCCAGGACTCCATTTCCTGCCTGTGCCTTAAAGCTATTCAGAGATGAGGGACGTACACACCCTCCAAATATATATCGCCCCCAACGCCCCACATAAAACATGTGACTACAGAACATACACGGCTCCCAAACATTTATCTCGATCGTATGCAAATTGTTGCCATGTACAGTTTCTCTTTCTCTGAATTAAATGCAAAGATGAAAGACGAGACACTCCTAAAACACATCTAGGGGTGTATTATACTAACCTTTTCTATTTGCATCTGTAGATGTTTCCAAAATTCACAGTTAGCATTAGATAACTGTATGTAAATATTACATTTCAGAAAACTTGTGATAAAATACATAATTGTTTTATAGTAAGTAATCAAATCGGGCAGTTTCTTATTCACCTGTAGTGTCTCCCCTGAAAACTAATTATGGATCTAAGATTTATATGTTTGAAAGAATGTATATGTTTGAAAGATTTATATGTTTGAAAGAATACAAACTGTAATGTGTGAAGTGAAAATGACAGTACAGTATGTGATTTATTCTCCACTGTGTCCTTGGTTACCAGGCATCAAACTGACATGAGTCACTCACTCTGCCTGTGACAAACCATTGTATTAAATCTCCTCCCCTGGCGGTATCTCCCTCTCTTTCCCTGCTCCTCCTCCTCTTCCTCCTCCTCCTCCTGCTCCTCCTCCTCCACATGCACAAGCACAAGCACACACTCTCAGTATCAGTCACTCATCATACGTCTCTCTGCCCTGCCTGTCAGTCTCGCACCAAATTCCCTGGATCACACTACATCTGACAGTATTTCATCTCGGATTTGAGGATAAGTGAGAGGATTTCAGTTCAAGCTCAGAGCTTAGCATGAAAACGGCGCTCAGTGTGAAAAGCTAAGGGTTTACACGATGTGGGAACCCCCCACCTACACCCGCATCCACCCTCACCCCAACCTTTTTTTTCCTCCTATGTCGCTCCCTCGCTGTTTCTCTCGCTCTCTCCCTCCTTCCCTCTTTGCAGGGTTTTGTTGATTTAGCTGTGAGTGGCTGCCTGACACAACATTGGCTAACTCCTCAAGGAGCCAACCCCATTGCATAGTTATTCTATCACTGGACTCCAAGGGGAACACAAAAAGGATGTATTTTAATTAAGCAAAACCCAGGGGCTTCAGTATTACTATAACCACATAAATGTGGAGACAGTGAGATGAGGATGGAGAGAAATGTGATGTTTGAAGTAAATCCGCATAATGCACCTAGTTTATGTTGGGTGGTTGAAAAATAATGCATATATTCAATATTCTCATATTGGCTACTATGCTTTGACACATGTAGGATTTTGATGGCCACTTAGATCTGGGATTGTTTCTGCATATAATTAAAATTAAATGATGCTTTATGCTTGTTAAATAAATTAACAATGAAAAAAACTACAAACAACAAAAAGAAAAATATCAAAATACAATACAATATTTGCAGCATTACTGTAAAAAAATTAAATAAATGGTGGAGAGCACCGCACTGGCAGACCCTCCCTGTTTGGCTCTACAGTAGAAGATAAACATGTTGTAAGTGATTTTTTTCCACATCTGCCAATCACTCCTCCGCCACCGTCCACAAGAATGTTGCGCTGGAAGGAAGTTTTCCTCTTAGTGATGTGTACTGTAAAGCGCTTTTGTGCTTTAAAGCAGAGTTCGTTTGTTATGTCTGCTCAAATCCACTTGGACAGTTTTCACCAGCTTGAAAACAAAGGTTAAGTCATATTCCTCCATCTCTCCATGTGGCCTAACAAGGTTCCTCTTTTTGGGCTTTCATTTTTGGGTCCAGTCAGTAAAACAAACCAACAGATTTCCCGCCCAAACCAGCTAGGCAACACACAGGGTAAAATACGGTTCAATGGTTGACAGTCGTCTTAGTAATAATGTCATTTACATATAATTATAGTAAATACACAAATGCTTTTCATATTTCTGTGGTATGATTTACTTTGTGTGGGAGGACTGAGAGTGAATTGACTTGCGTGTCTACTTGTGTGTGTGGCATATCGCATTCCGCTGCAGCCTACGTGTCTAACAGACTCTAATATCAGGTGAAGGGTTAGAGTGGACCCCCCACCTCAACACACATATACACACAAATATCTGTAGCATAGGTTAACCCTGGAAATAAAGAAATAAAGGCATTGCATAGAGAACCTGAGGAGAATCTTGAATGCCAGTTGCTGGTAGGAAAGATGGATTGCCTGAATTCTCCACCAATCACCAAACAACACATTGGCTGCAGCATTGATTGATGAAGTATTTAAGTCGTCAATCTCACATCACCTGCTTTTCTTACCCCCCAACCCTCCACCCCCGCCCCCCAAAATGGCTGCAGAAAAGCAATGCTGTGTCTGCAAATCGGATGAACCCTGACTAAGGGAGAATTTAGCAGATTTTCAGCTTTTGGGATCAAAATCAGTTGGTGACGATGCAGAATATAGAGATATAAATAACACAAAAAAGTTAGAATTGTTCAACTCTTTCCAGAAGATTGCACTATTGTACTGTATAGTTGTTCACTCAGGTGAGGTCAAGGCATTTCTAGGGAAACACAGCCTGGTTCAAACAGATCTGGCAAGTCTGTGCTTGTGTGTTTCCATATTTTTCCAAACAGCACATTACGCCTCCACCGCCACCAATGCACTACGTTGTAATAGGCCCCAGTATATATATCTCAGCCCAATATTATTGATTACAAATCATGATTAACAATAACTATATGGATAAAAATGGAACATTAGCCCTCACCTCTGACCTTATTTGCAGACCTCTTTGTACTCTATGATGTATTCAATATCATAATCATGCTTGAGTACACTTGGTTTGAAAAAAAGGAGGGGGGGGGGAATCAATGGGACTGCGCTCATAAGCAGAGAGAAAACATCACACCTGCAGATATTGTGTTGACAGTGCATTGGAGAGCAAACACAGAGCCGCTGTCGTCTTGGAGTTATGCTGAAGAGGCCATTGATCCACCGGTTAACCTATTCTCCTGCATAAGTACAGCAGCAAACCCTCGGAGGAAAGCGACCTCCCCCACCCTGGCCATTGTTTCCCTCCATGAATATGATACCCCCTGAAGGTTCTCCACAGACCTCATTTCTAATCAATGCATGTGGTTGGTGGATCATCCTGTCCCTGCAAATTAATGACTTCACTTTTTTCTGTGGTTTCATTCCATTGATTTGTTTTATTAGCCCATTGATCTCCATGCACCCCTCCTCTCAACCCACCCTCTTCCACACCCAGCCCCGACAGTCTTCCTCTTTGCTTATCAATATGAGAGCTGATGGCATCAATTCTGCTTCCTTTATCAACCGATGACTTAGGGAAAAACAGCATCCTGATGGGAAAAGACTTAGTTTTGTTGTCAAGTATGAAATAGAGTTGTGCTATTTTGTGAGCAGAAAATACACCAAGCTTATGGAAAAAATGATTGACCCAATTTTCACTAAATTTGGTGGAAGGGTCTAGCATGGGCCCATTACAGTTTGATGCAAATCCGAAACAAATTATGTTTTGCTGTGCGTTAGCATTCTGAGATGCATCTGTGCTGAGTTCATGTGGTATTGAATATAAGCTGAAAAATTAGTTCCTGATTTGGAGAATTCTTGTGAATGCCCCCCTCAAGTCTGAACAAGAGCCATTTTAGTTACCTATGAATTTAGCTCAACAGTTGAATTTAACCTTCAGATGCTAATAAAACAAGTCTTCTACTTCTAAGCAAGAAAAACTAAATGCTTTTCATGTTTTCTATGGGTCCAAAATATGAATATCCAGGTTAAAGCAATCTGGTTTTATTAGTTTAATACAACTGTCATGGTCTAAATCACTTAGACGTTCATCTGGTCAGGGCTCGGTGGTCTTATTAACAGCCATATCTAACTCTCTCTTCTATAATTCCCTTTGAGATCCGAACAAAAGGATAGGAAGTGCTTTACTTCGACAAGTCAGACTTCACTTCACAGGAGGAATTACAGCTTTTCATTTTCTGTCACTGGAGCGTTTTAGTGAGGTGCCCCACTAGCATAACGATGTTCTTTCTCTCTTGTTTTATGACTTAAACCATGCACAAAGAGTTGATTCACAGTAATTACATGGGAAAACACAAATGCCGATGTGTATATGTGAACTCTCTGAGAGACAGCCGCAAGAGTACACACTAGATATTCTAATGTTGAAAGAAATATATAGTCGGCGCCGTTTGCGGCAGACACAAAATCTTACACCCTGAAGTGAAAAATAAACACACAGAAAAAACCCCTAAAGGAAACTAAATTCAAATGTGTGGCTGTTCAGTTTAGCCCCATGTCCATCAATGCTTCTGTCTGAATCCATTAGGATAAACACAGTTTGCATTCTCTGGACACATTGTTCTCTTATAGCCACTGCTATATTATTTCTGTCCTTCCTCTGCCATCCAATAGTGACACTTGCCGTCTAAAAAAACAAGCTGAAGTAAAACTGGAGGCCGTAAAATGTCTGGCCTCACCCTTCCTCCAGTCCTCTCCATAGCTATCGTGCTATCCAAGAGATATCACTCATTAGCCTTAGAACACATACAGTTTGGTTAGATAAAAGTAGGTTTGTCAAACTAAGGAATAATTAAAATGTATAGCAGCAAATGTTGACCTATAGTTCGACAGAAAGCATGGAAAGTAAATCCTGTAAATGATGTCTCAGAGGCAACAATTTTAAGTTTGAAATTTAACTTACATGCTGGTGGAGAAAGTAATACTACAGCTACAGGCCTTTACACACCGGGGGCGTGACGAATTAACAACACAAAAATGTCAAATTCAAAACCACTTGTTTAACCTCCTTAAAAAAAATGGATTTAACACCATTCTCTATTTTATTTAGTTCCCTTTTAGCAAAATGCATGAATTAAAGAAAGAGTTCCCCGTGGTAAACAGTTACATAGTGTATATGACTCGGGCTTTTATTGTGAAAGGTAAGAATGGAAGGAGTGGAGGAGTCTGACATGTGCTGCATTTGTCAAGATTGAAAGGAGTAAAAAGGTTTGCCATCTTGGTTCGGACTACGGATGTTGTTGTTTTATATCTTCAACTCATAACCCTTGGCTACATTACTATCGTGTACGTTTTAAAGTGATGTCCACGTGATTAAAAAAAATCTGAATTTTCCGAAAAAAGATTACAACGCTTTTACACCACGTATTTGCGTTCTGTGTGAAAGACTTCATGACAATGAATTGCTCGAAACCCCTCCCCCCCTCCCCCCCATTTGTAAATGACTTACTTCAAGCCTGCAGCTTCTAATCGTGTGAATGTGTACACCTTCTTACTGTAAGGGACACTCCTATGCTAAGATATGACCAAGTCCTGACAATGTCCATGTTCAAAGATGAGAAGAAAAAACTATCTCGCACCCCATTCCCCCACCAAACTGCATGTTTATCCAGCTTGTGGGAATTCCTGTTCCTCAGGACGGATCTTGAGTCGTCACGACTGGCGATGTTTCCGTCCCACCCTTTCATGGAAATCACATCCCACACAGATAGACGATTACTCACTTTCCTTTCCTACTTAGACATTACACTGCTGACCTGGCAGTGTGTTTATATTTATAAATAACAGTGAGGTGATCCCTCACAAAACTATGCACACAGAAAGATGCAAACACGTAGGCTGGATTTATATTTACTCAGTAATCTGACAGAATGGATTACAATGCTTGCACACACACATAAATTGATGTTTTCATTTTAAAGGGGCACGCCACCGATTTTACACCTGAAACCTCAGTTTATGTCAACCAGTTCTACTCAGCCTGTAAAGCTGTATGTAAAGTATACGCAACGTCTGCTGTAGCACACTGGAGATGTGGGGTTTGAAAGAAGCGAGTAATTAGTAGGGAGGGGGTGTCTAAAGAAAGACACAACTGAGTTGCATTGTGGGAAATGTAGGCTCAACCATTTTTGTGTAGCTTAACCCATACTATGGACTTAAATTGTTCTGTTCTCATGATTAAAACTCCAGTATACAACTTGTTTCTTTCATTTATTTACATAAAGCAAAAATATTTACATAGATATATGGAAGGATACGTAGTTCCTAAAAGC
This sequence comes from Cottoperca gobio, assembly GCF_900634415.1. Taxonomy (NCBI): domain Eukaryota; kingdom Metazoa; phylum Chordata; class Actinopteri; order Perciformes; family Bovichtidae; genus Cottoperca; species Cottoperca gobio. Next base: position 19,581,219 of record NC_041370.1, read on the forward strand.
ATCCACACAAAACAGACATCTTGCTTCCATCACCTTGATACTATTATCTGTAATTCAAACCTGGGATTCAGATTTATTTCTGAGATTAAATGTGGGACACTATTCAGCACATAAATAGGTAAGTTTTGGTGGGTTTAGCCAGCGCTACATCCTTACATCTCTGTCCTGTCTTTACATAAATCCTTTCAGGGCTTCTGGCAGCAGTTTGCTGCTCTTTCATCTGGCTCCCTTGTGGTAGGACTATTAGCTTGGCCTGTATACCTGAAAATGTTTGGGAGGCAGCTGGCTCTGGACGCTCAGTGCCTGCACGGGCCCAAGGGCTGCTGGGACCTGGGAACGCTGGCATCGAATACCGATGGGTAATTAGACCTTCATTCAAGAACAAATGTGGCAAGCATTAGACACAAGGCTCTTTCCGGTTCAATTCATATCTCCATCCTGCCTTCCTTCCCCTTCTAACAACCACGCTCCATCTTCACCCCCCCCCCCCCCTTTTCTCTTGTTTTTGTTTTTCCAGTCTTGGTTAATCCCTACTTTGAAGACAGTATCTTGACCCGAGATTGTTTTTTGTTGTTGTTGTAGATGTGGTAAATGTGGATTATAACAGAGAGACACAAAGCTGTCAGTAACTAAGGAGAAAGAAATGCTGTCATTTTGAAAATAGAAGCCCATTAGTTTGAATAGAAAATGACGTTGGGGAAAACCGCATGATTCAAAACAGCAATCGGACGCGTTCACCTTTTAAATGTAAATGTGTTTCCTCAAAATGACTTAATTAACACTGGGAAAGCAATGCAAAATTATAGATATGGAAATATGACCGTCACAGATGTTGATGATTTTCAGAAAAGGGCATTTCAGATTTTTTTATTATTTCAAATTTAAATATAAATCAAGCAATAAAAATAACATATTCTCATTTACTGTAGACATGTTCATCACTGGGATCTGAAGTGAAGTATAACAGCCTCTTTAACACATTAATGAAACAATAATAAAAGTGTTTTCATCATTTCTAGTTCTCACCACAGTCTCAGGTACGTATGAGTGTGTAGACATGATATTCACGGAATATGTTTATAAGGCTCGGTTGATGTCTCATTATTTGCCACTTTGGCTTTCTCAGCTGTGAGAAACATGACAGTGGCTGTTTCTCATGTAAGAGGAAAACTATGAGGGGCCCCTTCTAGTTTTGTGGTGAAAGGTGACATAACCCATAATTCCACTCAAACCACAAGGGTTCTTTTATCAGATGTTCCTCTCTGATACTGCAGGGATGGTTCACATGACACAAAACAGTCACAATGACAAATGACTGAATTGCTGTAAATGCACAGCAGTATGGAAGCCCAGAGTGTTCAGTATTGAATAAATAAAAGGGACATTATTTATATGAATAATGATATGTATTGAAAATGAACCACTAAATTGTGAAATTATTTAAGACATCATTCAAACTCATTGAAACATTTCTCTAGCTCGTGGCCGATAGAGAACATACTGACTACAAAGGCAACAAACTATCTAAACTGATGTGTTAGCTTGCGTTATTAGTTATTAAGTATATTAAGTATCAAAGTAAGCAAACAGTGATAACCGAGCACTTAAATAGTTAATATAGAATTTCTTCTTTGTGATTTTAAACATGTTCCTCACATATAAACAGACTATTCTCTCTATTCTCTCTGGGTTCTCTAGCTAACAGGAGCTAGCTGGTTTGCTAGTTGGCAGTTTAGGAGCCTTTTCTGTCATAAAATCTCACAAAAAAATGTAATTGTCAAAATGACAATTACATTACAACAGACTTCTGAAAGAAAGCCATTTTGAAATCAAATACCTGTAATGGAAAAGAAATCAACTCCTATAAAAATGGCTGAACTTTAATAATTTCTTCAATTATTTAACAATTTATTGGTTCTTCTATATATCTAGTTTATTTATCCATGTCATAACTTGTTTCATGATGATTACTTTGTATTGAACACTTTTGGGCTCCGTACAGAAGGGCATGAGCGTGTGGATGTAAAAAAGGCTAAATTCTACTGATTATATTGAGAATTATCAAATCCCCTTATTAAATCCTCATGTCTCAGGTACGGGAGGCTTCAATAGGCTGCTGGGCTGCTCTTTGAAGTGCAGTGAATGGAATCAGAAGCTGCTTTTAGCGGTCAGGGAAAAACACTGAGTCCAAATTAGCATAAACAAGAACACAAAAGAAAAAGGGGAGAGGAACGAAATCGAGAATTGTGTTGTCAACAGGACCACCCGGTGAGGAATTTCAATTTCATATATCTAATTATCCCTGTCAGATGGAAAGAGGTGACAAAAAGCTGTCTTTGTTCTCTCTCTTTATCTCCCGCATCTCTCTCAATTAATTTCAGCATACGAATATGACTAATTGTCTCTCCGCAGCTCTGCCGCCACATAAATAATACTTTTCGGCCCATGTTGGAGAAGGGTGGGATGTTCACCCATCAATTTATGATATTTGAACACAATGGATTGTGCATAATTCAGGTGATCACGTTAGCAGGCCGATGCAACCTCTTTGTAGGCGTCACCCTCTGCCCCACAGTCTTGTAGCATGCATAATACCTCTATACTTTCCCTCTTTTGTAAATGAGAACGTTGTGTCTCTTATTTCTGTCATTGGGATTGTTTCTTTGTTTAGATGATGATATTAGCATCATAATCAGACGGAGAGAAAGAGGCAGCAGTGATGACTGATTTATGCATGGTTTGTGTGGAGAGACCAACAAAACTAGTCATCATCTACTGAGCATTTGATTCAGATATGCACATGTTGAAGTGTTGAAGTTTATTAACTCGAAAAATCTTATTTCCCAATGAATACGTTCATTTACAATTTTAGCATTGCCAGTTTAAGCGCCATGTTAGCTAGAAAATAAGTGCTCAGGTCGGATTGGTGAGCGTTGATTATGTACGATATATACTGTGCTACAGTCAGTTACGTTTGGGGGGTTCATATAATTACATATGTATTAAAAAAGATGCAAATGTTTATCACATTTTGTGTCATGTTTTAAATAATACTCAAGAAATTGTTTTTGTTATTTTTATTTATTAATTTTTTCTATGGACATTTTTCACTTACTTCTGGCTTAGCCCTATGCTAACTTGAATGGGGATACAATAATTAAATTGAGAAGCTCTTCCAGACGTTCCAAATGTTATCAGACTGAATTGATCAGATAGTGAAACGAGTCATTTTGCGGCAGTTGTGGCGCTCAAAACAATTTATCCAAGACTTGTCCAGTATGCACGAAGCACCCCGAATCCCTGCCGGTAAACTTTATGTTGCTTGTCCTGGTATGCCAGATGGCCAGTACACCAGTGCATGCTAGCTAATTAACTTCCCATATTATGCAAAGCTTTGGATGGACCACTCACAAATCTTGCCTTTGACTTACTATAACAGTGGATTAGCAAATAATATATTTTTGTGTGTGCCCTTCAGGGACTTTGCATAAATGTTAGCGGAACTAAGTAGCAGAACTGTTGCTGGGGGAACTGCTGATCTTGAGAGACGGTGTTGAGGCCATACATTTCCCTTGTTGTTTTCCTTAGTCCGGTTTCACTTCTAATGTGATAATTTAAAAACGTGCACTGTGGGTAGATTTAACTTCATGTTGAATTACCTTGGTTCAGTGTTGAAGTGCTGATGCAGCTTTAGAAATTAAGTTGGTGAAATCAAGGACGGAGGACTGACTGAAGAACCCAAAGCTTCTCAAGTAGCACTGGTTTGCTATCAAGGAACTAATTCTTCAGTAAAACTTTGACAAAGTTTTTACTTATTGGTTTTATAAGATGATGTTTTACTTTACTGCGGTACAAAGTATTGGTCAGGTAATCGTGAAGTAATGAGGGACTGCTTTGTAACTACTCGGTATAATGTATCACTTTACTTAGGGGTGCACAAAAAGAGTAATGATTATATAATGAGTAATTAATGAGTTGTTACTTGTGAGTTGTAACTCACCATAATCTTCTATGTGGTCCTCGATTGTGAGAATCGAATTAGGAACTTTTTAACGATTCATTAATTATCAGGTTGTTCCTGTGTAGTTTCTCACTTTTTCCTTAGTAGCTAATCACAAGTTTGTGTACCGTATTGTAAAGTGTTAACACTGTTCTTACTATTGAAATCGAATTGACAATGGGGCAATGAAACACTCAGATTACTCTTAATCAAAACAGAATGTATTTACCTTTCATACAAATTGCTTAACCATGAGAGTATTGCACATTGGTCTACATTTAACTCACATCACAAGGTTTGTGAATGTATCAGTGATTGTATAGTTAATTAGTATGCTATTCACTCAGAGAGACCTTGTCTTTATCTGTGTCTTTAAAAAAATAATAAAAAAAAATCAAGTGAGGAGGAGGAAGGCCAAAAATATGCATACATCTGCTAAAAAGATGTTCTATCACTTATTGACACTGGCATGAAAAAAGCCCTTGAAAGGATCGTGCTAAAGTGGTGAAATTATGTGATTCAATCAAATCCTTCTAAAAACAATCAGAGAATCCTAAACATACAAACATCTATAAACTCATCTAAACAAAGCTGTCGTCGAGCTGCGACACTCCAACCATAAAACACACACACTCATTCACTCACAGAGAGGGGGGGGGGGGTTGGTATTGTTACATTTCATTAGACACATTCCTTCTCTGTGGACTCTTGACCAGTTGCCATGTCCTTTTAGCTGACCACATTTTACATCAACCTCTCTCTCACACTCTTTCTCTCACTGTCATTGTGGCTTTGAAGACATTATTGTATTTGGATATTGAGTACATTTCATAAAACTTAGACAGGACTCACTATCAACAACAGAACAGGCACAAAGAAGTCTCACTGTTTATGTTCTTGAGTCATTTTAACTCATGGAAGCACGTTTCTCTAATGTAATAGTATCTATCTCTCTGTCTATTTCGCTAATTTACTTTCTTGGAGGATCATCCACCTAACATAAACAGGCTATAGGCTAACGTTACTTGTTTAAATTTGTTTAAACTAGTCTAAAAAAATCATTCCATGGTACACTAAGTTAAAACTCACAACGCAAAATGATTCCAGTTCAATGCACCACACCTGCATGCATTTAGTTGTATTTTTCAGTAAGTAGCATGATTGCTGTTCAGGTGTTAATGTTGCTATTACTGAGTTGATGTTGCTTTTGTTGTCCAACCCTTCACAAACATTTTATATTGGACAATTCTTCAAAACTCTTGATTAAATTCTGTTTTGTTTCTTGTCTTTTTTTTTTTTTACATCCAATGTCGCTCAATTTTTGAATTATGGTTTATACAATATCTGTCTGCGGCAATTGCATTTAGTTTGAGTTTACGCAAAAATTGCGCCTAATACAACTAATATATCTTACAAAATCGTATTTTGTTATTTTTCCTGTGTTCTCCTACGAATATCCAACAACGCGAGCGATCAGTGCGCCTGTGCGAGTCCCTGCAGTGCAGAACATGTTTAAACAACAAAACTGCTTTGTTAGGTTTAGGAAAATATTGTGGTATAGGTTAAAATAAGTAAGCTTGTTCTGTAACTTATTTAATTTGCGTGAGTTAAGTATTTAAATCATGTAACAGTGGTCTACAGTTTGTTTACACATACTTGTCACTCTTTATACTGTGTCTGACTTCCTTAGAGACAGCCCTGCACATCCTAGTTCACATTTACGTGAGTTATATACGAATTATAGAGAATTTACTTTTTGTAGGTGGAAGTACTAACACTTGCCTAGCCAAATGACTGATAGGTTAAGCAGAACAACCCCCTACAGTTAGCTTTCTCTCTTCATTGCTGCCTAAACCGGCAATATAACATTCTGAATCGGCTAAATGATTATTCCCTCCTACTAATAAGATTACTTTTACCTCCAGTGTATCTCTTCCTGTGGGAAATATGTGTGGAACATATCCTCCAGCATGCAAAAAGACCCCTCTAGGTAGAGGTCATTATTGTAATTGACACCTGTTGTAGTCGAACCAGAAGATGGCATTCAGTTGTCCTTGGTGAAACAATCTCAACAAAATGCAACCTGTCCCTCAAATCCAGCAGTATAATTTTGTCACAAAACTTTCCAAACATACATTCATTTGCATTTTTCCATCAACAGTCAAGTGTCGGCAAAACGGACGATAACAAAAGGAGAAAAAATTGATTTGCATTCGGTGTATAAATAGTTCCAGGACAAGGGCTGTTAAGTTTGAAATTAACATGTAAACAGTTGGAAAGTCTGCCCTCCTACCCCCCCCGTCCCCTTCTCCTTAACCCCCACCCTGGTTCTCTTTTAGCGCCTTGATAAATATACATAAAGCCCCCACACAAAGACCGCCTTGTTCCTCTAAATGGGCTACTTTTTAATGGAGACATATATTTCCAGGATTATATCAGCATTCAGTTGCAAATTTTGAGTTTTAATACTCCAGTTGGGGCAGTCTATGAATAAGAGTATCATTTGAATGCGGGGAACACCTGGTGCTGAGGGCTGGGCTGTGAGGGGGCTTGGAGCTGACCTGGTGTCAGTGCCAAGGCTTCATTCACTACTTCCCAGCCTCCCCATTCAGACTCTCTCTGCCTCAGCCTTCACTCTGATACTGTAGACTACCGTGCACATATAACTTTATGCTCCTGTCTTTCAAATGCCAAAGAAGTGACGTGAAGAAGACTGCTGAGATTGGAGTTTTGAGTCTCACAAGTAGAGTTTTTTTTATGATATGAGATTATTAAAGTGTCTGAGATTGTATTTAAACAGCTTGTACTTTTAAACACACAAATAGCGGGAAAATCATCCTTCAATAAAAAAAATGGCCAAATCAGCTGCACTTGTTTTACACTGTCAGGTTCAAATGAAGACGAGAATTTATAATTCATTACTGTAACCATGATAAACAACAAAAACGACGAGGCTTTTTTTCCTCCACATTGCTTACTTGGCTGCATGACAACAGAAAGGGGTCGGGGGAGGTGGAGGGAATGAGTTGTACTATTTGGAGGAGGAGAGAGGAAGGGGTACGGGGTCTATTCGTATGCACCCCACATCCACTCAACACACAATCAGGCCTGTATTGCATTTTGCAAATTTATACCCAGGATGTTGGTTTAGAGTGTTTCCCTGAAAAAAAAAAAAAAAAGGATTTTTTTTTTTCAAGTAAGTGTCTGCTTTCATGAGCAAGAGTGATTGAGGCACACAAACAAACCTTTGTTTCCTAGCTCACAGATGCAAGGCCCAAGCTCTGATTTACACCCCACCCTGAGACACATTTGCACTTTTTTTTTTAATACTTTGAGACTAACACTGTATGAAAATAAATCAGTTAATAATATGAAAAAATAAATAATTAAAATGTAGGAGAATTGTAATTAAATTAAAAGGCACATTTATTTTACTGTTACAGCTACACAAATGGTAAAAATAAATCACCACACTGAGTGAAATACATTCTACACTAGACATCCACTAGCCATTCAAACCCGCCTCTCTTCTTCCTCAAAATATTTACACAGCCTTATGTTTGCAGTGGCTTGAGAGCTGTACTCATGACAAGCCAATCTATAGCTAGACACAAAAAGTCAAAGTCAAAGGCAAGAAACACAGAAGCTCAGAGACATTGACTTGCCTTTGAGATGGTAGACATTGGCTGGACGTGAACATTTATGTTTAGGCTTTGACCCTTAAACACATTCTACTACGCATTTTGTTTCAGCTGACTTTGTATTGATGGCAGATTTTTTTTTATCTGTTCATCTGGTTGCCTGTTTACTATCCATTGTATCCAGTGTAATTGTTCTTTTTGTATGCTTTTGTACAGTTATGGTTACAGACACTCTTCACCTCCCTACACTCACATGTTGTGTGTAATTCTTTACAAACATCACAATAAACAAAGTTAAAGATGAATTACACTGATAGCATGTATTATTTTTTCTTAATGTTCTACACATATCACAATAATAGCGATATCATGACTTATTTTGACCAAAATAATTGTTTAGCAAAAATCGGATATAATGACAGCAGGACCTCTAATTATTTGTTTTTAGTACATTTTTGAGTGTAAAAAAAGACAACATTATATTATATATTTTAATGTTTTTTATTTAAAGTTCACAGGGTCTTTAGGGATATGAATTATGTAAGAGTGTATTTTTTTCCTGATACTGTATGCAGGTTATGTTGTGTATTTACTTTTTTGTCTCATTTTGTGTCTCTGATCCTATAAAGTAATACTGATAAAAGTTTCTTCATGTTTGTTTACTGTCACAGTAGCGTGATGCCACAGTGCTGGCGTGTCAGGTTCACACTATGATATTGGAGGTTTCTGATGACAGTAACTCTGAAAATGTGTCTGAAGCAACTGATGATGAGGATTATAATTTGTGTGCCAAGTATTCAATCAGATAATGTAGAATCAGAATGGGAGCATGCTTATACCAATGATTAGCACAGAGGACATGAACTTGACCACAAAACAGCGGATCACTGCGATTTAGCAAAGACCACAAGACAGTTGGTGTGATTTCTGTAAGTCATTGAGCAGCCACAGTAGCCTTTGTGTAACACAGTATAATACATTACATTAAATATCACAGCTTACATTGAAATATATTAACACATTTTGAAAATGAAATAACAATATAAAAAGGTGAGTAAAAATAAACGGCAGAAATGAAATGTGTTTTGTTGTTAATACAATACTCTGAAATGTTAGAAGAAGAAGAAGAAGAAGAAGAAGAAGAAGAAGAAGAAGAAGAAGAAGAAGAAGAAGAAGAAGAAGAAGAAGAAGAAGAAGAAGAACTGATCTATAAAGACCCAAAGTATATAGTAAAGTTTGGTTAAACATCCGTGCACTCATGACTGTTGCTGTATGTCTCCTCATCATCGATCATCAAAAACTTTAAAAAGAAATTGCATCTTAATTGCTATTTATCTTCTACTAAAGCAACTCTTTGCACACAATATGTATGAGGTTGCTTTCCTGCACTGGATTTCCATCGGAGAAAGTCTGACATTTTGAAGTCCAAATGATAGGTTTGTAATATGTGCACTACATCAGGTCAATGCGTTATATTTGCTGAGCTGAGAACACAGTCAAGTCGGCAGGCTGCTGACAACTTGTTTACGTCAGTCCCAATTAATAATTAGTTTAATGATTTGATCGCTTGACATGTGCCCCGGACAAATGCGGGCAGGAAAATGCACACACAGTGCTGTTTGCATAAATCTGCCATTTCAGCTCGGGTTGAGGGGGAACAGAGGGATAGAGGTGGGGGAATTATAGGACTCAGATGTGTGTGATTGGCGGTTCCCTTGGCTCCCAGGGTTAGAGAGTTCAGAGAAAATCCGATTACTGCTCTCCCTCAGGTCAAACCTTCATAAATAAACAAGGGGAGAGCCTGAGGCACCGTGTTTTAGTATGATTAGCATATCATACAGCCTATCGACAAGGCACTTATCATATTACAGCGCGGCCGTCCTCTGAGCACACGGAGGTTACATGTACAGGGCTGCTGAGCATACATCTCTGTTCATTAGAAAGGTCCTCGGGGGAGAGAATAAATCATATCAGCACGTGGTTATGGCAGCACAGGCGCTTGACTCTGTCATACAGTGGATGTTAACCAGGGCCTTTAATAAGCCGGAGAGGAGCTGACAGTTAGCTTCACACGGAGAAACAGGAAGGGAGACGAGTGGATACGATGGGGAGGTTTGATAGTGGGAGAGGAGAATACTAAGAGGCAGAGCTGTGGTACTTGAGAGTAATCACTGGGACACTTTTCTGACACCTTACTTGTACTTTCTCTCCTGTGTTTTTTGTCTTGCCTTGATCTCAGACACTTTTGGATCCTGACACAGCCAGATAAATGTCTACGTATCTGGTCCAATCCACAACATTACAAATGGTGCTATAATGACCTCAAAGTTCTATGATTTGAGTTGATATAATATTATTTTATTTTATTTAGCCTTTATTTATACAGGTAAAAAAATCTCATTGAGACACAGGGTCTCATCCTCATGAGAGACCTGATCAAATGGCAACAGAACCATACAAGTTATAGACTTACAGGACACTAAACACAGAGGCAACAGTCAAATAAAACATCATAAAAAAATCATAAAAGTGCAAGAACAAACTCCGACAGCTGATTTCTCTAGATTTTTTTAAATTAGTTAAAAAAGTCCCAGGGTTATCAAGCTGGACAGCTTAAGTTCCAGGTCGAGGGGGCCGAGTATGATAAGGCCTTTTTTCCAAGTTCCGTGCAAATTGAGGGCGACGGACAGAGTGATGTAGTTTTGAGATCGTAGCCCATAGTTGTACTGTTTGTGTGATATGTAAGTGGATATGTAGATGGGCAGCAGTCCAAGCATAGATGTATAGATGAATGTCCAGTTGACTAGAGAGTACAGTGTGCAATGGTGTGTGAGTTTGGAGTGTGGACTGGTAGCTGGAGAGGTAGGCACTACTGATGTGCCCTTAAGCAAGGCACTGAACGCCCAACTGATCGTTGCACCATCCAATGAGGCAGTAATGCATGTGTATACGTCCTGTTTGTGCCAAATATCCTCATACAATGGTTCGTATCATATCTTAAGAAAGGTTCTCCTATGAATGCCCAGCAACGCGAGCGATCAGTAAGTTTGCTTTTTAGGCAAAATAAATTCAACTTTTGGTTTCACCCAGGACACATACAACGGCCTCCTAGGTGAAAGTCCTATGTATGTTTGATCCATCTATCCACCTCAACCTCCTCTCATGCGGACTTTGCCGTTTTTTTACTATGTCACCGACTTCCTAACCGGCAGACCCTTAGAGGGATTGACAAAGTTGGTCTTCTTCTTCTACTTCTTCTTGATGGTTCAGGTTAGGGATAGGGTCAGAGTTAGACATATGGGTGTAGGGTTAAAGGTTAGTAGTGAGACTTATGCTGGAGACCGAAATACAGAGCAGATATGTTAAGTTTACTCTGATAATGTTGACTTTGAACGAGACTCAGTATCTTTGATCTTGGCCTTGGCTTTAAGTTGCACTCTTGGACTTGCCGATCGTGGTCCTGGCTACCTGCAAGGATGATCCAATGAACAGCGAAATGGAATAAAATAAGAGGAAAGGATGATAGAGTTTGGTACAGCGAACAGACAAAATAATGTTTCTGTGGGTGATGAAATGAACCCAGAAGGAATTATGACTGTGTCTTAAAACTGCATCTATGATGGAGTGGAAGTCACCCCGACTCTCAGACACGCTGCTCAATTTCAATTTGGGCAAGCCTTTTCTCCTCAGCTACACAAGCTCAACTCACAGACCAGAGGCCACAATTAGCAGCTAGCCACTCTGACCAGGGAGAAAGAGCAAATGACATCCGCACCTAAGCCCTCCTAAGCCTGGGGAGCCGGGGCACGGAGCAGCCTCAGTGCTCTCTTCCCTCCATTCAAGCATGGCCTCTTTAGGTGGTCCACACATTGGAGAGGGATGGTATATTTTAAGTGTTATTAGCGCTGTTTAGCCTCCCTCCAGGAGGTGGGAGTGCCGGGGATGACCAGCTGGGTGGATATACAGTAGGCTATAAGAAGTCACAATGCCAAAACTGGAATATTGGATAGGTGTTTTTCATGTCTTGGCTTCACGGTGGTGGCACAAAGCTGGGATCATCCTGGGTGCCATGTCACCTGGATAATCACATCCACCACTGGCATGGATCTTATGCCAAAGAGAGGGACATCCGGAGCATTTACTTTCAAACTTAATGTTTAGAAAATACTTAAAAAAAGCCATAGTACAAAGTTTTTATGTAAAAATCCTCCAGGGCTGTTGGGGAATTCCAATGTGTACATTTTTGTCTGTGTACAGTACAGTACAATATTAACATATTTTCAAAAATAATCCCACTACATGTGTATGTGTGTGTATTCATGTTCCTAAATGATGCCCACCCCCCCCACCACACATGCAAATTAAAACTTCACACACGTTGATGCAAGCTGCCTGGTGCTCTGTGATTTCACACGACCAATTAAGGCCCTCTTGGCAGTTGTGTGAACAGTTTCATTAGAGGAGATAATATTGCAAAGTGAAATGATAAGCAATCATTATGATTAATGCCCAGACATTACATTGCTCGTTAATGAGGTGTAAATGATCTCATTATTTTTTGAAAGAGTACAGATTAGATTAAAGTGGAGTGGACAGCGCTCCTCGGTGTTCAGACAAGTTAGTGTTAATTAGGCCCAATCTCCAGGAGCAAATGAGCCGCAACCCTTTGGTAAACAATTAGGCTTCCATAGCCCCGGGCTGGATGGACAAGGATAGGCAACTGAATGGATAGATCACTGGAGAGATGGATGTTGAGGGAGTGTTGAAATCTGAATCCAATTCATTGTTCTACAGCCACGCAAACTTAGGAAAATCATATTTTTTCTTGTGCTGAACAGTAGAGTTAAATATTTGAGGACGATATTGAGCTTTTATCAGTTTCCTTCTTGACTATAGCTACACAATGTTGACACAACTATTGAGAATGTGACATTAAAATGTTCCTTCTACTTCTCTTTAAACACATTTTACTCTGCAACAATATGATAATGTAGTCCTGAACAGGTCAAGTCATTCTTAAAGAGTTGCTTGCTATAAAGTTATAAGATAACAATAAACAGTGAGGCTAATATCAATGACATAAAATAAAGCAACTGTTGGATTACACGCTGCATCGTTTCCTGTGACTCCCTCGTGCATACGTAGGCAATTTAATTCCAATGCGGGAATGGTGGACTCTGCCACTAACAGTAAAAACTAATGTATAGAGGTAATTACAGAATGTAAATACATTGAGTGGCAATTGCTAAACAACTGCTTTTTGTTAAAAACAGGGTTTAAAAACCTTGAAAAAGTTAAGCCTTGTATATTTAAAGGAATTTAATCTGATTTTGAGTTTAAATGTCAGAAAGGCAGACATGTCATAGAAATATTCTAATTGGTGAAAGCCCTTTCATCAAATCTTGCCACAGACGTTATACTTTCTTTCATAGGTTTTCTTTTCACACAACCCTCGACACAATCCATGAAAAGGTTGTGGAAAATGTGCACATTTGAGGATCATGGCTGCTTCACAGATTCAAGGAGTGATTCCGTGCCCCCAGTCTCACATTTTCAGACACGGAGGCCTTGCATCTGCTCTCAAGGTGACAGAACGCAACCTCTTCAGGTGCTCGAAATTACTTTTGAGGAAATAAAATTGAAAAAGAGAAATGAGTTTGAAGTGTTTTTATCTGCATTTTATGAAAACAGAGTTCAGGCTATTGATGTCAAATGCCTTCATTGTGTGTCTTTATTGATTCAAACAATACATTTTTATATTTTAATTAATCAGCAATGAAATTCATTCATTCAACACGTCCCAATGTACTATTGTGCTTTAATGAAATAAACATACTTCATTGTTGGAGGATTACAACAATGTTGGTAAACTTGACGGCAAATTGTTTTGACGTCACGAGCTGGGGTGTGAAGTTTTAAGAACACGAAGACATCTTTTTTTCATTGTTGTTTGAACATTGTTAATTAAAATGATTTTCCTTGAAAACAGGAACAGTTGCACTTTCACAAAGATAAACCTTCATGTCTCAAAGGTTAGAACAGTGTCCTGTATCTCATCTAAAGACAGACTGGACCAGCCACAGAGGGAAATGTCTGCCTCTGACAACATTGATTTTACCATCCTCTCCCTTTGTCTAAAAAGATATGCTTAGATTATGACAAGAAAAGCAATGCTGTAATCCCTCTGCCATAGGAGTTATGTTTTAGAAGACATCAGGCCCTTATCGTTGATTGATAACGCTTAACTCAAAAACATATAGAAGCATTAGGAACATCAATATTTTGCCAGCGACTGAAGGTGACCCCTGGTTCCTGTGTTTGCAGTGTGTGCGCGGAGGGCTTTGATGGTAAATTTGTAAGGGTGGTTATGTGGGGAGGCTATTATGGATTTGCTATCTTGGCCTGAAGTGTTTGCGGCTGATTATGTGATTAAATCAATAATAATTTCTGTTTGGGCTCCTTTGCTCCTCTGCTTCATCTTCTTTTGCCTGTGTAGTTGAGCGGAACGGTGGGTGGGGACTAGTGTACACAAATACAAATGCAGACACAAACACACACACAAAACCATATAGTACACACAGCAGAACAACTGTACAGCAGATGGCATTAAGGGCACATTCCAGGGTCTAAGTTTACATGAACGAATCCATCAATAGAACAGGGAAATTAAATGGGAAATAAATGGTAAAAATTGAACAGTTTTTAAAACATTTTGTTCAATAAAGTGAGGACATAAATGCATCTTTAACACAATAAGTTTAGACACCCAGAACTAATTACTTTCAACAAAACAATACACTTACCTAACTTTTATCTAAGATTTGTGACCCTCCTCAGTGATGCAAAGCTCAAAGTAAGACTAAAGAAGATGCCCAACGCCTCATCTGTTTGAACGTTCCTTCCTCTCTACCTCCGGCCCTGGTTTGGTGCCGACTTGTGCCAGCCACTCCTTAGCAACCGCAGTCGCTCCCCTCTCTGGTTCTGCCAGGTTTGTTGTTATGTCTAGACTGCAGGAAATGCAAGATTACATTTGTTTACAACCAACAGGAACTAGAACCAGAAGCTGTTACGTGATTAAAGAGCGCTACCCAGAGAGAGTGTGTGTGTGGCTCAACCCCCTGGGTTTGGCAACGATCGACTCGATATAGGCGAACCAAAATGTAGAAAGAGAGCAGAGCTGCTGTCCGTATCAGTTAGATGAACAGATTGCATTCAACAGAGCATTCTCCATAAGATTCCAGGTGCTGAAAGTAAGTTAGAAGGAGCCAAGTTTGTGTGTCTGTTTTTTACTGTATTTACGCTGGCGGTTATTTGAGCATGTGACTATATGTAATATGCATTTAGTGTGTCTGTGGCTACGTGTGTGTCTGTGTGTTTCTGTGTGTGATTGTGTGTGGCTGAGTTAACTCACAATCCCTCAGCACCCTCTTAAATCTATACCCAATAAAAATCAGCGCCGTCTCGAAAAACAAAACCCAAGGAAACATCTGTAAAACATCGATTCTGCAGATTGCAAACCAACTGCATGGCTAATGAGAAAAGAAATCATTTTTGATTAATTAACCTAAAAATTGGAGAATCTAAGCTGCCACCAGGGAGATGACAAGAGCTGCAGGCCTGATCACACAGGAGGAGGAGGACGTACTGTAGGGCTGCTTCCAGCTCCAGCTCGTTTGGGGAGGGGAGGGGAGAGGGAGAGGCGTTGGGTACGCTGGTAGTTGAAGTATGGCACCCATTACTGAGCCAAAATCACCAAGAGTCTTTGTGCCCATTTATTCATGAGGGGGAAAAATGTTGGTTTGCTGTAAGCATAGGTGGAATGTATTTCTTTTACAGTACGAGGTCTGTTTCATTTGTGTGTTTTAAGTGGTTGGTTCACCCAAATTATACACACACCCAAAACCTTTTTGGAGAGTTTTTTTTCTTTTCTGCAGGCACCCCAAATGCAATGGAGGTGAGTGGAATTCTTTGTGGTGCTCAAAGTATTGAAAAATGTGTAACCATTTCTATAACGCCCACGTCTGTAATGCATTGTGAACATACTTCTAATGTTATAATCTGCTTATAGCGCTGTATAATTATAAGCACTCATAGATATCCACAATGATTTCAAACAATAATCATAACAAATGATAAAGAATAATATTAAAATCTCTGTTATAATGAATTATATTGTGTTACTATAAGTGGTCATAGTTTATATTAAGTAAATAAATATTCAAATAAATATCTATGCAAAAACTACACATAAAACTTAAATCAAACAATGACCACTTGAAGTAACTTATAATTACATTATAATGCATTATATTACAGCTATGGGAAATATTATACACTATGATCCTTGCAAAAAAAAAGAATCAGTGTGTTAGCGGCAGTTATGAAATATTATGATACTTGATCCTATTAGTCATTATAAATGTGTTGTATTATCTGTTATGATTACTGTTATAAAGCATTGTGAATATTTATGTGTGCTTACAACTACAATTAAACAGTCCTATTAGCAGATCATAATCATTATAAGTATGTTTATAATGCCTTTTAGGGTGTGTGGCAACATGTGGCTGGTGACCTTTGAAATGAAACTCCTCTAACAGTAGCTGGTTAAGAGAAAGGCGACCAAAAAGTAAAATAAATAAATGTTCTACATTTTAGAGGCAATATTATGATATGCTTTCCTAAACTGTTAGTTGTTTCACGACCCCTTAAATGTATAGTGTGCACTAGAGGTAAGTGAGAAAATATGTTCTATTTTTTAGTTTAGTTGAACTGACCATTAAATATTGTTACACTCTTCATAAATATCAGATTAATATTACATTTAATAAGAACAATCTTATTTCCACACACACCATCTCTCAGTGACAGACAGGTGGGGGCTAAAAGGAACTCTTAAAACTCTTTGAAACTAGAAAATATTTTGGTTATTAATTTAGCAGTAAAGATAAAATTGTCGGAATTAACATATTGCGTGTGACGGCCATGAAGAACATGGAAACAGCCAAATATACCAAAACTACATTCATGGTAATAAACAATATTACACATAGAAAAAGATGGAATAAGATTAACTTCAAAGACTCCGTAAAACAATAACGTATCATTTCTAGTCCAAGATCTGCAATAAACAGATTATCCTAAAGTCCATAGCCCCTCTCCTACTTTACCCCATACCTTATTTATTATTATTTTTATTTGGTTGAGTTTTGTGTCACTTAGGTAATTTATGTTATGTAATCATTTAACTTGTTGTACAAAGTATAAAAATGTGCAATGGAGTCTAAAGTAAATAACTACCCGTAAGATGATGAAATAAACATTGTAATAAAAACACTGTACATAACATTATTTTACTGTCACGTGAAAGTCTTAGTAAATACTGCACATATGTATATCAACCTACTTCTGTAAGTTATGATCCATTATAAGACATTGTGACTATTTATCTAGCCCAGTGAGAGAACAGCTATGACACGTTTGACCTCTCAAGGTTGTATCCAAAGACTGCAAACGAAGTTTGTTTTTTACCAATGAAATGACCTGGCTGCAGCCATTGACTATACACAAACACAAAGGCTCACACAAAGCATGCAGTTTAAACAAAAAACACACTTGTGCTCAAGAGCTCTATTCTATTCTTCATACACATATCAGACACACACACACTTTCACCAGAATTAGGGGGGTGGGTGTCCAGCCAAGTTTTCTGCACTCACAACACAGCTGGTTCTCCAAGGTCAATAAGAAAGTTGGAGTGTTTATTTGTTCATGTGTTTTATTTGCTTTCTAATACAGCCGACGCTCTGATTTGACAGATCTACTTGAAAAGAATCATAGCGCTTTAACGTCTAAAAGAGCGTGGGAAATTTCCACTCACCAAAGACGTTTTTCTCTCTCCCCTTCTTCTTGGTAATCCTATTAGTTTTTCATAATTCATTACCAGCCTGACTATTACCCCTGGTGTCTTAATTCTCCCCCCCCCCCTTAAGAAAGCACAATGGTTGTACCCTAGCAGCTCACTAGGGTGATGCAGTAACAACCTCCTACCCTCTGATGGCTGGACAGTAGGCCATTGTAAAGCTGAATTGCCATGGATTTATGGCCATAGTCCTGGCTTCCCAGAATGCAATGTCACTCTGTCACGCCGTCATCAATCTGCTGTCTCTGACCAAAGACGAAGAGGGAGAAAATACTGAAACGTAGCACAGAGTGATACGTTTTATTATGCATGATCTCATTTTTATCAGCTGCCTGTCTGTCATAGGTAAAATGTGTGGACACAAAGAACTCCATTTACTCAAGACAGTCTGGGTGCAGCCACATCAGACATCATCTACTAGTTCCAGATTGCACAATTAACAAGGGGCAGGTTGTGTGCCAAATACGGCCATTGTTGCAAATGAATTTACCTTTCGATGCCAAATCTTTTACAAAACATTTAATCTTCATTAAGCTATAAAACCTGCATCCCTGTGGCCCCTTTCACGCATTAATATTCACTTATAGCATAATCCTTTTACGGGAGAAACTACAGGTGTATAGGATACAAATGTTAACTAATAGATCTCAACATTCAACTTCCCCAGTTGATCACTTACATTAAGGCCATTCTTTTTGGTATTACAGGTTTTCTGAAATGTTATGTTTAAATATGCAAATGAGGCATTATCTTATTAAATATGTGCTAATTATCCAGAACAGAAATGTGAAAATTGGATGCAGCCTGGTTCAAAATCCTTGTTTCTATTTTGTTAGAGTCAAAAGCTTTTACAGAGAGAATTTTGGGATATCTCTTTGTGTCAATCTGAAAATACTATAAACATTATTATTATTATTATTATTAAGTTTTGAATTATTATTATAAACAAACCCCTCTGTTAAAACCTTCAGAATATATATAGGAATGAAACTGGAAAGCTTGGTGAGTATATAAATAATACTGAAGAGGATATTTCTGGCTCAGAGTCTGAGAAAAAGCTAATTTTGAGAATACGGACTTTAAAGATATTGCACATTTTGAGAGACACTACAGGTGGATAGGATAAACATAGTTTAACTAATACATTTCATCATGAAACTTCCCCAGTTGATCACTTACATTAATGCCATTGTTTTGGGATATACATATGCAAAAGAGGCATTATCTAATGCTAACTTTTGGTGAGTTTAAGTGAAATCTACAGATGCTAATAGAGACAAAAGGGTAGAAAAACACCTAAATGCGTTTTTTGGATGTTTTCTTTCCACTAATCTAAACTAAGACATGTTATAGATGCAAAATAGCCCAAACATCTTAAAATGGACCAGTGTATGGGCAGAATTATGCCAATGTTTAAAAATCCAAGTATTGTGAGATTTGAAATAGTTAAATTCAGTTTCTCTGCTGTAGATCAAATCCTTTGCACTGCTAACTCTGCCATTTTCTACTGAAACACACATTCAACAACACACTCCTATCTTCCCTTGCTCACAAACAGTTACCTTTCAGAGTCCCATGATCTACACAGACAGATATTAAACATCATAAATCAGCTTCATAAAGGACGTCTGAGAGATTCTGTGTCTTTTTGAAAGAAATAGAAAATAAAAGAGAAAGAAACCTAAATCCTCGTGATTAATGTGCTCTCAAACCCCCACACAGCCATGGTAACCAGGGCAGTTTGCCATGGCAGTTGGAGGATCCGGGCGCTGACATTAAAGTAGCATTATTTCCAAGTCTCTCACTGATGCAACTCCTTAGTTCAAAACAGTTAAAGTCTTGAAGAATTTCCCGTCTCTGCTCTTGTTTCAAGCTGGAAACAAAACAATATGCTGCGTACACTGTTGCATAATAATTTAATAAACGTCTAACATCTTTATTCCACTTTTCATACTATACTTCGTTATACGCAGACTCCTCTCTCTGTCCCTCAGATACCTTTTGAAAATGAAAGGCCTGGTGTCATACTGCAGACACAACATGTCAGTCATTATCTCTCGCAAGAGAAGAACACCAGTATTATCGTAATAATCGCATAAAGGAACTGACAGACTAAAACAGATGGGATTACTGAGCCGACGTTCTATGGAGAATTTTATAAAAGTGGAAAGACTTAGAGGCTTTTCTCTGCAGGGAAATGCTATTGTAAGACACGGGAAGGTGAAATATTGACATGCAGAAAGGCAGAATAATTGTTTACCTAATTTGTCCCATGGGGCTCAATAAAGTTTCATCTTTCCTTACAAAATGTTGATCAACTGTTTTTTCAGGTAAGTAATAAGGAACAACTTGGAGAAAAACGGCAAAGACATAGCAAGAAAAATCAATACATAGTGTAAACTAATATACTTCCTTATATACTATAATACTCAGGTTCAACAAAATAAAAGCATTAATAAATTCAGAAAATGAAGAGCAGTTGTATTTCTTTTCTTTAATACACCCAATAAAACCGAATATTTATGCCCAACAAATGCATGCTTTCAGGTAAATAGGAGGACATATACGTTCAATAAAGTAGGGCATACTTTTTTTAGATGTACATAAAATAGAATGGAGAAGGGAATTACACAGTGTAGAGGCAGAAATGAAAAATATGCACTCAAGAAAAAAAAGAAAGAGAGGAACTCGCCGACTGTGGCAGAGCTGCGATTATAAGTTTGCTGTTGATGCCTCGGATCTGTCAGCTACCTGCTGCGTGCCTCCTTTAATTTACTATGTCAATAACACTACTGTGGAAACCCCGCCAGCATGATGGATGGAGACGTTTTACATGGACTTCCATCCAAAGTGGCAATTCTTGAAAGTAGAAAAAGTTAATAAAAAGTACCATTTCTAAATCAACTCACATGTTTTTGCTTCTTTATGTAGAAATTACTTTTTTCCATTCTTTTGGGAGCCAGTGTTCACTTTGAGCCATTTCCATTTATGAGGCATCACCATTCTCCTCTCGTAATTAGTCACCACACTCAAGGGTGCATTTAATGCTGTTTGTTTTGTGCTGTACCTGCATAATTCTTTTCCACAATCAAGTTGAAGATCAATCTCAAAACTTTAACATTAACATTAACGTGCTAAATCTACCGATTTCTTTACAAATGATAAATTAGACAAGAAAGGTAAAAAGGAAAAGGCGTTCATTCATTAGTGATAAAATGTTCTTTCAGCTCAGAACTGTAGAGAATCAAAAGTGCAATGTTGTAGGGGCCAACATAACCACTCACAATCTAATGGAAAAATGCCACGACAGAAAGCAGTTTGAAAAGTTTGCTTTACCTCCATTACAGCAAAGGACTTGACTGTTTTCTAAGACAAAAAGTTTTGACAGGAGGCCGAAAAGTTCAATTAAAAGAAGAGTGGAGAGGTGAGCATTGATTTAAAAGACTGTATTTCAAACTGCCCCCCGGGGTACAGGGCAGGACCCTCACACTGATGACACTAATTCTTCTGGTTGATGTCTAGACATTTTATTACTTGGTCAAAAGCACCAAAGAATGGTTGTCTCCCAATTCTGAAGGCTCAGCTGCTTACGTAGAGACAAAGAAGTTCTGGCAAATTGACATATTTCAATCACACCGGCCTTCTTTCTGGATAAGGTCTGTTTGTCTTGCTAGCTATTGGATAATTGGATATCCATCAACTTATGTACAGATACAATGAAGACAAAGTCCCTAAAATTATTGTATATTACAGGCATACTATCAGCACAGCAACAAAAGATGTATGATCAGCATGTCCTTAATGCATCAACCCTCTCGAGGGGAAAAGGTGATGCGAGTCAGGTTTCCATCGCCATGTAACGCACATCTTTACCGAATTTCTAGAAAATATGCAAAATAAAATGCTAATTAATTTACGTTCTCGTCCATCAATGGCTCTAATTCTCCAGTCGGGTGCTATAAATCAAATGCCAAAGAAGACTTCCAGATGACGTAATTAAACATCCAAGTTCCCATCCAACGAAGCTATATTGTCAAGTATTTTACATTTGTTTGACGCATCACAACAAATCGCTGACTGTGACCATAATCCGGAAGAAAATACGTTTGCCTCAAAACGTTATTGAGAATGCAGTTTCGTTGTATGGGAACAGAATTTCAAAGAGACAGTCAGTCAAACATTGAACGATGGAAAACAATGTAGAAAACGTGATGGAAATATTTGTGTTTGTGCACAGGTTAGAGTCTCTTCATCGCTCCACACAGATCTGATGTTTTTGGGTGTGGATATTTTTCGTCTCTCCAGTGGAGCGAAGCTTGCGTAACAAACAAGTCCCATGCTTCATGTACGTCTGATTTATTCTGTTTTAATTGTCATATTTTGTTTTTATTGATAGATTAACTTTTCCACCTAAGCCACGGCTAAACACTTTGTTTGACCCATCACCTACGTCAGTGGCTCGCTACCTTTCTTTGCGTGTGTAACCTTTTAAAATTTAAAATCAATGTCTGTGTCCTTGTCACAGGGTGCGTGTCTATGAGTTGTGATCAGTTCAATCAAAATGTGGAATTTCAGAGTCGTCAAAGGGTAAATATAGACAGTATTTCAAAAGAAAATATAAAGATAAAAAGAAATCTCATAAACATGGCATTTTACTTTTTCTTAATCGTATTTCAATAATGATCAACTCACTTATAGTGGATGTCAATGGAAGTGTTTTTGCAAACAGTTTTCTAAGGCAACAAAACACTTCTTAGGAAGAAGAGGATTTTCTTCTTCTTATTAATAATTAGAACAACAAAAGTATCCATAGATACTATTCAACTGCTTGAAAAAAAGACATTCATTTAAGAAAAAGGTTGAAATTTTGTTTTAAACTGAGAGATTTCACTTAATGCTTTCATTTAATTTGTACTTACAAAGACGCAGACTTCAAAACAGACACAGACACACACACACACACACACACACTCACACACTCACACACACACACACACACACACACACACACACACACACACACACACACACACACACACTCAAGTTGATTAGCAGCGCTCCTGTGAGAGTGTGTGACGTTTTAGTGGAAAATTACAGCTCTTTCAACAATTCCTCAGTAGGAATCCCATTCTAAAGTGGATTTTATCTGCAAATCACAATTATTTTGTTCATGCTCTGTTTTAATGGGCCCACCCGCTGGGCTGGAGAAGACACTTCTCTATTCATAAATGTATTACTGGTGGGGAATCATTAACTTATTGTTAGCTGCGCGACTGATGGTTTATTGACATGACAACATTCAACCAACACTTTTGTTTTTGAGCCGTACATCCATATCAGTGAAAACAATGTCATTTACCCCATTTCCACCACTCCCCTTGTGTGTTTGAGCTTAGTGGAAGGCTTTTCAGTGACCGGCAAGAGATAAGTGTAGGCTGGGTTTCTGGAAAGACTGGAGAGGTTTTTTCTTTATGACGAGGAATAAGAAAAACAAAAGCACCAGACGCCTCAGTAAATGGGACGGGAGGGTGTGCGATGATGCAAACACCGTTTGCTGAAAATGACAGACCACTTCTGTTTGTGTCGACTTAAGAGAATAGCAATAAAAGCCTAAATAGTGGCAAAACAGAGCAAAGAAGATAAATTGCCTTGTGTGTATTATCTGAGAAGTGAAGCGCAGTCTGATGTTTATGGCTGGAGATGCAGGAGAAGTCATAGAGTCAGACAGTTTGCACAGATGGTGGCCATCCTTGGTCAACATTCAAATAAAAAACGGAATGAGCGTCTCCCTATGTGTCCGGCTATTCCTCTCGCTCTGTGAATACAGACACAGATAAAAGGAGGGGGTGTAAAAGTGTTTAAGTAGGCAGAAATTGTAAAGGAGAAAAAAGCAGAATCGCTATTCACTGCTTGTGCAATCCTTTCTGCCTTGTTGAACTTTATTAAATTCTGTCGTTCTCTCCTTCCCGTCTGGCTCCCTTTGTCAGCTTCTTCTCATGCGTAACTCTGCTGATTTTTTTTTTTTTACAGAGATGTTGTGGAGGGCATTCAGGCTGTAAGAATATGTTGATGATAATCATACCACAGTGTATCAACAAGAATCCTACTGGGATGAATCTTTGTCTAAAATCTGGAGTGGGGAGTTGAAAAGTTGCGTATTGTTCACAAAATGTCTGAGTTAGTGAAAGTTTCTATATCCTGAACCGTACTAGGGGCTGTGTTTACACTGCAGGTGGGAATTTTTACTCATTTTGTTTTTTCAAGAGCGTTTGTTTGTATTGTACCTGATACCAATATGAAATCACAGCAGTGTTGAAAAGGTGGGAACACAAAGGCCACAATAATAATAAGAAATTGTCTACTTGTTTTCATCACATTGCAGGCATACTGTGTGGCATCCCATTTGCATTGAATGTGACTTATAATACAAATAAAGTTAATTATGTGGCTTCCATATGGCTTCTTCCATATTAACAATAATGCCAAGATGCCACATTTCAACAATGACTATTATACATGCAATACAAAAACAACAACACAACAACCACAATGGCATATTAGGACTATTGTAGGAAATAAATATATACTTGTGGGAGATATATCAGAATTTCTGATATTAAAGTGCTACATTTATGAGAAGGAAAATCCAAAATTTACTACAAAAAGAGATTAAAAAGTCATAGATTTGAAAGAAAGAAATTCATAAAGATAAATATATATATGTATATTATTATTTTTTGTTGAAGAACCACATCGTTTCATTTTGCAAGGTTGGATCAACCTCACACCACAGACGGCGTCAGTAAACAGGGAATAGCACACACACACACGTTAGTGAGGGAACATCGCAATATCCTTCATCTGTCCATTGTTCTGTAGTTACTGATGTACAAAAGCTGTCACCTCATCCAAATAACTATGTTGTTTTCTTCTCAATAGATCCAAATCAAGGCAATGTCTCTTCAAAGTCACGTATTCTTATGATAATATGATGTTTCTGGGCTGAAATCACGAGTATTTCCTTATTGCTAGATCCCATTGTAAAGTCAAATTTGATTAGGTCATCCAATGCAGACATAATGCACGGCAAAACGGTGACGTCTGTGGTGTGATGAAGTTGATCCAACCTTGCAAAATGACGCTTTGTGGTTCCTTGCAAAAACACAATTTTTCCAAGTTTGTTTCTCATAAATTTAAGACTTTAATCTCAGACAATATCCAATGGTATTTCTCAAAGATTTACAACTTTAATCTTGGAAATTCTGAGTTTCTTGTCGGAATATTAGCCCCCTCCCACGGCTCCGTCATTTTTTTTAAACCTACAATGGGCCCTGATACGCCGTCGTACAACAACACACGCATGATGTTAGGAAACTCATTTCAAAGTGAACTAAAAATACTTTTTTATAGTTCTCCCTTATTGCCAGATGTAAGAGTTGAACAAATGTTTTATGAATCAATACACATCAAAACACTAAAACAACAAAATGTCTAAAAGGTCACATCCAATCTTAACAATCCTGTCTCTTTAAATTGCATTCATAAACTAATGTACAACAATAAATAAGTGCTGGGAGAAATGTAATGCCACCATAACTACGTTTCTTTACAATATAAGTCGGAAAGATTTTTAATGAACCCATACTTTGCAAAGTGTTTACGCTTTTGCAATATGACATCCGTTCATTGCAACTAAAGTATGATTCACATGTTTTGCTTACGTTAATGCACCAACACTTCTTAAAGACAGCGGAGAACCCTCTTTTTAATATTGAACAAATCATAAGTGACTTGACGTACGAGACACATTTACTTTATTACCATTTTACCAAAGTGCCTTAAACTGATCACATACTGCTGATGTGTCCGCCCTCACCGCCTCTTTGTACGTCACATATCGTGTGACGTACAAAGAGGTAGCTCTTTCTTCGATGGTAAAAAATACATTACCACAAAACAAAAACCAGGCAGCGATTATCTTCCTGTCAAAACATATTTGACAAGACAAATGAATAAAATAAAACCTTATTTTTTTGGAAAGAGGGTTGAATCTCAAACATTTTCTTATTATGGACCCAAAATACACATATTAGAAAACAGATCTCCAAGGTTTTGTATAAGTATGTAAGAGACGGTGGAATCATTAGCAGTGAATTAAATTGCAATGTCGTTCAGGATACCTGTGTGAATCGCAGCTGCTCTGCCGTCGCAGAGACAAGTTTGGTCTGGAAGTATGTCTGTAGTCTGGCCATTGATTACAGCAGCTATGAAAGCCGGGCTAATGGATATGAAAGTCCAATCAATTGGTCAGGAAAAGGAGATTAGGGAGGGATGAGTCACCATATTCCTCCTTCTTGACAACCATGTCATGCCTTGCAGCCTCTCCAGAGACACCGCTGATTGATGCCTATCTTTCATCAGTCCGGCTTTAATCTGACATTCCACGTGCTTTATAATCATATCAGCAGGAAAATCTATATCACATCATCCTCTCCTTCCCTGTTCCCCACCTGTGGAGCAGAATATACTTTTGCGTTTTATATATAAAAAAAGAACTGACAATGCTGACAGTAGTGAGAAGCACGTCTTTATCTATTGATCAAATACTTAAAAAAAAAAAAAAAAAAGATTGAGAGAAGATGGAGACGGAGAGGTAAGAAAAGGCTGCTCCGTAAAACAAACAATGATTGTGAAGTGACATTCTGGGAAGAAGTGGCAGGCTCTCTCTTCTGGCGTCGGCCAAACAAACAAACAGAGGAGCGAGACAAAGTGCAATCACTGACCTTTGTTCAAAGAAGCCATCTAATCTGTTTCCACTTTACTTAATTAGAAAAAACAGAGGGATTTTTAATGTGCACGGTGTTAATGGGAAATAGCTCACAGGTGCTAATTAAAATGGGGGGTTAAAATCTCTTTGGTAAGTTTGAGTCCATTAATCTATATATTCATCCATCACAAACGTATCTCTGATTATATGTATGCTGTTTTTTAAGCCAAATAATAACCCAAATGTTAGGATTTTTAATGTTAAACTAGTTACAACAAATAAATGTTATATCCACACTTATGAAGCAGGAATGACAGGGACTGGCCTTTAAACCTGAGAGCTTGCTGGTAATTTAAGCTATTTCTCTCCATGGCTGATGGCTTTACCCCACTGAAGGATACAGCTTTATGCAGACAGTGACTAACCACTGCTTTACAGGTTCCACAGAGGTACCTACCATGTGTGCCCTTGAGGTGGCAAATCCATTCATTTCCTCTTTCAATTTGACTGTTAAAAGGAGCCGGCACTGAAGCTGCCAAAACAGTGTTTCATGTCATGTAATCCAGGAAGTGTTTGATGGAAGGCAGGAGGTGGCCCACTTTAAAAATCATCTACAAATCATGAAAATGCTCACAAATAATGTTACACATAAAATGTAAGGCTGATAGTAGTAATACTATTAATTCTTAAAAGGTTTTCTAGACAGTTTGAACTGAAAGTTTTAACGTAAAAGTTTGAATGTGTACATGCACACGCACGCACGCGCACACACACACACACACACACACACACACACACACACACACACACACACGTGTACGTCTATATAATCTGTCAAAACCCTTTTGCTCCACTATACATTTATAACAGCTATAGAACTATTTACTTAGCAGATTATTTTTTTAACATTTATTTAAACAATGTTCTTGATAATAAATCTCACACTACATAAGAAAAAATAAGTAACAAGTCAAAAAGACATAAACAAGTTTATACCTACTTTAACATTCACCCCAATTTTCCAGATAAATGTTTAAAGTATGTTCACTTTGCAGTATAACAGAAGACCATCGTTCTAAATAAATGTCCTGAACTAACTAACGGTGGTGTATGTCTTTATATATATGTCTTAGCTCAGCCTTGAAGAGCAACAACATTTAAATTCTGCTTACATATGATTGCATGCGTAATAATATTATAGTGTGAATTGATCTAATGGAGCCATCTTGCATGATGAGTACTTTTGCTTTTAGCACTTTAAGTGTATTTTGCAGATTATACCGCTGTGTGTACTTGAAGGCCCTGAAAACATATTTTTTCTATGAGCTTCATACTATGAGGGATTGGAACGCTATTTTCTGCCAAATTTTAAATGAGAAATGTCTGTAATGTTTTTTTAGTTTTTTTATTCTCTATGCTCTCTTTACTAGTCCGGAGTGTGCAGGGCTCTCTTATGAACAGGTGATGTTGTGTACTGCTGTGTGGATTTAGCAACATTTTAAACAGAATCTGAAGACTGTTTGTTGGTTGATTGGTCGCTGTCAATGAAATCTGATCAAACCACATTTTCACAGTTTAATTCTTAATAAATAATACTTATTCTTTACTAATACTAATTTGTTTAAAGATGTTTCTTATATAGTGTATAAAGTGGTTTATTCAGCCATGAATATTACAGAGAAATATTTTCGCAATATTGTCACTTTTACTTATAAAGCATCTGTTTCCAACATTGGTGCAAGTTGTCATTTTCAATATTAATAAAACATTTAATATTACATCAATTATTATTCAAATTAATTAAAAACAACAACCAAAAAAAATCTCCAAAAGTATGTGTCTACTTTCCTCAAAAATAGTACTAAAAAGCTTTGTTATAATAATGTTCTTTTGGCATCGATGTGTTACACTAGATTAGTTTTCTTAACATTCACGGGAAGAAGACAGACAAAATAACGTGCATATGTTTGCTGCCTACGTGATATAGGAGCCAGTAGCTGATGAGCTCAGCACCACGCTATCCACCCCTAACCACATGAAAGCCCCTCTTGCATGGGCAGTGTGTGGTCTGCCTCTCAGGGACGGCAGGGGACGCAGGAAACAAATTAGCTTTCTTGACCTTGGCCCAAGTTTTCCTTTCCACCCTTCACCCCTCCTCCCCCCTGCCCTTCATCTGGCCACTTCAAGGGTCAGCTGGATGACAACACGCCTCTGTTGTCCTCCACAGTGGGGATATATTCAGATGAGAAGCTCGTATAGGCCTGACATGCATCGTGGGAAATGAGGTTCAGTTTATATATGAGGTCAACTGGATGTGGTCAAAATGATTACCATGCAGTCCTACAAATGTTGTGCAAAAAAACACATTTAAGTTTGAAATACGGGAAGCGTATAAAAAGAGGTTTATCATTGCTTTTTGGTCTCTGGAATCTAAAGAACATGAAACAAGCAAGGGTTAAAATTAGGCGCTAAATGAAGACAGCTAAATTTCAGCATGGGATTAAACAGCGAAATCACTTGAAGAAGGAACATTTCCTGACAACACGAAGCAGCCACAGAGTCTTTTTTCACCCTCAGTCTCAAGGTCAAGATTGCTGTCACACACAGACACACACAGACACACACACACACACTGCCACCCTGAATGAGAAGTAGACATGTTCTAACATGTTAATAAGTTTAAAATCTCAGAAAGAATGCAATTCTCACTGCGGCGGCGGCGGCCTCTGCCCGAGCCTAAAATGAGAGACCTTTGGCTATAAGAGTGAAAAGAATCCTTTCAATGATAGATATTGGATTGTAACACCAACAGGCAAATCTAATTCTCCCAGTGCACGCAAAAGCACGTCTATGTGCATCAGCCCGAGAGCAAAAATAACCTGGGGTGTCCGGGGGAGGGAAGTAGCAGACACTATATTAATGCTCATGCTCTGCATCGATCTACGAGGACTCCTTAATCTTGTGGGCAGCTTCCTCCTACATATATTTCATAATGTGATATATTGTGCATCGATAACGCTGGTAAGGGCCTATGCTTTTTTTCATGCTGGCTCACAGCGTTTATCGATCCCAGAGTGAAGTAAACATGTCTTTAACACACGGGCCTGTCACTCCTCGCAGATATAGCAAAATTGTCAAGCCACGGTCCTCGTTATTACACAAATGATGACGGGAATCAATAGCTACCATGACAAGATATCATCTGCAAAGTTAATAATAATCTCTAGGAGGAGAGGGGGGAGGTTAGAAGAGGCACTTGTGTGTAGTTAAAGCAAAGCAAACACATGCTCGAGACACATGTTTATTGCTCACCTCCTGGGGGATTATTTATTTGCTGTATGATTCAACTGGTGTTCTGGGAATGGATGAGAAAAAATACATACAGTAAAATGACTCAGTGGCATGGCTTTGGCAGGGCACTAAATTGACCATATCCGTATGACTAAACGGTAGCTTAAGCCCGAGCAATTTCCTCTGCATTTTCTGCAGGCAGCCAAGTAAAAATGATTGTAGGTGTGAGTAACGTTCAGGCAGAATGGGTTTTCAACAGCCAAAGCTACTGCCTTTTTTCTTTCTTTCTCTCCCTGCCAACAGATGTTTGGTTTTTACAATTCTTGAGCAAATATTCACCAGTTTTTCATGACAAAGTACTTTCTGGGATGAGATTTTCTTTCCGATTTGAACTTCTCTTGTTGATAAAACATACTTATTTTTAGTTGCTGATCTAATCTTTAGTTTTGTTTTCTACTTTCCATTTGTATTCAAAGGTAGATTACATAATCTTTTTTATTATATTAAAATTTTAGGTAGGTACAGATAAACATGAATAATAAAATATTATGTTACTGGTTAAAGAAGGCAAAATATATTAGAAAAACAAATGACTAATATTTTTAAAGAAATTAATAAAATGAAAGAACAAATAATAATAAAATAAAAATAGTAATAATAAAAAATAATATATTTTTAATGTCTTTCACGTATTTCGTAATATTAGAATGCCAGAATGTCCATGTAAAACATTCCTATGCCTATAGTACTACCAAAACTAACAGGGGTCAATCCCCTTTATCCAAACTTAGATATGCAATATACTTTCCTCATTTTCCAATATATTTGTCGCAAATATTACTTCTGCTCAAAAGAGGCTACTTTACAAGTCTCAGTTCACTAGTCCGACCCCTTCATTAAAACGTGTCTACCCACCATGATGCAAGTCTAAATCCTGCCGGATGTACTGTAGTGGGCAACTTGTAGGAGGGTGTAGGAGGATTTTTACATATTGTTATAAATGACCAATGTGTTAGTTGTGTGTGAGGCTTGGCTCTCCGTTTGATTGTTCTTGCAGCCTGTGACTGTAGTGTAAAGTTTCATATTGTGAATTTGATGCCTGATTATAACCAAAACGCTGTACCTTTAATAAACTCAGTAGTGACAGTGTGCAGGAATTCAACCTTTTTCTATCACATGATTCAATTTTCCTGCGAACCGGGTGTGCATGAGACAACAACAAGCATGCTAAAGTATAAAAAATATATATATATTTTCCAAATAAGCGAGAGAAAAAGCCCCAGTTAAAGCTTCACTAAAACTCTCCACTGAAACCAGGAATAGGACATTAAACTGTTAAATAAAAAGATGTGCAAAAAATATACAAATCAAAACAAGCTTATATATGAATGAAATGACGAGTTGATATCAGATAGTTGCAGTAATATGAGCCCGGTATGTTAAGAGTAGGAACTGATTCATGTAAACAGGCGGGTAAACCTGAGGCCACCAGTTGCTGATGACAGTGGCAAGTGTGTGTGAGTGTGTGTGTGTGTGTGTGTGTGTGTGGATTCCTCTAAAGTGTGATCACATGGCCGGCAGTCTCAGTCCAGACAGTAGGAAGTGAAAGTGCCACTGCAGCCACAACAAAGGTCAGCTCTCAAAAGCACTTTTCCGCTGTACAGTGTAATCACTCTTCTCGTTTTACTCACAAAGCTGCGGAAGATATTTGAAGACCAAGGACGGAGGATGAGCCCCAGTTTTAATGATACTACACAACGAGGAATTAGAAACTGTGAACACACACTTTTAGATCAAGATCCGGCATGAGGAATGGCAAAGAGTTTCCTATAATAATCATTAGTTATAATAACAGAAGATAAGATAGGAATACATGAACAAAAATAATTTTAAAAAGTCATCATAAGAATCTTATTTCTTATTTGAACTGCTTTGAGCACTACTGTTTCGACTCAGCTTCATAATTATCAATGCAGAT
Source organism: Cottoperca gobio (assembly GCF_900634415.1). Lineage (NCBI taxonomy): Eukaryota > Metazoa > Chordata > Actinopteri > Perciformes > Bovichtidae > Cottoperca > Cottoperca gobio. The sequence continues at coordinate 19,612,818 of NC_041370.1, forward strand.
GTCAACATACGGGGGTAATTTAAAGAAGAACACAACCTTTATTAAAGTATTACCAATGTCAGCATTTGTTAAAAAAAAAAAAAAGTTAAGTTTGTTCTTAATTGTTGAGCATGTTTTCGTTATAAAAATACAAAGAGCCTGACGCTGTGCTCACTGTTGCGTTAGAAGCTCTTATTTTTTTCTGCAGTTTAATGAGCTGATCATTGGAGGTGTTTTGGGGAGAGAAAAAAAGGGACGCACTACAGGGTTACTCAGTTTGATTTTATTTTGTCATTGTGTCTGACATCAAGGGAGGGAGAGAAGGGCAAACGCGATGTTTGACAAAGATAGTGGCAGATGTGGAAGTGTGAAAAATAAAACGAAAGTGGGATAGCTATTTGTGTGCAGTGAAGAAAGACATAAAAAACAGCCTCGCACTGAGATAGTTGCTCTAAATGAAATACCTGGAGATTGCATGTTGCTTTGCATTTGCAGGGGTATTCAATTTTAATTAGGGTTTTGGAGACATCTTTTATCAGACTGTCACTAATCTCTCTCTGTCTCTCTCCCCCCAACCCCTTCTCTCTCACACACACACACACACACACACACACATGTGCGCGCACACACACACACACACACACACACGCACACACATACACACACACACACACACACACACGCACACGCACACACACACATCCTCTTATCCCAACATTCGGAAATGCAAATACACAGCCACAAGAAAAAAGAAAAAAGAAAAAAAAGAAGAAGTAAAAAGATTTATGGAAAAGTACAACACATTATCAAAAAGCAATGAGTTGGGGACAAAACCATCGTCCCCTTTCATTTTGAAGAAAAAAAACCATTACCTCTACCTTTTTAATTGCATTTTCTTTGGGGCAAAGGTGATAATTAATTTAGCTCAGAGACACATGAACCAGTAACAAGAATATATAAAAAATGGTAAATAGTATTCTTGCCTTTAGTCCCAGAATAACTTAATATCTCAATTCCAGCATGGTAACTCTATGAAATCATATTATGGGATGGTATGAAAGCAAATGATACATTATGCTCTGCTGCATGGTCAAATAACTGCTTATTTTCACCTCAAATGACATCATGATTTAAGATTTAACGGTGGAGAAAAAGGGGGAGAAAATACCGAAATTCTTAATGTATTTCTTGTCAATTAAAAGTTGGACGACTACAGTTTTACCTCCAAATCATCAGAGACACAAACAAAATCAAAAAATATTTCCAGAAAAGCATCATCACTTCCCTCAAAGGACCATTTCCTCATATTATTATATGATGATTGAATTAACTTTTTTCCACAAATCAAATACAATGTTTAGTGGGCTCTATCCCTCAATACTTCCCTTGATATTTGAATGTCAAATGTTATATTTAGTTAATAAAAACAAGTCAAAGCAGCTCTTAACCCAAACTAAAGGACATGTAGCCATAAACAAAAGCAAGTTCTAGCTATAAAATGCCCCCCCCCCCCCATCTTGTTTCTATCTGTGTGTGGTGTGGTGGTTAGCTTGTCTCCCTCTCTTCATTCCTGGCCCTCTTCCATTGTTAGTCACCTTGTTTATTGGCTGGAGCAGCCGTGGCGCACTGGACATCATCTGAAACTACAAACGACAGGATGCAATAAGCTGGAGAATAGCAGCAATCTGAGGAAAGTTCTCCATTCACCAGAGCTCCCTAACTCTCTGTCTTCTTATCCTGGGCAGAAAATAAAAAAATCAATACGGGCTCACAGGGCTTGATAAAAGTGCTGGACAGGGAGAGAAGCAACGCTGGATATAGTAAATTAAAGTGATCAAAATTTTCCAGTCGACTCAGCCCACAGCCTACATAAACTAACAACCCTGTCTCCACAACTGTCCGTCACCCTCCTCCACCCCCCGTCTTCATTCTCTCCTTGAACTTTATTTCAATCTTACTTCACATTATTTTCCATGCTATGCTACTTTTCTTCTTTTGATTTTTCATTTGTTTAATATTGATGACAACATGTAACATCATTTATTAATGTAACAGTGTATGTTTTTTCTAGTTTTCATAGTTAAAATACATGAAGCAAGTGTGAAAATCCAGGAGTTCAAATATTGTTTACCTTTGTACCCTGAATAACTTTGTGCAAGCAAGACACCAACTCAACAGATTTCTCCGTGCGAAGGTACACTGGGCAGCCAGACAAGACACCTTCATGCTTCAAGTTCATGCTACTACCACACTCAACATTTGTGTGCTTTGCTCACTGACCTGGAAAAAGGTTAACGTGCTATATGTAACATTTAAACCATGACTTTGTCCTTGCTAAAAATAAAACTGCGAAATAAAACTGCATATTTGATTGGATTTGTGTGTACTTATGGGAAGCACAACAAGCTGCACACACAACATTGATATATTATCTCCTTATAAAGTTAATATGCAGACGCAGAGCAACATTAGCGGTCTTTTGGGATTGTGTTATTGTCAACGTGGCTCATGTAAAAACATCATTCTCTCCCCTTATTGCTCAGTTTTGGTTTCCACCAACTCCTGAGGGAATGGTATGGGTATTTAGTTGCTAAATGCTTCACCACATTCACCAGCTAGTTGGGAACGATGTCAATGACATAAGTGAGACTCAATCAAGCTTACTGTAGAGCTGAGGGGAACCGCATAGTCACGTGTTAATTATTATTACCTCTGCCAAGGAGGTTATGTTTTTGGTTTATTTTTTGAAACAACAACTCAGAAACAGCTATCAATGTGTTGTTTAAACGCTCTGAGCAACACATCTTTTTTGTAGCGTCCATGTTGTTTTCTCCATTACGACTTAAAGGTCACGAACACGAAGTCGGAAGAATGGCTTTCCAGCTCTGGATATGGGACCATCCGAGGAGCATGTGAATGCACCACTGGCCTTGGCGGAGGTTTGCGCTCTCCGAGTCCCATTCTAGTTACCTGTGGTGTTATAGGACAATAGTCATGTCCCCATTCAATTGTCAAGCAAATTTTAAATTAATTTTTTAAATGTCGTAAAAAAGAAATGTGAATTAACTGGTTTGGAGCTGATAAATTGGCTACAGCGTAGTTTCGTCAGAAATTGGCAGTATGGGCTACACTTGATGCATGGTTGTACTCTACCAGTAAACAGAGTAGAAGAAGACGGGTTGCAAACCGGAAACAGAAGAATTTTCCTTGGCCATCTGACCCGTTTACGAGGTAAAAATGGAGATCTTCAGGAATTTGTTTTAATTAGGCAAGTTTTAATTGATCTTTCATGTCAGCTAGAATTAGCCATGTTTTATGATGTACAAAGACGAAGACAAACTAATGCAATTATTCTAATGCAAGCAGCAAGGGACATAAAGGGAATATCCGGAAAGATGCCAACAGCGGAAAAAGCTGATCAGTCATGTGAGTTAAAAGTTCGCAATGTCAAAATGTAATCGGCAAAGGCGTTTCCATATCCGATTTAGCACATCAACTCTTTTTCCAAGAAAGGCAAAAACCACCTCAAGCGAGCATAAAAACTTAATTGTGCAATTGAGGAAGTTTTTTCTTGAATTTTATTGTTTCTGTTCGTTTATGGAAACTTGGCTCATGTAAATTGTGCAGTGAAAAATCGTCATTTGTCAATGTTAACCATGCTACTACTAATAATGATGTTATTTGATGATATATAGTCAGTCATTGGTGAATGTTAGAATGCTTTAGCATGCTGCCCAGAAGTCAAGCTGAAAGATTCTAAGAGCTAATGCACTGCAATACATGCCTTCACCTGCACTGTTAGAAGTGTTTCCAACCACACGGACACTAGTTCAATTACAGTAATGCCAGCAGCACTAGACTCATTGTGCTAACACACACCCTATGCCAGCCCTGCACTGGGCCCCCCTTGGCACCTTGTCCACCTAACAGTAAGAAGGGATTAATAAGGATTGGCCAATCCAGCCCAGTCTCACCGTGTGTGAGCTTTACCACACAGCTAAGCTGATATGGCAGCAACACTGACAACTGCGATTTGATGGCTGTGTACTGTAGAGAGTGGAACAATCTTCCATCCCATGTCTTTCTTCATTATCTTCCTTTAATATCAAGATAATTATGTTATTTGATGGATTTCAGATGATTCCCACTACAATTTACTGCTTTAACATAATTACATCTCCATTGTTTGGTGGCTGGAGCATTAACTACTTCTAATACCGACCCTGTCTCCCATACAACTAAACTGCATTGTCAATAACATGTCTAGGGAAACATATTTTCTCCCAGATTACAGTCACAGTTTTGAACATACGTTGCATACATGAACTAAAATATGCTAACTTTTGGTTTCACAGCTGTCTCCTGTGTGAAAGTCCCGTGTTTGTTTGACCCATCCATCCACCCAGTCCAACTTTTTATGTGGACTTTTGCTGACTTAAAATATGTTTCCCTCTAAACATAATTGACAATACATTTTTGTTGTATGGGAACTGTATTTATTGGCTGCTAATACACTAACTTATATCTACAAATGTTTATTTGTTGTGATAACTTACTAGATCCAGGTCACCTGGGCTAATGCCATGCAAAACCCAAACTGTCACCCAAGCTGCGTCGACTGACCTCTACTGTATATTACGTGTGTGTCTTCCTGTTTGTGCCAATGCGTCGGTGGATATGTGTGTCAGGGATCAGCTCAGAAGAAACACCAACCACTTGGGCCAACAACTCGCCGCGGCCTTATATCCTGTTGACCCGGATCTGACAGCAGACAGCCTTGGGACACTTAAATCCAGACGTAACCCTGAACAGCATGCACATGTCCTGTTAGCTCACATCACAGCTTTACTTTAAAGGGAGCAGGGACTTACAGCGGCCTTCAGCCAAAAACAGTCCCCTCATTCTCCTCTTCAGATGGCATGTATGTTGCAACATAATGCTAATTAAGAAAAGTGATAGTACAGTAAGGGATGAGGTTTCCTCAAATGCAAAAATAACGTAAAAGTCACTTTACTTTTCAAATAACTCCAGTTTATGTATACTTGCATATACTATGGTTACATGCTGTATAGTTTAATACCTTGTGAACATTGTGGTCAAACGTTTGACTGAAACCTCAAACCTACTATGTATCATTAATATATTTCAATTATTATGTATGTCAAACATTACGTATTTTTTAAATGTTTATAAATGCATTTGTTTATTCAAAGTGAAAAGGAAAGGTGGAACTCAACAGATTACAAGTCAAATGCACTAGTTTAAAGGCGGATTAACACATAATCCTGTTTATCTATGTGTTTTATTAATCTTGTGTTAGCCTGTCTGTTTCTATATTTATCTATTTTAATCTCTTTATAAAGGAAAAGGATTCCAAATGCAAATGACACGAGGCAATCCAATTGAAAAACAGTTGGCAGTCCTGTGTTTAACACGTAAAACCTTAAGAAAGATTACACAGGAAGCATTGCGTGCATATTCGAGATGCAATGACTTAAATGCATCACTCTGAAACTATTTGCCTAAGTGTTTCTGTCAGAGTTGCACAGCAGCCAATTAATTGCAGGTCTTTACTGTATGCTGCGGAGTAGAATCAGCCATAAACCCCCCTGAAGCCAAGCAACAGTGTATGCAAGAAACCTGTAACCATGCAGGAGCGTGAAGATTAGGATTTCTACATTCAGGATGAAGAAAAACAGCCTGCGCAGCATATTGTGTTACAATTTGATATATTCCAAAGCTTTGTTTTCTATAATATTTTGCACTTGTCATCCAACACATGATGTTAGTGTGTGATCTTCTGTTTGCAGCAGGTGCTTCTGAAGCTCATCCTTACAAAAGAATGATCGATGAGCACATTGCTATGTAAACGCACACATCACACACACACACTAAGCTTGATTTTGAAGGGTCCTTAATCACAACTAAGCAATTGACTGATCAATGACAGATATGAGGAACAACTGTGGAATGCAAACACGGCCGCGTTTGCTTTTTATCAGCTTCTTTACTTGGGCCTATTTTTATCACAGATTATATTTCTCTCAGTGTTAACAGGCTCCAAGTCCCACCGAGGTATTAATTAAAATCTAAATACTAAATATTGATTGATACGTTATCAGGGCATAGCAGTTGGTCTGCAGGCTATTGATCCAGCCTGTGATTTATTATCATATTTAAGAAAAATCATTTTGCGTGATTATACGAGGTAATGGATTTTTAGCGAGGGGTGTAATTCTTTTCTTCTTTTTTTTGTATCGCGTTTGTTATGTGGAACGTGGCGCAGATTTCTCAATTGCATTCGGAGATCACTGATATCCTTGGTACTGCACCCCCTCGAGACCGCCCCCCCTCCCCCCCTCCCCCCCCTGGCCTGTGAGGCCTGTAAGCTTGTGTAAGAGAACGATCCCCGCTCTTGTCATTGGGAATAATGGGTATTGGGATTACCTCTTTAATCACAACAAAGATTAACAGATGGTATGAGAACAGTTATTAGCAAACATCTTGCACTCATCAAATCAATAAGATGATTTGTAATCAGGCTGTCGGCGCGAGTGAAAAGGGAGCCGGGGCCGTTCCCAGTGAAAGATCCTGGCAATCAGAGGCTACTGTGTAGCAATTACCTCTCCACAAAATAGGTGCTCTTCCTCCACTGGCTGGCAGTCCTCCAAAACACACGGCAGACTGATAGCAACATAGGGCATTAACACGACAAAACACAAAACACTGCATGGGTAACCTTGTATTTGATCAGGTATTTGGTTGCTCCGTGATTTCATTTAACTTTGTGCCTTTTAATTTGCTGGATCTTGCCGTGTACTTGAGGGAAAATAAATCTAAATGTTTACACATGCTGTCTCTTACTACAAAAGACCGTATAGCTCATTAGCGGGTTACCATAAATAAGTCAGTGCAGGGACAAAGAGGGAAGAGCATAAAAACTATACAGAGGAGGGTTCACTGCGCAAATATTTCTCCGTGGAGACGGAGACAGAGAGAGAAAGGCTGAAGGACTGTAGACATGCCGGTGCATCCACAACTGTAAATGGAGGAATGTCAAATCTGTGTATAGTCGAAGCTAACTCTCTCCCACAGCAATAAATACCTTTGTTTCTATATCTTTAAAAGCTTTGTTTGTTCTAGCAATAGCTTCACTTTATCCTGGCAATGTTTCACACACAAGCACACAAAGGTATTGCTGAGTTTTTTCTTAGTTATATTGAATGCAGGTATCTATAAGGATCTGAAAATTGTCCTTTGGTCTATGATTTTTCCTTTTGGTTCATTTTGAAATCTGTACATTTTCTTTTCTCAGCATTTATTACTATATGATTAACTTTCATAATATGCTATATATTATCCTTATTGAGTCAAAAACAGTTATTCCAAGCCTGGAAAACAGGATCTTGCACAACCTGGGAACCTATTTTTAAGTCAGAATTGGCCTTTTATTTTTCATTAATAGGCAAACCAACAGTGTTTTTTAAACTAACTAAGCTTCAGACACCTGACTTAAGGTATCACTTTAACTCTAATTGCTGCTCTTAAAACTCCCAGGCCTTTTGCAATCGACCTAACGTTGTTCACGTTGTATGCATCTTTGTAGTGGGAACAGAGAGATCAAACTGATGCTCTGGGAGATAGTGTTGACTGAAAAGACGCATCCATTTAAATAACAAATGAAGAAACACACATTTTCTGAACTTAGCGAGATGTTGCATTTGTTAAAACGTGCCTGGCTTTAAATATGTGAGGAACCTTGTGAACATTATTGTCTGAGTCTTTTGTTTCCTGCCTACTCTGTCATTGTAGATGCATCAAACACACTCACGTGCACAGGCCATGCAACGCTGAGTGTGACCGTATACAGTGGTGGAAAGGAACTAAGTACATTAACTAAAGAATTTCACTTAAGTACAATTATAAGGAAATATTGTACTTTTTAATCCACTACATTTATTTGATAACTTTAGTTACTAATTATTTTTAAGATTTAGATTTTACACAATGTTTAATATCACAAGCTTGTAAAATACAACACATTGTTAAAGACTAAACCTTTTGGCTTTTGACGTCAAAAAGCAGTGTGTAGTCACATTTCAGATGCCTATGAGTTGTAAACGGCAAAACTTTGTTTTTGTTTCTTCTTTCCTCTCCCATTAATCGTCTCACACCCCCTCAGATATCTGGATTGCCTGTAAGTAATTGGAATTAGCTCCACTGCCAGCAGCTAAAACAGTAACATGCTGCTCAACATGGATGCATACGTATTAATAATCTAATGAAGTCATATAATAATATAGTCAGTGGGGCTAAACCAGTACTTTTACTCAAATACTTTAACGACATTTTGCTGCTTGTACTTTTACTTAAGTAGGATTTGACATACAGGACTTTGGAGTATTTTCACATTGCTGTATTGTTTAAGTATAATAGGTGTGTAAGGATCTGAATACTTCCACTGACCGTACATTAATCAGCATGCTAACTTTCTCCAGCTTTGCATCATGATGCAACATAACCATCTCTGCCCCCTCTTGAAACACACACACACACACACACACACACACACACACACACACACACACACACACACACACACACACACCTCTACACTGTCAGTAAGACAGTATAGATATGCACTTACCAGGATTGAGCAAGGCAAATGGTGCCAAAACAACGGCAGTATGAAGTAACTGATGCTGTTTAAAAATGCAAAGGCCTCTATTGAACAGACAATGTGGCACACATATCACTGGGCCACAGATCCCTGCAGCCCACTGGTCTGGCTGCTGGCTGCTCTTATGCACATGCACAGCCCCCCCCCCCCCCCCCCCCCCCACCCCCTCCAGCAACACATCAGAAGTGCTAGACCACCATGCAAACTCAGGGAATGTTGTCTGACTGGCAGTTACACTGACAGAAGGGATCATCTATTGTCCAACAACAGTATAGTTATGAATCTAAAATTGGACTAGAGGCCTTCACACACAGGGTACTTTTTTTTCGTGTGATTAATTCACACATCAATATATGTTTTCGAACAGTTGTTTTTCTCATGAATACCTTTACACAGAGGGTGACTATTGAGTGCGAAAAGCGATAAAATTTCACGCTGCAAATATTGGCATCAACCAATCACGTTGTTCAGAACGGACGTCACATCAAAACGTACACTATGATAGTGTAGCCAAGGGTTGTGAGTTGAGAATTATAAAACAGCAACACAGTGGCTCTATAGTCCAAACCAAGACGGCAAACTTTATTACTTCTTTCAACTTTGACAAAGACAACGCATACCACTTCCATTCCTGCCGTTCTTACCTTTCACAATAAAAGCCCTAGACACTTCGTAACTGTTTACCTGAAATAACTCAAATTCACTGAGATCATTTCACTAAAAGGAAACTCAATAAAATAGAGAGTGAAGTTCAATCCATCATTGATGAAGAATGAGCTTAATATGAGCATCTATTTGAACCTTTTACTGACAGTTGCAATTTACATTTGTAGTTACTTCAGAAAACACACACAAAGATATACACACGTGCACAACTTGCAATCAAACATGCCGACAGAGACACACAGGCACCTCTCCCCTCCCATACGCACACACACACACACACACACACACACACAGAGTCACTTGTCGAGTGGCTAATATCTTTCCAAGGTCAAACCTGACAAGGAATTCCAATGAGATTAAGTGTCATCAGTGCGACTTTAGCCCTCTTCTGCTCATTGTTCTTGGAAACAGCATTACAGCTGCGAGATGACCAAGGCGTTATTGTAGCAGTAAAACCTCTTTCCTTCCTGTGAGGGCCAAATTGATATGTGAGATATTTGATACCGGGCCTCCAATTCAGACATCGAAATGTAATAATGTTCTGACATATATCTGTATGTAGGAGGGTTAGGCCAATATATCGCTCTGCAAGTATCAGTCACTTCTGACTGCAATAGACTTTTATTTGATTTACCTGAACTGTTAATTATTTTTTTATTACATTCAGCTTTTCATTCTGAGATGCTAATGTTATAACAATTTCAATATTTTAGGATTCTCTTAGGAGTTTTTGGGTCCCAAGAAAATAGTATTCTGGACTATAAAAGCAGCAATTGGAGTAACTTATTGATGCACTGTATATACAGTAAATATGCTTATTTCCTCACTGCATACTGTATCTTGGTAATCACATGTAGGTATATCTTTACATAATTCCCTCCATATTAGGCTGTGTTTCAGTCCGGCAGATAATGAGAGGGTTTTGTTTGCTGAACTCTTCTCGTGAAGTGCCAGCCGTGTCAGCGTGTCAGCCAGCATTTGGTGCGCCGCCTTTCACACTGAATTTGACACATAGTCCTTTGGTGGCAGCAATGAGCATTTTGTCATCTCCTCTCGAGTGCCAACTCGATGTCCAATTACACCCCAGCTACTAATTTAATTACAGTAGCAGAAGAAATGGGTTGATTCAATTCATTTCAATTAGGCCTGATTGGAGCAGTCAGATCACATTTTACTCATCTCAGGTACGAGCCGCCTGTCACATTTTATCTCAGCTGGCCTCATTTGAAGCAAGAGATAAGCAGGTCATGATATGATAACTAAAAAATGTGTGGTCTAGTTCACTGATGTAAAAACAGTTCACAGATCACACGTGATTCAAACGACTCCTAATCTCTGACTCTGTGATACATGTGAGAGTAAAACACTACACTTCAGTGCAGGATCACAGCCAGTTGCCACTTAATAGAGCCCCAGCTACACTAGTCATTACTTATGCATGATGTCCACAATTATGTATCAAATTGTGTGTGCACGTGTGTGTGTGTGTGTGTGTTTTACATATCCAACTAATGGATGTGTAGCGCAGAGCAAAGCTGGAGAACATGTCAGGAAAGAAAAAAACACTCTCTCATACTCATGTCATCCAGCTGTTAAAGTTTCTCACAGTGTCAGTACAGCACACACACTTTGAGTGGCTCCCTCCTGAATAGTTTTACCAACGCTTTAATGAAAATACCTAAAATATACAACTCAACACTAATAAGTGGCCCATAATCTTTTTAATAAACAACTCAAAGATTCTATTATAAATGATAAAATAATGCTTTATTCAAAGATGAAACTCAAAATATTATAGTAGTGTTATAATAATATTATTCTGTGTTACTGTAAGTGCCTCTGTAAATTGCAAATTGCTTCCCAGAACAAATAAAGTGTTTTTGAATTGAACTACAAGATGATGAAAAACAACACACACAAGTATCATATGCCATCATAATCATAAATGAATTATGTGTAGTAAAAGACAACACCTCATGTCATATACAATAATATAATTATAGGAATATTACAATGATAGATTAGCACAGAATAAAATATGTGTGATCATTTCAAACTCACTATCAAGTCCTCTTGACACAATATACAGTAAGTATCTATAGGAATATACTTTTTTTTATAAATAACTGAGGATGCTTAAAATATCAAATCCATAATAATATCACTATAAACCAAATACTTTGGCTTATTAATTGACAAAATGTAGTAGTGATTGCCTCAGACACATTAGTATTATAAAATTGCATAACATAAAGCAATGCCAATATCTCTAATAATTAAGCCACTATAAACCCAATAATGAGTTACAATTTAACAGGAATATTTTAGGAATGTATAGCAACTTCAGGGATTACTGTCATTATGATCATCCAATAGCAGAAACAAAAGTTACCAGTCTACTCTGATTGGTGCAGATAGAAGCCTCAGCAATATGTCATAGACTGCCATAGGCTGCTACATTAGCCTGCGGTGTGTGTAAACGCGTCTTGGCACCAGTTGCGCGGCGCAAAGACGTCTGATTGGACACTGACGCGAGGGACGCGGTTTTTCAGACTGCGCTACTTTATCGGTCTAATCATATGCGTTACAATCTGAACAACGTACATCAAATATCACCATCGTGTTTAAAGATATCTGATGGATAACTTTAGGGCTGGTGCACTCTGCTTATTTTTTACAATCAGCGACAATAACGTAATACATTCAAACGTGCGTAATTTACCTATTGGTGTCTTCCTCACGGTCCGGCCTCTCTTTACGGTATCCGCAGTGGAAGACAGATAAGCTCACGGCAGACTGCAGATCGAGAGAGAAGAAAAAGAGAGGAGTTCTTACAGAAGTCAGCCGGTGCACTTTATGGTGCAGACAAGAGAGGGCCAGTATTAGAAGCCAAGTAGCCTTTTTCTTACCTTGCGACACAGATCCAGAGGGGGTGAAATGGGTAGAAAATGGTTGTTTGGGTGATTACACGTTTCTCCTCTGCTCTCCCACCCTCCCTCCTTCCTCCATCCCTCCTCGCCACCCCACCCTCCCCGCATTTCTCTTCCACCAGCAGCTCTCTCCCCTCTCCCGGTGAATAGAGAGAGTGGCCCCGTTGAAATAGGCTCTATGGGGGCTCCAGCTATGCAGCAAAACAGCCTGTTCTTTAAGGTTAAAAGATGCCTCTGGGGCGCATCCGGTGTCAGCTGCATCATAAAATAAACGTGCATTGTTACTTTTCCACTGCAGGCGATTAAAGAGCTATTCTTTTGGAGTTATTTAGCTTTCCCAAATTCATAGTCATTTTAATAGTTCCATGGAGGGGGGGGGGGACTTGTTTCTTCTTCTTCAACCCACAGTCATAGAACATTATAGGATTGTGTGGAGACAGAATTGCAGGTAATATGTAGTCTAAAATCAGACAAAACCTTTCTGTCAATCTAAAAAATCAACACTGGATCTTCCTCCCTCTCTCTCTCTCTCTCTCTATGTGTGTGTCTATACCGGATTAAATGGCATCTCGTTTTAAATGGCACCTTGCCTCGTTTCCCCTCTCCTTTCATCATCAGCAAAATAAAGATTAGGCCTACAGAGAGGAGATTGTAAAGGTTCGCCTTTTAGATGCGCAGGGATCTTCATTCCTCCGCCTTTGTGATGATATTGATGATGATGATGGCCAAGTGGACAGTTTGATTTTTTGTGTGGCGAGCTAGTTATAAAGAATCAATATTATATCAAGGGGGTAACTTTGGTGATAAAGGACTTCAGCCACTCTGGCTATTCATCATAAGTCTGTAGCAAGCAGATAGGTCAAAAGAAATTATATTGCTCTAAAGAGTGTGTCTCCTTATCTCACAGCAGCAGGGGAGTGGAGGACACGCCGATCGATACAGTAGCTGCCGTATACTCCTTGCAATTATCAATAGCTGATTTTGTCTTCCTGGGGCTGCATCTATTAATACCAGATAATAACAGCCTTTTGGACATAACTTCTAAGGCGGTGATGGAGGGAGAAGGAGAGGAAGAAGGAGAGAAAAAAGAAAGTTTGTTCACAGGACGACCTTGTTGTCAACAGATTTGTCTCTCATATGAGGTGCACACAGGGGAATAGACAAGTCAAACAGACAAGAGGGAGAAGGAGGGGGAGGGGGAGAGAGAGGGGAAGAGGAAGGGGGGCAGCTCTAACTGAGCCCCCCCTCCCCTAACTGAAAAAAGGCTCATCCATCGTTACAGTAAACATTGTTTCTAATTTATAACAAACACATGGAATAATATTTTCAGCATAATTATTTTTTTATATTATTACCAAAGGTTCTCTAATTTAAAGTCATATCGTATGACACGTTATGTCGTTTGTAATGCTAAAAAATAAGAATGAATTGTTCATAAATCATGTTTATCAATAACAATTATGCACTTCCCGTTTTATTTACATGCCAGTTTGTCTCGCATATCTTAATCCCTTCAATCCCTTTCCCATTATTGTCACCCCATGCTTCCGGAGGTTTTAATGCAAATAGAAATTCTCCATGTGAAGGGTTAATGTGTTTATTCAGATCCACGATGAGCTGACATCAATGCACACAACATCGTTTGTCCTTTTCACATCTTTTCATTTTAAGCAAGAACAAAGAGAAAACAAATAACCTGAAGTATGAATATAATTAGGTTCATATGATGTTTTAAATAAGACATACAGTCTTACAGCACGCTCAAAATATTATTACTATATAATATTAATCTTTATTTTATACAGTAAATCACTAGGATGTAATTACTGCCAGCAAAGGACAAACTACATTTTCAGTGGTGGCCACCGTGCGTAAAATGTTGCATACATTAGAAATAAAGTGAACATAAAGGTAAGACATTGTGATGGAAAGCCTACCGTGGAGCCACACAATCTCCGCTGTCTTAACAAAGAAACACTGCGAGATAATTATAACAGTATAACCTTAAATGCGGTGGCTGGTGTGAGATATTATATGATGGGAGGTCAAATCTGGGTGTTCACACTGGAGTCTGAGGACGATCCATTGAACAGTAACGTGGTGGTACATCCTAGTGGTGGCTGAAAGCAATGGGCTGAACCTCTGCTTGGGGGTTAACTCTCACACACAGCACAGTCCTCTCACACACATACGGAGCCATGCCCGACACCAAGAGACCGATAGCGCGAGTGGTCTGCCAGAAGATAACTTCAAAGTTGGCTTCCATATGAGTCTGCAAGCCTACAAAAGGGAAGCCACTGAGTGATGCTTTAATTTGGAAAAATAGCGGCGTTTGAGTGTTTGGCCACCAAGAAAAAATACACTTTTTTGGAGAGCGCACCGAGGCGAATGCGCAACCGGGAGCTAAAACACGGCGACAGGAGGAGGACGAGGGGAACTTCATCGCGATCAGAAACACTGAAGAGACTTCTCTTTTGCGGGACAAATTAGTTTTTGATCACATTGGTGGTGTAACTGAGAGGAGGACTGTTGCTAATCCGCTTTCTCGGAAGACGCGCGTCAAAGTTTGGAGAGCGGAGCTGCGCCATTAGAAAGAGAAAAAGAACCCTGCTAACAATTTATTGCTATTGTCAAGAACTTTACTCGACTTTCCGGTCATTGATGTCCGTGTACCAAGTCAACCCGCAGATACTTTACCGGAAACATGTCCATCAAGAGAAAACTTTAAAGACCTGAGACTGTGTGCTTCATTCGAGTCCAATTCAGAAGGAGGTGCATTTAGAAAAAAAGTTACCGAGAGAGAGAGAACTGAGCCAAGCTCTCGAGACTTTATGAGAAGACGCTTTCTGAAGGTAACAGTGGGATCATAAAGGTCAGAGTGATGAAGATGATAGATACTTGGAGAAGAAACGCAGCGGTGAATCCTCAGCACTTGTGAGTCAGTGCGCTTCGTGAAAGGAGGTTGGGGAAAAAGGAGCCTGACGTTCCCTGTTGAAGACCCCCCCGTGAGCTCGGCATAACAAGAGATTTGGTGTGTTGTGTTGTGTTGTTGGGGGGAGGTTGGATAGTAAAAAGAAAAGAGACGGATAAAGTCTGAGAGTGAAGCGGCTAATTGCTTAGCCCGTCCCTCATTACCATATCCAATGCGCGTCCGCTGGACTCCAGCCAATCCTCCCCACCTTCACACGGTGCCATTAATCGCGAGGCATTATTCACTATCGTAATTATTATACCGACATGCGCAATCCAACGCACAGCAACAGCAACGGCGGCAGCAGCACCGGCTAATTTCTGATTTTTCTTTTTTGCGTCCCCCTCCTCTCTCCGCGATAGCAGACTATTTGCGAACTTTTTTTTTGTGTGTGTGCACGTTGATTCATTCGCTCTCCGCTGATGTATCTGCAAAACGCAGAGGCATCACGGAGCGCAAAAGCAGCAGCAGCATCGCCAGCATTGACGCCAGCAGCATGTCCCGACGCAAGCAAGCCAAGCCGCAGCACCTCAAGTCGGACGAGGATCCCGCAATAGCCGGTGTGATCTCCGAGCACGGTGAGTGGATCTGATCAGCTGAGGTCTCTTCTTTCAAAATAGACAACTTCCCCCCTACAGCTCTTCTTCACACTTGTGTTTTCATTTCTCTCTGTTTTAGGAGCTTTTAAACTTCTTTGAGTTCGACCTTAAATTAAATCTAGTTTGGATTTATTTGGATTAGATTGCCGATAGGATTTATTTCTTAAACATAGATGCGATAATTTTGCCATCACTGTTATTCAGTCAGAAATATCTCCTCAATGGACACGGAAGTGTAGGATTCCAGTTTGAGAAGTTGTGTTAGTTTGATCCCCAAACATCAGTTTAATCTGCATCTCGCCCAGGCTGCATGACATTACCGGCTGCTGGCTGATAGGCGACTTTTAAGATGAATGTAAATAATGCATATATTAATTTAAAACATTTTACAGCATTTATAATACGTGCTGGAGGCCTTTTATGGACGACCTGTTTTAAAATAGAATTAATTTAATACTGAACTATAAGTCAAATATCGGAGCTGTTTTCTTAAATACGTCTTTGAAATGTTATACAGTTGACTTTAGATGTGCATGCGCGCACACTAAAACTCATGTACAAACGCATACACACGATTTGAGAAGTTGAACTATTTGGCATTTTCTTACAGCTGTAAAATGCTTAATGCCGCCCAAGTAAATCATTCAACAATGTCTATTTTTCATTATATCATTTTTTTTTTTTAAACCATTAAAATTATTTTATTTTATTTTGTATTAGTGCCTTTTGTCCCTCAGCGCCTGTCTGGCTCTCCGTGGAGCAAAATGCGGATTCTGTTGCAGGTCGAAGCCTCGTTTTGTTATGGAAATGTTTTTGTTTACCCCCTCACATAAATTTAGCACACTTGATTTGTTCCCTTTTGCTCACAATGTCGACAACATCGGTTGACAGGGCTCGTCCTCGCCTTGTGGAGGAGGGAAAAAAAAGGCTCATTCATCTTTTATTCTGTACTCAGCCTTTTACGCAATAAAACAATCATTACAGAGCTAAAGTCACATCTTGAGCAAGGCGTTGGAATTATAGGAGTATTATTGTTCTTACTTCATGTTGCAGAAAAAACTGTTTTACATGATTGTTTTTCAATTTACAATTATTTTAAGTTGTAGTATTTTTAATTGTTGTATTTCATAAAATAATTTTGTAATAAATGTAGAAGAAAATCATATTTTTTTAAAATTAGGAATACATTAATGTAATCCTTTTATAAACAAACAATAATAACAATGCAGTTTTTTTAATATTAAGATCATCACTTTTCTAGGTGTTTACTGTGAAATATGCTTTTTTTTTTTTTTATGCTCGTGTGTTCCCAACATATCACTACAATTTGTTATACCTCACCATCTAGGCTCATGTTGGCCAACACACACACTCAGTAACACATGGACACACACTTTGCAGGGCTTCTTACAATAGAAATGCGTGATGTAATCTCTGGGGAGCAGCTCTCTTTGCATGGGGAAATGTTGGTGTGAGGACTTTGGGGAATCACACTGATGACTCTTGGCTCTTTTGTCTGATTCACTCTGTGGATTTCTGTATTTTTTTAAGGCCGATTCACATTTTAACACAAACACTGTGTCTGTTTTCATGTCGAGATAACCCTTTGGTAGATTTTGTTGAGAGATACGAAACATCCATCAGGTTGCTCTCCTGTAGGATCATGGAATGAAAAGCAAACCTTTTCTCTGACGTAAATTTGGATGATTTTGAATTTCATTTAAAAATCATTAGTGCAATTTGTGATACGAGAAAAGAGTTTCCAGAATAAGGAAAACATCCATACACTCCTTTCTCCATTTTACACCTTCCTACATGGCTGTGTAGCTTTAAAATAAAAACACACACAGATACTGTGTTGTAACCTATAGCATCTACGCTATTGTGCTTAAGACTGGAAGTGGCCGTGGAATGTGTCTTGCCTGTCCTCGTTGGAGCACTATACTGGCTCGCTTGTTTTCAGGACAGGCGTACGTTGCAGTGAAACAATCCCAAGCCTTTGGCAGAGCACAGTGAGCCCATACACACTTAAATAAACCCAATAACACCATGTCTCATCCAAAGCTTCCTTACAGACGAGCTACGAATGTCAAGACTGTTGGTGTATCATTGCAGCCTGATCAGATTCTCCGCTGCCTCTTGCCGTGCTGCAGCTCCTGACGACACCATCGATTGCCGGCCTTGACAAATCATTGCATATAACGTCGAAGGAATTCAAAAGTTCCAATCGTCGGTCGCTGCTTGATTTGGACTTAAAATCCATAATATGTTGGGCTGGTTTTAGGGAGCAAGTCAAGCATTCAAATGGCGTTCAAATTGTGCTCAAGGACACTCTGTCCAGAGCACATTTTCGTGAAAATAGCCATCGAGCAAGAAAATAACTGCAAGATTAGGGAGCTTGGTTGTAAACTTCTCCTTGTGTGTTCATTTTCCCCAACATTTGATCTGACCTTTTTTATGTGTGTGGATGTCTCTTACTCTGCTGTCCACTGCAGCTCAGTGAGGATCTCTTCATTGTGCTGCATCCCTGAAAAGATGAAAAACTAAAATCAAGTGCCAACAAGCCCTGCCATATCATCTCCCCCTCAGGCCTTCCGGACACTTACCCCCTGGAGCTATGGGGGGTTGTGTGTGTGTGTGTGTGTGTGTGTGTGTTCGGACGGGGACATGAGAGAGGGTGGGGGGGTCTGCTTAGGAGTGCTTTTATAAAGCTTGCTGACTTAACCTTTGTCTAGCCCCGGCCGGACAAGCCCTGCCGCTAGATGTCAAGCTCCTTGTACAATTAGAACATGTGTGCCGTTGACCTTGGCAGCGCAGCTTACTCGTGTCCTAGAAAGTGTGAACAGCGACGGGCTTTTCATCTGGCCACCGCCTCCTCTGCATCCAGTGTCTTTGAAGGTGTGCATGTGGAATGTGTGGGCATTATGAGCACAGTTGTGCTTACTCCTATTTAGAGGAACGTCCATAATGGTACATTTTCTCCAGCTGTGGAAGAACACGTACAGCATCAATTTAAACCAAGAAAAGTACATTTTCCCATTATTAATGGTGATGAAAAATAAATTATCTACATCTAAGGAGACACCTCAGGAAAGGCATGTTGGTCATGCTTTCATTGAACATAAATGTGCTTTCAGTTTTTATTCTTGAAGCTTTCTTTACAGAAATATCCACATCCACATTTACTGTCAAACTCTTTATTGAATTCTCAAACACGTTTTCCTTTCATAATCTTAGAGGCAGGAATGTACATAGTTATGAGGTGCAAAACAGATATAATACAGTGAGGAAATCCCCGCTGACAGTGACAACATGGTTCCCCTGCAGTGGGGCTTTGTTTGGCTTTTGTTTTAATCCCCTCTCACCATTGGGTGCAGGCCTCTGGACCACCCACATAGTTGTACCAAAGATGTCTTCAAGAAGGCACTCAAATATGGCCGTGTCCTAATTACTCCTCGGCACCGAAAACACACACAAACAAGTAATATCCTGATTGAGAGGAAGAACTTGACAGGACTCTTTTAACATTAGACAAAACAGCAGATTTCAGTGGATTTAAGAGAAAGCTAAAAAGCCATGAAGTGAAGAGGTACATTTCATCATCACTGTTTCTTCTTAAGGTGATTTTGTGTGTGTTTGTTGAGCAGATTTAAGCACCGATTTGTTCTGAAAGTAGAATCATGGACATACAGTTTGACAGCTGAAATGTTGCAGTTTGTTACAAATGTCGTGTAAAAACATTTGTTTAGTTGAAAATGAAAATATAAGCATTTTAATTTAGCTGAAGCAAAGATCCCTAAGTAGAAAAAAAGATGATAAAATATGTCTTTGGCCTGCTGCAGGATGAGCATCCATTAAAACCTCCTCCTCCTCCTCCTCCTCCTCATCTCAAGCTCTTTTGTAAATCCACGTCCAGAGACAGAGAGCCATCTTGACGGGTGACACAGTCATCTGCACAGAGTGCCGTCATTGAATACTGTATTGCAAATGCTTGCACAAACAAATCGTTAATGTTTTGGCTGCTGCACATCTGCAGGCAATGACAAAGGCCTCTCTGTTAGTGCAGATATGACTGTACCACTCTGCAGTGGGGCTGACCAGGCCGATGGCACACACACAAACACACACAAATACACACAGAAACACATGCACACACACGCACGCACACACACACACACACACACACACGCACACACACACACACACACACAGACACACACAGAAACACACGCAGAGCTGTGCTGAGGACGTTTAAACCTCTGCAGGTCTGAGAGTGCATGGGATCATTTAATAATGCTTTATGTGTTTATGGCTCGGATACATTACTGTCAGAAAAAATATATTTTGAAAGATCCGCCGGTTTAAAAAATACATGTAGATATTAATAGATAAAATTATATGAATTAATGCAATGCAATGTGACAAACAGATTCAGTATTTAAAAGAAATGTAAATGAACACCTCAGTAAAGTGGATATGGTAAATCATTCAAATTAGTTGTTTGTCAAATCAAAAAATCATGACATAAATAAAGAATTAATTTGAGAATAGAGTGGTGGATGTGTGATCAAAGAATTCCAACATCGTTGATCCCAGCAGGCATTTTTTTCTTTCTTTTTTGTGCCCTCCCCTCCACACATGGGCAGGACCTACAGTGATGCATCTCTCTGTAAGGGTCCTAAGCTATCCCCAGATGCTCGAGAAGAATGCATGTTAAAGGGGCAGAAGGGGGGGCGGTTCTAGTAAAGCTGTAAATGCAGGCCCTTTCTTTGAAATTACTGCAGATGAAATTAAAATTTTAAAGCTTGACAAATAGTTTTAAGATGAAAATAGTTGGATACAATACACTTGTAATGACCCCTTTTTAAAATAACTTCACCTTAACATAGAGTAAATGTTACCAGTGTCATTGTCTCTGTGTGTGTGTGTGTGTGTGTGTGTGTGTGTGTGTGTGTGTGTGTATGTGTGTGTGTGTGTGTGTGTGTCTGTGCTCATTAAGTGAATCTGGACATTTTTAAGAATGGAAGAATTTGTAATTGCTCAATGCTTCACTCAATGCTCGGCTCTGTGGCTTTCACAGAATCGGTGCAAAGGATGAATACCTCATCTGATACAATATGTCAGATTAGCGGTTTCAGTTAGCATGCCAACGATTGTTGAGCAAGATAGCGGACACACAGATTCAATGTCCACAATCCCCCTATTGACTGCGACCAGCTTAATATTTGCATCTGAGTAAATGAAGACTCTTAAAGGAATGAAAAACGGATTGTATTTTTTTTCATCCTTTCCTTGCTCATGCTATAGGAAAATCAATACCCCCTACACACACACACACACACACACACACACACACACACACACACACACACACACACTTTTTCACTGTCTTGCAAGCACATAAAAAACACAAAATGTTGCTTTTACACAGCTGCACAACACGATGGTATCCCACAGTTTCAGGGGTGAATGGTGATTGTGAATGCAAATTCTATAATTGTAAGCTCATTGGCATGTACATTGTTATAATATTTCCAGCAAAAGCATAATAATAATTTAAGTGGAACAATGGTGTACCCTGTGTTTTAATGTTGAGTAATTGTAGCAATGGTAAAACTGTCAGAAGCCAGAGCAGAATCCCACATCTGAATGGTTTCTTAAATATGTTTTGATTGGTAGTGTGCACATTTAGGTTTTAAACTATTAAGGCCGTACGATTCTTCACAATATTCCATTTATTGTGTTTAAAATGAATGTTGCAACAAAACTGAAAATGCCAAGTGGGAAGGACATTTTCAAATAAAAGCTGCAATTTTAAAATCAAATTCACCAAATCAAATTATCTATTTTTATGTCCAGAAGAAAATAAAATTGACATTGTAGGCCTGTGCAAGTTAAATACACTACATTTATTTATTCTCCAGTGACAACAAAAAACGTGTGTATGTGTGTATATGTGGCATTGTTTTGGTGTCGATCACTATACGTATGCACGTAATCTTTGTATGTCCTTTGTCCGTCTACATATGTGTGTGAAAGAACGTGTCAAGTGTGTGTGTGTGAGTGTGTGTGAGGTCAGAGGCATACAAAGGCCCCCACTTGTAATTGTATGAATGAATAAAAGAGATTGACAGTAATACCATTCTAATAACTAATCAGCTCAACACAATGCCTACTCATTTGCGCTGACCTTTCAACCCTCAATTATGGAAATGAGTTCTGCTGTCCGCTGCCGGGCTAAGGACATTTTAAGCCTGTTGTCACGTGTCCCTGACGTTTATACTCACTTGCTCCTTTTCACTTGTGCTAAATAATATGGTATGTAATAGAAATTAGGAACATTATCAATTATTTTTGGTTTTAATACTTTCTTGTGACTAGAAAATCAAGGAGGGAGGTGACATTGATATCGCAAAGTGGACATAATGCACAACCTAAAAAGTGCAGGATTTTTTAATTTTCTTTTCTTTTAGTTGCTTGATAAGTTTTTTTTCTTCTTTCTAATTTAACCTGGCAACATACATGATTAGGTAAAATAGTATCTTGTTTTGTCAGCCCTGCCCCCAGTGAGGATCAAAAAACACGGAGCCTGTCCAAAGCCTTTCTGTTGATAATTAATTAAGTTACAGACACCAGACCTTGATAGCTCCTGCCCCCTTTGGCCAGAAATTACAGGAGGAGTGATGAATTTCTTTACTAATGAGTCACTGTAATTGGCACAAATGCTTCATGTCTGCCTCACCATGGCTCGCTCCATTTAAACCTTTGTATAAATCTCATGATTACTCACATGCAACACACAGAGTGAACATATGCAGTCTGCAATGAGCAGTTTTTAGAGGTAATGTCATTCTCGAGATGTCTTTTTATCTCTTACATTCATAGCTCAGGCCTATTGGTTGAGTTTCAATCCTATGATTAGTGGAACTACATTTGCATAAATGAAAACAATTACTTACTAACTTTATTCAGGAATGTGTGTGTGTGTGTATGTGTGCGTGTGTGTATGTGTGTGTGTGTGTGTGTGTGTGTGTGTGTGTGTGTGTGTGTGTGTGTGTGTGCGTGTGTGTATGTGTGTGTGTGTGTGTGTGTGTGTGTGTGTGTGTGTAGATACAAATTACCCATTTTTTGCTCTATAAGTAGCTCAGAGCCCCTTTTTAATGAATTATTTACTCACATATCAACTCAACTTTGCTTTTTAGCAGCTTTTTTAGTGACCATTTTTTTTGTAATAAATTACTTTTATCTGCAATAATGCCTATGCAGTTGTCATCATATTTTTTTATTTAATGTGTAAAGTGTATATACAATACTTTGATTTATAAAAAATAAAGTCATATTACCAGATATATGCCGGGTCTTTGAGTTTAAACTGAACAGGAGACTCAGGGTGCAGGGTGCTGGGGCAGTGATTGAGCATATTTCCCACTCGTAATGAAAGGGAAATGTGTATACAGCCACGACACATGCACACACATAGAGTATAACTATGCTTGAACACAAAAAAATAAACATACAAGGGAGGCCATTTTTGCATGGTTTTGATCAGGTGTGAATAGGGTCCATGCTCAGAGCTTGCATCGGCTTGTTTGACTCTTGATGGTTGCATGGAAGAGGAAGTGGCTTCCTACAACTGTGATTAAACATGTGTAACTAATCAGAGACTTTGCTGCCATGGCACTAGAATGTAATTTGTTGAGTCTTATTTCAGAGAGCATTGGAGAAGGGGGGAGAGAGAGAGAGAGAGAGAGAGAGAGAGAGAGAGAGAGAGAGAGAGAGAGAGAGAGAGAGAGACATTTAACTGAAAGGTAATGTTTTGTATTTCAAAACATTTCCAAAAACATTTGAAAGTGGGCATGATTTTAAATTATATATATATGTATATACATTGGTTGCACACATTTGAAATGGTCTAATTTAACAGGAAATATATGTATGTATATACAGACTTCTGCTTTCACTTCTGACACAGTTTTCCTGACGTCATAACAAAAGAGTGTCCCAGTATAGAGTCCCTTGCCTAGGGACTAAAGTATTACCTTTGCAATGCTAAATGAAAAGGCCCAGGCATTTGAAATTCAGGTGGAAATGACTGGGCTTGATAGCAGAGGGGAATCCTAATGGGGCCATCAAAGTCCTGATTTGTACCCAACAGATGAGGCAGCTGTGAATTGTATGAAATATTGGAAATCAATAGGTTCTATGGAATTTCATTAAGCGGCAGTATCCACAATTGATAGGCCCTCATAATTTGATGGATTGCACAAAGAAAATTATTAGCTGGCTCTATGGAGAGGGTGTGAATGCACAAACCTGGTTCTTGAGAATTGGTGAACTAGGGCAATTTGTTCAGAGTAAAAAAATAAAAAGAATATTGATTTTGGTTATGTTAAAAGAGAGGAAAAAATCCAAAGGTTAAATCTTTGCAGTACTGCACTGCAAAATATGTGTGGATTCTTTATTGATTCTTTATTAATTAATTCTTTTTTTCTCTTTTTTTTGCTTCCTCCTCCCTCTTTTCTTATGCCCTCTCCACTCTCCTGACTCTCTCCACTCCCTTTAGCACGAGGTGAAGTGCTGGAAGATGCCGACAGCGGGAATGAGAGCCGCAGCGGTAGTGAGGAGACGCACATATGTGAAAAGTGTTGCGCTGAGTTCTTCAAGTGGTCAGACTTCTGTGAACATTTAAAGAGTTGCACCAAAAGCCCTCTTGTGCTCATAGTGAACGACAATGAGAACACGCTTAACCCCTCCCAAGAATACCCGACAGAGCTCTCCCCTGTACCCAGCTGCTCTAGTGAGCAGGCTGACAGTGAGGACCCCAGGGAGGGCAACCACAGCCCTGTTGGTGAGGGGGAGGATATCCCAGAGACATCAACCTTAAATGGGGTCAATGTCCTAGAAAAGGAGGACGAGCAGATGGAGGTAGAGCTTTCACCAGAAAAAAATATGGATCTTGAAGAGACAGATGTGACATCCCCTGAACCAGACGGCTCCCTACCTCAGCTCAATGATGTTGTCCCCTCCACTGTTACAAGCTACGCCATGCCAAGCACCAATGTTACCTTGGAGACCCTGCATGGCACCCGGGTTGCAGTTGCCCAGTTTTCACAGAGCGTTAGGGCAGCAGTGGGCAGTGGGGTTTCAACCATGGCTATTCCCATGATCCTGGACCAGCTGATGGCCCTACAGCAGCAGCAGATACACCAGCTGCAGCTGATAGAACAAATACGGAGTCAGGTGGCTCTGATGAACAGACAGTCTGCCTCACAGCCTGCTCTAAACCACCATCACAGCAATGCTGCTGGAAACCAGGGGCCTGTATCCTCCTGTGGCCCTCCTGTCGCAAGTCAGCTTCAACTACACAACTTCATCACTCCCCCTGTCCATCAGCTGCCTGTTAGGTTGCCAGCCACACTCAGTGGTCAAGGACCTTCACCCCTGACCTCAGCAATAGAAGGGCCTCTCTCGCAAACACTGCAAAGTAGCAGTCAGCAGTCTAACTCTTCAATACCCAACACATGCTCAAATAACTTGGTGTTTCCCTCGCCCAGTGGTAATGGATTGTCATCTCTACTTCCCTCCTGCTCATCATCAGTCACAAACAACATTAGCACTAGTAGTAGTGTAACAGGAGGTGGTAGCATCAGCAGTAGCTCAGCTCTTTCCAGGAGCTGCATCACCCCTCCCTCACTCTGCCACAGCAGCCTCCTGAGTTCTGCCTCCAATCTACCGCTGATACCTCACAGTTCATCCAGCAGCGTTATCTTCCCCAACCCACTTGCCAGCATAGCAGCCACAGCCAATGCGCTTGACCCCCTCTCTGCTCTGATGAAGCACCGCAAGGGGAAGCCCCCAAATGTGTCTGTGTTTGACACTAAGCCCAGCTCTGAGGACCCCTTCTTCAAGCATAAGTGTCGGTTCTGTGCCAAGGTGTTTGGCAGTGACAGCGCCCTACAGATCCACCTGCGTTCACACACTGGAGAGAGGCCCTTCAAATGCAACATATGTGGAAACCGTTTCTCCACCAAGGGAAATCTGAAAGTCCACTTCCAGAGGCACAAAGATAAATATCCACATATTCAGATGAACCCCTACCCTGTGCCAGAGTACCTGGACAACGTGCCCACAAGCTCAGGCATCCCATATGGAATGTCTTTGCCCCCAGAAAAACCTGTAACCACATGGCTAGACAGCAAACCTGTCCTCTCCACTGTTCCCAACTCAGTTGGGCTCCAGCTGTCTTCCACGCTGCCGAGTATGATGGGAGGTTTTGGAGAGTCTCCAAACCTCACTCCGCTCAACAGGTCCCCTCAAGGGCAATCGCCACCATTAAGCGAGTGTGCATCTTTGTCCCCTAATATCCTCATTGACTCTGGCATGACCACTATGTCACCCTCCCCAAAACCCTGTCTGTTGAGTGATGCACCTCCTCTCTTGAAGCCTGAAGGTGTTCTCCTTCCCCCAAGCTGCTCTTCTAGGCCAGGAGAGAACACCACCACCACAACTACACTAACTCAAGTGGTCCTTTCCTCCACCCTCACATCCACCACATCGTCCAGCAGTGGCCAGGTCACTGAACCCATCATTAGTCCTAACTCTATTTCTAACCCTGTCTCCCATCCTGTCCTTCCCATGCTCTCAGACCAGTTTAAGGCCAAGTTTCCTTTTGGAGGCCTCCTAGACTCTATGCAAACCTCAGAGACATCAAAGTTGCAGCAGCTTGTCGAGAACATTGACAAGAAGATGACTGACCCAAACCAGTGTGTCATCTGTCATCGCGTTCTGAGCTGCCAGAGTGCTCTCAAGATGCACTACCGTATCCACACTGGCGAGAGGCCTTTCAAATGCAAGATATGTGGACGGGCATTCACCACCAAGGGAAACCTGAAGACACACTTTGGTGTCCATAGATCTAAACCCCCACTTCGAGTCCAGCACTCCTGCCCTATTTGTCAGAAGAAGTTCACCAATGCTGTTGTGCTGCAGCAACACATCCGTATGCACATGGGAGGGCAGATCTCTAACACCCCGGTCCCTGAAAGTCTGCAGGACATGGACACTGACCTCTCCTTTGACGAGAGGAGCTTAGATGCGATGAGTAACTATGATGATGACCTTCTGGATGAAATGGAGCAAGCTATGGAAGATGAAGCCGACTTAAAAGAGGGAGAAGTAGACCCATGTAAACCTTATTCACCTGGGAGCTCCCCACCAACTTCCATCATCTCCAGCATTGCTGCAATGGAGAACCAGATGAAGATGATCGACTCCACTGCCAACATGACCCGTTCATTTGGTCAAAAGCCTACCCAGAACGGCATCAGCTTTGGAGTAGAGACTGATTGCTTTGCCACTGATTCCCTATCTGCAGTGGGGGATGCTGAAGGTCAAAGCTTGGGGAGCCCTGCTTTGTCTGAGTCCTCTGGCTCAATGCAGCATTTTTCCCCAGCTCACAGCCATTCTGAGAGCCTGCGATCCAAGTCCCCAGCTACATACAATAATAACAACAGCAGTGCCATGACAGTAGACGAGTGCCAGGAGAACAATTCATCTGGCTTTGCAACAGTGAAGTCGGAAAAATCAGAGACTCCATCTCCGCTTTCTGCAACTGAAGGCACCGGGGCCCTTGACCTGACGGCCACTCAACCTGGCAGGCACTTTATCAAGGAGGAGAACCACTTCAGCATGCTGTTTCTAAATAGAGATCGAGGTGTGTATGAGAAAAAAAAAAAATATATATATATATACTGTATATTTATATATACAGTATATATATATAAATACGTATATTGTTTTAATATGTAGCTATTACTAAAAATAAGTACTTATGATTTAATATTAATATTTAATATTTATATATATACTTTATGATTCATTGATAGGCAGAGAAGGAAACAAAATAATTAGAAATATTATTCAAACATTTAATTAATTAATGCATTGTGGTCTCAGCAAGAAAGTGTAATTTACTGTATATGTTTTCAAGTCTGAAAAATGTAAGCAGCTCCCTTGCTACGTATATGGGGCTAACAGTTTGAATGTGCAGTTGTAATGCTTCAACATTCTAATATTCATTTGAACGCTTCTTTTTCAGGGTTGAGCACTCCTAATTTGGCCAGCACTGCATCAAACATGATCAAAATGGAAATGAATGGACACGGCAAGTCAATGTCTCTGAGTGACAACTCTCACCTTCCAGTGGGAATCCAGGTTCAT
The DNA here is from genome assembly GCF_900634415.1 of Cottoperca gobio. NCBI lineage: Eukaryota > Metazoa > Chordata > Actinopteri > Perciformes > Bovichtidae > Cottoperca > Cottoperca gobio. The sequence goes on from NC_041370.1 coordinate 19,640,862, forward strand.
GCTGCAGCACCGCAGAGCACCATGAGCCCCAACATCAACCCCATGTTGGCTCCCCCGCCTCCACGACGCACTCCTAAGCAGCACAACTGCCACTCGTGTGGGAAGAATTTTTCCTCAGCCAGTGCTCTGCAAATCCACGAGCGCACACACACTGGGGAAAAACCTTTCGCCTGTTCTATTTGTGGAAGGGCTTTCACCACAAAGGGCAATCTGAAGGTATGAGCCAGTTTAATATAGCATCAATTAGGATTTTACATAAATGGGGTCACTGTGGTTGAAAAGATGCATGGCATGTAACTTGTAACACTCTGGTATCGATTCTGGCTAAAGACCTTTGGAGTACTGCATGTCCCCTTCTCTTGCCACCACTTTTATTGTCTCTCCTGGTTGTGGTCTCCAGGTTCAAATATAGCTGCTACATTTACGTCTTTTTTAAAGTTTCCTAATTAGCTCTAATATAACATTTTAATGTACCACAAAATAAGATAAAAAATGCATTCTTGTTTGTTTTTACATTTCATTTTAAATGTTTACATTTACCTGCCATTTCCATCCTTAAAACGTTTTGTTTTTATTTTGTATTAGCTTTGGATGTAGGATTTGCGACTGACGATGACACACTCATGATGTTTCTTTTTATGTTCTTGCAAATTTTAGGTTCACATGGGAACACACATGTGGAACAACGCTCCAGCCCGAAGGGGTCGCCGACTGTCTGTGGAAAATCCCATGGCCCTGCTGGGCGGGGATGCCATGAAGTTCAGCGAGATGTTCCAGAAGGATCTGGCGGCTCGGGCCATGAACGTCGACCCGAGCTTCTGGAACCAGTACGCGGCCGCCATCACCAACGGGCTTGCCATGAAGAACAATGAGATCTCTGTGATCCAGAATGGAGGCATCACCCAGCTGCCTGTCAGCCTCGGCGGTGCACGAATCACTTCATTGGGACCCATGCATGGAGGAATGGACCGTGTTCACACCGGAAGCAGCCCTGCAATGACAGGGATGGAGAAGGTTGGTCTGGATGTCGGGGCCGGCCGCCCCTTCTCCAGATTTATGGAGGAGAACAAAGAGATTGGGATCAATTAAAAATACTTTTCTGTATTATTCCAAGGTAGGCGTTTGGTAAAGACTAACAGTCTTACAACAAGGAAATAAACTGCTGATCCAGTCTGAACTCATGCGTACTATATTATGTACAGATTAAATATTTTTCGTTTGGTTTTGGAAATATAGTATTTAGTATTGATTAGAGGTCTTTGCCTTTCACCCATTCCCTCCTCACTTGATATTTCGCCTATACGAAGAATACTTTGTCTCTTGTTTGAGAATATGTCGTCTTGCAAGATTTGCATGGTACTTATTGGTTTTTATCAGTATGTTTGACTGCTTTTATGAATTTCTTTGAAAACCAGGATCCTGCCTCATTTATAATGGGCAAGCATCTTATCTGGACAGGACTGAAACAGAAAAGTTTAAAGACAGTCTGGCCTTTGTCTGGCAACCTTGTTTATGATTGCTCTTTTAAATATAAAAGGGCCGTGGAGAGACTGAAGAAAAGACTGAAGAATAGTGTTTCTGTGCTCGCCTGATTTTTTTTTTCTCATGAACTAGAAAACTTGAAAAAAATAATGTTTGAACTATTTTAATCTTTACATTTAGTCTCCCAGCATTGTCTTATAATATTGTCCTGTGTCTTTAGTATTTATGATATTGACAAAAAAGCGGGTATACAAAAATATATTTAATGGCCCGAGCATTTTATTGATCCATTTCTTTTCTAAACTGCAGGCTTCACTGATGAATATCTCTTTCAATGAAGACAGTATGTCGTTTGAGTTGAACAACAGAGAAATTGGTAGGTTTTATTTGGATATCTGTTGAGACTATGTGTATCTCGTTACATGGTAAAGAGGCTAGAGATATCCGAAGCTGCTATGACCACAACCCTGCTTTTAACCTTTGTAAAAAGAAAAAAGAAGTGATCCTTTTGAAGAAATATCTATGTATAGAAATACAGACAAATCTAAAACAGGTATGCATATTTTGTATCACATAAAAATAGACATCATGAGTTGAGAGTATTTGTCATGTTTGTGAATGCACTTTTTAAAAACAAGACGTTTTGTCTGTGAGTTACCGTTAACCTTTTGACTGAGCTATCTATCACGTGCTGTTTTCATTGTTTTCAGCGTACCACTCCTACAATTTGCAGAGTCGGTTCTCTGTTATTGCATCTGTGCTACTTGTCAGAGTGCAAACTCATCACTCAATCAAAACCTTCTTAAATAAAAAAAAAGAGAACAGGTGTGTGTTTGAATGGTTTCCTGCATCATGTCTTCCCCTTCTCTGTCACTCTTTTATTTCCATAAATTAAAACTGAAATACCAGATACATTTGATCAATTCAACGACAAGGTGTCTTTATTATCATTATTATTGTTATTTAAATGTCTTAATCATTTATTTTTCATTTATGCATAATATTTTGAAATGTGTTGGAGCTGAAAAGATTAAGACGGAAAAAAAGGTCCAGGCAAGATTTTTTTTTTCTAGTGTGGGCTTAATTGACAACTAAATCTTAACTGACTTTTGAAAATAAAAAGTAAAATGATATTGTATTATTAAATAGTATTATTTATTATCTTTAAACAATTGACATTTAAATGTATGGAAACAAAAACTTTTGGCATTTCAATATTAATACAATATATTAATTCATTAATTTGTTAACTGGTTTTGTTTTGTAGATGTTCCAAAATTTTGGCCCCGTTTATTTTCAGAAAAGAAATATGCCTTCTCTCTTGGGACATATTACTTTTCCCCAAATATTTTATTGTGGCTTGGGAACAATTATTTGTGTGTGTGTGTGTGTGTGTGTGTGTGTGTGTGTGTGTGTGTGTGTGTGTGTGTGTGTGTGTACAGTATGTGTGTGTGTATTCTCCTGTATAGATATATACATTTGTAAAAAAGAAACATTAAAATAACACAATTGCAGCTGATGATTTGTGGGCCTTCCCTAAAGTCCTGGAAATCCACTTATCTGCACATGTGATACAACATATCAGAACCATAACAATACATTAATCACTCAGACACAAAAGTACTGCAACATTTCAAACAATACGTAATGAACATACAAATTGCTTGTATTACGACAAATAATTTTCTGAAATACACTGATGAGGTTAATCCAGGTAAAAGCTGTCATCAATAATAATTGTGTTTATTAAATCTATGCTCATTCTAAAAACTAAAAGTAACTTTCTTATATGTTGTATATTTAGTGTGAATAGAATTAACACCTCAATCATGATTTTCACTTCATAAGACTACAAATAATGAATGACTATATGGCAGGAATTAGTGTTCAACTGAGCTCATGTAAAATCTCTGAAGAAACAACACCGTAATAACCTTAAACTTGCCACGGCTGTTGTATTATAGAATAGTAGATTATAGACAATCTGTGTTTGTCCAGCAGTCTGCCAAGGCATTTCACTTCATAACTAAGATGCCTTCCTGTGTTGCTGTGGCAGCGTAGACATGTGAGACAGTGCTGTCTGGGTAGTGGTGTGTGGGATTCAGTGAAATTGTCGTGTGTGTGTGTGTGTGTGTGTGTGTGTGTGTGTGTGTGTGTGTGTGTGTGTGTGTGTGTGTGTGTGTGTGTGTGTGTGTGTGTGTGTGTGTGTGTGTGAACGGTAAAGCAATGCTAGCCTCCTCCCAGCATTCAGCCCTCCCGGTGCAGTATGCTTGACACATGGTCCACATGTGTGCGAACACACACACACATTCTCACACTCCCACACAAATACCCATGTCTTCACTTTGTCGAAAGTAAAAAACAGACAAAACACCAAATATTCGTAGAGATGAATAAACAACGTGCAGCCACATCAGGTGCAAGATGAAAGTTATAGCTCACTTTAATCACTGAGAACAAAATAGTTTTTCAGTGCTTATCTGAGGCAGCTGGACTTGCAGATGTGACTATAGCCTTGATCCTGAATACCTCACTATATGAAGTAAGGTCACTATGACTTACACTCATTTCCATGTCAACCTATAAAACACGGCAATGCATCATTCTTGGAGAAAAAAATAAAATAATTAAAGTGACTACAAATCAAAACATGAGCACTGAAGATTTGATTTCAATGATCCTCAGTGTTCATCCATCTGGTCAATTTAAATGAACACCTGCATGGTTTCTACCAGGTGTTTCTGAGCGACTGACATGTTCAAGCTACAGCTTTTAGGCATGATAATTATCCGAGCCACTCTGGAAACCTTAAAATGTAATAATATATATTAGAAGAAAAATACATTATCGGGGCAATAATGTACGGCAAGACTCCTATTGCAAAGTAAGTGGGGCCAACTGGCGCATTATCCACTGCAGCTGAAGCGATGATTGGTCCATCAAAGTTCAGCTTACATCAGCTTTCACCACTAAGCCATAAGTGTTTATTTTTGTGTTATTTTTCTCTTGACTTTCACACACATATTACTTTTCATGTTGACGAACGGGAGTTAAGTCTGCCCTCGGGAGCTCTCCGGACTGATTTGGTAATGCACGCTGCCGTTTGTGGGCCCATTGTTTGACATTGTCAGCTGATAGCGCAGGCTTAGTCAGTGGGATTGTCAAGTGATGAAGAAATTTCATACTGACTGTTTTTCTCTGAGAAGGCACTTATTTTGCTCATATTTGGGTACGAGCAAAATACATTCCACTCATTCTTCGACTCATGCGCTCGCATTTAGCAAATAATTTTGCAGACAGCCAGTATACATGAATGTAAAGACTGTTGTTTTACACCATGATGGTGATTCTCCTCAAATTTGTAATATAATTCAATAGGCTGTTGCAGCAGCTTCATATAAGTTCTCTGTGGGGAAGGGCTGTTTCACCTCAAGTGATTTCAATTATGAAGCCTTTCCAGCTCAACCTGGGGTTACATGAGGGTATTAATATGGCACTGTTGTTGATTGTTATTTCCATAACAAAACTTCTGCATGTTACCCAGATTTTTTGCTGTCATTATGTAATTTTGTTTTCCATCAAGCAATACATTACAATGGAATGTCTTACACGTGAAGTGTAATTTTATTTTACTGTTCAAAACAGAATGTTTATGAGCAACCAGGCGAACGCAGACAAGGAATTATTTGAGGTGTGTCCATTTAAGAGGATTTTAACAAGTATAATTTTAGAGTGTTACAAGGCTAATTATCTAAAAGTAAACATAACATGCCTTTCCGTCTCTCTTGGATATATGTTCTTTTCTTGAAATGTGGCAGCTTTCCTCTTTGTTCAGCACACCGAGCAAATTGCTTCGCCTTTTTTTTGTTTGTTTTATCTGCACTTCACCCGTGTTTGTGTGCTACCTGTTTGAAGTGAATATGTGTGACATTTGGGCATGGCACAGTGTGAACAGACAGGCCATCATTGGGACGGGGCTGTCGGCTGTTTGTTTAATGCCCTGCCTACTGTGAAAGTCTCCCTGAAACAGGCGCAGTAAATATCCCCATTGATCCGGAGGCAGGGGGCCCTACGATGATGTAGTGGCGAAGAGCCACAGGAGTAAATCTAACCGACAGTAATCCAATCCCATTCTCAAGGCTCTGGGATCTGAGATAGGTGCTTTAAATCCAAAAGTATGCCTTTTTGCACAATTCGTCTGCCTTTGTTGGTGCTGCTCCTCTTGTTTTCTTACTTCCATGCCTCAGTTCTTGAGTCAATCCATAACTTGCCGGGCTGCTTCGCTTGCTATGCTTTATATTTGTTTAAAATCAAAGTCTGATAATGAACCTCATGCTCATTCGACAGTCACTCCCACACTTTACTTTTGCCTGTCTAAAGCATGTGCATCCACCTGAAGTACAAACTCCAAAGTTAAGAGAGTGTGAAAGGTGTGTGTGTGTGCATATGTATGCGTGTGTGTGATAACACTCCTCAGGTAATCGTGTTCTCTGTGGATGGTAGAGGGATACACTGGAAACTCTGAAACCCCATTAGGCTGGAATTTCCCTTTGATGGCCAAAAGCTGCCTACCTAGCGCTTGACTGGTTGCTTGGCTGCTCCGGCAAGTGTTAGTTTTCATGCAGGCTCTCAAGATGACAAAGTTACGTACTCCAGATCCCCTGGAATAGGATTGTGTGGTTTACAAATTCAAATTCTTTCCTGTATGGATTGTTGAGAGTTGCTGAAGCGTGGTGCACTATACCCTGGTGAGCTTTTCGAAACATTAACATTTTAGTACGGAGAGGGATCAACAGTTCGGTATTGCTCACCAAAGAAGATGCCTGTGGTTACTAGTTTACATCAAAAAATCGTTTTAATGCACTTTACTGCATGTATCCAACAGTAGTCAGTGGTTATTATAACCTACATTTAACGCCACTCACCACAGAGGACTAAGAGAGTGAGAAGGATTCAGAATGTTAGGGGGAAATATCACTGTTAATTTAAATCAGAAAACCACAGTACTAATGGGCATTAGAGCTGTGACAGTTTTGACATTCATGTACATCCGAGATGAAAATGAAACGCGACTTTGTGTGTGTGTAAATGTGTGTATTTTAGCACAACTCCCAGCTAACTGCTCCATCTCTTCTTTGAGGAATGTGAGCGGAGACTTGACTTTTGCTCACTTCTCATAATACTTTTAAGTTGATACGCCTAGTAGGCCTCTACGCTAACAAAGAGGCACTGTATATCCATCTCTGGAAGTTTAACTGGCTGGTCAGAAGCAGGTTGTAGGACACTCCTCTTGCCATATCGTCGAGGTTTAGTCGAGGTGGGGGTGGGTTTGTCTTTTGCAGTTGGGTGCTTAAAGAAAGCGGGAAAAAGGAGCTTAGAGAAAGGTGGGGGTGTTTTGGAAAATCAATGAATGCGTGGAACATAGTGGTGGTCCACCTGAAAGGGAACACGTCATCAATTAAACAAACTTGGTGAACGGGGCCAATTCATCAGAGAGCGGCGTGGATCAGCTATTGGGTTCAGCTTCGATGTGACAAATGCCGGACCTCCTCTGTGTGCCCAAGGTTGCCAATCGATAGAGATCATCATTGTGATGTGGCCTTTTATCTCACAACCTGCTCCCTCAAGCCTTATATTATTCTATTCCCAACACAGGGATCTCAAAGGAGGAGGAGGAGGGGTGAGAAGGGCACAAGTCTGATTGTATCTTTTATTCTCAGAACGTATGGGACTGTTTTCATGGCTTTTGATGATCACCCTCGTCCTAAAGTAGGAACGTTTTGATAGTTCTTATTAGGTATCGTACTTGCTGTTGCTGTTTGTTTCATCCTGGGATTATTCCTCAGAAGATGAATATCACTCTGGTTAACATGTCGTTGCTCGCTGAGCGGCACTTATTCAAATGTGTCAAATCCAGCTGAGAGGAAAGCCTCCTGGGTTGCTATTGATCTGCACCATTATGGAATTCCATGCCAATAAACTGACTTACTGTAACAGACCAATGATGAGGCTTCACTTCATTCACGTGACCATGGAGAGCTTCCTCATTATCAGAAGCCATTATGAGAAAATGGAGTTTTGCAATTGAGTTATGCAATGGTAAATATTGACTTATTTCAGCTTTAATCGGCTGGTTTAACTGTGTTATTGGTGTATGGGCCTATAGAGTTGCCAGTAATTGTAATGTTGTTATGTGCATCATGATCCACTCTTTCGACCTTTTTTTTCAGACACACGCCAACTTTGATGTAATATAATTTATGAAATATAGAAAAAGATCATGTTCCCAAAGGTTTTGGACATACAATGTGTCGTTCGACAAACCGGATTGAGGCTGAGCTTTCATATCTACGCGTAGCAGTTTGTTAAAAATGTCCAGTAACATTTCCCATATCAGAGAAATAGAAAGTGACTGTAAAGTGAACAACTGAAGCCCCCCCACAGACTGGATCAGGTTCACAATTTAGAAAAGGACCAACTGACATGAACTGCTTTTTTTTCTAACAATTTTCTCCTATCCAACCAATCCTACTGAAATGTAGAAGGATCAAAGCAATCAAATGACTTATAGAAAGTGTTGGTGGAGAGAGCAATCATTGTAAGTGGAAAAGTATGTACAGCAACACAGGGTTCCTCTGGATAAAGTGGTCTCATCTCTTCTCGTCATATTTTGCAGCTTGGGCAGACACATCCAGCTTCTAAATGACACAGCCGTTTGCGTTGTATCTTGACACGGAAGGTTTTGTACATAGTTAACGTCACGTCTCAGTGACGTTACGGCATGTGACAAAACTTTGTGGTTAGGTTAAGACAACAAAACCACTTGGCTAGGTTTAAAAAAAGATCTTGGTTTAGGTCAACTAAGCTACGGTAACATACGTTACGTCATGTTACTTAGTGACGTATCATGATGACATCACATCACGTGAAATAACGTTGTCAGTAAAAATAATTCAGCGGTTGGTCTCACACTGGACATGAAAGTGAATACGTTGGGTGAGTCCTGTGTTTGTTTGATCATCCCCTATAGCTCATTCCCACCCTTAGAGGACTTTCACGCTCTTAATACAAGACCATTGCTCCGAACGTCTAATAATGATGGGTGACCTGGTGAATCTCATACAGACGCTAAAGGGTGCCTAGTGCATCGGTATCAAGACGCCGACGGCCACTGCCCCAGTGTTGGTATTTGAGGCCCGGAGAGTTGGACCAGGCAGCTCTGGAATAAAGAAAAGAACTGGAAGATGTGATTATTGAATATAATGAAGAACATGAACCTGCCAGTAGCAAAACGATATTGCAGATTGTCACATCAGGCAGGTTTCAGCCATAATCTATTTGCAGTTTCAGTTTACATATGTTCATTTCATATATGTACGACAGTTTAACTTTGTCAAATCTGTTCAGCTTCTTGCAAGTGCTGAAACTTTACACCTGAGCTGTATTGTAAAATATGCATGTGGAGACTATCAGTTACATGCTTCTATCCTGCTCCAGCTGGGAGCAAATGAGGATATTACAACTCACTCTGTGTTTTCCCAACACTGATTTGAACCAGTCTCTACTATCTGCTCTTCATTAGACGAGATGTCAGCTGCAGGAACAAATAAAAACAGGGCTTGCAAAACTACTCCAGCAGTAGCACTGGACAAATATGCCAGAGTGTGCTCTTGTTCTGTTTCTCCTAAAAGCAAATGCTTAACATTTGCAGCTTAACATACAGCTGTTACAACATATTTCAACAACTCATTTAATGGTAAGCACTGGTTTCATATTTTAGAGATCCCATAACCACATGTTGACTTAATGATGACTGATGTTCTCTACACATTTCTTCACAGTTTGACATAAATCCACCCATACATAAGTCAACGCAATGACATTTGGTAAAACAGCTTTTTCAATCACTCCTTTTTTGCAAAATTTCCACTGGCTAAAAATCTATTGGCCCTTGTTGTGGCATGAATGATGTACAGCACTAAAATCGCACCGGGCCTTGAACTACATTACAGTGTGCATTAAAATATAAGAAGACCAGCCTCAGCAGATCTCGCAACACCCGCTTCACACTGCTTTTGATGCAGCCAGATTGTGAACAGTACTTGCTGATGTATGGAATTTGAAGAGTTCAGAGTTGTCACTGTCAGTGATTGACATGATGAGAGGATCAATGTAAAAGCCTTCCTGCCAAGCAATAATCCATCCAAACTGATCACGCTTAAAATTGCCTGGGGGTATTGATTACATGTGCAGGCCCAGAAAACCCCGTAAGCACTGTGCAATAACATCAAATCCAATCAAGTTGGCTAAGGAGGCAGATTTTTTCCTCCTTTTCTCTTTGGCATTGCTCATTTTCTTATGCACTGTGCATTAAAAGATTTTCACCTAAACAGCGGGGATTAGTTACTGAGGTTACTTTGCCCAGTTTGTGAGAGATTGTCTCAGAAACCCTTTGCGTGTTCATGGTAATACTTTAGCATGCAGCAAGCATGCAGGAGGGGAATTATAAATGAAATCAACAATACACCAGCAATCAAAACTGTTTTAAATGATCCAATGACATATTTCCAATTGATGTACATAAGTTATTAAAATGAGGAGCACAATTGAATGATTGGAACAAGCTGATGAAGAATAAATGTTGACAATGTCAAACATAGTGTAAAAACATAAATGATCTACATCGTAATTAAATATCTCTAATATCAACCTCTCGTCTGCATTTGCTATTGTCCCACTGTTCCTATCACATCTACTGGCATCAAAACAGGGAGCAAGTGATAAAGTCTACCTCTTTCTTGATTTGATTGGCCTGAGCCAGTTGTGACATTGACAAGCGAGGCTAAATAAAATAGTTTTGCTGGTGACGCATGCTGGTGTGATTGGGGGCCAAACTTTTTATCTACTTGAACAAGTTAGACTAGAGAGCACCATACATTAAGAGGTTACACAAACAAACAAAGGAGTAATGTTTTAAAAACAATTTCCATATTTAATAATCTTCAATATAGCGTAACATACTGAAAGCTAAAGACTTAGCATGCAAGGGACAGAGCTGTTTTCCAGAGGTGCCAAGACGATTCTATGCTTTTACTACATACTGGACGAGAGGGCATGTGGGCCAAATACAAATCAGTCAATGTAGTCATTTAAAATCACGTTTCATATACTCCAGATCAGTCAGTTAACTCTACGGTGAAATAACCAATTTCTTACTTTCTCTTTCTGAAAGCCCAACATGCAACAGGTTGCGAACGTGGAAATGATTGTAGCTATTAGGCACCGTATCCCCAACCATGTACTGACTTTTCTCACCATAGTAATACACACATAACATGTGATACATCAGGTTGCCACCTTAGCAGCCTGCAATACAGTATGCAGGACAAAGCTGTCCATGATCACAGTAGACCATTGCATTACACCTTATCATTTCCTCTGCAGCTGAAACTCAAACTGACACTCATCAATAATGCACCTATGATCTCCCATTCAGAAGATCTCAATGGCAGATCAAGCTACTGTAGCATCTCCTCTCCAGTCTCCGCCTTGACTTCTTCCAGATACTTTCATTAAAGCAATGTCCATATATGTAAATTCCCTTAACTGACCACAATCTCCACACTAATGACTTCAAATGTCCAGGACCCTCATTTGGGAGTTTAGTTTTCCGCATAGATTTTCCCATTAGTCCGGTGCCTAAGATTCATTCTGTCTTTTTTATTAAAACCCCAACAAATGGATGTCTCCATAATGAGTTTTTTTTTCTTCCGTTGCCCACAGCAATATAATGTCAACCGTTGTCTCTGGACAAAATGATATCCCTGACTATATTGGGTGAGAGATGCTCCTCTATTCAGCTCTCTTACTCTCTAACTGAATTATTAAATACGCAGAATCTGGTTAAGCAGTGTACATTTTCCGAAAGGTCAGAAAGTTCATTAACTATGGACTACCATTGATTGTATCCTTGTGTAGTTTTCTGCTTGGTGTAGGTTTTCAAACCTGGTTATTGAGTTTATACTGCTACAACAAAACAACCACTGCTACTACTACTGCTACTATCTACACAGCTATGAAAGTGGACACATGTCGTAGTCTTGTCATGTGGTGTAGGCAAAATACACTGCATACACTTTTTCATCAGTAAAATCTGGTTTCATCACTTACACTTTGACTTCATAAGTATTAAAGGTAACAGTTGAAAATGTTGTCCTTTTCCCCCCTAAGTCAGATTTTTTTATCCACTGCACTTTTGCGGGCTAAGAAACATTTCAGCGTAAAGGCCACATGCCCCCACCACCCCCCGGCCCAGCAGTATCTTTAAAGAGAAAAATCCATAATGACTATGACAGCCGCAGTATCTGTTTCACAACAGTCCGCTCATGTCAATCAGCATGATGCCGATAAAGATCTGTATTTTGATTGAACGTGTGCAAAACTACTCATACTTTACACAAGCGACTTTGATGTTAAACCATTTGAAATCATATCAGATGCTGCGCGGCAAAAGAGCAACCCAATCAGCAGAGATGATTTCATATAGAGGGCTCTTGGGTTTCAGCGTCATAAATAACTCATGGTAATCCCATATTTCTCTGACTCCTCTCATTTGAGTTTGGGATGGAAAGAGGGCAGTTGTGACAAACATTGTTAGAGCGGCTGCCAAAGCATTCTAACCTGGCTTTATGTGTCTTGGCTGCTCTGATTTCTCTTTGCAAGGACCTATGAGGTGATGTCCCAAGTTATCCATATCCTTACCTTTTTTAAACCCATTACGTACTAGCATATATTTAAAAAAATAAAAAAACTAGTTTGAGCTTCAAGGGAGATTTTAAATGCAATCATTGTGTTTTTCCTTTTTAAGTACCTGAAGCACACTACCAGTATATCTAGAAGGGTAAGCACACATGTTGTACAATCTCTTTGCTCTTTTAAGTAATGTTGCTGTTTTTGACTGCCTGCTTTATAATGATAATAATGTGCGTGTGAGTGCACACATGTCGCTCTGTAAGGATTTTTGAAATGACTTGATTCATAAGTCGTGGGTTCCCCCTGCTGAGACCTCTTCCTACACGTGCAATTTTCCAAAGCCAGCAACTCACCAAGCAATAATTATGCTGAAGTTTTCAATTACACTCCTTCCATTTCATTAACAAAAAATGTTTGGCTATTGTATAATTAGATATATGAGCTTACCACCTACATTTAACATAGCCACTACACAGCAGCTTGATGGAAAACAGAGAGGGATTTTAGCATCTGTGCATTCACTGCGGTTTAGTAGTCTACTATAAAGTGAAATCAGCTAGACGCTATGCAGCAGGCTTCCCCCTCTTTTTTTCCATCATTTGCCAAGGTCCTCTAATCTACAAGACATATACAGACCTATAATTGAGTATCATGAGATGTTTGATAGTGTATAGGAGGTTTTGTTAACATGCAAAGTACACATGTACGCTGCCTACATGTTATCAGCTGCTGGTGCCTATAAATTGATATGTTACAGGATTAGACATTTGAACCATGTGTGCCTTTGATAGATTATTAGTTATTTTACCTTCAATTAAAGTAGGCCTAGGAAAAGAATATATATATATATATTTTTTTCTATTGAATACTTTTCTAGAATGTTTTAAACTTAAGTATGAACTTTTCCCCCTCTCCCTTCTGCAAAGTATAACCTGTAGATTATAATATATAAAAAAATCTAACTGTCCATCATCGTGGCTATCTAGCCATCTTAAGTGGCTGTACCCTGTTACCACACAGGCTTGAGTTTCAGGGCAATGCAATCCAATACAAGCCACAGAAACTCTCTCACTCCTGTCATTTTGTCTGTTCCCTTTCACATCCCTTGCAACAGGTTTCCACTGGAGGCCAAGATTGTTCTCAGTAAAGAGGTATGTGTTGCTGCAATACCTACATTAGCAGAAAACCACTGAGCTTATTGTGACTGAAATCGTTAACTTGATGTCTACAGCAGGAATTTCAAAGACTCGCTGGTGCATGATGGCCAATTCAAACTGAATATGGAGGATTCTAAATTCTATATTACCACTTAGTTATTGTTCACTTGAGTTGTTGCTGACCTAGTGCGTTGCTGATGGACAGCAACGCCTCTAGGTGTGTTTGTGATGTCAAAAAAGCTGACTGAGACCATACTGAAGACAAAAAAAAGGAAAAAGAAATAGAGGAGAGAAGAGCGATCTGATGACGCAGAGATAAAGTCAGCAGGGGACAGAGTTTTAATGAGGCTGGCCTCTCATTGGAGAGATGGCTGGATGTTCAGTGATGGGTTGTAAAGTGATCCTGGCCTGATATTCCCCGGCCCCGTGACAGAATTATTAAAAGCTCATCCTCTTAATGCAGCATCCACAGTGTCACCTTTCACAGGTCCTTAGAGACACTTGCCCAATAGGACTGCTTTTCTTTCCACAGGTAAATTGGCATCGAACAAAGAGTACCCAATCCAACATTAGTGTCTGCGACCGGTAAATTGAACCCTCTCACCACAACTTGCAACATGAGTCCCTTTCAGCCACACTTAATGCTCTTTTCTATCTGTCAAAGTTAGACATAAGTATTATGTATATGAGCCCCTAATTCCCTGTCATTAGTGATACTAATGGCATTATGGTGGTCATCAGTTGCAAAAATGATCTCAAAGTGGTGTCCATTTTTAAGGCAATTTTGATACTAAATGGATTTTGTCTCTTTGTGCATAGGAGCAAGTCCCCTCAAGCCTGTACTAATTACATCCATAATCAAATGCGTTCTGTGCCTTCTTGTTAATGACATTGATCTTTTGGAATATCCAAGCCTATATTCTGTGAGATTATTGGATAAAGTGCAGGGCGAAGTCTGCGTGACCCCAGGAGGAAGACGTCGCTGCAGACATAAGTGGGTATTAAATGGATATAATTAACAGTGACCCTTCCTGGCACTCTGCGCTGCCGAGGCCTCTGGTCCATGGATCATACAGCAGAGGGGAGGAATTAGCATGGGTTAGGAATGGGAAAATTAAAATTAAGAAAAGGGAGATGGGCTGAGAGATAGATCAATGTTGAGCCAGTGGGCTTATCAGCTGATAGGAGCCACAGACGTAGTGGTCAGGTTTCACTGAGAAGGCAAAATCCATCATTTAGAAACTGCTCTTAATTTCACACCAAATTTCAGCAAAAGTATAAGACACTTGGATGGATTTCAAATAATTCTCTTCATTTATGTTTGCATCAGCAACTGCATATGCATCCTGGGTGAGCATTGCCTATTTTTGCTTATTGATCATTCAAAGGTTAGACCTTATAGCCCTAATCCATTGTGATGATGTAGACAGATGATTTAGAGTGAGACGACTACAACCTTGCAATATATAATTGGAGTTTTCCTCTCCACAATATAAAGGCTAAGCGAATATTGTACTATGTATATAAATGGGTCTTATTGTAGAGTAGAGTAGAGTATTTCAATTTTTATGACACACTGACCTCTCCTTACAAGTCTATCTGGCAATCATTCCACCCCTGCACAGGTGGGTCCCATTGTGGTGTGTGCTGTTTGCTTTTCTGCTGTACTGTTGGCATGATGAGGGTAATTGGAGTGTTGGTCTGGTGAATCAGTGCCAGCCTGGGTGGGCAGATTGCATATGATGATCATGTTCTGACCAGATGGCTAGCTGGCACCAGGGCTTGGATTGGCAGGGTGTGTATATGTATGATCGCACGTGTGTGTGTGCTGGGGAGGGTTAAGTGGGTATAAATAGCAATTTATTGTGACTGCTCATTTAGAAACATATATTGAAACTCTACGCATATACACACAAAGAATATGGGCCTGCTGTATGAAATTAATTGTGGCACATATGAGTGATTAAAGGGAATTTGTGGACTCATCGAACTTAAAATTTGAATTCTAAGTTATTCTAAAATTCTTAAAACACAATTTTAGAGCCTGTTATATGAGTCCTTGTCGCCACATTTATGCCTTATTTTGGATGAACTGAGAGTTTAAAGACTCAACTAAAATGTTACAGAGGCCTATGACTAAAAATAACTTAATACTAAATTGTTATTCTCTCTCTAACACACTTATCATCATGATTTGCCAATTTTCTGAGAGTAATGTTTTTGTGTGTGTTGAAACTTTATGATATTATTGGTATATTTTGGCATGGCAACTTCTAAATTCTCTTTAGTAACAGATTTCATTTACTTTTGTTACTGTAACAAGTCTGTTTTACATTTTTGCACCCAGGCGGAGGCTAGCACTTGATCAATGCATAACATCAATCAAATTAAGGATCACATCCTTTTAGGTTATGGTGACTTGTGGTTAGCAGTGGCAGTAGTTAATCGCTTAATGCATAACCCGGCGAGCACTTTTAAGTGTCCAAAATCACCCAGGTCGGTACGTCACCAACCGGTGCATGCGTGTCTAGCTAACATGCTAAATGCTAACATGCTCTAGATAGATCATCGTGCTGTGATTCACTGATGAAGTTCACTCATGAACTTTTTCGCTCAGTGAGGTGTGTGAGAACTCTCTTCTGTTTTTGACAATAATTCCTGATGTGACTGCAGAGCTTCAGCTCATAACGACTTGAATTTGAGGATCGCAGTGGAACAGAGATGTCGAGTGAGCCGGGTAGAGTAGGACAGACAAACCTTTTGAAAATGAATGAACAGAGAAGACGAACCCGGTGTGAACACTATGCAGTGTGCAACAACAGTGTAGTCTCTCCTTTGCTGTAATAGTCGATTTTGTAAGATAAATATCCACTATGGTGATACTTTATTCAACTGTTAATTCTATAAGAAGTGGCAGGTTATTTAATTATTGCATCTTAATAATGAATGCTTGTTGCACCCACTGTGGTGTCCACATAACTTTTAATCATTGTTACTTGTTTAATTGTTTAAAGAGTTGTATCTCTTATGGTTAATTCAGAGGCTACACGGAGGATGGTTGTTTATAGGCTATTTTATATGCCTAATTGTGCACAGGCTGCAAAGTGTCATCTATAGAAAAGGAATTTACTTAACGTTTACTTCGAGTACATTATAACTGAATATTTAAGTACATTTTTACACAAGTACAGTATTCTTACTTGAGCACAATATTCTACTACTCGTTCCACCTCTGACCTCTTGCAGACAGCTGCTTAAGCGTTCTTATGCAGGTTGCTGTGTCAGGGTGAACATCCTCTGTTGCACCCGACAGTATAACATCAACCACTGTATAACATTTGAATTCATCTGAGACTGTCACATCCAAGTCATAGACTTCTATTCTTAAGCAAGAGGTTCCTGTCAAAACTTTCAATTTCTCTCACAATACAGCACTGCTCTGATCACATGACGGTGTTATTATACAATTTTTGTGAATGAAACTTGCCCCCTAAATGGAACGGTACAGATAGAATTATATGAGCTTCAGAAAAAAATAGTGCAAATGATGAGAGAGAATGCGTGTTAAAAAGGAACACAAAGCAAATGTATTCAAGTGCACATTTTTTGGCACAAGTTTGATGTGATTCAGATTTCTCCGTCTGCTTCCAAACAGTGGACCACTAGTGGACCACATTGAGGTGGCCAGTCTCATGTTCTTGTCTAAAATTCAAGCCACTTGGAAATGTATTACTTTCGAAGATGACAAATGGCTCCAGCAAAGTTTTGCACATGCGGCCGGATAAGGTTTATCTTTAGGGCATGTGCAGCTGCCAACAGTACTTCAAGAAAACTTTAATCTTTGCTTTCAGAGACTCACTTCCTATTGCTGTGCAGGGGACTTGATGGGAGGCAGACTGGGGGTGTTTTGACACCCGTCTGAGGAAACGATCCATTGAGTGGGCCTGCCGCTGCCACTGCTTTAGTTTCCGCTGGTTGTTTCTCTGTAACTTAGCGCCCTGGCTACTTAATTAGAGCTTTAAATCGGGGAGAAAGAACCCAGTTAGAACAGAGCTCTAGTCCCAGTTTACTAGCCATGTGGCTGTAGCCAACTAGAGGAAGGTGTTTTTAGTGTGATATGATGAGGTGTTGATAAATTATTAATTTACAGGGCACATGATAAAGAGCTTATTAAATGTTACAGATATATGATCCACGTGCAGGCAGATATTACATGGGGTTGAGTCACTCGCCCTCACACGTCAGCGGGGACAAACATCATTAAGGTGATGCTGTACTGCTGCACACCAAACAAATACATAAAAAAGGCATGGAGCAAAGCAAACTGGCAACAGTAAACACTATTGATGTGGCCAGCAGATTTCATTACAACACTCTGCTGTTTCAACTAATGACTAACTTCTTCAGCAAAATCCAACATTGTGAGAGCAGCAGCAGAGAGAGAGAGAGAGAGAGAAGGAGGGAGGGAGCATTACTGACGTTGCTGTCAGTAGGGGGCTCAGGCCAAGTGGGAAAACGTCAGCACTGTCAATGGGAAGGAGGGCTTGATGTTGCAATGATAGGCCTATGTAATAGGCACTTTGAAAGAACAATCAGTGCCTTCTGTGAATCATATAGCTCGGCATGTAATTCATGTTTGCGTCTGTGAATTTGTGCCAGAAATGAGAGCAAAAACTATTTGTAGTCTGTAAGCTAAAGGTTATGCATGTTCTTTTATGAGTCGCAGCATCACGGGTCATAGTATGACTCATAGTAGACCCTTACATTTTCTGGTGCTGTTAGTTTTTCTCTATTTTTATGCAAAGAATTTCCTGTTATGAGTCTTTGTAGTTTTTATTGTCAGATATTTTGTTGCACGCCCACCCCGGGAAGTATCAGTTTTGAAGGCTGTTTATGTGTATTTAAAGTATCATAATGTTATATTGGGAGCAATTTGAGCTCGTTAGAGTGGATGTTAAAATTAAGCACCACCTGCATGCCACTGCCAATACATCAAATGTTTGCTGGCAAAGGTCTCTTACTGATGACATCATAGACCAGTGCAACTACCAAATTGTGATCACGAGGATGTAAGAAAGGGGCAACCGCTGGGTCTGGAAAAGAGAAGCCAATGCGCACGTGGCGTAAACCTGCATTATTTCTAATGGCCACCAGGGGGCAAAGAAGTCCGACTGTATAAAAATCAAACTGAAAACGTTATCCATGTTTTCGTCTTAGAACTTAAATCCTTTCACAATGTGTTTTCAGTTAATGAAAGTTCATTTGAACATCTTGATCGCATTAAAATGTTTTGTTCAGCGTTTGGTTGTACTTAGCTGGTTGTACTCCACCCTCTCATGTTACTTCTGGTTCTCAAAAAACTGATTCTGACGGCCTTTTTTGGCTGTTTGCCTTTATTGATAGTACAGAAGACTAGAATAGAAATGTTACTAGGGTAAGGACCCAGCCTTAGTACATGGTACCAGGACGCCGCGGCTACATCCACTTCTTATATACAGTCTTGGATGTGAGCCAAAGTAGATTTTATAAATTAAATCATGACCAAAGTGACCTAAGTATTAGTTGTAATTAAATCATTAGTTGAAAAGAAGTACCAGTTATAAATCAATTGAAATGAACACATTTTAACATGATGGGTGGTGTCAGTGATGGGATACGTTTCATCCAGCAGGGCTGCGGAGAATTTTGAAAACTGCATGGCATAAAACATATGAATAAAAAAACAGTTCATGCCACGATATATCAGGCCACAATAAAACAAAAGATGGAAGGCAGCAGTAATAATGGATCTTGTCTTCCCCTCCCAGCCTAACCTTAAAGATAGGAAAAGATAAATCTCTATTGCTTAAACCCCCCTGCTCCTCCTACCAGATTAAAAATTCATAAGATATATTGAATTGGTGTGGGAATCCCAAAATATATGCAATTTGATCAGGTGGGGATTAAAAATGTCATTGTACTTGTCAATAATGGTTGGTGGCGACGTGGCAGTATCACATTGACTGCTGCGTATTAATACTTAGTGTCCTATTGGGCCTTCAGCTGATTGTTTGGAATGTAAATGATGCTGCTGATAGCTCCGGTGACTGATGGCTTAAATTCCAATTAATCAATTGCTTCATCAGTTTCCCTAATTCAGATCAAATATCTCCTGAGTGCACACTCTTCTTTCAGTGGTATTAGAAGAAATAAATGCTCTGGAAGTAATTTTCATCAATCTCGTGTACATGCCAATATCCCTCACGAGCCCAGTCCAGGTTGAGGACTTAATGTCTTAAGTGTGTGTACGTGTGGGTGTGTGTGTAGATTTGCATATGAGGAATGGAATGTAAGGAAGAAAAACAGGGCTACTTATTTGTGTGTACGTATTCACCTTATTTTGATTATTTTACTTTATTTTCTGCCAACATTAAATGTGCGAGGCTATAATACAAGACTGAATTTAAATATTTTAAACATTCAAGATCTGCTTCACACATGCGGTGCTTTTTAGTTTTCCTTTTGCTCTGTAGATCATGATAAAGTTGTCTTTCATGCCTTCAATATAAGCAAGTTATACCCACATGTTGCCTGATATTCCACCGCTCCATGTGGCAGTTATGACAGGTTATAAGATCCCACCTGTGAGGAAACCAGCGGAGCGCAGTAAATGAACCTGACGCGAGCTGGCCTTTTGTACCACAGGCCTATACATATCGGCGCATCTCAAAACCCAAGCTGCCACGGAAGGCCCCACTGTACGATAAGCCTTGTCAATTATACAAAATAAAATCAACTATTCATAAGTAGGCTGTAATAGGATATTGGCTGACAGATTTAATAATTCAGTTTTGCTGAGGCTTAACTGGTATTAGTTTGTAGCTAATGGTCGCCTTTGTTAAAAATTCATTGGAGACAATGCTGGAGTGAGAAGATAGACATAATTATGCCTACTTCATTTACTTTAGCCCCCCCTGCAATTTAAAAGTGACTTCTAAAGAGTCCTCGACTGTTTAAGCATGCAGAAGCAAAGGTACTGTAATTTGATTTATGAATTTGATCCCACCCACCCCCTAATTTAATTCATCAATGTTTCAGAAGGAGCAATTATGCATTGTGCTACAGCTCTTCATAGCTCCATTATCCAGCCTGAATATCTTTGTCAGAGGGTGTGTAATGGTATTGCTACATATTCCATAATGGCCAGACGGGGCCTTGTCCCTCACACCCATTATTAGTGTGTCCTTCCTCTTAAATTGAACTTCTTTTTTTGAATAATGGCTTTTGACAACAGCAGATAATGAGGAGACGAGTGAAGTTTAAGAGGCTGTGCAGAGCTATGCACTCAAGGACTTGGCCGCGTATGTTTTTTTTTCTGATCTTTTGTTTCATATTAATAACAAATATGCCATTTGCCAAACTAAAAGCCTTTTTTGATGTGGCCTCAGCCTGCTGGTGTATGGGCTGTAGTGAGTATGCATAATAATTTCAGTGATCCATTTCACATAGCGCTTTAATTTGCTCAAAGTGGAATAACATTTGTGTTATTAGGGCTCCATCAATTCATTAAATCCATTTATTTGTGAGTCTTTCTGTGTTTGCTTGGCTTCTCATTCTCAAATGCAAAGTGCAGCGGGTGGTCAACCAAAAGTAGCTATCAGGCATCTGAGAACAAGCAGCGGCGCATACACCCAATCATCCCCCCCCCGCCCCGCCCCACCACCACCTTCACCACCCCTCGACAAATGCTCAGCGGTCGTGAACTACATCGATCTGGGGTATAATTCTCTATGAAATTGATGGATGAGGGCAGCCATTGACAGAAAGGGTAAAGACCACTTTGAGATGTCCCCTGTGAATAAGTATGATGGAAAATAGATTGTTGAAGAAGATTTATGTTTGTTCTCCACTGCCACAGGAGAAGGCTCTCCCCACACACCAACCGCCCGCACCCACCCACCCCAGCTTCGACCAATCAAACATGTCACTGTGGTCAGATTTAACTCAGCGGCTCTATTCAGCTGCCAACTTTGTGACGATTAGCTTATTCTTGAAATGCAAAAGGAGTGAAACTCCTTTCTTTTTTTTGTCATAAAGGCATGCCATCTCTTTATTACTGTTATACTAAGTTATGTAGTGGGAAATTACACTCTGGTTAAACATTCAATTAAGTACCATTGAGTTATTGAAGGAATTTGAGGCCACTAGTTTTAATAACGAGCAAAATTAAGGGACTGTATGAAAATTAAATTATATCTTCTTCTCTGTAACCCGATGGTCTATTCTGCATCATAAACATAATTAAACAACTACAGTTTCTATTTGCAGGCTTGTAAATGTAGAGTTTCACTTTTTCTTGAGTATATTTTGTCATGTCTGTTTCCACACAAGTTTGTGTTCCACTGCACATTCTGCATTTCACTGAGAAGAAAGGCATTCACCAGCTGAGCTTAGTGAATGTGTGTACAATATGTCTAGCTCCTGTCCTGGCTCCTCTATGGTGTAGTATTGTTTGGCTGCCAGGAGTGTAATCAGATAATACCACTGAGAGGTCAAAAGCACTGCAAGATTTAGCTTCAGATTTCTGTCACCTTTTACAAAAACAACCAAAAGGACTGTTTCACAAAGTATCTGTACCCAGCTGTTTGTACAAATAAGTGAACTTTGAAAGTTTTTTTATAACTTTGAAAGTTGTTTTTCTTTGCACAAGTTACTGTACGATTTATTATGGTAAAACTATTGATCATGAATACATTAATACACACATCCATGTCATCGTGGGGATACATTATAATACCTTTGATGGCTTCATTTATTTAGCGCCATGATTTGTCTCAGCTGGGCTTTGTGTTCAGTGCTAATTATTACCTCTGTCGAGGAGGTTATGTTTTCTGTTCGGTTTGTTAGTTGGTTTGTTAGTTTGGGTGTAAAATGGACCAAGGAAGAATCCATTACATATTGGAGGGGACCTGAATCACGGGGTGGATACACACATAGTTTTTACTCTGTGAAAGCCACGGCGGAGTTCTGTGCTCTCCAAGTTTGCAAAGATTAGCATCCTAACCTGCTAAACTGAGATGGTGACCATGGAAAACATCTGCAAAAAATAACCACATAAGCATTGCTTTTGAGCGCATAGTAAATGCTGAAGCTAGCGTTTAGCTAAAAGTACAGCCTCAAAGAGTCGCTAGCGTATATTAGTATTTTTTGTCCGAAAATGACAGACTTTGTATACTAAGGCCTTCAGTCTTGTTAAGAAGCGCGTTATGCCGTTTTTTGATGCATCTAATCTAGAAGGTTTATCTCAATGTATGAAATCAATGTAATCAATACCAATTATTACATATTTGGGGGTTGGGGTTGTTGGTTATGCTGTGTATGCACAGTGCAGAGACAGAAGTCTTGCATAAAGGGAATAAAGTGTGCAATTGTGGACGTTATACACCATGCACTGAAATAGAAGCATCAACCTGCTGACAGTCAGCGTACTATATGCCATTGAACAATATTTAGTTCAGTAAATTGTTCAGCGATTGCAACAACTTTGTGCTGCTGCAGCACTCACAACAATGCTTCCCACAACACACCATCACATCATCTCTCTTTAATGGAGGAAAGTCATTTTTACATAATTCATGATGTCCCCAACTCACAACCTGGGCTCCACATTATTTCACTCATTTAATTTCCCTCAAAGGCCACGACACTGTTATTATTCAATGAACCAGCAGTGCACATTTCCAAAGCATACTTTCTCTAATCAAACATGTAGTCAAAGGGTCAGAGGGAAATCTAACAAGCATGATGTCCATGTTTAACCTTTTGGTGTCATGATCAGCGTCTTGTGTGGGCTCTGCCTATAGCCCCTTCCCATGATGCTCTGTCGGTAGGGGTCCACTCCTTGTGTAGCCTTTATTTACATGATCCTCTTATGAAAACATCACCTTTGGCTTCCCAGAGGGTTGAAACAGGATCAAACTAGTATCAATTAGGCCGAGAAAAAACTGTTTCTACAAACCATGTATCCAAAACTTCAGACCTCAGTGGGTCTCGCTTTCATCGGGATGCCAGAGGGAAAAGAGGTCTTCATTTGTTTATGTTTGATTTGGCAAGCAGCATTTGTATATGGGACAATGAGGAGTTTACTTTCCTTTTTTATTAAACTGGTTTGTTGCAGCCCGTTTGGCTTCCCTTCAGGATGTGCGTATAGACCTTGAATGATAAAACATCAAAAGTATTGACGGAAAATTGACCCTGTCAAACACAAAGCCAATTTCCATAATGCATGATCTGTAATTACTGATGAGGTCAGAGTGGACGTTAAAAGGGCTGTGTATCAGCATGACCTCAACTAGTAATCCCATGTATTGCAAATTAGTGTGAATAAGAAGACGTGTTTGATTTCTTGTTCATTGTATGCTGTTTGATCAGTTTAAGGCAAATTTGTTAAGAAAAGGAACAACATATTTTGCTCCTAAAGCATCTGTCTGGCTGTCTCCAACTGTAATTCATGCTATTTGGAAGTTATTGATGCTTGATTATTTCTATCTTCATATCATCTGAGTATACGTGTGTGTTCTGAATAGCTCTGTTTAGTAGGACCACATGTCGTCACAGGGATAGTAAGATGGGAAATTTCAGTTTCTAATTATTACAAGAAGCTATGTTAGCTTTGAAACATTGATGTCATTTACAATAAGGATTAATATTATAAAAGTTAATTGATGAATTAAAGTAGTCTGAACTGCTCATTACACATCCAGCAGACACTGCGCAAAATTAAAATGAATTTGTAATCGCTCCTTTAAGCTCTGTTTTGGTCTCCACCAACCTCTGAGGGAAATATATGTCTTTTTTGCAGCTAAATGCTACACTAATTTGTCTCCTAAACATTCTGTTTCCATACAACAAAACTGTGTTGTCGATAACGTTTTGATGGAAATGTACTTTCTCCCAGATAACGTTTGTTTTTGAGGTAACACAAATATGGGACTTGCACCAAGGAAACCGTTATTAGTGTTCTGTATGAAACCAAATGTCAACGTTAGCTTATTTTAACTTGCGTATGTAAGTTAACTTGGATAACATACCTAACTTTTGTAACGTAGATAACGTACTTAACTGATGTATGTAACTTAAGTTATGTAACAAAATTACTTATTTTATCCAAAACCATGATCTTTTACTAAGCCTAACCGGGTAGTTTTGTTTTACTTCACAACATTAACCACATGTTAAAAACGGCTACTGTAATCTGGGATAAAAGTTTCATTGTATGGGAACGTCATTTTTAGGAGACAGGGTTACAAAATGAACACCGTGAAAAGTTCATTGTGGGCTGTAAAATCAATACAATGAGTGGTATGTGTCTAAACCTGTCAGGCCTGTCCACTAAAATAGACCTTAAATTCAACAACACTAAAAAACATTAGCCATGCTAGAAAACAGGCATTAGAATAGGGTCAAAGTCATTGGGTCATAGGGTCATTGGTTTTTGATGTAAGTCTTAATCTTATTTATGAATAGGAATTGAGGCATGAAGGCAGTAAGTTCTGAGTGTTTGATTCAGGGCTCAGGTTAGAAGACAACTGTAATAATGTTCCTCAGAAGGATAGTGATACACCAGTGCATCTCCCTATGGTGACCTGCCACCTGTTTGATTTCATGCTGCTAAGAGATGCGCTGGACAGTGAGGATGTCGGGGTGGTGAAACGAGCTGTCACACACACCCATCATCTTATGCAAAGGTGTAACCGAAGCCTTCATAAGACACCAGCACCGAAAAGGGAACGAGCGTCCTTATACCGAAGGACCTTTATATCCCTCTTAACGAAGAGACGACACCGCCAAGATCTGCGGTGCAGAGTTTGTTGTCTTCCCGCAGCACTTAATGTGATAAGAGAATTAAAATTTCAACGAGTCATTTAATGATAGCCCGGGCCAAAGGGCCTGCAACGCCAAGCTAGAGTTTCCTGCGGTTCTGCAGTCATATCTCTGGCATCCCAAGCCCTCTCGTTTTGTCCCCGCTGAGTACATTACAGTGAATGTCTCACTCGTTCCCTATCCCTGTTTAATGTGATCAGATAGATTTATTATGGGCCATGAGGTCATTGAGATTTTCCATAATTGGAGTCAGGCTGAACTGTATTAACATGTCCACGCTGTAAAACAGAAGCATTTATATTTAATTACTTTTATTGAGCCCCATGTCATTTTATTTGTAATGAAGCACACACTGTGATTGATGGCAGATTGAAACCATATTTAAATATGAAGAACAAATGTTGCCCTTGAACTGACAGGTTGGGTTCATGATATCTCTTTTTATGTCTTTTAATCACAAAAGAGGCAGAGAGCGCTTTGGGAATCTTGTAAATATGTAAATACAGACGTTACAAGGACTTTTTTTGCCCATGATATTTTGAACAGCTTAAGGCCAAGGATTAGCTGGCATCTCTTTCTCGCTTTTTTTTCCTTATTTCTTGTTCTTTGAAAATGTATCTGCTGTTCAAATGAGCGGGGCGCTTCTCAGTTACACTTGAATGAATGGAGCATATCAAAGTAGCAACACTTTGATGAGCATTTTATGTATTTCAAGGGATTAGTGTTAAAAGAGTTGTAATGCTGAAAAACAGCTCAAACATTTGATAATTTAGCCGTTTCACGCTCATTTATTTCTTTCCCTGTGCAGTGGGCTTGTATGATTTGGAAGTTGGCCAGTGTATGTGTACGGCTATCAGATATCAATGTCAGCAGCACTTTTGGCATGCGTGTCTGTAGTGTCAGAATTTCTCCGTGTGTGTACATTTATGTCAGTGAGTCTGGGCTGTAGATGCTTTGTCTCGTTAATGAGAGGCGTTCAGGGCCTCCACGGGGGCCTGTGGAAGATAATCTTCTCCTGTTTTGCTATGAAAGCTCTTCTCAACGTAACCGAAGAAACTCACTCAAATGGCGGAGGGCTCGGTTGAATAATTCAGCATTTACAATCAATTTTGGCCCCCACCTCATCTCGACACCTCCTCGGACCGCAGGGCCTGCAGGCTCATCATGGGAATGTTGACAATTCCCAGTACAATGCACTCTCTGGTCCCGTGGCAACATGAGAGTCTGTGGGAGCATGGATATTTGTGTGAGTTTGCAACTTAGTATGTTGAATTATTAAACCCCATCAAATGCTGTTTTATTGTAGAGTGAGAGCATGTCAATTGTTTGTTTCTCTCCTGGCTCAAGAGAAATGCACAGGCTTATTTTTTCTGAAACTGAGCGTATTGTATTATTGTCAGGTGAAAATTGGATGTACAGTAAAGACAGATTGTCAGTGTGACTGGGGCAAAAGTCTTTGTATCTAAAAATGTTTTATCTTTTCCTCGTTGTAGAAGGTAACTATGAACATTTGTGTTATACTTCAAAAAAAAATTCTGAGGTACCTGTACTTTAGAACATTGAACGTTTCATTTTAAAGTGTTTTATTTACTTCAAATCTCAGAGGCACATGTTGCACTTTTTACTCAACATTTATTTAACAACTCGTGACTACTTGTATTCTGTTTTATTGTGATATAATTAACCAATTAAGACTATGTAAAGTAGCAGCAACATTAAAATGATGGTTACTCATTAATGGATCCATAATTATAATGTAATAATGTAACAGTCTAAAAGAAGATCTCCTGCTGTGTGATGAGTTATTTTAATATTTTAATTTACTGATAATTTTGTATGTTTGAGTAAAAATATTAATGCAGAACTTTTTTTGTAATGGATTTCTTTTTTTTAAGCGACCCCACAGCGGGTTGCGAGATGAACGTAAGTGTTAATGAAAATATTACTGGTAGTTGCGATTGGAATTTTTAATTTAAATACACACAATTAGGTTTATTTTACGCACTTTTCTGTAATAATTAGATTTTTCTTACTGTGAACTTCAGGCCTCTAAAACTTCATAATTCAATTACAGTAAATTGCTCACAACTTATGACAAGAACACAGTTAGACGTTGCTGTGTATTAGGTAAGGGCTCACAAGCAAAATAGATTTTTACTTTTGCAAGTAAATAAAAAAGTAATTCTATACAAAAAAAAAATATATATATATATATGTGATATATATTTTTTATCTTGGCTTTTTATTGTTGGAAATCAAAAGGAAAAAATAGCTTTGTATATTTGTTACATTGTAACAATCTGCTGCTTAATGAGTATACTTTTGATACTCTACGTACTATTTGCTGTTGATACTTTTATACTTGTACTTAAGTAAATTTGTTAACACATTTTACTTGCAATAGAGTATTTATTATTATTATATTATTATTATTATTATTATTATTATTATTATTATTATTATTATTATTATTATTATTATTATTATTATTATATAGTGATGTATTGTTGCTTTTACTTACGCAAAATATCTCAATACTTCTTCCACCATTTATATGTAACACTTGATATTCAAAGTGAACAGTTTGTTGCGTGATACAATCTCATTACAGTGTACGTGACTATCTAACACACATGTAATTCTTTGTTCAGCTATATATGTACAACTAGGTGTATACCTATACACATATACAGTATGTGTGCAAATGTGTGCTGAGAGTTTGTTGGTCTGGTAGGTGTCAACTTTCCAGAGGTATGATTCAGCTGTGACGGAGGAGGTGGGGGTGTTGTGGTGGAGGAGGTGCCGCTGGTGCTGGTCAGAAGGCAGCTATACTCTCCTGTGCAATAAGCTGCAGTATAATAGTGCTGTGGATTACCTCAATTGCAGGTGATAACAGACAGCCAGCGGAGCGCACAGGCTGATACAGGACACCCACTCCTGTGTGGGAAGCCGTATGAATTATTTCTTGTTTGCCCGCAGACTGTCTATGGGGGCTGGGGGCCAGTGATGGGTGTGAGGGTGTGTGTGTGGACCGGGGGTGTCAATGCAATGACTCAGTTAAACTTTACTGGTAGAGCGGGTGGAGCACAAAGTGTAGCCAAGAATGCTTTTGTGAGTCATAGCAGTTACTTTATATAAAATGATTTTAATGTGTTATCCCCAATGGTATTATTTTGTTAAAGCGAGACACCCCAGGCAAAAATATAGTTTTAGGTCAATTTTGAGATTTTGGGCTGTTTTGTTTTGTCTTTTTTCAGACTAGTGAAAAGAAAACATCGAAAATAAACATGTACGTGTATATTTTACTAACTTTGTCAATTTATCTGTAGATTTCTCCTAAATTGAGCAGTTTTTTAGCATTGTGATAATGCGTGTTTTGCATATTTAAACATAACATTTCAGAAATCTTATAATACAGAAGATAATAGCCTTAATGTAAGTATTCAACTTGGAAACTGTCCTGGTGATATTTATTAGATTACAGATTGTTTCCCTAGTCACCTGTAGTGTCTCGCACAATGTATGGAATTTTACAATACATATTTTTAAAGGCTTTTTACTCTAAATTAGTTTGTTCTCAAACTCTCCTCTTCAGTAGCACTGACATACACCAAAATTCCTATAACTATCTAGATTCTGAAGGTTTTTTAAGGGTTTTGTTCTTATATCATTCATGCCTTATATCCAAACATCCCTTGGTCAAAAAATGTGTTTCTAATATTTCAATAAAAGGAAACAAGAATTTGGCACCTGGTTTTATCCAATGTTTAGATTTAATTTATGCTTTGCATATTTAAAAATGTATGCAAAGCAGCATAATTAAACATAACATTTCAGAAAACTTGTATTACAAAACAGTATAGTCTTAATGTAAGAAATTAACTGGTGAAGTTTGATGCATATTAGTTTAAAATGTTATTCTATTAAACTGAAATGTTTCACCTTAAATCTGGATTATTTCTGACGCCCTATAAACAGTGTTCAAAAATGTATTTTATTTGCTGGTTTGGGGTTACTTAAAGCTCGGCTACATCATCCATGTCGCTGTTTGTCAAATGCTTACTGCAAAGTGTTGTGTGTGTGTGTGTGTGTGTGTGTGTGAGTGTGTGAGTGTGTATTTGTTTGTCAGTTTGCGTGTCAGCCACAGATACCTTATCAAACGGTAGGCCGTAGCTCCGCTCAGTGCAACGCAGTATGCAGGATTCTTTGTCAATGGTGGAATCATGGAGGAAGGTGATACCTGGTTTAAGCATGATTAAATTGACACCCCATAGAGTGTCTCAGATACGTTTTTGTGCCCTTGATACTGTGGCAGCAGTTTATTCAATGCTGTCTCACGTTCAGTCTCACCTGTCATGCTGACATCATTGCATTGCAATTACAGTGAGTGAGAGGGGGGAATGCATTAGGACGGCCAGCGCGTTGGGAAGAAGATCTCCTGCCTTTGATTTTAAGGAGCCCCAACAGAAACCATGGTGCATGAGTATTCAATGGGAATAAAATTTCCTTAATTTATTTTCACTATTTCGACACAAATGTTGGAAATGTAACTTCAGGAACACTTACAATTAAAAAAGTAATTCAAAACCTCTAATGTGATGTATTTGCAGTTATTTTCTGGTGAAATTCCAAATTTGTACAAAATAAAGATAACAACTTTTCTTTCAGATTTCGGTATCACTTTCCATGTGCAAATAAACATACTTCTGTTTTTAAAGCACTTAACCAGCACTCATAAATATGAATAATGCTTTTAACAATAATCATTTAAAAAATATTATTATATATTACAATTATGGTAATTAAAATCCACTATGATCCTTGTAAAAAGGTCAGTGATGTAATTAAAAAGCGTTATGAATATGAATAAGTGCTTATAACTGTATTATAATGGGCTAGTGTTATAACACATTTTAAGTATGATCATAATGCAATATAGACATGGGCTTCATAGAACGAGTTTTCTATTGGATGTATACAACATATAACATATAACTGTCAACTAAGTTAAACAGCTGATGGAACTCTGATTCACATTTCATCTTCTCTGTCTCTTTAGAAGTGTGTGTTCGTTTTTCCTGACAGTTGGACAGAGAACTAGCTCATCATAAACCTAAACTTGATTAATATATGTTATCATACAGTAAGCATGGCAACCTTCCAAAAAGAATTTGTGTTCACAGTCATGCGTGGACCTCCAAAAGACTAAAAGAGAAACTTCTTGAACATCTGCTCCCAACATCAGAGCTCCCTGAGACTATTTTGGTGTTGCTCAGAGGTTCGGAGTTCATGCTCCGTGGCATATTTATTATTTACATAATTCAGATGTAGACAGTATTTATTTTCACTTTGTTCCCTCAAATGTCCCACATTTCTGTCCAGGCACGTGGTCCCCCTTCAATGTAACTGCTTGACGACACTGGACTTTTAAAGTGACTTTTTAAGTAACATGTGAAAAGTGATTTTAATGCAGGTTAGTAAGACTTTTAAGATGAGTGAAGGACTTCTTAGGATCAGAGCAACAGTTGAGGAGGGAGAGAGAGAGAGAGCGAGCGAGAGAGAAAGAGAGAGAGCACTAGAGAGTGAAGAGGAGTCACAAAGAGGAGCTTTGTTTATGGCTCTCTCTCTTGGCCACACGCAGGGCTTAGCAAGAGAGCATTTCCTGTACTGATTCATTCTCCACTCCATCATTTGTGTAACTCACATCTCTGTTAACAAAAGGACTCAAAGACCTCTGTGGCTGCATGCATGCAGTATTTTTCACTGGCATTCTCATGTTTCAAGATTAGTTCGGTATCCTTTTTTTTATCTTACTGTATAAATCCCCAGGATAAAGTTAAAGAAGAAGGACACTGCACCTACACAACAATAATAATCATCAAAGTTGATCAGCAAACCTGAATTACTGACTGGGTAAAGCAACCATCTGCCTTGGGACCCCAGGGGACCTATATAGCCAGGTACACTACAAGTCATTTTGTTGTTGGTAATTAGGAAAGGAAGGAGAAGGCCCGTGGGTGCTGCTTGAAATGAAATAAATAAATACAACCAAAAGAGCTAACATGGCACTAACAATGTTGTATACTTGCACACTTTACATTTACGAGAAAAAAAGCATACTTCTTTACATTATTGGAAAAAACTGACCTACCTGAACGGTATTACATTATCAGTCTGTTATTACAATATCTGAACTGGGTTCCCTTCCAATGGCGGTCGTCAGGAAGAAGCTCAGCAGCTTCTCGGCATTAACTGGATGATATTATTCAAACATAAAAGTGTTTGATCTGTGGGTGTCTGGACATATGATGAAAAGGGAATGTGTGGTCTGCTATTTGTACTGGTCTCAGGTGGAACTTGGAGGTGACAGTGCACCCTGTGTGGTAGGTGGGAGCTGCCTCGCCGTCAGGGGGAGGCAAAGGGTACAGACTAACCCCGGCCTGAGGCCCAGGGTGGTCCATGCAAAGTTCTATGGTTGACCCTTAAATGGGATCGAGGAACAATTTACTTCCATATCACTGACATTACAAGAATATGTATTTACATGATAAATACATTTATTGTTATAAATATAAATTGGTGAGGTTCAGTTAGGTGTGCACAACACACATGTGACGCTTATATAAAGACAAAAAGCAAACTGTGTCTTGGCGAGCTAAGTCAAAATGCCTCACCAAATATCAGTGGCTCGAAAAAGTGAATGCCGGGATACAGAGAGAACATGAAAGTGACAGAAGTGAGAGAAGAGAAGCAGTGGCTTAATTTCTAAACCAGAAAAAGTGCAAAGAGGCACCAGGCACGACAGGTGAAGCTGAACTGGGAGAATGTGAGGAGCTCAGCAGCAGGCTAATAAACCCACTGCAGTGGGCTCAGCCATAAAGCTTAAGTGAAGATACTGGTATCATAACTAGACATGGAAACTAGATGTGGATGAAGAACCTATTTGGAAAATGTTGCTGCATATTTCTCTCCGGGGGTCCCTAACTTTCAAACATGTTGAGTGTTGTACCTTTTGATAAACAGCTTTGAAAACATCTGAAATTGCAAGTAAAAGTAAAGATGACCTCCAAATAAACAACAAAAGGGAGTTTGATGGAAATTGATAAATTCAATACTTTAATGAGTTAATTTTGGGGGATTTAGATGACTGAGAAAAAACATCTTGACATCCTCAAAAAAAGTTTCTCATGAGACCAAATGGCTTTTAATTTAGAATAAATAAAACCAAAACACCCAGACAATATCTTAGCAATCATTCTGATTCATTTTGACGGGCTCCTCGGATAACAATCTTCTATTTTCATGAAGATAGACAGCTTGTTATGTTGTTGACAGATTATATTACTAGTTGCAAATCTGCTTGACGCCGTATTGGTGACTATGTTATAATCACGGGGTGCCAAAGAATTTGATGGACACTGCGGGCAGGATATACTAGCCCTGAAGCACATTTTAAGGACATGTAAATATGCTCATTTGCAGAGGGTGGAAGAGTAATAAAACATGCGGGTTGTTCCTTCACCAGAGCCTAGTTAAGCTTGGCTCTGCCTCTGTGTTTGGGCCCAGCAGGCAGTGTGTCACAGCATCATCTCTGTGTGTGGCCTTCTTGTTTTGTCATCATTTCTTATGTGTTTAGGAATGGTACGCAGCAATCTGACCGCTGTGTGAGTTTGAATGTGGAGAAAGCACACACTTGGCCTGGGTGTCCCCTGCTCCGTTTAGCTGTAAACATATATGTAAACGCACAAATACGAAGATATACATGTATGTAAACACACACGTACGCACATGCACTCTGGGTTGCCGCTTCCTCCACTGATTTATGAAGGCCATAAAGATATAATTGCTTTGGTTACATATGAAGGATCAGAAGCGCCACATGCAGAGAGTTGTAGCTGTCCTGGTGTCAGCTGCTGCCCTCTGTGTTCCAGTCGTCCTCGAGCAATTGAGGGGAACACCTGAGCCGTTTTCCATATGATGCCAGCATCGGCGAGGGGGAGGGGGGGGAGAGGACCAGGACATGAGCGGCTGTCTTGCTAATGGGACACTTAGACGTCTGGGCTTATGTCATTCAGTCCCAGCGCGCTGCATCCAATCGCCCCCCTATCGCAGGGATCCAGCTCCGCGTCGATCGATCTGCGGCTAGCCTCCTCCAACCCAGCGGTCGTGGCTCAGGCAACCGGAGCTGTCAGGGTCCTGAGGCGTCCCTCTCACCGTCTACCTCCCCCAGCCCCAACACATACACACACACACACACACACACACACACACACATACGCAGTATACTGTCCCACTGCCCCTGCAACTCCTGGCCTGACCTTGATCTGCCTCTGGAGAACCCAGCATGAGCACTTTGTAGTTGTATTCTGAATACACAGACAGAAGCATAACTACTCCGATGAAAGAAAAGAGAGAAGAGGGCAAAATTCATTCCAAAGTCATGCTGAAGATCATATGTGGATTTACTTGCACTGAACAAGGTGTATACGGCAACTGGTAATATAATGATGAAACAAAATACTGACGGACATTATAAGGCAAACAACCACTAAATGTGTATATACCATAAAGCATTAATCAATTATTACATATTGTACTCACTTAAAAGTAAAAAGTTACAAACTATCGGATGGATTGCCATGAAAGTTACCACAGACTCTCATGTCCCCCTTAGGATGAATTGTAATAACTTTGGTAATAACTTTTCTTCAACACCATCATCAGGTAAACAATTAGATTGGTCCTAATACTGCATACTGTAGTGTAACACTAATCACATTCTCATCAGCCTCACCTGAACTTTGTGTTTAGTGCTTATGAGCAAAAGTTAGCATGCTAACAGGCTAAATTAAGATGGTGAGAATGGTAACATTTAGCTGCTAAATATTGGCATAATAGCACTGTCATTGTGAGCGTGTGGCCATGCTTGTATTAGCATTTAGTTCAAATCACAGCTGTGTAAGTCCAGGCTCACAGGGGGACTGTACAATGTTTTCCGAAGGCCCATTGTTCCAAAACCCCAATAGCCCGAATAAATGTCCCATTGAACCGAAAGCTTATTTGTCTGACAGTCAGTTACCCCGAAAAAAAAACACCCAGTTATCTGAAGGCCCATACAATACACACTCTGCTACTATGGTAAGGCATTACACACCCTACTACTGCTACTACTTGTACTCATTGCATTCGTTGGTTGGATTGATTATGTTTAGGCATGAGGAGTGAGATTAGTTAGGGCTTGGGTGAGAATATAATGTTGAACCAATCAAAGCCAGAGTAGGGCAGGTCATGCCTTCACTAGCCATGTGCTTCTGTTTGTTGCAGGGAGAGTGTGTTTTTTGGAGCAATGGGCCTCCGCAACAGAGGCATGGCACCGGCTCACAGTGCTGTTAGCATGAATGTAAACTCTCAGTCTTGTTACATTTCCTGCATATGAAGTTTGAGCCACCATCAGCCATGGTGGCCAGCACTCAGCATGCAAACAACATCTTATTCAATGTATTTCAAACAATGTAGGAGATTAGCCTTTCGAGTGTTAACAAAGAAAAAACACAACCCTATTTCCAATTCTAATAAATGTGTTGCTGTTGATGTGTTGATGAACATACTCTAATTGCTGCCCCGTTCAATAGTTTCTCAATGGTTTCCCAACTTTGGGAAGTGTGGCATTGTTATACTGCACAGACCTCATGGGGAGAAAGTCGAGGTGGAGCATAGAATTTGAAAATGTGGGTCCTGTGTCTCACATGTTGTTAGCTGTAGGCTACTAAAACAAGCATTGAAAGATTAAAGGTTTAAATATTGAGTCCAGACATGGCATCTAATGCTTTAATTCAGTGTTGACTTTTACAATATTTTATCAACATAATATTTACACACTTTTAGGAAACTACCATAATTACTACCACACATATATAGGTTGTACAGGTCATCTGTCTTCACTCATACCTTCTCATGTTGCGTGGATATCTTGGCCCTGCCGTGAACAATGTGCTGTGAGGAGGGGGAGGGTGGGGGGCCTATAAGCTTATGAGTGGCCCTACACCTCTTCCCATCATTGTCATCTAATATTGATGCTGTATCTTCTTAGCTAAGCTCCAGTAATGAAGGGCTGATTTGGGATCAGGACGCTGATAGAGATGATAATCTGCATATGCTCTCTCATGAAAATGGAGAAGGGCCCTCTTGAAATAACTCTGCTTGTCTGGCTGCATAAACCTTCAGCATAAACAGACAAGAGGCAGATATCTTAAGTGTTACTGGAAAAGTGAGGTGATTCCTCAATACAAACCTGACTCAGGGGTTACTTGTCAGTGCTGCTATAGTGAAGAAGAAACGGCACTACATTTCTCATGAGTTCAAAACTAAAGCATCAGAGTACAACATTTATATTTTTGGGGTATTTATCAGTTACAAAATATTTTAAAATGGGTCTCTCTAAACATTTATGTAATGAAATTGAAACCTTTTAAGTCTTTGCCTCTTTTCCCCTTTTTGTTCTCTTTCTCACACACAAACTCAGACAGCATTCACAAAACACACTTTGAAATACAGGATGTGGAAATCCTGATGTTTTGCAAACATTCTGTTTTTGTCTACGTGCAATACATTCAAAAGAAGCGTTTGCGATCACGCTATCGCAGTGACGACGTTGTTTATAAAAATCTAAAACACGCAGAGAAAGCACGCTGAGTAGCCGGAGGAGGCTTGTTTGCAGTTTGCTTGTATTCTAATATCTCCTTTATGCAAAGCTTTACTAAAACACTGTGTGTGGTCCACTTCGGTCCGGTCTGCCGAGCGGATGGCCGCGGTGGCCACGTTGTTGTCTTTTTGACTTCATTTTTCAACATTGGCCAGTGTTGCTTATAATAAAACCCGATTATGAAAACATTTTGGAGTCCCGACATGCACTGACAAATTCAAATGTCAACAAGGAGATATGACAAAAAGGGCACCCAAAGCACTCTGCCAATGCTTGTGTAAACACCATTAGTAAATGAATTGAAGGTTATTGTGACATTATTTGTCTATATTTTATCATTCTATTTTCAGGTTTGTTCTATACACAGCTGGAATTCCAGGGAGTGAACCAAGGTTGGGGTTTCCAGGTTATTCTAGTCTCTTCTTGTTTCTGCAGAGCACATCACCAGCTCTTGATATCTTATCATTATACAATCCAACAATACAATGCATCAAATGACTGAAAAACTATTTTTGGTTCAGCTTTAAGGCGAGTTTGGGGTATTTTGCTTCCATAACTTGTCTTATTTCAGACTAGTGGAAAGAAAACATCCAAAATACACATTGAGATGCTCATTTTACTAACTTTGTGTGTTTGCATCTCTAGATTTCTCCTAAATTCACCAAACGTTGGCCTTAGAAAATGCCACATTTGCATATTTGAAAATAAAACAAATTCTCAAAATGAATTTTTCTCATACTTTCAGCCATAAATCTCCACTTACATACACCAAACGTTCTAGTTTCATTGACATCTAAATTCTGAAGGTATTCACAGAGGGGTTTGTTAATATATAATTTATAGCCTAATTTAAATACCAATTTCAAAAATGCTGTTGACAGTATTTTCTGATTTATGGAGTGATACAAAGAGATATTCAAAATTCTCCTCTAGTGTCTCACAAAGTATAATTTCTGGTTTTGGACAAAAGATGACCTAATTGAATTGTGTGAGAGCTTCTACACAATGCCTGGGACACCTGTTGGAGGCTGCATCACAAATAATCTCTCTTCCAAGTGTCCCTACTACTTCAGTCCAGAGATTGAGCATCCCTCTGATGGTGCAGTTTGGTCCTCCCCCCGGCCCACGACCACCTCTCTAGAGAAATATCACACAGTTGTGGGTGCTAATCATGTTGAGTGGTTTAGTCTTTCATAAACAAAGTGTAAAAATTAGGCCACACTAACAATCTGGTAATTCAGTAGCGGTTGGCGGACGTTGCTGCTATTCCATTTCAGGCTGGATTATGAATCTGTGTGCAAAGCCGTTGCCCTCTTAATGATGGCCCTGTGATATTACAGCTGCTTACAATTAGCCAGGACTCCCCCCCGGCCGCCAGAGCTCCCCAACGTAAATAAACGGTGGATCGGGGGAGGCCGGGCACGGTAAGCGCTGAAACAACATGGCTGATTTGGACATCTGGTGTAATAATAGAAGCGTCTCTTACACACTTTGACGTAATGAATAGGGATCAGAGTCCTGCTTTAAAAGCAACTTGTATGGATAATGGAGACATGGCATGCTTCATACATCACTGTTTATTCTTGTGTTGAGGGTGTGGAGGGGAGGGCTATTCCAGGTCAGAGAGAGAAAGAGAAAAGAGAAAAAAAAAAAGAGAGAGAGAGAGAGAGAGAGAGAGAGAGAGAGAGAGAGAGAGAGAGAGAGAGAGAGAGAGAGATGTGAAAAGTTGGGATGACCCCTGATTTTGGAGTAAAAACATGACAAGTAACTACCATTACCATGACAACTGAGCAAATTTCATTATAGATGAAGACCATGAAAGTTCCTGAAAAGGCCAGTAAGTGGACCATGACTTTAAAGAGGTACTCTAGCAATTTAGTATTTCACTTCCATAAAGGGGATTTGCGAAAGAAAGATAAAAAGTGAAATGGACAAAATCAGTGCAACAAAGGCTGAGATATCCTGGCTTTTACTACCCAGTATGGGTCAAGATCCAAAAACACTAGATCCTACATTTCCTATAATGCCAATAATGCATTACATCTTATGACGTGCATTCATGTCATATCCTATTACAAACGTCTAGCCCTCTAGCTGTTATTTAGAGTATGAGATTTGGGGAATTTCTGACAGTGATGATATTTTCAACTTGGTAAAACAAAATAACTACAGGAAGTGTCAACAGACCAGTGGCAAAAAGGCTGCAAAGCCTCGCCTTGCTGGCATCTGCTGGCATAGTAACATACAAATAAAATCCAGTATTAACACTAATAGAATGGATTCAGGTCATTTAAAAGAAGCTATACACAGTTTGTTTGAACCTGGTTTAAAAATTAAATGAACCGCTTCAGGTACCTAACGCAACAAAAGTAGCTAATTTAGGCCATTTAAAAAATGTAACCACAAGGCTGGAGGAACTACCATGGAATTACATGTGAACACTTCATATCATCAGGGTTATTTTCTAACTTTTTTGAACAGTTTTCAAAAAGCTGAATAGTATCTCTTGCGACAAGTAAACTGATGTACAAATACAGTGGACTGCCTGTTTGAGAAACTAACAGCTACAACAAGGTCAAAATGTTAGTTATTGGGCGTGCATTGGCCAGGAGGAAAGGTTACAACACAATCTGAGCAGCCTCAGCAGACAGAAAGCTCTCAACTTCTCTGTCTCTAACTGTTCAGCATAGAAGTGGATATGTAATCTAATGATGTACTGGTGTTCATTAGGTTCACTGATGAGTGCTCTTCTGCATCATAATGGCTGTATAATGGCAGAGGAGTACAAGTCCATTCTGCAGGACCAAGAACACCCTAGGGTGTAACCAGCGCTTCCCCATGATGTGCCTAGTTTGCTAAAAGATAATACCCTTATTATATACTGTGGCTTACACCGCAAAAATGATTCAAATGTGTTACTTGTTCAGAAATCCGAGTTGTGAAGAACTGATTTTGAATATTCTGGCAAAAATAAAAGCAGGTGTTACAAAAATCAAGAAACATATAAGAAAAATATGGAAAATGCAAGAAACATACGTATAGAATAGAAGTAAAATACAATAAAATATGAACAAATACTAAAATAGTTGTACAATATATCTGAATTTAAAAAGCATTGTATTCATATAATATATGAATATATGACACAAGTTAAAAAATCTAAACTTTAAACACTTAGTTGTCGTAAGGTAATAGCAGGTAGATTAAGTTGTACTATATTTTTTATTTGCTTTACTTACTAAGACTTGACTGAAATTATCAATCAATCAAATGTTGAATAAATCAAATTGTCCACCCAGTTCCGCTCATTAATTCAAGTACACACAAGACTGTGTCTTCCACGCTTCCATGCTTTTTATTTGTTATCTTCCATGTTTCCTCATTAGTTTCCTCATGTTCCGCTGACCCTCACCTGGATGACTGGAGTCAGAGCAGTTAGCCAAAGCCTCTCTCCTTCAGTCCAGTGATCAGTAATCAATCTGCTTTGAAACATAGTTTTGTAACCTTGACTTTCAAGATAAAGTTGCCCCTATCTGTTGGAAAGGTCAGGGGCAGATGTTAATTAACCAAGAGGGAAATGAACTAATGGGGCTTTTTGAGTGGCATTTAATGAGACACCTAATCCTGTGGAAAGAACAGTCACAGTATCACATTTTTAATTCGGTGTAAAGTTCCATGCGCGGCGACAGCAGACATACAATGTTGGTGTTGAACATTTACAGAGACAATTTTGTGCGGAAAAAGAATGGTTGATGATTTATTATATCTGGATCCTTAGTGCTTCCTTCTGTGAGGGCAAAGAGTTAAAAGTGTGATATTCTATTAATCATCCTGGTTACGTAAAACAGCCAACCAAAGCTGAAGTTTCCTCTTATAAAGTGAACATTTCCCAAAGTAATTCCTTTATATTCCTGTGGCTTCAGTCTTCCTGGCTGTAGAGCAAGCTCTGGAGAGGTCAAGGCAAACACACAAACTTCACACAGAAAGCAAAGGCAAATCCACATCCTGTTGTCTGTGACTTCAGTATAATATCCGCAACTGTTAATGTCCCTTACACTGACTTACACCCCCCAATGACTTCAAACAGCGATTGCCACTTTGTGTGCTTTTGATCTGCCTGAGTGACCATGACTGTTGATGCTGTGCTTTGCATATGCGTTTGTATATGCAAGCGTTTACCCTCATAATAGAGTTTACACACTGTGTGCACAGGTTTTGAGAGCTAATGTGGCATTGCAGGGTCCTCAACAGAGCGTGCAAGATGCACAGGATACTGGCAATTTTACATCATCCGGTGTGATCTGCATCATGCTGCTCCAAGCATCACCTGTAGCTTCTTTTGACTTCTCAAAATGAGGCTTCTGTGATTCTTACCCTGCGACACAAGGAGCAGCTGTACACGCGTGACGCCTTGTATCACCATCTGGTCCACATTGGGGACTGCCACTGTCATCTGCTGATAATTACTGTCACCTGCACATTGCGCAGTGCGATAAACACTTGGCGTTACCAGAGGCGAGCCGCGGCACCACAGTGCTTGTTTAGGCCGCCTCAGTGCTGTTGGGAGAGAGAGCTGGCAGCAAACAGAGAGGAAAAATAGTCTTTATTCAATACACAAGGGATGAATTGCAGTATAATGTGCCTTTTCACAAATCTCCAACAGAACCAGGTGAAAAGACTGTAACTGAATCTGGGTTTAGACCAACCATATCTAAAAGGATTCATTGCCACAATAACTTTTTTGCCACATCCCCTGTTTGTCATTACAGCCATGATTTTCAGGTCAACGCACATAGGGTTTCCACTTGCATGTTTATACATCTAAATCACTGACCTTTGCTTGCACAGGAAATCCATCTGTGCTGATATACAGTATCTCAATGATAAATACTTCCCTTCAAATATTTATAATAGGATCAGGAAACCACAAGAACATAATAGTTTAATTTAGGCCCATCAAATGCAAGTGGCTTGTTAGACAACGTCCAATTTTTGAAGTTCAGGGTACTCTTTTCACACGCTGTGGTGGGTAGGGGAAAAAAAAAGAAGAAAAGAAAAAAGAAAAACCTCAGGAGTCAAGGGTTGCAATCATAATGATTTAATGATGGGCTTATCCTCGCTGCAGTACAGTGTAAATCCTACCAGCCAGAGAATATAGCTTTGTCCCCTCGGGTGGTTTATCCTCCGGTGCTTCAGTCTCTAAATCTGCCGGTGACACTGACAATTATTTGACCCTTGTGAGGAAGTTGAACACTCAACCGCTAAAAACACAAAGGTTCAGAAGTTTGGAGGCAAAGCAATTATGTGTTATGTTTTAAATACATGTGCAGACTTCCTTTGGGTCTCAAAAAAAGACTGTGTGTCAAGGCGTTCTCATTTATTTTTCAAACAAGGACCTGAATTGTCTGTGATGCTTTATGTAACATGTTTGGATATACTTTTTTTTCTTTAAACATTGATGTTTTGTTGTTTTACAATATCAATTAGCTGTAATGTACATGGGTCGAAACACAAATAAGTTAAAGGGTGCATGTATGCAAATGGTTGATTTTTTATATTTGTATGTATGTGTGTATTATAAAGTATTACATTCATTTCCTGGAGAAAAACAACCATCGATGTTGATTATTTTTCTTAATTAGATTCTTGATGAAGCTGTGTATATTTATTTATTATTATATATATCACCCTAACCCCTAACCCTAGGCCCAGTTATTCCAAAATGGTTCTTCCCGGAGTGGTTTATATCCCATATTCTAACCCTGACCTTAACCCTAACCCTAACCCACTTTCACACACATTCTCACATTCCATATTTACACCTGCCCCAGACCCTTACCACTAACCCTAACCATCTTGAAAATGTTTGCTTCCCATAAAAGCCATACAAATCAACTCCAAATGGCCTGAAATGCGCTCCTAACACCTTTCTACAAGGTCATTGCTGGATTTAAAGAGTTCACACATCCCACCATCAACCATACACTTCAAAGTAAAACCCACTTCCCGACAGCGTAGAAAGTATGGGGTGGTACAGTTGGATGCGGAATGGTTACAAATGGGCAGGCGGAGCTTGGTTTCAAGTCTCTACGACCTAGATAAATATATAAAACAGCTGTACTATCATCATAATATATAAAATATATATTTTCAATTTCACAAAAGAGAATAAAATAGCTTTTGGACATATTTGTGGAAACAGCATCTGAGCTTCAATCCTATCGGTGGTTCCTTTGGTAACGTTTGACTGACATTTGAGAGACTGCGTTGCTTCTAACCTCTGTGGTCTGCTACGCACTGGAACACGTCGTAGCCCTATATAGCCAATGAATGTTGACACAAAAGAAGGTACCGCAAATGGGAGGACCCATCATACAGTTTGTATCCTACAGAGATGGGAAGCTAAATCACTTAATTAAGCTTGCCAAAGATAGCAATGAATTCCACCAAATGTTACTTTTTGTTCACGTTATTTCAACACCTGCTGCATCATCGGTTCATTGTTCATCTTTTATTATACAAAGGAGGGGATCTAGCTAGGGTTAGCTGTTTTATTGGTCCAGTTGTAATGACTGCAAATAACCAGACTGTCAAAAATCAAGAATGTTAAAATCATAGAATTGAATTTGATTTGGAACAGCTAATCTCTACATAAAGATATGAATACAGAATCAGTAGGCAACGGGACAAGATTTTGGTATCGGATGCATTCTGGTTTCTGTTTCATGTCCGAATATGATTGACCAATTAGGTTTGATCGGGATTTGGTCCGAAAGCAAAGGAGGCTGAACAGATATCTGTTATCCGGATATCCGTTGGTTACTCCAAGACTTCGGAAAATATTTGTTATTGCCCCCAGATGCTAAATCATCGTCAGACCGATAGCCAGTGGGTTCTGAGATTGAACAACAGCTTGATCCCAGGTGGTTAACTGCCTGAATGAACATTGTAATTGATATTACACACTATTTTTATTGACAGCTCACCCATAGATTGCACCAATCAAATTACCAGTAGGGACATCACCAGTCAGTAACCAAAAGTTCACAACCCTTGTAGAACACTTTAAGTAGGTGGTGCTATCATGTCAGAAAAATTATAAAATCTTTTTGGTAATTACATATTTTGACCAAATGAGTACCAACGTAGAAAAAAACATCAGTATTTAAATTGTAGCTGGTCTTTCCTGTTTGGTAATAAAAGCTTTCTGATGATACCTTCTGTTTTACATTTGTGTCTCGTTTAAAGTATGTGCGTTATTTCCTTAATGTTGGAATGTTTCATCATATTTCATACGCCTCACTGCTCTCATGGGTGATAAACTCTTGGACATTACGTGTAGAAAAATCTCCCGAAGCAGCTCGGTGCGACTCTTACAGAATTATAATGCCTTTTTCTTGACAATTGAACAGTGGGGAGAAAATGTCCCTGATTGGAGTTCCTAAACTGTCCCCAGTGGCCTGAGAGCAGCTGATAATTGTGAGCAGGATAGATGTGTATATCAAATAGTTTACAAAATGAAGCCAGCTGTGTTTCCCCTGCATACTGTGGCTTCCTGACACGCACCATTAAACCTTATTAGCTACTTCCTTTAACTGAGATCCTCCTCACCCCATCTTCCACCCCTCATATTAACGTTTTTCTGTTCCTCCAACTGGAAATTATTTGCTTTATTGTAGAGTGTCAACCCCTCACTGTAGTTTTCTGACGGGACATAATTGGCACTTTAGAATATAATCATGGATGAGAGCTGTGTGATTGTGGTCTTTTATGCACACATTTCAGCAGATTGTTGATCACTTTGTTCTGTCTTCGCCCCCTTGGTCTCTCTGTGTACACGACTCATCTCTGATCCCTCCGTCAGTCTGGGTACCTTCTCCCAAAGGTCCTCTCTTCTCTGCGCCGCTCACAAGCCATTAGCCTTGAAATGACTCATAAAGAATCAATTGGAAATGATCACAATAGAACGTGAATATCGGAGGGCACGCTGCGTGGCCCATGAACAGATGTCGGCAAACACGTTGCATGTCAGACACATTATTGCTTGAACAGACATTACCAGCGCAGCCAAATGGGAGATATAATTGCAGCAATGTTTAGATATGACAATCTGAAACTAGCGATTGAGACTATAAACTTATATTTACAATATTTACTGAAGTAATAAATCATTTTTTCATAGACTTCTACAAAATCTGACGTAAGGAACTTCCATATAGGCTTCACCTTTCTTACCTGGATGTTGCCGCTTGATCAGGACATAAAGAAAAGTGGAGGACGTATTATTTGAAGACAGTTAGCATATGAAGCTCAGGCTTTCATAAGCCAAGCTAAGAAGATGAGAGTGTTGCTGTAACCCAAAGATGTTGAAGTAATTACCTCTTGTACCTGGGTGGTCCAAATGAGAATAGGTTGCTTGATATGTGCATGTGTGTGCGTGGAGAGTTGGTGCTGGCCTTTTACAATTGATAGCTTCCTTTGTGGAAAGATATAGTAACAGCAAAAGCAGTGCAGTTGTCTGATAACATAAAATTAGAGCAGTTAACCCCTGCAGCGCTGGCTGGATTGATGGAAGACTCTTACAATGGGGCCCCTATGCAAGGCAGGAAGTTATGCTGATGATTGTGAGAGCCAGGGATGAAAAGTGACAACACCACAAGTGATTAGTTATTGTGACATTGTTGGTTTTTACTTCCCTGTAACATGGTTTAAGGATAATAAAGTGATTGATTTATGTTTAGGTTATTACTGTTATTATTTTTAAATCATGAGCATGATATTAGTTCCCTTTTTTGAGTAATTTGTTGTCAACAC
This sequence comes from Cottoperca gobio, assembly GCF_900634415.1. Taxonomy (NCBI): domain Eukaryota; kingdom Metazoa; phylum Chordata; class Actinopteri; order Perciformes; family Bovichtidae; genus Cottoperca; species Cottoperca gobio. The sequence goes on from NC_041370.1 coordinate 19,685,631, forward strand.
TATTTTCAGCAAAAGCCAGGGTCAAAGGGAATCCACATTTTCTTTATTTTTATACACAAATGATGAAGAGTGTGTAAAGCCGTTATTTGTAGAATACTTGTGTACTTGTAGCATCTCTCAAATTTAAATTCTGATGGCACTTTTTGTTTGCTGTGTTATCGACAAGATTTGCAACAGACATCAGGTTTACATTAAATTGTTATAACATTTTTAAGCAAAGGTTTGGGTCATATTTAAGAGCATGTGACAAGATTACATAATTAATCAATCACCACAAACTCTGGATGACACTGCAGTTAAGTACGCCTATAACGCCTCCGCTCTTTTTGTTCTTTTGTTATTTGGGGTGCTTTCCGTAGGAGTGGATGCATGTAACAGTGAATGGCTGCATAATATAAAAGTTTTATCTACTGCAGACGAAGCTGAAGCAGGTACCATGACCTTAAAAATAAAATAAAACATTCTTTATCGCTTTTGTTTTGATAATGCAGATATTTTTTAAATTGAAAAACTTTCTTGCTATTTTAGTTTGTTTCTGCAATATAAAACATAATGTTAAATTGAAAATAAAATCAGTTGGATAGAAATATACTATAGTGCTTTTGTTGATACTAATAGGAGTTGCAAAAATCAGAAACTTTAAAATGTAGTTTTAACCATATTTTTGGTTAAGAGCTAAAACTAGTCAACATATCTCATGTGATTAGGTCCCTTCACTAAACTACATTGAATATTAAGGCCAGTATTTACCATTTCTACTTCCAAGTCTCCACTGTCTCCTTGGAGGAGAGTCTTATGAATCACAGGACACGAGAGTGATTCAACTGAAGCACGTTAAAATGTATACAGTTCTATCTCTATATGGAAGAGGCCTCTGTTTATTTTAATTTAATTATTTCACAATGAAACTGAACATGGTGCATTTGTACAGGATACATAATAAATATAATCATGTAATAAGCTAACATCTTCTCAGATGCCACATCATCTGACTTGTCATCGATCACACAAATGTAAATGAGACAAATTACATGCATTACATATATTGTTATGCCTTATTAACCTTTTGTCCACATGCTCTGTGATGCATCTTTATGCTTAACGCAGGGCAGCTAGATTAATGTGTAACGTGACGATATTGAGGGCTAGAAAGAGATATTCCTTCCCCTTTTGTCTTAGAGGAGCCCCACATGTCCTTGAAGCTTTGCGAAGTGTGATTTGTAAATGAGATAGTCGAGTATTGCAGACCCTTGGTATTTCTCTTGGCGCCCTGCGATCAATTAAAGCGCGACAATAATAAATGTATACATTTAGAGGGATTTCGCTGCAGTGACAAATGATTTTACCCTTGAGCTATTGACATTGTCTGGGAATAAGCTGTGTCTGTCCCTGTTGTGTATTCTGTCTGAGGGTCCCTTCCTCTGCTCGGGGAGTCTGAGGACATGGCAGACACATATTCATCATTAACATGTGAGCATGGATGCACACAGGCACACACACAGCACATTTTCACATGCATGCAAGTATCCTCTGCTTAATGGGTGTAAAGTCTCTGAATTGTTGTACATCTCTCGGCTCACAGGTCAAAATAAAAGTTAGATTTAATCATTGTTCTTACTTATAATGGAATTTAGAAAGAAATATTTGTGTGGTTGTGTTGCCTGCTGATACCATCTTCAGGTGGAGGTAATTGGATCCCCTGTAGTCAACTGAATGATTGTGAGCTCTCTTATTAAGTGGGACGAGAAAACTGAAGACTTGATGTGTTCTTTGTTGTACCGGTGACATTTTCTTTGCTCATTAATTTCGCAACTATCTTTTCAAAATGTTTGTTCCATTTCTCTCTCTCCATGGAGAGTGGATTTACTCCTGAGCTCCATCTCGCCCACTTTTCATATATTTTTTGTACCTGACATGAAAATTGGAAAATATATCTTCTAATCCCCTTTTGATTTTATTCATGGCTTTGATATGTTACCTAGTTCATATGATTGATTGGTTGAGGGGATGATGGAATCGTAGTAATAGAAGTCATTAAGTTGGTGGGGATCTAATATTACCAATCTGCTAGCCCCTGAAAGATCCATCAATAGGTGAGATATTTTCTCGCAGAGAGGGGGGTGACACATTTAACATATTTCAATAACGTAATTTTCATGTGGGGCAGGTCAGGCTCTGAGTACAAAGGGCAATAGTGCTGGAGTGTGTGAGTTGAATCGGGGCGTATGCTAAGCAAATCAATAAAACATTAAAGGCAGCATGCAGAGAGCAGCCCATTTGGTACCTGTCTGCCAAGGGCAATGGTCTAGCCACTCAGAAAAGAGAGAAGGATTGGAGTTGTTGGGCTTGAGGAATGCTCTGGCACTAACATAATTGGAAGGTAGTTGCCTTATGACTGCAAATTGGGTTTTTGCGCTTCATCAATAGGCATTTTGACAAGCAGCGTCCATCACGGCGCATCTCACTCTTGCCACGCCGAGCGGAGAAAGAAGTGTCTCAATAATTACATTAAATCTCTCCCTCTCACCCACCCCCAGCAACCTTCCTTATTGTTGGACAAGAAAAGCAATATGGTATAATTAGGTTTGATTGGGATGGTGGTGGAAAAGAGGGGGGTGAGATACATTTCCGGTGAGATTTGCAGATGAATGAAGTTACCATAGCGACGGGCATCTGTGTCCACTAGTGCGTAAAGCATAAAGTAAGGTACCGGGGTACGTAGGACAACACATAACATCTGTTGACTGAGAGCATGCCAGGGGTATTGACACTGACCCGCTGGGAGAGATGAACTAATGGTGCCTAAATGCAGATGTGTACCAGTTATAGATGACCTGCTGCTGGACAGATTATGTACAGTGTTACACCTGTGATATGTTGGGTAAAAATATGGCAGCACAAAGGTTTGTGTTACCTAGGTTTAACCCTTTCCATGACAGGCTGGCTGATGAAATAACGGTTTATAAAAGCCTATTTATTGGTTTTATTTAGCATTGTTTTTAAAAATGTAAGCGCATGGGTTTGGTTCCACAATAGTCATGTTTCCATTCAATTGTCAAGCTAATTTTAAGCGGAATTTTGAAGTATTGCAAAACAGAAACTTTTAATTTAGTTTTTACTAAATTAAACATGTAGAGAAGATAGAAGTACTTCCCTTATTCCCGAACACCCTTCACCAAGAAGATAGGGCAGCCTGTATGTTAGCTGTGAGGCAAAACTTGAGTCAGAACAATTACCTAAAGACACTTTGTTGTCCATAGAGCTGATTGTTGCGAGGTCAAAGCGATAACTAAAGGCCTCTCAGACGAGCTTTATTGACTCCGCTCCTTTCTCATCTGGATTGTGGCAGCTGGACAGTAAGAGGGTGCTGTTTCAAAAGATTTTAGTCAGTAAGTAAAACTGTAAAAGTGAAGGGGACAAATGTTGAACAATGACGCCCATATAAAGCTGTAATCTAAATCATTTAAAGGTGCAAAAATTACAGTTATTCTTTCTTCATTATTTCTGCTTTGATACACAATAGGGTACCATAATGGCATACACAATACTCCGATGAAACACCCTCCCTTAATAAACTTAGCCATGCACACACATTAACAGGATTCATTTTGCTGAGTTAGCAGCCTACAGTTAAATGAAAAATGACCCCCAAAATACTTGGACGAAAAGACTCCTACCTTGTGTCTATGTAGCTTGTACTGTAATTTAAAGCTGTATTCCTCTTATTTCCCGGGAGAGTGTAGAGAATAAGATGTCACTGCTTAACCACAAGTAAGTTTTACGGTAAGAAAATCTCAAAAATCATCTCAAAATTATAACCAATAATTATTTACCGATCAATCAAACAGAGACAAATCCGGTTGCTTAAAAAGTATAAGATACCACAAGTTACTTCAGCCTCAGTGGACCAGAATGCAATGCAGCCGGTACTGTACATTATGTGCGAGTGACCTGGTGGTTGACATGAAAAACTGTCGCTCCACTATCATCATCATTATTGTTGCCTGCACCCACTCATGAAATCCACAGCTGAGCGCAACGTGTTAACACAGCAGGCTGAGGGAAAGTGGGGTTATCAAAGTAAATTATTATATACTGAGATGTAACCCCTGCACTGGACAGCATATTGATAGCTGCGACAGACTATCTTTTTTTCTCATACTCTGAGCCGAAAATCTCCACTTCAGTAACACTGACATACACCAAACCTTTTCAGTTTTATTTCTATATGTATTCTGAAGGTTTTTGCAGAGCGGTTTGTTTATTTAATTAAAATGTAATTACATAATGCCTCATTTGCATACTAAAACATATATTACAGAATTGTTGTAATTGTTGCTGGTGTTGTAATTGTTGTATTAGTTTAAATATTTACCTGTAGAGTCTCCCCTTAAAGTGTGTCCTCACTGAACATAGTGTTCACACAGAAGCATTAAAGACAAGAAATCAGCTCTAAGGTCTTACGCAATTGTCTGTTCCTGTGGGAATTGGAGGACAGGGAACTGCATTAGCAAGTGGGAGCGTCTCAACTTAACAGCCCACAGGGGGGCTGAACGTTTTAAGGTGCCACTGTTTCTAGTAAGACTAATATGAGGATGGATGGAATTTAAAAACATGGATTTCTTGTCACAACATTAGTCACTTAAAGTTTCTAATTCTGGAACAAACCAGTCAAACCTTACTTTTAGTCCTTTATCCACATATTGTCTGGAGTGCTACAAGCCCCCTCGTCTTTGTGTCTGCTTCCTATAAACACAGAGTAGGACAAATAAAACAACAGGAAGCGTATGACAGAACAGCTCTGTTTGTAGTAAGGTTTGATGTGTCATCACATTCGCTTTATGGATGTTTCTGCTCTTGTTTTTGTTTTGAAATTGTGTAAACCATTTTTGCAAGAGATGTACACACATGAGTGGATGTTTGGATTTCTGCTTGTTTAGTCATCCGTGTGTCTGTTATTGCAGTTATAATGACGGGCAATAATTGCAAATATCATTTTCATGATAGGTCTACACCGACAGATGCTAGCGTGCAATGTTAGACATTGACGGTAGTTCAGATGGGAGAACTGAGTGTGATATTGTGCTGTTGAATCTTTAAATCCCATCAAAGATTGTTAACTAAAAGAATGTGAAAAACCAGTTATATCCTCTCCTCATGATGCATCGTCACTGCTCAGGTCTCAGAAAATCTAGCTAGGTTGACATGTGCGATTTTTCTTTGCAGGAATCGCCTGAATAAAACAATTATACTGTTATTTTGGAGCCATGTTTCTTTAAAATTGGACAGTCAGGGGATCTGTAATAAACCTAAGTGCAGGAATGAAGAAAAAGCTCCTTTTAAAGGCATCCACCTTGGGGACCATGCCACTGGAAATCCTCTGGCTCTTTTTAATACATCAAAGCAGCAAATTAATCCTGAATACAACACATGTACGGGCAGGTAAATGAAGACAAAGCCACAGTGGAACTAGGCTACATGCCTCTTATTACAGATCGTTGATAAACTCTACCTCAAGCCTTACAAATGGCTTATTGGGAGGTGTGGGAGAAACTTATTCTTAATAAGCCTGTCACTTTACAAGGGAAGTGTAAGCAAGAGAAAAATGGGGCTAAGAACACAAAGACAGTTTCTGCACATATACTGGTGATACTCCTAACTTCTCAAACTCAGTAATACAGTTGATCATATGTTCATATATCATACGAACATCTTATCAAGGAAGAACAATGTGCCATCAAGGTAGTTTAAATAAGAAGAGATAAAGAAAGCTTCACTGGTGTCAAAACATGCAATGGGCTCCAATTATTTGACACTTAGCCTTCTAAATAATGCCAACATACATCCTCATTATTTGTCTCCGTTTTCACTGTGACTGAGCTCTTGCTCGTTGTCATGACAAAGATAGGCCAACCATGAAGTGTTGTGGCAGATTATGGTTATGGTGCGATGACTCAGGAGTGGCTGACGTGAAGCTCTACCACGTCAGAATTGTCAACCGGCTCTTAATTGCAGTTATTATTCAGTTTTAATTGTCACATGATGGTTGGTCTTCTAATAAGAGATGTGCAACCCACATGTTATGCTACAACAAACAAAGGAGATATTTTAGGTGTATTATCTCATGCTGTATAAAACATGTGATTGAATTAATTGACATATTTGAGATAGAAACGCATTACTGTGATGAATATTCAGAAGTAAAAACAGCCGCACCTTCAAGAAACATTTGTTAGCAATTAGGCATGCACATTCATTACAACAGTAAGAGAAATACATGTTATGCTATATTTGGATTGTCAGTCGACATGTTTCTCTAATTTCTAATTAGTTGACAAGAAGGAACCTACTGTTAAATATCTTCTATAACGTTTTTTATTAGTGCCAATAATCATTTTCAAAACCTTTATGAAACATTTAGCAGACAAAAAGTATCTTACAGTAAAGGTCCCTGCTAATAGATACTACAGTTTAGTTAAATAAGGTGAATTAACAGCAACAACATCTCTGAACAGTAGCAAATTCTGCAATGTCCAAAAAAGCGAGATCAACCGAACCCACCTGGTTCTGCAAAATTTGAGACCCGAACTTCACCCAAGACCAAAGCTATATTTTTATTATTTCTTCTTTAGATAAAGTTATATGTTGTCTTTAGAAAGTTTTGTGATATAATTAACTCCTGAATGTATTAATATGTATTTGTAATAGTTAACTACTATATGTATTAGTTTGCTACTGAAAAGAAGTATTATGTACTGAATGTATTCACTGGTCAGGTAAAGAAATGTTAGTGTAAACATGCTAGAGGTACGCTCCTCCTCTAGAGGGCGACTGAAGAATCCCAAGGAAGACATCAGCGCTAAGAAGCGTGAACACGCTTACACGCCAACAAGGGTCCAACCGGACCTGGCCCCAGCAACCAATCGGAGAGGACAACGCCCCAGATGTAAAACTTGTGAAAGGACACAATTCCGTAGAGCTGAGAGGCAGCATAACCACTTAAATGTGGACTGTGTATTAGTGAAATGGAATGGTCAATGGCTGTGTATATCTTCTATGCTGTCATATCACATTAATAAATGCTTTGATATAAATAAGAAGTTTACTGTATTGATTCAGGATAGAAGCTCTAACTCCCAATTAAGAACACAACAGGTTCTCTCACATAAAAATGTTTTTTACCTAATCTCACAATGGCAATAGACCAACTCAGAAAGATCTATGTCACAATAGCATTGCAATCTCTACATCGTACGTAGGCGGTAGTGATTGTATCTGTAGTTACAACATGGTCATAATGTTTCCACAATGCAATGGCCTTCCCAGAATCATTGGAGATTTTAAGAAGCTCCCTTTGTTTTGCAGTATTTTATCCATTACTGACTGCTGGCTAATGCAACATTGGCTATGACGTCTCTCTTTCCACTTCTCAGTGGGAATTGCGTAGCTACTTGTAACACGACATGCATTGACGCAGATGGTTGGCGGAGTCCGAGAGAGAGAGAGACACAGAGAAATTACTTATTGAGTTACATTTGAAAATAATCCCAAACCGAGCCAGACACCAGTCTGAAGCCTTGACAAATAAAGAAATAAAAACGTCCTGAAACTGAATCGTTGGGCTTTTACACTACGCTACCTTTTATTTTCACAAAATAGAGACATTTTCTTCACAGACATCACTTTAGTTTTGGTTAAATAAGTAAAACATTCAAAGGTTCAACAACTGTCTTTGATTGCCACTTGGAAATGCCAAACTGTGAAGTTTCAGAATTGTAAATGTGATCTTATTTCCTTCACATTCTGGCAGAATATTAACAAAACTCTCAAATGTGATTTCATCAAGATTGAATGACCAACTGGGCAAAGTAGGCAACCGTAATAGAATTTCATACAAATATTAGGATTTACAGTTTCAATATTTCCACCTAAATTTTCCACGGGGTCAAACAGGGATCTTGCATGTAGTATTTTGATGATGTGGTTTTGCGTTATTATTGCCACAGCTGTGCAACTGAGGTGACATATTTTATTCTCTGCAGGGTTAGTGGACAGTATAACTCCCCAGAGATGACTTCCTTGTGATAGCGAGCTCTGAAAGCTTCCTGTCACTTAGTGCAGTTTGACAGCATCATCACAGCGGCCATTGATCCGTTTCTTGACTCTGCATTATTAAGATGACAACTGTGTGCGCGGGCGTGCGCTGTGTGTGTCCCGACTGTAATGCATGTCTCGGATCCATTATAACCCGATTAGATTCCCCTCTCCTGGAAGTGCTGCTCTGTGACAGAGAGCATAATCTTTAATGGAATTTGTGTGAAATTAAATTATACGAGCATCAATAAACATAACATAATTCAGAAGAGTAAATGGGCTTAATTTATTGGATGGGCAGGCGTAATGGCACCGGTGTGTATGGAATGAAGATATCAGGGAGACAGGTTTGAAACAGCGGGATAAAAAATAGGTTGACAAATACATCATCGGTGTGTGTGTGTGTGTGTGTGTGTGTGTGTGTGTATGTGAGGAAGCATGTTACCGTGTGCGACACTTTAAGTAAGAAAGATACATTTTAACGATGAGGCCTAGCAGGGTCTTCACTGTTCTTACTATTGTGTGTGTGTGTGTGTGTGTGTGTGTGTGTGTGTGTGTGTGTGTGTGTGTGTGTGTGTGTGTGTGTGTGTGCGTGTGCGCGTGTGTCCAATATTCCGAGGCAGGAATTTGGAACAGCAGGAAACTGGCAGACTCTTCATCCACATGAGTGGGTAAAGAAAGTTCAACCTTGTATTAGAGAGGACTGTAATTTAATGGGCAGGGTGCACACATAGGCCTAGAGAGCCGAGCAAGAGATGAAGACAGAGGTTGGCGAGGGAGAGAGAGAGAGAGAGAGAGAGAGAGAGAGAGAGAGAGAGAGAGAGAGAGAGAGAGAGAGGAAGAGAGAGATGAAGAGAAATATAAGATTGAGAGACAAATGAAAAAGATAGCAAGAAAGCAATGGAGATGGAGAGAGTTAAAAGGAAAAGGGGGTGAATAAAAAAGGTTGAAAAGGCTGGGGTGAAAACATATTGAGAGATCGGGTGAGAAAGACAGAGTTGAAGTGTGAGTGCGTGTGCGTGTGTGTGTGCTTTCAAAGGAAGATTTGATGGAGTGGCTCTGCAACTGTAACATACAAGTGTTTGATCGCCCGGTTGGGAATCGTGTGAGGTTGTCATTTTGCGTCTTTACCTTTTGGGGACCTTTTCTTTTTTTGGGTGGGAGCTTAATAATCAAAAATGATCTGCTTCACTAGAGCAGATAAATAGTGTCAAACACAGCTGGGACAGAGAGAGGCTGACTGGCCACCACAGAGCTAAATTGATGGTTGTAACAGCAGAGGAGACGAGGGGAAAAGAGCCCCCTCGCTCTACTGTATGACATGAATAGACTTCTAGGTGTCGCTTTTTTTCTGCTCTGTCGTTTTTGTGATGAGCCGCAGTCAGAGGCCAGGAGGCGCAGATGTAAAGTGTGTGTCGCCTGAGACGTGGGAGCACGTCTGCAGCTGAACCGACATAGTGCCTTTACAACGGCCTTTCAATTTACAATCTGAGAGGTTGACATTTTTATTCATTATTTTTTTTCCCCCTTTCAGTCAGGTCGTGTGTGTTTAAGAAATACTCGCCACAGTGTTGACTCTGCGTGAAGGATCATGTCATAGTCAGACACACACACACACGCACACACAATAAGACCGAAGCTGTTGAAGACATATGTCATTGTCACATTTTTTTTCTCCTCCTCCCAGAAGGCCTGACTGTTTTTGAAAGATATACTGTCCACAAAAGCCTCTTCTTCTTTATCCCATAAATCTGTTTGTGTGGCGGATAAAAGGAGATGAACTGAGAGGAAAAGAAAAGCAACTCAGTTTACTTTATCATCTTTCAGCCTACCTCCATAGCCCCCCCCCACACACACACACACACACACTCGCCCCTCGCTCCAGCACCAGATTTGTGGCCATAATCGTGGATAACTTACAGTATAATCTTGTTTGTTCCTTTCTTAAATGGAGCGATAACATCTTTCCGGATCATGAGTGGAACGACAGCAGGAGGGGGGAGTAGCGGAGGAGGGGGGGGAGGAGGGGTTGGGAGTGGGGGGAAGTGGGAAAGGATAGAGAGGCTGTTGCACTTCTTTTCTTTATGTGGAAATCCTCTAGTGCTGGCGTTTATGACCAGCTGCCTGGCTGCCTCCACCCCAGGATTTACAAACCCCCTCATACACACACACACACACACACACACACACACACACACACACACACACACACACACTGAACGAGCGATGTAGGCACAGTGTTATCTGGAGAAAGGACACTCATAAATATCTGCAATATAAGAGGTCAGCAGAGGTTGATCGGTGAGGAAGATCCCCTGTCATAATTTGTTTAAGTACCTGCATCCAATAGCTGTTTTGGGGATTGTCAATGTTGTGTGTGGGGAGGGGGGTCATGGGGGGGGGGCAGTTCATTATTAGGTGAAGTGAAATGGGCTTTTGTTTAGATCAGTCACAGCCGTAAGAGCTCCCAATGACACTGCCAGATAAACTGGGTTAAAAAATCCTTACTGGGAGCATCGCATTTGTGATGATTGGTGATGTTTATCTTATTAAATACAGTGAAAATCAATCGTAGAGGGTGAACCCACAAACTCGCTTCAGTCAGACTTTTGACATGTGTGCTTTGGTGAAAAAGATTGCATGTGGTAAATTCAAAAGGTAAAAAAGAACATTGCTGTTTGTTGTTGAAGCTGAAAACAGAAGTGCTCACAGAGGCACAACATGATGAATTCAAAGAGACTGAAAAAGGTTTAAACTGAATTAAAAAAATATATTTATACTTCTCAAGCTAAATAAACTCTTTGAAAACAAAAGGCTCAGTCACAACGCTGAAAACAGGGTTTCAACCACTTTGCACTTCATATGTTCTTGTGCTGTAACAATGTACATTTCCCCGTTGTGAGACTAATAAAGGTTTTCTGATTATTTTTCTTACGTCATGAGACAGTGATATATATAGCTGTACATAATACTACATATTGTTTTATCGAAGGGGAGGGAAGCAAGTATTTGGTAACACTTATTCCTAAATCCACCTATTTAGCATAATGCTGTACGGTTATATGTTTTAAAACGCACTATTACGTAGTTGTAAGCAAATACACGTGTTTATAGGATAACATGTACATTATTATACATTTTAAAACGTTGAATGTCTACTTACAACTACATGATAGTGTGTTGTAAATTGTTTATTAAATGTTTATATACTGCTTATAAATTCAATATAAGTGGTCTTTTTATCACAACTACTGAAAAGTGAATATTTTGGAAGAAATATTAAATGAGGCTTTCTTTCTGTTATTTTCATTAAATGATAAAAAAAACTTTCTCCTGTTTGTGGTTACACTGATATCAAATGCTATAAACTTTATTCTTAGTCATTAGAAAGAGTGTATCTTAAAATGCATTTATTTTGAAATAGTGTCATGCTCCTGTACAAAACTAACGTGAGGCCTGGCTGAAGCTGCACACTCATTAAAGCCTGTTGTTTATGCGCATGTTCCTGGGAGGACAGAAAAACGCACATAAACTCTCTCTCTGGGCATAAAGGACAGCTCTGAGATGCAGATGCCTCATCAGGAGGGTTATAGAAATGTACGCCTTGTTAATTATTTAAATGGCTGCACAGGCTCAGAAGCTTTACCGATAACGCCGATCAGAGATGAGGGCTTGTTTGCTCGCTGTCGGGGAAGAAACACGATGAAGAAGACCCCAGCCTCAGCTTTGTGGCTGCTTGCCTTTGAGACCTATCCTGGCCAAACCTTCCCCGTGTTCAGGGTGTGGCTGATGGATGGGCCTGCATTTCTCCAGCTATGGAGTCGCCCTCCATAAACACACACTCACCCCCTGTCCTCGCTGCACCCCCTCCACCCCCCTCTCCCAGCTTGGACAGGTGATACAAATGTATATTTATTTATTTCCTTTAATACTCTTCTTTATCTCCTTCATTGTTAGTAGGCCTGTGAGATTGATCAATATTTAATTTTCTGGGAGAAGGAGTGGGGAGGAATCAGGGGCTGAAGTGACGCTCAGGAAATCTTCTTCCTACTTCCTCATCTCTTGTCTCATCCCATTCCTCTATCTAAAGGGATGAAGTTAACCTCTAATGTAATGAATGATCATAAAGGGAGTTGCTGTGCCCTCTTGCAGGAAGGCCTTGCTATGAACAGGGCCCTTTGGTGACCTTTGATCCCATATGGTCATTGCCCAGTGCTTGAACGTGCCCTTTAATGACTGAGCAGTCTAATCAATGGATCATTTTTCACTTTGAAGACTGGGAGGCCTAGCCTTATGCCATAAGCAGAGGAGAAAAGCATATCAGGAAAGAAGCAGAAATAAAGGTATGATTGTTCTATATTGTCTTTTTATACGTTTCGATCTGTGACTCGTGGTGATCTTAGAAAACGTTGACACTTTGCAAATCCCTGAAGTTGCATCGGGGAAAATAAAGGATGAGCAGTGACAGAGCAAAATCACTGCATTGCTTTGGTTTGAAAATGAGAAATTGGAGACCACTGGTCCTGCCAATAAAGCCTTGAGACAACTGCTTAGTCAGGTTCAACTAATCATGTGTTTTTGTCGATGTATTTGAAACGAGCGAATTGTTGTCAGTGACATGAGCCATTATTATCTTGACCCTTGAGCTCTGTTTAATTAACCCATACGTTTGATTTAATACTGACAAAAATAAATCTTTCTCTTTTTCTCCTTTCCTGCATACAGATGTTCCACTTTGGAAAGTATCAAATGTCTTTGATTATGTTAATCGGCTTTGAATCTTTTGATACAAATCAGTCTAAGTTCACTTTAGGCATCAAAACAGAAAACACGTGTTGTGGAAAAGGAGGGTAATTATTTATTTTCTGATGACATTTTACAGAAGTATGTTAAATGGCTCTCTGTGGATTGAACACATTCTCACAGTTACTTCAAAAAAAAGACGAAGCATCTCAGTTGTGCTCCTTTCATTATCAGTGCCGTTGTACAGTAGATGATCATGAAAGGGAACTGATAGTTTTGACTTCAGGCCATCAAGGCTCTTTCCAGATAGAGGGCAGTGCCACAGCGGATCTCATTATACCCCCCCCTTCCCTTTGCCCCTCTTAGTAATCGCCACCATAAGGATGAAGGAATTTCTCAGCACATGCTGGTGGTTTCTGGCTCGTTTCAACCTCTGCTTCCCATTGAGCGGTGAGGAATTTAAATTTTCATACATGGTAAGGAGGAATTACTCTCGCAAAGTTGTTCCTGTCTCAGAATGTCTGGCTCACTTTGAAATATCCCCTCTAAAGACTTTGAAATCGGGTGATAAAATGTTATCAGGAGTGCAAAAATAGGGGTGGGGGGAGCTATTCTTTTATAGGTCTCTCACTCTCTGTGAAGTGGCAGCAGCCAGTTTTAGCTCTGTCTATCTGTGATCCACATAGCTGACTAATAGTGTTGTGCAGCATGTGGTCTCGGGGGCTTCAGGCCAGGTGTTGGTGTTAATGCTGGAGCCCTCACAACACCTGTTAGGGCCAGCTTCAGCATCCGTGGACTTCTGCTCTGGTTAACCAACCTGACTTACTCTCACTGAGAAATTGAGTAATCTAGAAGTCATTACAAACAAAGCCATATTGCCAATTGAAAACATTTTTATTAAATCTGGGAAGGATATTGACATTCTGTCATAATTAGGCTACTATCATATGGTTTAGTTTCCTCTAGTAACATGAGCAGATAATTTTATTTGATTGCTTGAAAATAAATAATAAATATAAAGTATTAAGTGGCATGACATCATACTGGTTAGTAATCTCTATAAACAGATATCTGCATATGAATGCGGAAGCCGTAGGCAACGGGACTAGATTTTGGTATCGGAAGTGTTTCCTGGTTTCCGTCAGTACAATTGACCAATCACGTTTGAGCGGGCTTTGGTTGTAAACAGTCTGTGTGGAGAGAAAAAGAGTTAGAACAAATCTGACAACGATTTTGCTTGTAAATTGGCTACTTGTGAAATAATCCAGTCGTTGACATAGTATCATCTTGAACTCCATTCTCGTGTCTCAAGTTGCTAATCGAACTATAACAATGAGCAGCACACGGAAAAGGAAGTTTTGTCCCGGATATCCACTTTCAACACCGGTTCTCCAGAAATACTGGACGTTGTCCTCAGACGCTAAACCGTCGTCACACTAGATAGCCCATGTAAATGGAGGCAATGCTATTATACCGCTACCCTACTTCCACCTTTGAGTTTGAGGGAGGACAGTCATAAGATTACTTGTCAGGAAAACATTTGAACTAATGGCAAGGAGAATTAAACACAATTGTCAATAGAAAGCAACATCATTGCTTAATACTTTATTACTAATAGTTTCATTATTTGCGTAACCACAGGAAGTTGCTTGTCTGGAAATTGACATTATGTCATTTTAAGCATTTAATCAAGCGCTGTGCTGTTCTTCTTTAATCCTCAGTGCTTTAGTTTGTTCATATAAAGTGGCTTTTCGCATGTGTCATGGTCACAGGTTATCATTTGTCCTATTGATTGTTTGGACAATTGTCTTATCTAATATGAACCTGTCAGAGGGAAAATGTCAGGGAGAGAAAGAAAAGAGAGAGAGAGAGGAGAAAGGAGGCATTTGCAATTAAAGTATGATTGTTGAGACCGTGATGGACAGTGAATGATAACATTCTACCACAAAGTATTTTTTGTTTAGATTGTGTCTGCATTTATGTGTTAACCTAAATGAACTGAAGCTAACGCTCAGCGGTGAGCCGTCGGTGCGCGATTGGCGACGTGATAATATACGACAAAAGCAACACATTACGAATCACTACGAACTCCTCAAATACCGATACTTGGTCAATGGCCCTACGCGTCAAAACATGATGCTAGGTACCCCTCTAGTATCAGTTTTGGAAGTGTCAATCTCTGCTCGTTACATAGCTAGTTTCTATGTGTTCACAGGAAACGTACAGTTTACGCTTGTTATACAGTTTACAGTCTTTTCAAAGTAAACTTTCAACATAGGTTTGCTTAGCTTTTAGGTTAAATTCCGCATTAGATTGATTTAGGTGACAAAAGTAATGTATTAAGCTGAGGAACAGGTGTTGGTTTTGGCAAAATAAATGTAACTAGCGTTATTTAACTCCGGAAGTTAGGTAACAAAAGTAAGTTACAATAAGTCAACGTTGACTTTTGGTTTTCCATGGAACACGAACCTCTTCTGCGTGAAAGTCCTTTGTTTATTGGACCCATCTATCCTCCGCTTCCACCCGCCCATAGCAGACTTTTGTTGGACTTTATAAACGTCTGTAGCTCTGTCCGTCTAAAATGCACCGACCAAGTGTCGGTATTTGATGAGTTGGGAGTGAGACCGGCTTGACACTTTGTCCAAGTTGTTCCCCTCAACACTTCCTCTTGTTCTGAAGTTGCTCAATTTGGAGAAACCCTGCGAAAAGAGAGATAGTAGAACAATAATACTACTGGTATACATCATGAGAAGAAATCAAAGTGGGACAGCACTATACTTTATCTAACCGTGAGAAGGGGAAGGGTCAAGAGTGAGGGCGAATGAAAGAAATTTGACACAGGGTGACTGACAACCAACCACACAGAGAAAGGAGAATTTCACTGTTGGAAAAAGGTATATTAAATCATATTCAATGGTCCACAACTTGCCCTTTGTCTCTTCTCTCAGGTATCATTATGTGATCCAGCATCAACCACACACAGCTTTTACAAGATGTTATGACCTCTTAAACAGTGGCACTTTAAAGTATTCCTCTCATGCTCACTGGTCCACAGAGGCCAAGTTCTTGCCAGGGATTATCAAAGTTAACAGGATTTTAATGGGTCCGGGGAGACTGGTAAAGACCCTACCAGGGCCAGGTAGTGCCGTTCTCCTGCTACCCCTCTTGCTCCCTAATGCAGTCAGGCTGCACACCCAAGCACCAGCTAAATAATAAACAGATGGTCACTACCAAATATAGCCAGCCCCAGTTCAAACTACAAAGGGACCCCAAAATGAAATGATGGGGTATTAAAGGGGAGATACAATTTGCAGGTCAAATGTAATGGTAACCCTTCACTGTGCAAATTGAAAATTAACCTTTGGTGGCAGCGAATCATTCACAGCTGATGTCTTACATGCACGGCAGGCGTTTTCGCTGTGGCAGGAAAAAAGCTTTATGGGGAAAAAGGGGGGAAATTGGTGGTGATGAAGCCTGATCATATTTATGACTCTGGGGTTTTTCTCTCATTTGTCTCCCCTCTTCATTGCAGCCAAGAAAATCAGGAGTGAGACGGAGCGTTGAGAGAGCAGAACGTGTCGTGCCTTTGAGTTCTGCGCTCCTGTTCTCACATTTTATTTCCATCGCATATCACTTTTAAAAAGTCTGGTAAGCGGCCCGCCGATCATTACATTTGTCATTTTAGCAGATGTTCTTATCCAGAGCGATTTACAGTGAACTAACTGCAGGGACAGTTCATCTGGAGCAACTCGGGGTTAAGTGCCTTGCTCAGGGGCAAAAATCATAAATTAGCCCTTTTCTGTGTGGCTATAAGCTAAATTTCCCAATGATCATGTTTGCAAAACAAAATGCCACTCGAATTATGGAATCCAAAAACAAATGAGTCAAGGTCCAGTGTATTTTTCAGCCTGGATTAATGCATTTATACAAATAGGCTGGCCTCTTTTCACTGTTCCTCGGCATTAATCCATGCCCTAAACCCCCTCTGCAAGAAACGGCTTATGATGCTAACCTTGTCATATTAAGCAGCTGTCAGCGAAAAGGCCACTGTACCGGTCCAAGCTGGTAAAGTGGCCTATTCATTATCCTAATCTCATTAGTTAAGATCTGTTAAGTAGAGACCGGTTTTAATGCATGCTTTTCCCTTTAATTATTGACCATAAATACATTGGAGTGCATTAGGGTCCTGGGACGAAGAGCAGAGCGGCTCCTAATAGATTAGGGGACAAGCACATTATCTAAATGTATATATCTAACTAATCATGCATCAGCCGCAGCCATGTGAGCATTGCGACATCAATTGCAGTTTGACATTTGACCCCAGCTGTGGCCTCTCAGTCAAATAAAGGTCTGACGTGGTCAGAAAGAGGAGAAAGAACTGACGTCATGATTGCAGTAAGGCTTAAGAACGCAGCCCAACTCTCTTTCCCATAATGATTAAGACCGTATTGTTATTTCTGAATGTTCACAGATTAATTCTAAATTGCTCCACGGTTAATCATGTTACAGATTAAATCACTTGGGGATTAGAATACATGAATAAGCATTGTACTGTGCTGTATGTCTGCCTGCCTGCACACGGGTGAAGTCATGTTGATGAGATTCAGGAGAGAAAATGAAGGAAGGCGGAGACAAGGAGGTCTATCTCCCTTGTTTCTCCTTTCTCCTGCTTCTTTTCTTTTTGTCACTTTTGCTTTACATCTGTTTTATACAAGCACTCTCTCTCTCTCTCTCTCTCTCTCTCTCTCTCTCTCTCTCTCTCTCTCTCTCTCTCTCTCTCTCCCTCCTTCTGCAACACTCACACACACTCATTCTCTGAGTGATGAGGGAGAGAAGTGCGCCGTTCGCCACACAGAGGGGCTCTTTTACAGTTGTGAGAGGCTATTGTGTAAAACAAGAGCGAGGGCATGCTTCCTAGAAGTATCATCCCAGTTGAGGATTATCCTAGCCTCTGTGTGTGAGGAATATGTATGTGTGTGTGTGTGTGTGTATGTGTGTGTGTGTGTGTGCGTGTGTGTGTGTGTGTGTTATATAGACTTTATGCTCTAACTGTAAACAAATGGAGGTTTATCCTTGTCCTGTTATTCACACATCATTATGAATCATAACCTTGTTATATTTCATAAGGTTAATCTTTTATTCGGGTGAATAAAAAGACTCGAGCCCTCCCCTTTACGCTTTACTGTACCCACAGATTTGCAGGTTGACTGACATAAAGACATACATATGTTTCCTCGACTAAAGAAACTAACACTATAACACAGATGAGTAATACTATGTGTGTTACTCCACAAATAATCATGCAAATGCATTACTGTAAATGTTGCGTTTACCAGAGATGTGCTCATAAGTTTCTTGGAAATAAGTCTTTAAGCTTGGAAAAAAGCATAAGAAATGACTAATGGACTAAAGAAATGTTTGTCCAGTAAGACCAACTCGACCAATTAGTTGACTTATCTTTTAAGAGGGTGAAGCCCCACAAAATATGTGTTATGAATCATACATCATTATATCCAGCCTATGTGTAACAAAGGAGAAATTTCTGATCTGTACTTGTTAATGCAGCACCAGGCTACAGAGCAGCTGTTGAACTCAACGGCACAATCATCCTCTCACTACATATCCAGTCAGACGCGCAGAATAACGACTATTGTCTCGTCCAGCAGATATCCGTAACAGCATACAGTGTGTTTGTGTGTGAAATAAGAGCCTCAGTGTTACTTAGCCTTAATGACTGGCTATAGAGAAGTCACCAGTCACAGTGTAAAGCACATGTGTAATGTAATGTAAGTAATGTGAATTCTATGCGTCTCTGCTCACGGGTCTTACAGTAACACTCAGTTCTGTCCTTTATCCGGGGCGTATTTGCATTACTATGTCACATATAGTCAGGTAAAAAAAGAATTGCTTTTCTTTTTAAGCATTTTCATAAATCCTGCAGGATTCTCTCGTTACAGTTTTCACGTGAGGCATGCTTCTGCAGTCTTTTATCAATAACACACTTCCAGTAGGCGCACGTTTAATAAGCCACTAAAAGGGTTATGAGTTATCAACATCATTGTGCATTGAGATCTATGGTTGAAATTACACAGCGTAAATGCAAAAATTCAGTAATTACTGTCTTATTTTTCTGATGCTAAATACAGGTGAAGCGTTTGCAGGGTTTCCCCTTTAATCCATTTAATTACTGTATGTATGACAACATGTGTGTGTGTATGTGTGTGTGTGTAGAACTTCCTTCCAACCCCTGCTTCATCATTATCAGACTGCTCCATACATTACAGTCTAATTCAACTGAGGCAATTATTGCTTGTATCGATGGATGTGTGAGAGCGGCAGGTCATAACATTCATATTGTATCGGCCATATTAGCGAGTCAATAATAGCCGTGGGCAGGTTGATTTAATTACACTAGTAGCCTGATTAGACTGCTTTCCCTGGAGTAAGTACGGACTATATGTCATAATCATAACAATGGGGCACATTATGAACAGGTCAAAGTAATATCCCTTTGTGGTTTGTCATTGCTAATTATTCTGGTGAATTATTGTGTGCTTATGTGTATTCATGCTGCGCCTGCGGTGTCGATTTTATTGGGTTTTTGACAATTCTTAAAGAGAATGAAAAATGCAGTTTTTATCTGAATACTGGAATAGAAAAAGCACATTTTAACTTAGTATTTTTTTCTATTAAAAATGAATAGAAAAGCTGTGTTGATTTGTGACAGTAACATGCTTTAATGGCACCCTGGGGCTCAGATATTCATATCTCCTGAAAGCATGCTGGGGAAAAAAAATGAAATGATTTTCTTTGCAATGTTCGAAGACCTAATGAACTATCCCAATCAAAGCAAGCTTGACATTTAGTCACTTTCTTAAAATACGTAAATAAATAAATGATTATAAGGTTAATGTTTGTATTGTTTTGTTTTAAATGAAGGGATTACACCCCGAACCTAGCACCGATCACGAAGCAAAACAATTAATTATTTTAGACATAATTTACATATAAATGTGTTTTGTATTGAAAAAAAAAAAAACAATACAAATACACCCTAGTGATAAATGACACCCTCAAGACTAAAATTTACAATTAAAATGTTAAATGTGCTGATTATATTCGAGAACAATTTCTTCTTGACCTTCTTCGTCACTCGGTTGAAGTGAAATTGTGTATGTTTTCATGGTTGACTTTTCATCATGTGTAACTCTACATTACAAGACTCCTGGGTAACACTGTGCTTTGTAGTGGTGCTAATAATACAATATATGGGATATCACAACTGATGTTGTAATCAGAAGTGGAAAGTACACTTTTTCTTCTGTACTTTAGTATTTTCTATTTATTTCTATTTCTACTTCTACTTCACTACGTTGTAGAGGAAAATATTGTACTTTTCACTGTGCGATATGAATTCAATTTTCTGTACTTATTAGTTACTTTTACATACAAAGTATATGGTCAGCTTGGTATACTATGATGTAGTATTATAAATGAAAGCCGCTGCACAAGCTCGCAGGTGTTCTCAGTCACTGGCTGATTAGACCTTCTCAGGTTGGAGCTGTGCAAAGCTCTGCTGGGAATTAGGTGAGGTCATCATGCACTAATAAGAATAATACACTGTAAATTAACCTGCAACAAAACTAACAGGAGACCCCCCGAAGTCCCAAACAATATTTGTGTATCTTGCCCCGAGCAATTACTTGTGTGTGCAATTAATATCTTGTGTGCACAAGATTTATGATTCAGGACCTTCTGCGCTCCATAATTTAACACTGCTATTTTGCATAGTGAGCACTTTTACTTTAGATTGTTGTTTTGCTTATAACACTGCTATACTTTTACTCAAGTATAACTTGAATGCAGGGACTTTACTTGTAACAGAGTATTTTGGCATTGTGGTACCGGAAGTACTGATTGTATTATTTATTTTTAAATGTATACAGATAAGGCTCGTGACCAAATACTTTACTTACTAATTTCCACTTTATTCTTCATACATCATACAAATTTATTTTGTAAGAATTAAAACAAATAAATCTCTGATCACACTATTTCCAGTTGTAACAAAAAGTGTTACATAATATTAGTGTATACATAAAAAGTTAATTTGCAAAAGAAAAAGATAAAAATACATTCTTAAAATGATTGAACCGACACTTGTTTGATTGATATTTATTTAAGTGCACAATAATAATGATAAAAAAGACAAAACATTGAGATATTTTATGAAAACAACCCAACATTAGTTTGATTGATATTCTCTGGATTTCACACAAAAAAAACATTATTTGGAAAAATAAATAAAAACGAAGATATGGGTTTTTGCAAAGTTTCTGGGGGTACAGGTGTCAATGGATATGGACCATCAACATCCCATTTTTGCTACCAGAGGCAGACATGTGATGCGTTGTCCACAAGGTGGCAGCAAAGTAATAGACATGTCTTAATTTGCGTGTGTTCACTGTGTCTCTGTGTCTGTGTGTGCGTTTGTGTGTGTATGCACGTGTGTATACCAGCACATGTTTGACAGCGCTGATCTGACCCATGCTAATGAATGCTGCCGAGGTGGCTGACACAAAGTGACACCGCGACAAGAAAAAGACCCTCTTCTCTCCAACGCCTCCATTTCTGAGCCTTTAAATAGCCCCGCGTAGCCTGCTGCATGTTTATTAGTCATGTGTCAGACATGCAGTTGATGGACATGGATACTCATTACCACGTAATGTTTGCTTCAGAAGAGACCAATGTGTGCCCAAACAGGCCTGACAGAGGCATAAGTTCAACTCGAATGAAAAAGACAACTTTCACTAACAAGAAAAATGTTCCTGATCAGATCGGTGTGCATGCAGTATAATAGGTATACTGTGCAGCATGTTCCCGTGAGACTTTTGACTAATAATAATGTCCCTGTCCTTTCTTTTACCCGCCTCTCCAGGTATTTTCTCAGTAGGTTAGGTTACCTTACATCTGCATAAATACCACACATCCCTTTTTTCTATATTGAGATATCTGATATTTTGGCAACTGTGCAGTGTGACACGCACAGGCCTGGGAGGCAGACCTGCTCCCTCTCTCGCCTTCCATGCATGACATCACCATGTCTGCTTTTAATTAAAAGACACAAATTGGCAGTTGCAGGAAATATGAGGAAAATATTTGAATTTCAATCACTATTACATTTCCCTTATTTCACACACACTGCATCCGTGGAATGTGCCATACTGCTGCATATCCAATGATGGGATCAGTCAGTGAGCATTAGTTCTGGGAGCCGGGCAGAGCAGAGAGGGCTATACGGTTCACGCAGGGACTGAAGGAGTACAGTACAGTCGGCCTGTAACAGAGGGCTAAGTGTGCACGGTGACACTCCATGCCCTTTGGAGCCTCTACGTTGTTGTTGGGGACCGCTGCTCTACAATGGACCAGCAGAGGTCTAATGTTGAATAGAAGCACAGAGAAAGGCAGTGTTATAGAAAATTCAGGGAAAAAAGAGATAACCCAGGAAAAATAATGTTTTCAATTATTAACAAAAATCTTTGGTGATACACATTCAAACTACAGTCTTCTATTGGCAATATTAAAGTGACAGGAAATAATGTCTGTATTCTCCACCAGATGGTGCAAGGCTTCACATCAGTCATCAGTTGTATTAATGTCTGTGTAATCTGTTACACCAGTTTAGTTTGACACCTGTTTGTACTATGTCACACTAAATAATTAAAATTAAATAATAATAATAATAATAATAATAATAACAAAGATCACTAATTAGTACTCCTATAGGGACTAAATTTGCAGTACTCATACTGCAGGTATGTTCGTCAAACTGATGGTAATCTCGCTCATGTAGCGTTTCTTTAATATACAGGAATGTGATATACTGCATGTTCTATGGTGTATTGCAGTTATAAATATAAGTTATAAATGAATTATCTATGAGGAAGTAACTTACAAATATTAAGAACATTTTTACTTAAATCCAATGGAGGTTTGTTAGTTAGATTTGTTATTTGCTTTTAATCCACCAGTTTATTCCATGTGCAGAGTAGTTTGCAAAGTATAGAACAAACATCCTGTAATACATCAGCAGCCCAGCAGGTGGCAGCAACAACACATGAACTAGCAGGACCATTTGACAGTCCATACACAAGTCACTGATGATAAACCCTCTATAATGTAAAGACCATGATGCATTAACTCAACCATACTACCTGAAGACTGACAACTTGAATTAGTCACGTTTGATATTAGTTGAAGCTTCTCTCTCAGTGGCCACACAATCCTCAAAGTGACAGCTCCTCTAAGTTATTAATATTCCATAATACTCAACGATGGTAAGACGGTGATGGCAGGTGAACCGATGTTTATGAAATTCAACCTTTTAACTTTTTATCTGATTCTAGATTCCAACACATTCAATAGCCTGAAATAGTCTGATGATGAAGTGTAAAACCCTTTAGGTGATATACACCCGTCTAACATTTTCCCAGATTCATAACCAACCAGAACAGTTCACGATTACAGATACTGTATTATTCAAAGATACAACTAGAAAAATGTCCATAAAAGAGATTTAAAAAAAAGTAATTTTGTTTCCTGAAATGAAATTGAGTCAAACATTTGTCGGGGAATGAATCCTCCTGATGTTGTGTATGAATGTCTAAATGTTATGCAACGATGTGTGTGTGTGCGTACATGTGTGTAAAAGATTGAAATATATGTCATAGTTTACTAAACGGATTTCAAGGAGGTCTGAAGGATGTGTTGAGGAGAATTAAGGATGTTAAGATTCAGGCTACTGACACCATAAATAAGCACACTGACTATTACAGAGTCTTTTTAAAATGTGTGTTACCCTCATTTTCTAATCTTTCAAACTAAAATAGTACATGACGTACTTCTACAGAATGCTTGTAATAATTTATCATTAAAATGATTTCCTTTTAGAGAAGAGCAGACCTTCAGTATGTTATTCATTATTCTGTGTTCCTCTCAACTGGTTCAAATAAAGTAAAAATAATTGTATTACAAACAGGTATCACTCCAGATTGCTCGCTGCCAGTGGACTGACGTCAAATCAACACATGTCCTGATTCTTCCAGATGACCCGTCCAGTCAAGTGCTAACATGTGGCAAACCCAACCAGACATTTACATGAACAAAATAGTGCGGTGTGGTTTGAGGAAATGGTTTGCTCGTTTTGCTGGATTCTGAAGTTTGAAAGACATCAACATCATTATATAGTAAACCATGTCTGACTTTGTCTGGGCTTGTCTTTCCACAATCCTGTGGGTGCTTTTCAAAGACTCATATCAGAACAGGAGTCAATTCAAAATTAGTTGGGGGGGGGAGATCATCAATGGGAGTTCTGTACCCTAATTTCCTTTGTGAACCAATACGGAGCTTTCCTGCACTGACATGTAAACTAGCCTTTGTGAAGATTTACAACTACTGTAATCTACCTGCAGCATATACAGCCCACACATGTGTAGAACTCCACAGATCCATTGATTGCTCCAAAATATGTGCGCCATGAAATTACTGTTGTGCTTCTTAAAGACAGACATTTGTGTGAATCAAAAGTACTTCTACTACAAAGATGGTACAAGTTACTACATGACCAATATTGATTTAGAAAGGCTTTGGAAGGCAAACTAATGTATGGCGGAGAAAGCAGTGCACATGACAGAGATACACTCATCAACACCTTAGAAGGAAGTATTGGGATAAAGAGATGATCCCGCCCACAGCATCTTCTCAGCACCCAGCCAGAGCTACCGGACCAAGCGCTACTGATGGGGAAGTGACCGTCCCAGGAGGAGAAGGAGGAGATGCGAGATGGAAGCTAAGCTAACCCAGATAGGACCTAAGGCTATTCCACTACCGAATTGCAGGACAATAAAATGGATGAAAAAACTCCGACTAACCCAGACACCAAAACTCCAGTATAATGCGAAATACAGAGCTTTACCTGGCGGCGATGGGCTTACTCAGCATTGTATGAACTTGTTTGGTAAGGGCCTGAATGTAACGGAGGTTCATTTAAGTCAAGCCATCACTTCTTGTTTTTCCTACAGTGGTGGTCCCAGGAGGAACTCCATGTTCAGCATGGGACTTCAGTAGACGTATCGCTCTGAAACCACATCATGGAACCACATCGAGACATAATAACCTATTTGCTCCAAAGGTTTCGTAACCGTCTGGTTCATATGATATGTTAATACTTTCAGGGATCATTTTCCACGTTAAGGATCTTGGAGCTCCGTAAAGCCCACAAGAGGGGACACACAAAAAACACACAGACACTCGGAGCACTAATGTGTTCCGATGGGAGAGCGATCTCGAGCCCGACTGATGCAAAAGTGGGAAATCTCATTTGTCTGGAGGTCTCCTCACTCATGGCCTGGCATGGCTTTCTGGGAAGTGTGGGAAGCCGAGGCACTGAGTCACTCTAGACGATGGGTCAGGGTGGTTTCAGACTGTTGGAGGAGATTTATGTCGGAGGGGCCAGTATGGAGTGTGTATTCTCAGCTGGGGTAGCAGGGATTCCCTCTGACAAGACCTGAGCTTTAGTTTATAACGGAGTAAAGGGTGGGGGGGGGGGGGGGGGGGGGGTGTGAAGGTGACGATGTGTGAAATTATATTGTCCAGATGTATTCATACATACAGCCACAATTGAAAGAGTAGAGAGAGCCATTATATTTGGCAACCTTACTTGACATGTGACGTGACATGTGTGTGTGTGTGTGTGCGTGTAGCATGCATAGCTTTCTACGCTTTTTCTTGTGCACATGTGTGCATTTCTCGGCATGCTTTTCTTTGGCAATGTGGCGGTTCCTGATCTCTTTTTACTGGACGATGATTATGGGCCCAGAAGGTTTCCCAGAAGCCATAGCAGCTACGTAGACAGTGGCAAGGTTGTGACACATGGGAGCTTCTGAGTAACACTGCCTCCTGCTGCCAGAGCGGCCAAGCTAACAAACCATGAAGGCATGCAAGATTTCGCAATCTCATATCTTTCACTTGGGAGGGATGGGTCATATTCCCCAAATTCCACATGCATGTAGTTCGTCCACTATGCAGTAAACCATGTCCTTTGGTAAATATGAAACTGTACGCAGGACCGTTTATTCCAGCATACACACCCGCTTCCTCGGAATAAAATGTATATCCTGACCAGTGATAGGTATGTTGTTATATTGTTGTTACGATAAGTAACTTGTTAAAGTACTTTTGCGGGACCAAAAACCAAACTCCTACGCAATTCCTTCTGTATGATGGTTAAATTGTCCAGAAGGCGAGTGGCCTACTGTACGCCCAGTGTTGCGGAGTAGCTAGTTACGCAATTATTCTTTTTGGTATTTTGGTTGCTCTGTTCCAATCTTGATTCAAGTTATAAACAGAAGTAAGTGTTGAGTTGTGTTGTGAGGTTTACACTGGCTGGTTTAACTTAGTTTTTCAGCCTTCTCAGCTTTATTTCCCAGTTAAAAACATTTGTTAGAAAAGAAAACAAATGTAATAAGTTACATTACTTTGATGTTGCAACTAACTTACTTTACTTATTACATTGTAACAGGGTAACTAATAATCTGGAGCCTAACCTTCCCAACACTGTGTACATCTACCTTTTGAATGTATTTGCATTTGTAACTCAGCAGGCTAAAAACAGTAATTACAGATGCAGTATTATGTCGAGGTAGCTAGCAAAGATTTTTTTCTGTCTCTCTTTAAATTTGTGTAGAGTTCTTCGCAGCTGACAGACGCTTACCCCCCAGGCACAATTTGCATTTCACTGTGTTTTACTTTTAGCAGATGGCTTATTTGAAAATATAACTATTAATAACTGATATCTTGAAATGCAAATTAACTTGTTACGTCACAACAAAAAGTAATCTAAGTACAGTGTTAGTTATAGCTTGGATAAATAAAACAACCATCACACTGTATAATTAGTGATCTTAATGTACACACGCATGACTTCAAATGCAGCCATGCCCTGTTACAAAACACCAGAGTGTAACCTGCACTAGAACACACAACCTGTGGCTGTCATGTCAATAAAAACGCCCGGAGCATGAAATCACGCCCTGCCCACTAAAAGTAAATGCAGTCGAGGCTTATCCTGGATACACTCGCTTGCTTGCACAGGACAGGAGGAGAGCATCCTGTTTATTGTCTGAATGTCCACCTCAGCTCTCCCCTGAATGTTTTATTAATTAACATCCACACAAGCACAGTAGGATCTGGTCAGTGTTTACTTGTTGGAAAAGGATTGGAATTCATGATTCATCACATTTTGAGTCACTCTGCAAGAAAATATGACAAGTTTGAAGTGAAAATGCTGATCTGTACTGCGGGCAGCAAATATGACTGTAACATTGGCAGCCACAAACTGAGGAACGACTAAAATATGAATCCCAGATCCCAACAGTCATTGAATACAAAAGGGTAATTTGTAAATTGAGACTATTACTTACTGAAATTATGCTTTTATAATAAACCCTGCAAGTTATCAGCAGGAGCAGCAGCCAGTTTTCCTACTTGACTATGTTTCCTGGAGAGGGATCCCTCATTACACGATTATAATATTTGGTTTCAGCGCACAGGGTCCAAACTGCAGCATCAGGGTATTCCTCCTGACTGGGATCACTGTCTGAGGTCAGGAACACCGCTGTAGGATTCAAGTGAAAAACACACGACCGGATCAGGTTTCCAGAGACTGGGGAGACGCTTAAGGCTGTGGGGTTGAAGGGAATGACTTCAGATGAATCCACAGCAGGGCAGCATGTTCTCTCCCTGCGGAGCAGCACTTTATTACGTCTGGTTTCATCTCAAGAGTGTTTTAATGGCCTAAAATGGGCTGAGAGAAAAGGAAAACAGTTCCTCTCTGTGTGCATGAATGTGTGTATGAATATGTTAGTTTGTGGAATTCACTCGTCGTGAGTCATTCTGGTCTGATGATTTTTTCGTCCGGACACACACGTTCTTATTTGGACTGTGTGTGTCGTGCAGACTGAACACATGCGTTTAAAAGCATGTGTGGTTGCTGTTGAACCTTGAAAAAGGCCTTAAAAAGCAGAACACAGCCTGGTGTAAACCTGACATCTAAGTGCACAGGTGATGTTCCAACACTTCACAATATGTGGCTTTTTCCTCATGTGATAAATTTGGCCTGAGCCGTATCATAGCCAGATGGGGGTGAATCAAAGGAGAAGGTTGACACATTGTGAATCACAACATTTTTAACTAAGGTTTGTGTGTACTGTCGCTATGCACGTGCATGTGCCAAACATAAGATGGATCATTGCTTAAATAGTAGTTAAGTTTTAGTAATTCACAATCAAGCCAAAATAACAGATGATGTCTGTGGTGATTATTGTAACAAGAGGATATAAGATTTAATTTAAATTGGGATTATGAGTTAAACCTGCATTAATGAATTGTTGCCCACTTGGTGGGAACGCAGCAATCTATTAACATTGACAGTGACATAATATAACCTTAAACGGAGCCGAAGTGAAACTAAAACTTCTGGATTCTGGACCAGAAGTTAAGAAAAGCATGTTTAAATTCCCATTGGTATTTGTAATAACCCAATATCTCCCATTACCCACAGACCATCGTGGGTAAAACGTCACCAGTTTATTGGAAATCACGGCTACTTAGGATTTATCCGAAATAACAATTTAGATTACAGATAAAACTTTGAAAATCACATTAGAAGAGAGCATTGGCAGATATCATGGAGATTGACAAAACCAAGTTACAATGACACAAGTGCCCGTGCTGCTGTGCTGGTCAATGTAATATGTGCTGTAGTGGTTTGTAGGCTACGCCAACAAATTATTTGTTGTTTAACGTTGTTAAAATCACAAAAGTTTCAATTGCTAATGGTAATTGCAGTAATGGATGTTTAAGATTACACACCTTATCATTTTCAGAAAGACAGATAAAAGAAATGCTCAATGAGAGATTGCATTTATTTACAGAAGCTAGTGACACAGAGGCTAGCCCAGAGGTGATGTCAGGACTTTGGCTTTATATATAGATGATGAAGGCAAACATGTTAGCAAACAGTTGCTTATTTACACATCCAGTATACACTGAGCAACATTAGCATTCATTTAAAGTCCAATATGCACTCCTCTTTTAGCTCTGTTTTGGTCTCCAACAACTCCTGAAGCAAATATTTGCCCTTTAGCTACTAAATGCTCCACTGTGTTCACTGGCTAGTTGCTAATGTGGTCAGTCTGCTGTTTGGTGCTGGCTGGGTAGCGTACAGTTGGTTTAACAGAACTTTTCATGGAGAATAGCTGTTTTCTGTGTCTGGAAATGAGGGGAATGAAGAGATTGAAACTGAAACAGTAAGATTGGATGCCACAACATGAGCTGAAATCTGCACTGAGCTGAGTGGACCAGCAGAGTATGGTGATTATTTCTGTGGGTTCAACACTACAAGCGACACCTTGTATATTGCACAGCCTTTTATTTAATCTTACTAATACACAGTAAGAATATTAATTACTGCCACTTTAAGGCAAAGTCTGGGCAGGGATGTAGAGGCACATAAAAGCTCGGTAAAGTTGAAGTAGTTAATAAATATAGAAAGAAAAAAAAGAAACCGGTGATATAAACGAAAATAAATTGTCTTTTTAAAAGTTAATTCTATAACTTGAATACATTTGATAGTGTGTATTTCAATTAAATACACACCATGTTAAGGTTAAAAAGGACAAACCAATTTTGTGGTTTACTTTTGCACGTATATCTAAAATGCCAACATAAAAAATGTAAAGCATCCCACCCATGTGCTGACCTCGTAACCTCCCAACCCCCCCAGTGACACCAGTAAAAAGAAAAAAACATCTCCTAACTGGACAGCTGCCATGGTTTCCAAGCAACTCACACAAACAGCAGGAAACAGAGGGGATCCCATCAGAGGGGCCGTGAAAAAGGAAGGCATGGACTAGAGACAGGAAAAGGAGAGAAAAGAAGAGGAAGTAGACGGGTGTTGATCCTTCAGTTGACCTCCCTCTAAATAAATGCCCAGCAGGGGTTATTTTTCTGGACTCCTCAGTCAGAAGGACTGTCAGCCGATCTCAGACTAGAGTGTGACTTGCTGCCACACTGTAAGCCAGGATCGAGCTATTTTTAATCTTTTTATGACATGTCAATACCAACACCAAGGACAGGTCATAGAATCAGAGTAACAGCAGTGTAAGAGGCCTGCCTCGAGCCTTCTCTGGGTCTGTACATGTAAATCATACCTCTGCAGCAGCGTTGAAGGACACAAACTTAAATTGGCATCTTCCTCCTGTCAATTGGCTGTCACACTTTTAGATTCCATGAACGATATACTCATATTCCTCACGTTAAACTTGAACTTGAAGAATGCAGCATGATAACCTGATGGATGGGATCTTGTTTCAACTTGTCCCTGAAAATCTGGTGCTGTATGAGTGTCCTACTTGTCTGGTAAAGTTAGAGAGGCTGCAAACACAAGTTGCTCCTCTGAAATGTGACACACGGGCGGACAGTTTGGAGGAATCCAAAACTGATTGGATGGGAAGCATCAGTTAGTGTGACAGCACACACGGTCAAATACCAGTCAAAATGTGACAAAGATACAACGTAGGAGTGAATATGTTGTCCTCTGTGAATGCTGAATCCCATCTAAGCCTACAATCAGGAGAAAACTGTGAAACTGTGAATGATTCATTTAAAGGGACTTATTACTTATTGGACTGGAATATTATGCATTCATTTTTTAGTACACCCATATTACAAGAAAAACAGACAATGCTCAATTGCCGGGTTTGAGTCTCCAACAAGACCTAAAGATCAACCCAGTTAAGGGTTACTGTACTTTCAGTAAACATTGAACTTATGTTGATGAGTAAATACTTTAGAGCAGCCAAAGTTTGGCCTGTTGGCTGTGATCAGAAGAAATCAATAGGTTTCCTCTTATTGGGACCGAGAAAGCAGACAGTGAGCATTATGTGTTTCATGATTAAAGAATCAGAGTAATTTGAAAAATGTAAAGTTTGGCTTGATATTGTGCCAGTAATGGAAAGTTCAAGGAATTACTAAAACTGGCTTCTCCCCCCCCCTCCTCTTGGGATATTGAGTGTACACAGCCAATGTAATGCCAATCAGGTCAATAATGATGGAACATTTCATTCTTGAGGTCGCAGACAAAATAAAAAATGGACCTCAGCATCTAGACAGAAGTAATAATGACAATGAAATGTAAAAAAAAGCCTTATGAGGGAACATAATGTGGTTCATTCTGATGGCGCCAGAGACAAAACAAAAATCTGGCTGCTATGTCTATCATGCAAGATTTTACTGGTTATTAAAGAGTAATTACATCCTCTGTTATACCCCACTGTTTTCATGTACACATGTTTTTAAAAGAATAGTTGAACATTTTCGGATATAAGCATATTAGCTTTCTTGTGGAGAGTTAAACAAGAAGATAGTTACCACTCTCGATATGTGTTAAATATGAAGCTGGAGCCAGAAGACTGCTACCTTAACTTAGTATACAGATTGGAAAACAGGGGGAAACAGCTATGCTGCCTCTGTCGAAAGGGTAAAACAATAACCGGAAAAAAATAATATTTTTTTTTTTGGGGGGTTATGTGCCAGACCATCTTCTTGGCAGAGAGAGCAGGGACTTCCTGGAGTATTGAAAGATAACCAATGAAGATTCCAGGAAGTCGCAGCTCCTTTTCACTTTTGTTTCTGTATGGATTAAACAATGATAATAAAAACATGGTAATTAGTGAGCATTAGATGTGATGGTCGGCAGATTTTGTTTTCATGTTTGGACAGAGCCAGGCTAGCTGTTTCCCTCTGCATATAGTCTTCATACTAAGTAGTGGTGTCACATTTTAAATCAATCGAAGTGCGCTTTTAATTTCGATCATCAAAATCAAAAGCAGAATCGGTCATTCTCTAACCGGAGCTTGCAGCTCTAAGAAGCCACAATGCAGTTTACCGGAGCTTGCAACTGCACTTTCTTTAGACACCATGGCCACTGCCGGAGTAGGAGAAGTCCGAGAAACAATAGACCTGGAAAATCCTCCTGATTCCCTATCAAGGGCCTATCAGAGGTTCATAACCTCTGCAAGTTTTTTAAGACGCAGCCCATTCATTTCGCTTTTCTTTTATGCTGTGCAAAAAAAGCAACTTCTTTATCCATGTATTTTTCTGTTTTATCAGAAAACAATCCTTTATTAGTCCCACAACGGGGAAATGTATCTTGTCACAGCAAAAGAACATATGAAGTAAAAAGGCAGTAAACAATAATTAAATAGAATAAAAAAGAATATGAGTACCAAGTGGTTGATAGAAAATAAAGTGAGTATTGTAAATGGCAGTGATAATTGCACAGCAGTGGTGGAACAGCCTGTTCTTGGTGTGGTGATCTACCTCTCTATCTCTCCATGTTTGTATGTTCCGCTCTGCAGAGAGCTGCTTGTTGGGCCAAACTCCGCCAAAGAGCGTTAACTTTATCCAAACGCACTCGTCCTTTCAGCTCGTGCAGTTTGGCATGTTTCGTGCCGTAATGACGCTCAAGATTATTTTTCATCACCGCAAGTACGTCCACACACACTGACCTTATCATAATCTTTCGTCCATTTCTCCTGGAAAGTGCGGCATTCCACATCCACCTTTCTCTGTTTTACACTCGCCATGCTGCGTTCACTGATGTCAACGACAGTCTCGTTTGATATTGAAGTTTTTTTTGCGGGTTTTTATGAATTACCTCGAGGGCCGGATCAAATGGTCTCGCGGCCCGGAGGACGGAGGTTCCCCACCCCTGCCCTAAAGTAACCGGTGTGGCAACATGTTTCCTTCCCTTCATCGCTCTAGCGTTGTAATTAACTGACTGAGAGTGGTATTGACTTCATTATCCATCTAACATAAGGAATTGGGAGGCAGTAGAGGAAATGCTTAATCCTCACCTGTAATTGTAGCACCATGTAGTCTCAAGTTGGGTAAATGCTTGAATGATGCACCAATTACTGGCAGTCAGCATAAAGAACAAATGTAATTCAGGTTCATCACAGCCTGTTATTTAAAACTACACACATTTGCAAAGTATAAATTCTCGTAGCTAATTCACAGAGTACCTTTCTTTTAATAAAAATACATCACCAAACCGCCTCTCCTGTCATCCTCCTGTTAGATAAAAACAGCAATGGAAACAATGACTGCCTGTGACAAATCACTCGTCAGTATTTAGTTGACAAAATGATTCAAGACGCGGGGAGATTGAGCTCAGATTTGTGAGTGACCCTTTTGCATAACCAGAACCCGGGCTGTGCTGGACTATATAAATGTGTTTTAATGTAGAGCTGCCAAGCTGGAGAGCGCTGCAGTAAAAATGGCCTTGGCATATATGCTTGGGTTTAAATCACCGTAATGGACCTGGATGTGACAGTCATAGGCTAGAAAAATGAAACCATCCACCCCCATAATCCCATAACCATTACTAGGATTGCAACAAAACTGAATGGATAGACATTTTGTTGGAGGAAAAAAAAAACTAAGCTTATATCGTACTGTTTTGTTTGAAACTGACAATATGGCCCTCCTCAGATGTCTTGCCTGAGTAATTATCTGTGTTAGAAGTGATGTCGGAAAATTGTCTCATAGGTCGTATGTCTTTGACCTATAGAAGCTGTTATTGGCCGCAGGTTTTGAATTAGCTACACATGTGGTAAAATACAGTACTCATGGAGGAGCTGTTATCACATCTCACACTGTCAGCAAAACCAGTCGTAGAGAAAACAACACTGATGCGGTGCAGTAATAGGTCATTAGTTTAAAAAAAATAATGTG
The DNA here is from genome assembly GCF_900634415.1 of Cottoperca gobio. Classification (NCBI taxonomy): domain Eukaryota; kingdom Metazoa; phylum Chordata; class Actinopteri; order Perciformes; family Bovichtidae; genus Cottoperca; species Cottoperca gobio. The sequence continues at coordinate 19,719,324 of NC_041370.1, forward strand.
CAGATATTTCACCCCTGTGGAGCTGTATTTAAACAATAGACCGCATTATCATACTTTTATGATTTTGTTTTTCTCTTTTGGTCACTGCTGACTTGCTTTCAGGGTTTTATTTTGCATGTATTTACAATTATCTTCCTTAATTACCATCGCCAAGGAGGTTGTGTTTTCTGTTCGGTTTGAGGGTTTGCTTGCTTTTAAAAGGATTCCAGAAAAACTACTGGTTAGATTTTCATGAAACTTAGTAGATGGGTGTAGCATGGGCCAAGGATGTACCCATTGAATTATGGACTGGATCCAAATCACGTGGCAGATACAGTCATTATTTTACACTTATAGTCTTGGCGAAGGTCTGTGCTCTCCGAGTTCCCTTGTAGTTTTCATAATGCTTTTGTCTTTCTTTTGTTTTTTTTATAAAAAAATGTAAAGTTATTACTTCTTGAAGTGACTTGAACTAAACTACAGTTGCCTGATATCAACTCTAAGTGGGCAGCAACATTTTTAAGTCTCACTTCTCATACCAAATGTACAATAATGGGATCTACACTTTATATACACTTTAAACAAAAGATCTATCTGAAGTACTTCATGTAAACAACTATGACAAAGTGCCAGCCTCACACTGTTCCTTCCTCATTTTCTACCAGCACAGAATCTTAGTCAATGGCCGTGTGACAATGACAGCCCTCCTCCTTTGGTTTGCAAGCCAGACATGTACGTTACTTCCTGTTCATAAGAGGAATCTCTGAAAAAAACCCAGTAGCTAAACATACAGCAGTGTCCAGACATGCCTAAGATAGCTCCGAGCAGTTCTCCATTGTGAGCACTCAAGTATGCGCCTCCATGCGTTTAAAGGCTAACAAAGGAAAAGGAGAAGTGGGGAAGTGTGTACAACTGGCTATGCTTGTGTGCTACACTCATGCCAAAGGATGGACCTGACCACAGCCATTCACAACTTGCCTTCATTAACCGCAGACACCACTCCTATTAGACTACAATCAGAAGAGACGACGAGCTGCCACCGACGCTGCAGGGTTCGATGTAGCTGAGTAACAAACTTGTATCAACAGAGTGCACACAAATGAATGTTTACAGCTATTCAAAACTGCCCGATTCAAGTTATGGCTCATAGAAAAACTTAGAGAATAGATAATAATAGTGTAGGGAACTCAAGATGCCAGAGTGCACATTTCCCCGGATATGTCAAACATGAATTATATGTTGTAAAAAGGAGAGGATTAACCGTGCAGCTTTGAGGGAAGAGCTTGGGTTTATGCAGCCTTGGATTTTATGTATCACAAGGATTCACCCGGAGTGAGCTGCACTTCTCTTGGTTTACATGTCTTGTTAGTGTCCATGTCCATAATAATATCTGCCTCAAGATCTTTTTTCCAAATGGCAGCATTTCTGGTGTTTTGACAAACAAACACGACAAGACTAAGCCCATAGCTTGGAGAGCCTTAAATGTGATTATTTATACCTGTCAACTTTTGGTTCGTCTTCATGTTTATTTTTTTTCATGGAGAGTTCTAAGAAACGGTTTCTGGCCATGCCAAGATGTAGCCTGGCTCCTGAGCCAAACCACTGCTAGTAAACATTATAGAACCTGGCATTAAGTAAAGGACTCGTACTGAAAAACCCAACTCTTGTCATGTATTATATCATCAGAACTGCTGTCAAAGATTGTCAGTCCCTTGACTGTAATGCATCACACTGAAGCAATACACCAATAGCAGAAAACAGGAGGTCGACCTTAAGGAAACAGGAGCGAGGTGAACTCTCTCTGTGATGGACACTCGATCTCGATTTTGGCACATTATGATGTGTGTGTGTGTACCACAAATAGCCTTGCTTTATGGAATGAAACATAAGGGAAAACAAAACACATCACAGCAACATCTCAATCCGTGCAAATGTAAAAGCAGTGTGTGTCTGTTTACAAGACACGAGCAATGATCATTTTCAGTGCAACATGCGAGAGAGGAGCGAGCCGCTCATAAATCTGAGGTCAAGACACAGTATGTCTCTAATGCTCTCCGCAGACATGTTGTGGCTGCTCAGTACGTGCAGTGTCATTGGGCCAGATGTAGTGGCACAGTAAATTATAATCTTACATTTCCAGAGAAGATGTGGTGAAGAAGTAATGAAAACATGTTTTGAAGTGGGGTTGTATGAGGTACCTATCCAGAGTCAGTGTATTGCCTATGGTGGATGGTACGCCCCTAGTTTGGAGAAAAGGAGTACCAGCACAGGAGCAAAGCCATGTACTGGTGTAGACATGGGCAGCAACAAAACATATTTTAGCCACCTAAAAATAGGCCCACATAAAAAAATCAATATCAGTTTAAGTGTACACTATATTTAGCATATTTTCACCACTTTAACTTGCCGTCACATAGCCCTTCTGACGTTGAACTGAAGCAGTTATCAGCACTCTTTAAAGCCAACAGACTGCATTGACCAAAACTGTACCACACAGAACACGGGTGTTTCTGGTGTATCGCTGCCTCTGTCACTTAGTTTGTTTGTGTCAGTGTGTGACTTTGTTTAGTACGGATTCACCAAAGTCACACAATAACACAAACAAACTAACAGATCGAGGCAGCGGTACACCACCAACTTGCTTGTTCTCCAAGGTCAAATTTGTGTTTTTGTCAATGGAGTCTGGTGGCTTTGAAGAGAACGTAGATGGATATAACAGCTTCAGGTCCCTGTCAGAAAGGGCTGTCTGATTGATTATTTTAGGTTAATAAAATACGTTTTTCTGCTTTGAGCGTCTACAGCAGTACATTGTTTTGCTCCCACACTGGGGGCGTGCCAACCGCTTACCTATCTACTGTAGGTAACTAACTGACTAAGGATAAGTACCTCATACAACCCCACTTTAAACAATCCAAACTATTTAAGCTTTACTCCTAATTTAAAGTTAATCAAAGTATTGAACCCAATCTGATAGACATAAAGACAAACTTCAACAGTAGTGCTGTCAAAGAAATTGACATAACAAGAGATAAGCGCCTAATAATAGTAGCATGAAGGGTGTAATATACAGTGTAACGCATGGCTTACGTAATGCAATCGCTTAAAGCAGCTTCAGCAAATCATACACAGCATGCTTATGTTACTTTGCAACAAGGAAAGAGAAAGGCAAAACAGCTTTCTTACTCACCGCTGGTTAGGACACACTTTGGATTTGAACCTCCTGTTAAGTTAGGATTTGGCCCTTCCTGCAAGTGAGGAAATCGTCCAACACTGTAGGGTGTATTTTGGCAAGTCAACACAGTCTCAGTATGGATGTTTTTTTCAAATACAAATCTTACCTTGTGTAGTTAAACTGTAGCAGGGATTTGAACCTGAGCCCGAATCACACTGGTAAGAAAGACGCAGCCAGGCTGATCCTGAGGAAAAGGTAAAGTTACACTGTACATTATGATAAGCATTAAACCATCAGGTGTTTAGATTACACACATATTTTTAATGAAGTATTGCCTGCCTAATGACCTGATGGCTATAATGTCTGTCGCTGTAGAGATGGTCTGAATGTGCTTTGACTCTTGTTGACAGACACTGCAGCTAATGGTACTTTACTCAGTAGCACAGAATCCATCAAGATAAGCCTTAAGACTGCCATTGAACCTTGCCACACACCACAGGGTTTTAAAGTTGTTCAACAACTCGGGTAAGCCCACCCCACTGACAGTGCCAATCAGTTGAGCGGCTCCTTTTTTTTTTTCCTACCGCTGGTTTGTATCATAATTCATCGGCTGAAGTATGTGATGCTGCTTTTTCATCTTTGAGCTCACACGTGCACGACGGCCAAGCCGCAGCTGACGCCAGAGAGCCACTGTAGGCAAAGAAAACACAGCGTACTATTACTTTCCCCCCGTGCAGTCTGCACACGCTTGCCGCACAGCCCGCCTGCCCCCAAAAAGGCAGTCTGCTTCTGATTATGTGTGATCATCCTCGAGCTTGCCAGCTACATTTCAGACTCACGGGAGTCATTTTTCTCTTTAAATCTGGCCCCCATTCAAAAGGAATTACATTGTAGCTTGTCTAAGGCATTGTTAATTGCACTCATGGCAGCTACCAGCACTCAGTAATACTCCTGCTCTACTTGTTATATAGAGTTTTTTTACTTGTCATTATCATTTCTATACTATTTGTAGCCCACATAATGGAGACTCTATTTTCAGTGCTTTGCACTTGCCAATGCATTCAACAGTACCACTCATCTGTTAATTTTAAAAGCCCCATCAAGTATCATAATGACACACTATCATTACAAATTAAAACTTAATTCATCAACGTGAGCTCACACTGTCCATTATTCTGACAATTGTTTTAGTGCCGATATTAGGAAATCTCCACAGATGCCAGCCAAGGATAAGTAGCATTTTAATGTTTAGCAATGTATATTTAAATGTATACATGTGCAATGTATGCATGTTTTCTTTTTTATTCAGCCATATCTAACAACATCTCCATGTGTTTTTTCACCTTTCTGTATCAGTTTATGGCCGCAAAATATACAAACAACAAAGTCATATAATGGGAACTTTTACTTTGATAAATGATATAATGAGTAATAGGAGTGCAATTAAGGAAATAAGCTGCAAAGTGAGCCCCAGTATGTTCCCTTCACATAGGCAAAGCTTAAGGCATTGTGCCTGCATATTCACAGGGGACTGACTTGATGCAAAGCAGTGGAAAGCAGAGATGAGAAACACGGTGTGTGTTTGTGCTGTCAGTGGTTCAGGATAGTTATTTTGGGCAAATCTGTGAAACCGTATTTCCCTCAAACACGAGGAAAACGCATTTGGAGATGAAATTTGATAGGATTTGTGTTTTGATTTTAATCATGGGGATACGCTGACTGTTTGAATATGGTTAATGATGATATAATAACACGATTGCCAACATTAACGAGGAAGGACATTATAGTCATATCAGTGAAAGTACTGCAATGTGATACGTTGTTGTTCGTGTGGGAGACCCCCCCCCCCCCCCCTCCCCTCTCCCCTTCCTCTGCAGGGAAGCCACTGGTCAAGGTCAGCTACAGAAAAACAGGGGGAAATGATTTTCACTGCATGTATCCTAATAATATACAGTAGCTGCCACTGGACTATGGTAAGTTTTTTATTGCAGGTTTACATCAGCTTTATTATTAATCCAGAGGGACCAGCATCTAGTGTCAGTGTCAACATTCAAGCCATCGTGGAAGATAAATTGACAATTTAAAATCTAAAATTCCATATACAACTGGGCATCTTGCCCAATCAAAAGCTCCAGAATGGCAACTAAATGGACCTTTGCTGAGCTGGTTTAGTTAGAATCAGAAGAAGGAATGAGCTTTGGTATAGACCTATTGGTGTATAATATAAAAACATTTAATTCAATTTATTTGGTTCTTTAATTCAAACTATTAAATGAAATCAAAAGCAATTGAACAAATCAAGACACATAGATGAAGAATAGAAGAAAATAATATTAATATTTTCATTATAGAACGTTTTCAGAAATGATTCAATTATTTGAATTAACTCAACGTAGGAATTAATTAATTATTAAATCAATCGTTAAACGTTGGGTCATTTTGCATATTTTTTAACTTCTATAAACTATTTTAGAATTAAAATGTAATCTTAATCTAAGACTGACTTGTAGGTTGTATTGGCAGTATTATGTTTACAAACGAATTATGCGACTGGATTTGTGATAAAAAAAGAAATACATGATTACGACTGTAGAATAAGGGGAAGGGTATCTCTCTCTCTCTCTCTCTCTCTCTCTCTCTCTCTCTCTCTCTCTCTCTCTCTCTCTCTCTCTCTCTCTCTCTCTCTCTCTCTCTCTTACACACACAAACACACCTCCACCGATGGGATCCCAGGGTAGAAGACATCACAAGGCGATCCAGTAGGTCGCCGGTCGCGTCATCCCTGGATGGGCGGCGCACTGACTGGAGGACGGAGGGTGTTTTCCAGCTATAAAGCACCGGAGCCGGCCCCTCTGACAAACCGCGCTGCGTCATCGACCTGGGGAGACTCTTGAAAAACCTTCATTGGGCTGAAGAAAGCCAAACTCACCTCACCCGTGCTCCCCTTAGCAGCCCTACCTGCGCCAGTCTCCAGATCTCAGATTTCTCCCCTTTCATTTGGTGCGCACGGACCACTGCGTTGTGGTTCCAAGTTGTACACTCGCTTTTGCTTCAACTTCGCTGCGAACTATGCTTTTATTTGACGGTGTGTGAAGTGATCTAGCGCCTTCAACATTAACATTACAGTCTCACAGCCGGAGAAAGTTGCGCATCGCTTGTTGAATGCAGGATACCTTCTGCCTGAGCGTCAATTCCAAGTTCAGCTTTGGAGCAGCAGCCGGTAAGGACCGGGGACTGCACTTTCTCACCTCTCTCGCCGCCGATATGAAGTCTGCAGAAGAAGGTACAATATATTGCTTTTAGTTCCAGTTCATGTTTCAACCAGTGCTACAATATGAACTTGATGTCATAGTAGCTCCTTTGAATTGGCTATAATGCAAATTGATAGGGACCGAGTCAAGCATTTTGTAAACCCAGTTGATACAACAGTGAAAAAGGTCTATCACTGTTGGTGAACTGGTAATTCATCTGTTTATTTTTCAAATACATTTAAAGAATGGAAATATTAAAATAAATCTACCTGCAAATATCTTGGTACAAACTTACTGACAATATATATATATATTGTATATTGTATTTTGGTCACTTTATTACTTGTTATTACAAGTTAAAACTGTTAAAATCTTTGAATGATCCTCTGGTGTGACAGTTGTTTCTCTAAATAACTAGATTGTGCTTGATCTTTGCTCTGCATGCAGGAGGATCACATAAGCACTCACTCAAGTACACTGAGTGGCATGCACCCATCCACACCATTAGGTGTCTCCAGCTGTCATTGCAGGTGCTTCTCATCATGTGCAAAGAATGCTGGTGGGGGATACACTGCTGCTGTCACTTGCACTGCTCTTGAAATGATGTTCAATACTGTTTTCTATAATATAAAATAATCAGGGTCTATTCTCCCAATGCATCGCGAGGTCAGAGGTCAACCTTAGAACAGCAACATCTGGGGTTGCTTTAGATTCTGTTTCTTGTTTGGAGATACTTTAGCTAGCAGGATGATTCAGCCTTGGATTACCATTAAATGGAAAGACATGGTTTTATTTTTTAAAATCTCTTTGATTCTGCATTTATGGTGGCAAAATTAGATTTGGCCCATCAGAAGTCATTATTAGTCTTTTTTGACGTAATTCACAGTCTTCCAGTGCTGATATAACTGCTTTTTTGTGGATTTTGGTAATTTCATTTAGCCTTTGAGGTTTCAGACGAACGGGTGCGGACTGTATTATTATTCATTTCAGTCCCTCAGTCCTAAGCCTTATAATTGGTAACAGACGTGTGTGCGTGTGTGTGCGTGTGTGTGTGTGCGTGTGGGTGTGAAAAAGAAAGAGAGAGAGAGAGAGAGAGAGAGCTGTGATCTGTGCGTTCAGGGATCCCGGGTAGCTTGATTGACAATAAGACGTGCTTAACCACACACAGCTTCAGCAATATGCCAAGGACTGCTTTATGATCACTTATATTCATAAACTCATAGACATGCAGATGCAAGCACACACATACACACACACACACTTTACTGGTGTTTTGCCATAGCACATAGTCAGCCATGTGTGATAAGTGGCCCCTGGGTTCTTAGTTCCAGAGGCTGCAGATGACTTCTGTGGGCGACCACCTATCTCTCCCTGAGGTCCCGTCAGTCTGAGCCCAGTCTTAGACCACAATCCCTATGGATAAGCCCATCCATTCTTTAGTCACGCTGGTTTGATTTGTGGGGAGAGAGTGTTTTGATCATGATAGCATAATTGAGAAAAATTGTGGAGGACAGAAAGAGCACGCTATAATCTGTGTGATTGTCAGTGTTTTAAAATTAACTCTGCTTACACCGCATTTGAAATGCGCTGCAAACTATTGTAGAGGCTTTGACTGGAGTGTAAAAGTGAGTCATTTTCTTTTTTTTTTTTCATTCGTTTCACCCCACAAATTTTGATCCGGTATGATTTTGTTAGTTCAGCAGCAGACGTGACGTGTGACATGAAAAAAAGCCAACGTTTCAAGATGCAGTAGTACACGAGAGTGAAAGTCCCAATGTGAATTTGAGTGGGTGGTAGAAGAAGTCAAGTATGTTGTGGCGTAAAGCACACTGATTGCGCACACATTCGAAAGGAAATAAGAATAACAGCTGCAACTTTGAGCAAAGTAAGTCAGGCCTGAAGTAATGAGGTGTGTCACACCGGGTAGAGTGGGCAGGAGATCATCATCTGTTCACCACTATAAGAGGGTGAACCAAAGGAGAAAAGCATCAGAGGAGACTGAGCTGAAGGCATACGCTTGTTTTTATGAAATTTAGCGTATAATCACTGGGGCGGAGATGAGTTTCCAGCATGAAGAGCAAGAGTTTGATTTCAGCTTTGTGTTTGAGTACAGCCAAGGTGTCCATAATGAACCTGAGAGAGGTGGGTACACTGGAGGGTATGTTTTCTTTATTATATGTCCCGGATATTACACAGCACGAGGGCACTCTTGTCTACTGGGATCGAACAAACTTCAGAAGTCAGTGTCTTTCTGACTTGAAAAGGCCGTAAAAGGGTCTGCATTTAGCATTCTGCTACCAAAACAAAATATGACTAGTCTTATCAGAGTTTAAGTTTTTCATTCTGAAGTCCTTGTTTTGTGAATACTAAAATGTGTCAAAAGTGGCAAAGGGAGTCCTGGGCTTTACTAAACTTGCAGTTATAGAACTTGTCTAACGCACATCGTATAATCACCACTTAAAATAGACTATCATAAACACATTTTAGACTGACACATTATGTGGTGTGTGATAGATTCATCATTTCATGTGATGCACACAGCATTGTGGTTAACAAATATAGCTCTGCACCAAGGGGAATGCCCTTAATCGGGTTTCAGACTGAATGTTATTCATTCTTTGACCACTTTTACCCTCTTTGACATTATCACTAAAAAGGCAGACATGAGGTTTACAACTGTTGACACAGCAGCCAGCTGCTGCAAGGCTGTCTGAAGTGCCATACCTGCTAGGCTCCACTGACTTGACTGTGCAATGGCTGAGTTTGTATGTCATTGCGCTTGCCAGTGATTTCCTTGTGCGCTTGCTTGTTGTGCGTGCCCTTTGTTTGTTTGTGGACCACGGCGCATCTGTGTGTAATGCTGCAGCAAACTCTCTTTGACTTAATCACAAGCTCAGAGTGATGCGAGAGTGCTGTCAGTTTTCCATAGGGGAGGGCCTAATTCACTCAGTGAGTGATGCAATCAATCAAATAAAGCATCCATCAGCGCTGCTGGAGGAATTTGTGTAGAGTACATATGACTGCAGGGAGTGCCAAATAGAGCCTTGGATGAACTGATCAAACAAACAGAGTGGCTGTGCAACTTGCGACTACACAGCAAACATATACAGTAACTGCTTTGGATGATTGCTAAGCTTCTCCAGATGTTTATAAAGAAGGGAAGCAGTCATTCGCTGCTGGATGAATTGGTAAAACTTTTGTAGGGGTATTGTTCTAAAATGTACTCACATTTTCAGTGGCATGTTGTCATATTTTATACTTTTATTTACTTACAATTCATTTTTTTTTTCAGATGCATACAGCTACACGCCAAATGTCAGCTTATCCCTTCCACTGGGCATGGGCAACCCCTGTTTGGCTACCCAGTACCACACCCTACAGACCAGCCCAGTCATCTCAGTTTCCTCTTGCCATCAGACAGGCTACAGCCTCCAAAATGATAATCATGTAGCATCAGGCTATTACCTGCCCCACTGGCCTGAGACCCAATGGGGCCCCGGCTTTGGAAAGTCCTCGTATTGAGATCACTGCCTACAGCCAGTATCCCGAGGATGAGGTAGAAGAGAGCAACAGTGAGGACCACATCATCAAACGAGGCGTTAACTCCATTGTGACGCTGACGCTGCCCAACGCAGATGGCTACCGCGATCCCAGCTGCCTAAGCCCAGCGAGTAGCATTTCCTCACGTAGCTGTAACTCAGAGGCGTCCTCTTACGAGTCCGGCTTCTACAACTACGAAAACTCCCCACAAAACTCCCCCTGGCAGTCTCCCTGCGTTTCTCCCAAGGGCTCATCTTCACTGATGTCTTGCCCACATGCCAGCGGTCCTGTAGCCTCCCCTCACCATTCACCCTCCACCTCCCCTCAGATAGGAGCCGTGGCAGAGGAAGGCTGGCCGGCACAACCTCGCTGCTCCAGGCCCAACTCCCCTTCCTGCAGTGGAGGAGGTGGAGTCAACGGCGGCGGCGGCGGCGCCATGGGGAAGAGAAAGTACAGCTTCAATGGCACCACCTACCTTCAGACCTCCTGCTCAGCAAACCAGTCACCCATCCCATCCCCACATGGCTCCCCCAAGGTCAGTGTCACAGATGAGAACTGGCTCGCCAACACCAACCAGTACACCAACTCTGCCATCGTGGCCGCCATCAACGCTTTAACCACAGATGGTGTGGTAGATATGGGGGAGGGAATCCCAGTCAAGACACGAAAGACCATGCTGGATCACTCCATGAGTCTGAAGGTGGAGCCTGGTGGTGAATTGTTGGGTCTTGATAGAGAGCTCTGCCATGAGGACTACCCCTCCTGTCTGGCCCTCAAGAAGGAGAACTACTGTGGAGGGTTCCTGGATGTGCCCCAGCATCCATACTCCTGGTCTAAACCCAAGCCTTACCTCAGGTAGGTGGAGCTGCTCCAGCAATTCAGTAGTACTGTAAAAAGTTAAACAGTGTAAAACCAACCCAGTAGTTTTGCCTTTAAATGTCCTTGAGAAGACAATGAAGCAGGTGTAAGGTGTTTACTTATTTAGACGGATTTATGCTTTCTAATATTCTTCCTAAGGAATAGTTTAGTATTTTTCGGACAGTGACTAAACAATTGTCCAATAATACCACCACCTTTTTACTGTTGTTGTCTTTTTCGTTTTCATTTACTATTGATAATTTATTGCAAGGACACAATTTCAGTTTCAGTTTTTAATCTTCAAAGGCCATATCAAAAGGCAGAAATCCAAAAGTTGCATGCTTTTCAGTTCCAAAGGAGTTCTCTTTGAAGATCAAAACTATTTCAGAAATCATATTTCACAGGGTGGAGTTGCCCAGTGTGTGTCTGGCACTGTTGCTATAGCAACCCTCACACAAACATAAAAATACATATAGACACTATTACACAAATACACAAATACACTCAACTATGTCATTGATTTGGAATTTTGAGGAAAACAAGCTCTTTCATTTTCATTTGTGTCAATTTTCCCAAGCCAATAACACACTCTCCTTTCGGAAATCAAGTGTTTTGATTAAGATAGTCAGCAACAGGAAGTAATGGTGACAGGCTTGACTGAAGGGGAAGCAGTCTGTGGTTTAATCAGCCGGCTCGCTGCTGAGGTCTGTCGCGCCATCAGCCCATCTCTTTCTGTGTAGCTAACCTGATGTCATGCACTGACTGGGCAGATAAAGCCCCGTGGGGGGAAATCAGTTCGTTTTGGGTCAACAAACAGCCCACAAGTTCCACAAAGATGCCAGAGATTGTTTTCAGTTGAGCCACCCTGCGGGTCAGGGGTTTGCGTTTACCAGGCATCCGGCATAGCGAAATATTGTCTTGCACATGTTTGTTTTGGTTTAGATATCTCCACGGTGTTCACATGGGAAGCTCTGACTCTCAATCTCGAGAACAATGATGTTAAGCGAGGCCAGCTGTAGAAAGAGATATGCTGCAAGGCAGGGTGGGCTGCTGACCTTATTCCATGGTATTACTCCATTGTCTTTAATACTAGTCTGACTGTGCTTGAGAATCATACAGTTGTCAATTTTAAATGAATAATAATAATTGTAAAAGGACAGGCTGATTGCCAGTTTGAGTGAGATTTGTTTTTGTGCCCTAGAAATGTCTGCCCTCCCACTGTCACTCTCTTAACTCCCTGTGCCTGTTTCCACCTGTCAAACCATAATGCAAAACACACATGCTCTCTAACCAGGGCACATTTGTCTCTCATTTATTTTTCATAAAAAAGGTCACTAATTATTACCCAGGCCCGAGGAATTACGCACGTCAACGAATGACTTAAATTGATTAGATTACGGACGATGATGAAATGGAGAAGCAGCAAGTTAGTTGGATTACATTAAAGTGTCCCAATTTGAAGCTAATTTAAAGCAAGTTTTGAACTTTTTGATGCCAGTGATGGAACCTTGGAAAAAATGCCACCTTCACTGTTTCTTTGGCAAATCAATTGTGACTACAGTTTTAAGAATATAGTTTTTTTTTAATAGAGAAATAACATAAAGACCTTCTCCAATTTCTTTTTTCTTAGTAACCTGGAAATGCAAATCATAGCACTTCCTTTTTTCAGGAATGAGCAGACACCAATTGTCCAGCTCAGAAAGTGCCAATGTTTCTTACAAAAGTTAATTCACTAATGTGTCATGTTATTGCAGCCCATCTCTTCCATCTCTTGACTGGCAGCTTCCGTCCTGCTCCGGCCCGTACAACCTACAGATCGAGGTGCAGCCAAAGTCCCACCACAGGGCCCACTACGAGACTGAAGGGAGCCGAGGGGCAGTGAAGGCGCTGTGTGGGAGCCACCCTGTAGTACAGGTATGTCACAAACACTGTGTTAGCCAGCAAATGTTTTTTTAAATTCACTGTGCACACTTGTGTTTATCAGAGACAAGGTTAGCTTTGTGTGTTTAGTAATATGCTTTCATTACAGCACAGTGGTAATGGTGCATGCTGACTGATTAGTTGTACTTTTTTCTGTTCAAAAACAAGCTGAAGTTTGGTTGTTGCTGACTTTATGACAGCATGTAGTCTCAGAGAAAGGTTACAGTTAGTCAATTATATTAAACTTACAGAATATCCAATGTGTCATTACATTATAATTGCAAACTTGTCAAGCCTCTTAAGCATATATCAAAAGCCCTGAAGCCATTTTTGTAACTTTTGTATACACACACACCACTATGTATGTGTTTATCTATGTGCATTGCTGTGTTATTACTGTTCCCTGAATCCGGGAGTCTATCTACCGCTGCAAAAGGTCGTCCTGACTAGCAGCAGTGCATGCTTATTCAATTAGTATAGAGCAGGACCATCGCCTCTCACTATTGTGCTTGGCGAACACTTAAAGAGCACACGTCAGCCTCACCGCAGCACAGAACAGAGCTCCATTCTCTGCTACATTGTCATCACACTGCGTTGACATCTTGGTTAGGTTTACTCAAGGTGGGGATCTACTGGTGTGTGTCCTTAAGGTTGAGCGTGCACTGCATTAGCCTAATAATATACTGGGGCATTCATTGATGATGATTTTTTTACAGACTAGATTTGAAGATTTCAATTAGCAGATGTTCTATGCATCATACGGCCAAAGCAAATACGGCACCTTGAGAAAACATATTTGGACCAGTAGCCTACAGTTTCAGGTTGGTGGTCCATCCTCGTCACACGTAGCATTAGACGTTGCTCAATGTCAAGCGCACTTGACAGCTGTTGGCCAACGTGGTGCTATAAACAAGCCTGTTGAACTTCAGGTTTCCTCTGTAAATACAGGTAATTATTCCCCATCATTCCAAACCTTTGTATATCCACATGCGGGTGAATCAACATTTTACCCTCGCACCTCCCCATGAGGCTGACCAGACTCGGCCTGCCATGCACAGCTGTGGCAGGTGAGGCTGGTTTTTATTTAGTCCACATCACTTTCTGACTCACTTTAAAAAGTTATGAGTAAGCGTTTCTTTGCATACACAGTGTTTTCCTGAATTACATCTATGACTTGGGTTGTTTATTTCATACTACGAAGGCACCAATTTATTGCGAGGATGTTTTTAAGTCTTACTGTGTATGTCGAGCAATTACAAGTAAGTAGTAGTCATGGAGAAAATATGATGACAGCTGCTTTACCGCCACACCTCCCCCCTACTTGCATAGCTCACACTTTACTTTTACTTTGTGGTGAGAAGTGATTTATGCGTCTGATATTGCATGTGCAGTCAATTGGAATATCTTGAGGGTTTCCTAACAGTGGAAACCACTGGAAGCATTGCAGTTGGTAAAAAGATAAATTTATAAGGATTATGCAATCATGTGTACATGCTAGAGGGTGAAATGTAGAAGGAGAGCATGTGCTGTTTCTTCAGGGGGGCTTTTTGCAAAGTTTTGAATTACAAATCATAAATCTGACTCCCTCGCTTTCTGCCGTTTTCTCATATGAGCTCCTACAAATATCGAATAAATCTGTCTGGCATTTCCATTCCACAAACGATTGTCTGTTTCAGAAGTGTTCTCACTTACTGGAAACACTCCATTTGGTTTCGGCGAGGGGTGGAGCATTGGTAGAGCGTGCATGGGGCACCACATGATGCGGATTACGGCATGATTACGTAGCTGGTTCTTAATTTGGTCATAAACTGCATATCTTCTCGTTCCCTGAATTTGTCTGATGATTTCAGCGTTAGCCCGTACCGACAGAAGTTTCCCAATCTCGTCGTCTCATATAGATGAAGCATTCTTTTTCCCCCTGGGATGTTTGTTATTTTCCCGCTTCACACCAGCCACCATAAAACGTCATCAACATGCCTACTCACTCGCCATGAATTCTCCGGCCAATGAGTCGCTCTATTTACACATTATTACAATTGGGCATTACACATAATGTGTACTAGGGAGCTGGCAGGATAAATTTATTTTTAATGTCCGGTCCAAATGAGCTAGACACTTTCATGTTCTATACAGCTCCTCTTGTTAATGTGTGGATCATTTTCAGGGGGATTTGGTCTTTGTTTGGTGTTGGGTGAAATGGTGTTGTCTTGGATGATAGAGCATACTGTAGTCCCCAGTGCCCTGCGGTAATGAGTGGCAGGCGTTGGATGGGTGAGATGCAGTCAAGGAGAATGAGTCAATAATGACATAGGGACATGTGTGTAAGGATGCAGCTAAGGAAGTGTATGTGTTTGTGTGTGTGTGTGCGTGTGTGTGTGTGTTTGTGTGTGTGTGTGTGTGTTTGTGCTAAGACTGGAGCAAGTAGAGAGAAAAAGAGGTAAGGGGCAGAGGGAGTCACCAGGCAGCTGGGGCTTGGCTTGGCTGCCCCCGGAGATGCTCTGTATCCTGCTGATTAAGGCCTGGGTGGCACCGAGGTTGGCTGAGCATAGTGGTGGTATTGGTGGTGGGGTGGGGATGTCTGTATGTGTGATGGATAGGAGATCCCAGCACCTATCAGACGCCACCTCCCCTTTCAATGAACTGGAGCCTCCCTCCCTCACTCCCTGGGTCCAAGGATGTCACTTCTTGTGAGCTGTTCATACTTAAAACCATCTCCCAAACCCACACTAGAAGGCCTCCCTCGGTTGTGGCCCAGTCATCCACAGCTCTATTGTTTTTTAGCTCATGGATGATCAGACACGTGCGCTATGAGTGATGGTGACATGTGTGTTGGAAAGCAACAACGGATGAAAAAACAGAAAGATGACAAACACGACGGGACACACTGCTTTTACAGTTCCCCGGAGAGACAGCAACTGACAGATAATCAAACCAAGACGCTCAACTGCTCAATTACTGTTGTTATCTTGTTATTCAGTAACGAGAAGAGATGTGTTCTTGACAAACCCACAGGAAAGTTTAGCATCT
The DNA here is from genome assembly GCF_900634415.1 of Cottoperca gobio. NCBI lineage: Eukaryota > Metazoa > Chordata > Actinopteri > Perciformes > Bovichtidae > Cottoperca > Cottoperca gobio. The sequence goes on from NC_041370.1 coordinate 19,735,071, forward strand.
GTAAGGTCTGACATCATCCTAAACTGCAGCAGATCAACCACACCACATGCAGTGCTGTACCCACCCATTGTGGGTGGGTGGGTGGGGAGAATGGAGTGTCTGCACTCCAGCCACACCGATGAAAACCTCTTGATTATAGGGTTAGGTCGACTCATTACCCCTCTGCTGCTTGCACCGACTCTCCGCGCTTCCAAGTAATTTTCTTCTGGACTTGCACTCTGTCCTTCGCCTCCCCTCCTCCGCATCCACAGCCTTTTAAACTCCTCTCTACCTATAGGTCCACTTTGTGACCCCCGCGGCTGCTTGTCCACTTTATTTACTGCAGCAGACCACAGCCCATTAAGGGGGTCTAGGGTACTCCATCGGCTCCTCTCACACTGTTCTAGACTCTCTCCTCTGTCACCACAGCTATGGCAAACGTCAACAGTAGGATTTTCGAAGCCATGCTCAGGAAGAAAATAACAACGTGGTGTACCTTCACTCAGAATATCACCATGACATTGATTAATGGGTTTTCCAGAGGAGAAGGATGGGGAGGAAATGGGGAATTGTGCTGAATTATTTTCATTGAGAATATAGTGACCGAGAACATGACCCGACTCTGATCTAGAATGTGGGTTCAGTTGGAGATGTTGCAAAGGCTTTCAGGTTCAACCTCAGTCAGGAAACACACAGACATCCGACAGACCTTTAGTAGCAGCAGACTGCAACACCTGTGGAGTATTAAACCTACCGCGCGGTACGCAGCACAGTCCTGCATATGGCTAGTTCGTATAGGATAATGACTGGCCTATAGGGCTTTCCCCCCTCACGCATACACACACTCAGTCTCTCATTAAGCCTAAAGCAGCAACAGACATGGTGTAATTTCAGCAGGATGTGGCCATCATCCCTATTAACGTGTGCGTGACTTAATACCCATCTCCCTTCCTCTGCAACTGTATGTAATGCACATCAAATTTGCAGTATGTTTCCGCCACGACGACATGAAAGACCTTGGCATGTGCGGTTTCACCTTGGGATCCGGTGCTTGCTGGCTGCGTAATGTCTTAAAGAAAAAGCCCTGATCTACAGCATCCTTTACTGTAGCTGCTAATTGCTCATTAAATCTACCGCTGCCTCTTGTTTGATATTCAAAAGGCTTGGTGTACCCTGTAGTGCTGTTAGAGCGTAGTCAGGGCTGTTATTCATTGCTCAAAGGGATATTTATGCCACTCTTAAATTGTGGTCACTCCATATGCAGGGCTTCCCTTGCACTGGTATTGGGCTACCACTAATTATCAGTTAATAGCAATTGGAAAAAATTTGAGCGAAATGTGCATCGTTTTCACTGGTATGAGGTGATAACCAGACAGCCCACAGATTTATGAGGTAAGACACTAGTGGGTAGTCGTGCTATTGGGGGGCACAGCAGTCATCCGTGCATCATGTTACTCAAATCCTTGGTAGATTTGGATGGCATGATCCTATGGCAGGCTGTGTTGGTAACATAGCCACTTTTTTATATGGAATTTGGATCCTCACTGGTCTAGACATGGGATAGTGCTTGAAACTATGCCCTCAATGACATAACACTAAAGTGCTCAGTTCAACAAAAACGTTGAGCTGTTTTTTGCTTATAAAAAAGGAGCAGATTTCTGAGCTATGGAAATGCAGCGGATTAAAGGATTGCATATGTTGCTTTATGTATTCAATATGAGGCACTGGAGACATTAGAAGGGCAGGAGGGTGATGGAGTAAAGTCTGGAAGGAGAGACAACTTGGATGAGTGTACATTTAATTGGATACAGAAATGGCTGGCTGTGTGACTGTCAGTACTTGACAGAGAGAGAGGGGAGCGTGATAGTGGGAAAAAGCCCTGATCTGCTGTTGTATTTCTCCTCCCCTTCTTAAGTCACCCCCACTACTCTGCTGCTTCTAGTCGTCTTCTGCTTTTCTTCTCCCCAATTCTCGGCGCCACGTGGACCTCTACGAGTCATGACATTTCTCCAGGCAGTGATGAAATCACTGCGGAAGGATAGAAGGCAGCCCACTGCAGGCCTGTAGAATGTATTCACACTCAATTTCTAGCCAGGCTAGACACATTTAATTTACCAGCAAGTCATTATCAAACATTACATGTTCAAATCCTTTGTTTGAACTATTGAGGTCAGCTGCAGGCAGCATTGAGAACGTCACTATCACTAAAGAAATTTAGGGATAAAATGTTCATATTAATCAGTTGAAAAAATACCCTCTGACATTTATCCTAACTGATTTTCAGTGTGTGAAGCAAAGAAAATTAAGGTGCCGTATCCCAGGGGGCGGAAAATTTCGATACAGATGATAGATCTTCAATGGTCCAAAGGCCCTTGGAGATGAATGGTGGAAAGAGGATTGGGATGCATCCTCCTCTCACTTTTTCATTGCAGCTGACCCAGACAATACAGCTGCAAACAATTACACAATTAATGCATCAACTGCCATGTTTTTCGGCTATCAGAATTGGTCCGTACAGCAGCGGCTTGCGGTGGGAGGTGTAAATGGATCTAGCTGACACAGTGGCAGAAGTTGGCACCCTGAAAACAGCTGCAAATCAAGCCTCTATTTAAATTCAGTTTAGATTATCTTAAAATAAATATACCGTACATGTGCCAGATAGGCTGCAGTTGCAGCTAGAAAAGCTCATCTGTTCAAAATTAGCTGTGCTCTGGTCCAACCTCACAGGCTTCTTTAGACTTAAATACAAAGCTGAGATCACAAGTGTGTGTGTGTGTGTGTGAAGCCTCTGTCCTCCACGCTTTAAGTTTAAAACACTTTTTTCTCGTCTTATTCCCCCTTTGAGAATAAAATAAAGAAGTCATTTTTGCACTCTGCTTGTGGTGTGCATTTGAGTGAGCATCGCAGGAGTTTAGCAGGAGCAAAGGGGCGTTTTTGGGAGAGGGTCAGAGGAGAACATATGGTAAAGGAATCGGGGGAGGTCGCCCAGGGGGGACTAGACCGCCTTCCTTTGCTGCTGGGAAGACCAGCGTTACCAAGAGGACTATCTGACCTCATTAATCACTTCCTCTCCTCCATGAGGTCACTACTGCTTTGAATGCGGACGCCACCGTCATTGTGCGCTACCGCAAGACGAGTGAAGGGATAAAGACCCCTCCTCCCTTCTGCCTCTCTTGTGGGCCTCCTTACAGCCACGTGGCAGCTGAGGTAATGGTTGGAGGTCACCGAGAAATCCAAAGAAGTCTCGTGAGGCAAAAGTGACAGGCGACACGGCTTTGTAGCGTGGCTGCCTGCATTTTATTAAATCATATGGGAACGTCATGCAATTTAACGCTCTGGCGTTTCAGATTTATACCTCATGCTCCACCATTGCGCTCTCACGAGTCAATACACAAGTAACTGGTAGCATGTGTGGCTATGGATAATTACCGCTGGTGACACCATAAGTAAAATATAACAAGCAGAGCACGGTCTGCTGGTGAGATCACCGCATAGATGAAGTGGTCCCTTGGGATGCCAAGACTTCAAGAAGCTTCTGACCTCGGCCTAACTCACTGATGACTAGCATGTGTGACGAGCTCACAGGTCAAGACAGCTGCTAGAGACACTATGCGGAGCTGAAGAGAAAATAGGACGGTTGGAACCGGAGATGAACGACAGCCTTAGCTTTGCCACTCTCTTTGCACTTCCTTGATATCTGAGACAAAGCAAAGCCATATAATTACTTCTGCTGAGATTATTGAGACATATGCTCCACTCCAGTGACTAGTAATATCCTATTTTTATTCAACATAATTAGGACTGAAAATTGTCCTAGGAAGAAAAAGAACACATCCACTTCCTTGTCCCAAATGCAGAAGATCTGTCATCAAGTAAAGACCAAAGGCATTTAATCTTCAAGTTTATTATCAGGCCAGACAACTTTTAACTCCGTATCCAGACAAATTTGTTCTCAAAGCAAAGACATTAGGTGTCCATGACTCCGCAGCACTAATTTCCACAGACTACTAATGACGTAGCTCTCGAGTCCTCTACCGACCTACCTCTTCCTCACACCCACATATCTGACCGCCCTCATGAAGGTGATTATAAACCCATTAATCAGATTATGTCATAGGTTCCATGTGGTCTGCATTTTGTTATATGACTCAATCTGTTAGATAAACAACAGGGGTCTTTTATTCCATTCGACGGTTCCACTGTTTTCACTCGGATGGAGCTCAAAGAAAATTGGTTTGAAGCGATGCGCTGGGGTAATTGACCAATTTGCGGGATTTTTCAGATGGCCATGGCTTTGTGAGCCCTGGCCTACAGTAAGTGATCCCTCACAGTAAATGTCACTTGCGGTCAAGTAGCCACCTGGGTGGATCCACGGCGTTTCCCCCAATGAGAAGTTAGCCCTCTCGGTTTTCACTCGGTTTGAACCAGATGGATTCTGCAGTTTTCTGACTTTTTTTAAGATTTGAAGAGATTTCTAAGTCCAGACCAACATCCGCCCATCTGACCATATGACCACTTGGCACTGCAAAGAGCAGGAATATCCTGGGAGGTCTGCAGTGTAAGACTGAGTTCCACCAGAAATCCACATTTCGTTGGCAAATTGTGCTGGTCAGAAAACACTCACAAAGTATCAGTTCTCCTTCGACCACAATTTGGATTGTGCTACCTTGCCTGTGCGTTCATATTTTTGAGCCATTACACACTTGGTTAAATCATCAAATAATGTTACTTTAGACACTGACATAAGATTATCCACGGATGCTGAATGTAATGGGCAGTTACCTCAGTATATATTTGAAGTGTCATTGACCCCAAAAGTCAACAATACTTTTCAAACTATGCATGGCTATGGAGTTTTCTTCTCTTTTTTAAAAGATTTGATCTTTTTATTACTTGAGCAGTAGCTGCTAATGGAGGCCTTCAAGAGGAAGTGGTAGTTGTTTGAAGTGGTGGTTCTGATACAGGAGTCTCTTTCATCACAGTGGGACACAGTCTCTGAGCTTTAATGGAAATCATAATGTATGTTCATAACGGCCCAAAGGTAAAGGGGCTGGATCCTGTCTGCATGCCAAGCTCAACGTGTATTAGTGTTATTATATTTAGGTGTAAAGTTTGCTGAATTTGCAACTACTGTATCTGTATAAATGTGTATTAACATGTATTCCACTCTAAATGTTTGTTGTTGTTTGTCAAAGAAAGACAGGGGAAAAACATAATTGTACATTGTGTCCATGTTATTTTGTTGAACAAAAGTGCATGCCATGATTTTGATTCCATTTTATTTTCACTAATGATTTTAAAGGTTCAATGTGTAAGACATGCCAGAATATTAACTTCAATCACTACAACTATTAATTAACATTATCAACAGTATGTGAAGAGGTAACAGTTTGGTCGAATTGTGGTATTCTTGCCCACTGACTGACTGACTGACTGACTGACAGGCATTACACAGGAGTAAATGCAATATAACACAATATAAAGAATGCATTTGAATACAATAAATACGCCAAACCACTACAACTAAAATATAGACTGTGTGTAAGCTTCTCACCTTGAGGCAGTCCTCAGATGATTGCTCTGATTTATTATTTTGTTTAAATTAATTTTATACTGAGTCACTTTTGACTGCTTGTCTCTCTGTTGACACTTTAAAAACAATTGCAGCAGTGAGAAGTGATGGGAAACTGGCTTATCAAAAACGTTTTCACCCTCCCCTAAAGGAATGTAGAACTACCTCACTAGAGAACAACAAAGACCCCTAAAAAAGGGTCTCCAAACCAACCAAAAAACAAACAAAACAAAGGGGCTTGTTTTCAAACCCCCCTCTCAGAGCTATCATTAAAGCCCCCTTTAACTATCAGTAGCTGATGTGCATTCAATCTCTATTTCCTAAATGCCTGAGATGGGGGTCTTAAAACCTGATGTTGCCTCTCACCTGGATCTCTTTGTTCTCCCGCCAGCTTTATGGCTACATGGAAAGCGAGCCGCTCACCCTGCAGCTGTTCATAGGGACCGCAGACGACCGCCTCCTGCGACCACATGCCTTCTACCAGGTTCACCGCATCACTGGCAAAACCGTCTCCACCGCCAGCCATGAAGTCATGCAATCCAACACCAAAGTTCTGGAGATCCCTCTGCTGCCTGAAAACAACATGAGAGCCATGTGAGTGTTCTTAGACCTTTCACAAATCACCTATCAATCTTTTTCCTTTCCACATTTTTCACTGGAAACCTCTACTTTAAAATACACCCACAAAAACACACACTCTTCTGTAACTCTCAGCACCTTCCTCATTCCTTAAACTCTACATGCAGATTGCCTGATGATAGGTACTTTACAGCACACACTTCTACATAGGCCTTTAAAACTGAGATCTGTGCTTTCACTCCAAGAGATGCATTATTTGTAAGGAAGTGAAATAAGTAGGCCTATTCTATGTTGACTCACTGAGTTCATGGGTGACAAAAATCTGTCCCAATGAGTGCAGGGACTCCAAAGGCTATAGGCTTGGAGTTGTAAAAAAAATGTCCGACCAGGAAACTTTATGGAAGTCTAATAAAGAAATATTTTGTACTAATTATAGCAAGGAAGCAAGCAAAAACAATTTTTTTTGCACATTTCATTCCAAGTGGAGGCACAATGTGCTGCACAATGCATGATCAGTCACAGAAGGCAGCAACCAACCAGTACAAATTAATAAGACGTGACTTATAACCAAAATAAAAAAAATGTATTTAATCAAATAATAAATAAGACCAAGAGTTGACCAATAAACAATAATAAGATGAGTGATAGGCTATCTTAAAAAGTAACAACCAGACTAGAGCCATCAAGTCCCATAGTGCTCCAATATTATATAGTTCCATAAAATTAAGCTTGGCCAATATTTGCCAGCAGTTTTAATGTATTAGAACACCACCACTGAACTAACAGTGTGTGCTGAAATATTGGAATATATGGAATACAAAATATGATCCAGATCACAAATACTTACTGCCCTGTATCCTGCAATGTGCAATAAAAAACAGTAAAGCCCTAGCTGCAATTGTGGTAGTTATTTAGCAATAGCAATACAATGTCAAGAATTGACCATTCAAATGTATGTAGGCATAACAAAATGCACATTTACTCTTGGAGTATAATTTAAGTCTTTAATGCATATGCTGTGTAAAACCAAAAATCTAGGCCTTCTTCGTAGTAGACATTTTTACTTTTCATAGTAGGAACAACACAGGTGTTGCTAATAACAGTAACGATGGTGCCATTCAATTTACATGTTCCAGTCATGGCAGTGTGACAGGGAGCCAGTGTAAAACAATCTAAATTAACAACTGGTAGACAACAGTGGCAGTCTGTAACACCATGACCAACACATGTGAGTGTATAAAAAGTGTAGTTTATTGTAAGCTACTCTACAGGAAAAAGATATGTTAGCTCTGCAGCATTGTTAGTCAACTTTAAAGCACTTGAATGTTTTGCTCATACATAATTTGCCATTCCCCTGCTTATATTTGCTACTAGCTAATGCAAGCGTTTACTACAAGATGAGCTAGCTAACAAGCAAGGTTTCTCTGCAAATTAACATGGCTCATTCTGAGTTCAGGTGTTCTGTGAGCTCCACCAAAAACTTAACAGACATATTTTACTTTGTAAGTGTGGTTTGAATCACATAAAGTACATATAACCTTGGTTTTACTTTTAAAAACATTAGCACCAGTTTTCTAGGCTGAGGTAAATCAGCCTTGGCTTCTCGCTACCTTCCTCGAGACTTCCAGTAATCCAAGGGACTGTGCTCTGCAGTGTGTCCAGGCAGTAGCTCCTGTCCTGGGGCTCCATTCAGACTAGGCTGCAGTGAATTATTTTGGACTGGGGCCCAGAACTCTGGCTTATGGATAAAACGGCTGTATCCAAACATAGGTTACATAAGACCGTTACCTCTTTCTGCACCTGAAGTTGATCCTTCAACATTTAAAAATTGAAAATACTTTTTGTAAAAATAATTAGTGATGATTTAATGCATCTCTATTTTATTTTCATGTATGTTTAAATGCAGGAGATTCTGAATAGGCTATAGCCTATGTAGGCTATAGGACATAATAGTTTCCTTACTGGACAGTGGCTTTCTTTGGTTGAGCATGAATGATTTTAACATTTGTTCTGCCTTACAATATCATTTCCAACAATACCGCAATATCCATAATATTGTATCATATTTAGGGGCGCCTCTCAACCAATTGACTTAATGTGTCCCTTAGGATAAATATGATATTGAAAAAATATTCAAGAGGAAGTTTCTGTTCCCCTTTGTCGTCAGCACACAAGCTAAAGGAAGAGGAGTGAAAGTTCTCTCTTTCTCCCTCGACTATCTGAAAGGTCAAATAAAAGCCTTTAACTGTCTCTTTCCACTGAGCTGTTTAACAGCCGTCTTGATAACGCAGCATCCATCTCTCTGCTCTTGTGCCAGCAATCATTTGCTCGTTGTGTGGGATGCAGACAGTGGAGAACTGAAATCAAACTTTCAGACAGTTTCACTCGGTCTTTCTTTCCTATTCTAGGATGCAAATAGAAAACTTAAAATGTAGAACACTGTAGTGTATATTCATATTATACTATATGGTCATACAAACCTGTAACCCAAGGAGTAAGGTATTGCCTAGAATTTGTTTTTGACTATCCCCTTAGTTATGAAAGAGTTTTGTAGCTCACATATTGAGCATGTCTTATTACTGGCATAGAAGACGAGTCTAAACATTTCCTTGCTGGAGATTCATCCTGTGTTTATTTTAAAACTACTTGCAACACCCAACACTTACATCATGCAAGGCTGATAAGGAGTGGGTAACCGGCGTTGAGCATTGCATATTCTTTTTCTTATTTATTTAAATTGTCCAAAACCAAAGTCAAGGAGAGAAATGGTATAAAACCTGACTATTACCCCATTCCAGGAATAAGGCCAAAAAAGCTACCATGTAAAATAATTTAAATGCCAAACCATATCCCATTCCTATTCCCTCACTTTTTTTTACCAGCCACACTAGTTTTATTTAAATTCATGAAAGGCCACGTCTGAAAATTAATGCCTTTTTTTCCACTAAGAAAAGGGAAAGAAAATTCACCCCTTTACCTCCCAAATTGTGAAATTAAATAAATAAAGCCAGACAGTTTAGAAAAGAGTCTAATGCTACACGTGGCAATGACTAACAGAGGTTTTAACCCTCAAGTGTAAGGCTTAAATGGTGTGAAGGGACTGGAGAGACTTGGTGCACTCAGATCGCAATAAAGTGACTTTGTTTATACTGACTGCAGCTGATGGGAACTTGTTTGATGGTGGTAAACCATGGTATGCTCAGTCCAGAGGATTCCTCCTGAGAATTGCTAAATCTTGGACCACCATGACCCTATAAAACTGTACTCATTAATGTCCAACTCTGTCTTTGATGACATGCTGGATTAATAATGACACGGTCATGCTTCAGTGGACTTCCAGTGCATGATCTGTAACACCAGAGGGGACCTTACTGCTATTCTTGCTGCTCAATGTCTCAGTTTAAAAAGCCAGTGTCAAGGAATCAAATCTGCTCCCATTTCAGCCTTTATCCAGTACCTTCTCTAGAAACTATTCTGTAGGGAGTATCCTGTGTGAGTATACACTGTGGAGTAGCACAGAAAGCAGTGATTGATGCTTTTTCTGAGACTTCTTTGTAATAGCATACATGTCTGCTTTAAAACCAAAAAAACTTCACTTTTCCATTATCTTGAAGATACAGTTTAATATTATCTTTGAAATATTGTATTAAATGTTGCTCTTCCCCGCCTCTGTCCTAGAATTGATTGTGCAGGGATCCTGAAGCTGCGAAATTCAGACATTGAGCTTCGCAAAGGAGAAACGGACATCGGACGTAAAAACACACGGGTGAGATTGGTGTTTCGAGTGCACATCAACCAGCCCAATGGCAGGACAGTGTCCCTACAGGCTTCATCAAACCCCATTGAATGCTGTAAGTCACACACAGAAAGAACAAATCACAAATTGGCATGCCTTTTCTCTTGGCTTTTCACTTAAGCAAGAAAAGTGACATCTATTGTTGTAATCTAATAAACTGAACTACTATTTTTTTACCTGTCGGAGCAAATTCAGTGCCTCTGCAGCCAATAAGCGTTATATGATCAAAGCAATTTGCCAAGGCAATAGATGCATTGTACATGATGCCAGAAACATGTGTTATCTATATCACTTCACATTTTATGACTGAATGCACAAGTTATTGTGGTAAGACTACCCCATTAGCACAAGGTCCACAAAGGTCATTTGCCAGCTCCAGTTTTGGCACAGTTGAATGAGTGCTTTGAAAGAAACCTCTGTTTCTTTGTCATTCATTTGTGTATGTAGGTGTGATGTTATTTTCACCCAAGGAAGCTAATTAAAGTTAGATGGTGAGAAGGAGCTGGCATTGTAGTTTATGGTCTAAAGAGGATGTTAATCTGAGTTGGTTCATTATTTACAGAGGTTTATTCAGTGAACCTAAGATTTATTTAATACTTTAGTGAGTTCCTATTCTAAAATTATGCAACGGGATCTTTTTCTTTCCTTCCCAATACTGATTTCTGTACCCGAACTCCAGCATTTAAGGCTCTTATCTGAAGCATACCGATACTGGTATCCGAACAACTCTAGATGAAATGCATAGGTTATACTATGTGATAATTAATATACGTGACTCTGGCTGTTAAGCTGATCACCATATCCCAGAGGCTAAAGGTGACTAGCTAGCTGCAGTTATAGAAAGCAGAGACAGGTGGTTGGCTCTAGGCTTCTTGATGGAAAATAATGACTAAGAATCAGATCATGAAAATATTGTTTTGATCAGTCGTACACCTTTTTTGTTGTCATTTAAAGAGCAGCTGTTGGCTGAAAACCTCTTAGCTAGGGGTCATGACATCACCATAATAAAGTTGATAAGCCTGTATCCCTAACCAAGAACTGCTGTTTCACTGGCTTTGTGCTGGGCCTGTGCTTCTTGGAGTGGACTGAGATCAGGCAGTGAGTTTATGTCAGCTCACACACTGAATTAAAATGTGCGTGTGTGTTTTCCTTCCAACAGCCCAACGCTCAGCTCAGGAGCTTCCCTTGGTGGAGAAGCAGAGTGTGGATAGTTACCCTGCCACCGGAGGCAAAATGATGCTCCTGAGTGGCCTCAACTTCCTCCCTGACTCCAAGGTTGTGTTCGTGGAGAAGGCCCAGGGTAAGCTGCCGTCACCAGGCTGTGTTTACTGCTTCTTAATTTCCCCTCTTAATATCTCTTTCAAATGTCTCTCTCTTCCTCTGCCTTCGTTGCGTTTCCTCAGTCTCTCCTCCCGTCAAAATAGAGCAGGCCCTGCCAGAGAGCCACATGTGGTGCGCATTAAGCCAATATATTTTTAACCAAAGCGTATTTACATTTGCTGAAGTTTCCATTGCCTGTTCACTGGTACTCGCCACAAGTTAAGGAATGAATCACAACCAGGGCATGTGCAATGTCTCTTTCTCTCACTTTCCCTCTCTCCATCGCTGTCTCTCCCTCCCTGACTCCCTTGCTTTAACTCTCTCGCTTACTTTCACTTCTGTAGCTCCCTCTTCTATCCATTCTACTGGATACTCACCACAGCTGCATGTTACTGACTCATGGTTAAGAGGCTATTTCGTTAATTTTTGTCCAGATTTTTTGTCCATTTGTTTCCTCCCTATGTGGGAGGAAGCAATGATCAAAACACTACTGATCAAGTTTGCAAGTGAATGATAATTACCTTGATTGCACCAAATAAATCAAAGCAAAGGTCAAGCACAGTGATACCCCTAGTGTGTTGAAACATGATAATGAGCAAGAAGTTAGGAAGGATGAGGGGGGCTTCTCTGATATTATCCATCAAATACTTCACATACACATTTCAGTGTTGTATACAACCCTTGCATATACATTTGACATTTTAATGTCACTTGTATGTATAGTACATAATAAAATGGGACTGGCTTTCCACACAATCACATTTCAAGTATTTACACTGTGTGCCCAATTATTAGAGTTGTAATTTTGAGGATTCATTTAATTATTGAACAACTACAGTGCTCTCGGTTAATCCAAAATGTTAATAAACCTCAAACCTGAATATTTAAGAAAGTAAAAGTGAGGTTTTGGCTTTCTTAGGAGAATATCTATGTGTGCACCATTATTGGGCAACTATTAGTGTGCAGAATTATTATGCAACTAAATGAAAAGCGAAAGTTTTCCCATCTCACTTGTTTATTTTCATCTGTTAAAGTGAGAATAATAAACAAACAACTCAAATAAACTGTTCTGACATTTAAAAAAGAAAATCAGTGACCATTATAGCCCCCCTTCTTTTCAATAACAGTCACAAGCCTTTCATTCATGGAATCTATCAGTTTCTTGATCTGTTGACGATCAACTTTTTGTGCAGCAGCAACCTCAGCCTCCCACACACTGTTCAGAGAGGTGTACTGGTTTCCTTCACTGTGAATCTTCAGTTTAAGAAGGGCCCACAAGTTCTCAATAGGGTTTAGGTCAGGTGAGGAAGGGGGCCATGTCATTATTCTTTCATCTTTAAGGCCTTTACTGGCTATCCACGCAGTGGAGAACTTTGATGCATGCGATGGAGCATCGTCCTGCATAAGAATCATGTTCTTCTTGAAAGATGCAGACCTCTTCCTGTCCCACTGCTTTAGAAAAGTGTCTTCTGGCAGTGGTTTTGGGAGTTGATTTTGAGTCCATCTTCAACCCAAAAAGGTCCAACTAGCACATCTGTAATAATACCAGCCCATACCAGTACCCCACCTCCACCTTGCTGGCGTCTGAGTCGAAGTGGAGCTCTGTGCTCATTACTGATCCAGTCATGGGCCCATCCATCTGGTCCATCAAGAGTCACTCATCTCATCAGTCCAGAAAACCTTGGAAAAATCTGTCTTCAGATATTTCTTGGCCCAGTCTTGACGTTTTAGCTTATGTGTCTTGTTCAGTGGTGGTCGGGTTTCAGCCTTCCTTACCTTGGCCATGTCTCTGAGCACTGAACACCTTGTACTTCTGGACACTCCAGGTAGGTTGCAGTTCTGGAATATAACAGCACTGGAGGATAATGGGTTCCTGGTGGCTTCACGTTTGATTCTTCTCAAATCTTTGGCAGTTCATTTGCATCTTTTTTTCTCAACACGTTTCTTGCAACCCTGTTGACTATTTGCAACAAAACGTTTGATGGTTCTGTGATCACGCCCCAATATATTAGCAATTTCAAGAGTGCTGCATCCCTCTGAAAGACTTTTTACAATTTGTCTTTTTTGGCCCATTTTGCCTGGGGAAAAGAAGCTGCCTAATAATAATGCGCACCTTGATATAGGGTGTTGATCTCCTAAGGCCACACCATCTCTCATTACACAAATACACATCACCTGATATGCTTAAATCCAATACGCATTCAAGTTTATACAGCTTGGAGTTGGAAAATATGCATAAAAATGATCAAAATGGTCAAAATACTCACTTGCCTAATAATTGTGCACACAGTGTACAAGGTGATTCAGTGCTTCAACAAAGCTCCCGCAAAACTGAGTCTCAACATTGGGAGGGAGAAGACGGGGATAATTTCGCCCAAATTTCTAAAAATGTTCTTCAGTGACTTAAAAACTACAGTTGTGTCTATTTACCTCGCCTCACCATTTGAGAGTTCACCTAAGCACCTTAGGGTTGAGGGATAGGTGGAGATGGGGGGAGGGGAGGTGGATGAACGTGGTAACATGGGGGCTCCCTCCTCCTGGCTTTACTTTGTCATGGAAGGGGATCCCCTGGAGAGGAAATCCCATACATACACAACACCTTGGCCTCTCCACTCTCTGCTATATGAGACACATGACCCTTTCTAGGTTATGTTACCCTTTTTTCACCCCCTCTCTCTCTTCCTCTTCCTATTATTCTCTAGTTTCACTCCCTCATCCTCCATTCTTCTCACCTCTATCCTCAATACCCGTTAAAGACATTAGCCGGTAGGGAGGTCTGAGCTAGCGGGATCCCCACACTCGTGCCTGCCATCGACATTTCAGTGGTTTGTTTTCCGTCTCTGTGGTGTCGAAAAGGAGAGAGCGAGAGATCGAAAAAGAGGTTGTCTGTCTACTACTCAGTAGGCTTTTATGTAAACTTTAATGACCCACCAGTTCCAGGGTCTCCTAAGTCAAAAAGCCCATTACAGAAAAACCAACACACATGCACACACAGGAACAAACACATCACTCACTAATGGCAACTGTCTATAAGCAAGCATAAGTGTAGTACTTATGTCCCAAATATACTGCAAAATGTTGTCTTTTGGCATTTTAATCAAAGAATCCCACTGTAGACTTACAATCTCTCTGATTGTTGATTTAGAAGGACCAAACTGGAATAAGGAAAAAAGAAACCAATAAAATTATAATTATATTACAGTTTTATTCTATAACTTTGGTTTTATTTTCCTCTGGAAAAGTTCATGACTAAATGCACCCATGAAATACAGAGCATTGGTCCGCAATAATTACGACTCGCAGACATGTGCTTATACACAGAGTCAGACACACTTGCGCACACACAGCCAAGCTCTTTGTACAGTGCAACACCAATAACTGCTTTTGCCACAGTGATGACAGCACATTAATGTTACTGCCATCAAAGGTCAGGACGGCTGCTCATTTTCCAAAATGTACTCCAATAAACACCTTCCAGAAAATTCCACATATCATAAGGAGCAACAGACGGTTTGTAAGTGTCCCAATCCAACTTGTGTGAATGATTATACATACATTCAAATCATCCAAGTTGAGTCAGAGAGAGATTACACACAGCACAAAAGCCTATTAGCTCAAATGAGACAGCCATAAATTATAAATACATGTATTTCTTTAACTCTTTCCATTTGCTTTCACTCAAGGATGTAGCTGCTTTTATCACAAACATACCCAAATACCTGTTTTGTAATTGTCTGCTTTGAAAACGGCAATAGCAGATGTCAATTAATTACTGAACTCTTAAATAATGGATGACATCACCATGTGAGATTTTCCCATTAACAGTTTCTGGTTAAATGATGAGAAAAGAGACACCACAAATATCCAACAGTCCTTGGGA
Source organism: Cottoperca gobio (assembly GCF_900634415.1). Lineage (NCBI taxonomy): Eukaryota > Metazoa > Chordata > Actinopteri > Perciformes > Bovichtidae > Cottoperca > Cottoperca gobio. Next base: position 19,750,197 of record NC_041370.1, read on the forward strand.
AATCATTGACTCCATGTCATCACTTTAGTTTACACTTGTTTTAAGATGGTCATACACTGTACAATTAGATTTTTGAGCCGCACATCTCATTTAGAGTCGGATTGAATTTCAGAATTGTCGGGCGTCTTCTGCCGTGCAGTGTACAGGGAGGGGCAAGGAGCGATCATGGCCCAATCAACTGCTTCCAGCCGGTCAGATTAATTTCTCAAATGTCAGAGATTTTGGTCGGCCGTCGTCAGGATCTTGCACAGCAGAAGCAGAGCCCCAAGTCTATTCCCAATTCTCTCACTATTCCCAATAGTTAATCATGTACAAGCTATACAGTCAAATGTAGCTTGTTTACCTCCAGTTTGCTCTGCAAAATGGACAAATCATACTGTCTAGCCACCTGAAGTTTCAGCACACAGGATGCACTTGACATAGATGATTGTTAGCTTTATTGTGAAACTTACTGGTAACCTTACAGACCTTTGCAAACAAACACACCTCTAACTGCTTTAAAAATAATCGTTATTGACAATTGTCAATAGCCAGAACGTCTGCAGGAGCCAACAGGCATTATCTTCTATTGTACACGTACAGTGTGAGCACTCAACCTTATAGACCCGGGCCTATATAGTAAACTCGGCTACATCGTGAATTAAATTTAAATTTAAATTACTAAATTACTTATAAATTACTTTATAGATCTGTAAAATATTAGTATTTCTGGTGTGAACACACAGTAGTGTTTACTTGAAAAGTTACATGTTGCACCTGTGCAAATGATATTTGAAGGGCAGATAGCTCATTTTGGTGTTATCTCTCATCTCTTAATGCAAAAGTAGATATATGGGAGATCCTTCTAAAAACCTACATATACTGTATGTACCTGATGTACTGTTAGATCATAGTTTTCCTTTGTCGGTCTTCCACTGTCACTTTAATCCTCCTCCTTCACTCCGTGTTGTTTTGATTGTCTGTCAGTTCCCCCTGAGATGTCCTTAGTATCGAATGAGCAGAGCTCATAGCTGTTGCCACTGCGGGAGAACTTAATGCGCCTTGAAAAATAATTACTTCTGCTTTTCAAATGCCAGGTCCATCCCCACTGCTCCACTTCATCACCCACAGGATAACTGATGCAAACTGTGTGCATAAACTCCGTGCATAAACTGCATGTGCATGTGTGTGTTTGTTGTTGTGTACGTGTGCGTGCACCATCGCTGTTAGCCTGCGGGCCTGTTTGAGTTGTTCAGTAGGAAGTGTTTTCAGTGACTCATCCGCGAGGGATTCCCTGTGGATGGGTGAAACGGAAAAGACAAGACCCTCAGAGGATATAGAGAGGGAAGAGAAAGATGGGAGGAGGAGGAGGAGGTGAAAAAGACAGGGCTTCCTTCAAAATACTGCTTGTGACATCGGAGGATAGAAGTGATCATATGCTGCCCTGACGTTGACTCTTGTTTAGTGAATAAATACCAAGTATAGGGTCAACTTTTACCTGTCCCAACAAACTGTTTAATGTATTAATACTTTATTTATTCCTTCTATGGATTGATTATTATAACTGCTTCTTCAAGTTTTTTAGTTCATCACAAACCACACATAGCATCGAGAGCAAATTATGGCTAGAAAATGATAGACTCAAAAACTCACAACCAGAAGTCCACTTTTTTTCCTGCTGTAACAATATTTTCAATGGTAATTCTTGTTGACATGTATTTTTAATAGGCCTTATCATTTTCTTTCTCCACAGTGGCGAGTTGTACCCTTCACATAGTAGCAATGTGGGCATTTATGAAACTTTCCATCTTCTTTTGCTTAGTTGTGCTTGGTTTGTATGTGTTGAGGTTGTGTCAGTGTTTTGGTTTGCCCAAACCGCTCTTTTGGCGCAGAAGTAAGAGGACATACCTGGCGCACCTTTTGCAGTGTGCGTTCTGGCTTGCCCTGCTTTCCATGGATGGAATGAGTGCTAGAGGCAGGGAAAACAGAGAGACAGACAGACAGACAAACACGGAGAGAGAGAGAGAGAGAGAGAGAGAGAGAGAGAGAGAGAGAGAGAGAGAGAGCTGGGGAAAGCCTATACTCTGACTCAGAAGGGAGGTAAGGGAATTCCCTGGTGAGCTGGATAGTTTTTACATCTGGTCGGATTGGAGCGTTGCCTGGAGCTCGGCAGCACCACACACGCCTGGGCTGCAGCAGGGAGAAGTCTGGTCTTCTCCACCTCTGCTTCAGGCTGGTCGAGCTCACGGCCAAGACTAAGAGAATTCTGAGCTGCAGTGTAATCTGTAACATTAGGACAGTAGAGTCCAAAACAATACCCCTAGACTATTTCTCTTGTCATGTGGAAACTCCTCAGCAGCAGGCTGAAATATTTGGATTCTTATACCTTCGTAATTCAAAGAACGCAGGCTTTACAGACTGTTATCCGTACTGTTAGAGTTCATTCATAGACTGTTTAGTCTTCATTGAGCACTGCTACCTTGGGCAAGTCTAAACACCAGACAAATCGGTTGATGTATTGTACTTCTAGCGGTATGTCTAGACTGCCCTTTGACTTTAGGCTAGGATAACCTGCATAAATATTGGTTCATATATTGGCACTATGGCAGTGTTGAGTCAGCCTCCACCCCTGCTTCAGGCTAGAGATTAGAGAAGTGTGAGTTATGCTGTCTAATTAGGATGGTATACTGCACCAAAATCAATGATTATGTATAACTATTGTAGTTCTAGGACAGGGGTCGGGAACCTTTTTGGCTGGGAGAGCCATAAAAGCCAAATATTTTTTTATGTATTTCCCTGAGAGCCATATATTTAATGCATTTGAACGCAACTTTATGCGTGCATTTTTTTAAGAATAACACGTCTCTGAGTACTAATAGCGGTATCAGTGTTGCATTGAACAGGAGCTCTTTTATTAAATAAACTAAACGCTTACGTTATTTATCTCATTAATGTGCACGTTTCAGTGTTTACTGCACGGGTGTCAAACTCAAGGCAATTATATCCGGCCCACGAGAAAATATCATGTCTGTCATAACTGGCCCGCCGGTTTTGGTCATTAAATAAATGCATGGCACAACCACGGGAAAATACATTCAAAGAAGAATCTAAATGTGTGAATGAAAGGAAACGATGTGAGCTGGCCTTTGTGTGCGACATAACGAAGCATCTCACTGTTAAACCTGCAGCTTCAGGGCCGTGTGATCACAGACATGTATGATGCAGTGAGATCTTTCTAAACCGAGCTGCCTGTGGGAGACTCAGATGCAGCAGGAAACTTTGGTCACTACGTGTTTCCAAACACTGACAAACATCTCCACCGCTGTGTTCCCGACAGCATTCTGCTCATAAACTGAGCGCATTTGCCGACTTTGCAGCTCAGAAATTTAAATTGAACTGCTCAGCAATCCGTTTGCAGTTGACTTAAATATGTTCCATATCTTTTTGCACTTTATGTGTATCCTGTTCAATAAATGTGGACCGTGTTTGGCCCTCGATGTAGTCCCAGTTTTTAATGTTGGCCCTCCCTGTGATTGAGTTTGACACCCCCGGTCTATTACTTGCTTTGTGCAGTTTCTCCTCTGCTCGGTTTCGCGAAGGGCAGGGCTCCGCCCCCTACACACACACACACACACGTGTGAACACACCTTAACCTACAGCCAGAGACAAAGCGGAGGAAATGAGAGGGGAGAACTAAAAACAAATCCGCTGCTAAATGTTTTACTTTAAAATGACACAGTATAATTATTTATTACTTGTTAATCATGTTAAAAAATGTCAGCTTAAAATTGTCTGCGAGCCATATTGCGTTATCGAATGAGCCATATATGGCTCGTGAGCCATAGGTTCCCGACCCCTGTTCTAGGAGGAGCCCTTTAACAAAGCTACAGGGGCTTAACCTCTCATGCCCCCTTTGCCATTCCACATACAGTATCCATTAACTAATGCAGGTCCAAAGCTGTACCTAAGGGAAATGGATTTGTCAATACCCAAAAAGAGCAAACCATGACATGCAGTATTGCCACTTCCCCCTTTAATGAGATTAATTTGGCTACCTGAACCTGTTATACACATATTCAGCATAAGGATGCAAAGTTAAACCTACTGTCTCCTGTTATAGAATGAAGCTTATGTGAAATATAACTGAAAGTTTGCCTCTCACCCTCACAGCCTCTGTCTCATTAAAACATATTCCTTTTATGTTTTAAAGTTTCACCAGCAACAGACTAGTGCACCACTTTTGGAATGCCTCTACTTTAGGCATGTCTATACATCATAGGACAGAAAGATGTCTAGATTGTCCGGTGACCTCCATCCTTTTTTTCATACTTGTCTGAAACATTCTATAACGACGTAAGTGGTTTGAATCAGAGACAGAATTGTTTCCATTTCCCTTCCTATGGCAGGTCTTAAGAAATTAGATTTCCATTGACAACATGTTCTCACTCCCAACTCATCAAATACAACAGTTTATTCAGTGCTCTACACTTCAAATTATGATGCTCTATGTACACCTCTAGCTACACCTCTAACGCAAGCTAAGTATGTTACGTAACACGGTACGCTACTTAACGTTAAGTAACTTATCATACCATGCTTTACTTTTGGCTTCACACGGGACACACACACCAGTCTCTTGGCTTAAAGTCCTGTGTTTTCTGACCCATCCATCTAGCCCGACCTCCACCACATGTGGACTTTGTCGCTCTTTATACTGCGTCACCTGACTCCTGCCTTAACTGCGGCCATGTAGAGCATCATAGTTTAAAGTGTAGGGCCACTGACCAAGCTGTAATATATTACAACTTGGGAGTGAGAACGGGCTGCCATGGAATGGTACTCTGGAGACAGTTAGAGACCATGCACAAAAAACTAAACAACATCAATATCTTCATCATACAGTCAGTTATGGTCCTGCAGTGACTTTCCCTGATATATTGGGTAACACACCATAGAAAGCAACCAACCTTGATATCTTCCATGTGAACCCAAATACTATACAAATGTTAAAGTCTGGATTATCTTCCAGTCATTCTCCACAGTCTTTAGATCATTTTCAGACTGAATGCCACACAGCTGGAGTCTGGACAAAAAAATGAATCTCTACTGGCCGCCATCCTCCTCAGCCTGCACCCACAGGTCAAGTCAGCTCACGCTTTCCCTGTTTTACTCCAAGAATAACTCACTTCCCAACTATAAACCCATCACAAATCTACTGTCAGGTCATAATTTATACAGAAGCCTCTCAATCTGAAGCAGACCCGCATTTCTCCAATTTCACCACTCCTGAGATTGGCAGAGGTCAGTGCTTCAGAGGGGAAAGCAGCTGCACCTCTGAGATCAATCATGGGGGAAGCCCTATTGGCCTTTTGGCTTGGCTCCTCATTGGACAACAAGGTTATTGCTGTGAAAATATGTGTACAATTACTGGATCATTTTCAGCCTAGGTAGCAGAACTGTACTAAAATGGAAAATAAACTTGACGTATGTAAACAGGAAAGAGAGAAAAAAACTCCTGAAAATCATCTCTGGAAAAGAGACATAGCTACAAAATATGTCTGGGTTTTTTCACAAGACAACCTTGGCAATTAAGCATGTGAATCATATTTTCCATTCTCAAAAATGTTCTCTTTGGTCAGTGGAAGTTGTTGTGCACTATACAACACTTTTTAGGAGGAAAATCACCTCCAAGCCAAAACCTGTAAGGTCATTATGAGGACAGGGATGCCAATACTCAGCTATCTTTGGCTTTGTACAACCCAATGAATATTATTTGCTCAAAATATAGTCAGTGTCTGCAGTGCTTGTTTCTATCATCTCTATCATTAACCAAACCTCAGTTGGTCATGAAAATCTAACAAATGAGAATTATGCATTATAGCAGCAACACTGTTGCTGTGTTGTCCCCATGTACACAACATTATGTTTTGTCAAGAATTGAAGAAGACATGACTCCAAGAAGCCTCACCCTACATGTGGTCTAATTCTCTGATGGATGAGTGTGTTGTCCTGGTTGTCTGTTGGCAAGGCGTTAGTATTTGTGGATATCATTTGCACAAGTGAGTCATGTAGAACAGTGGGCAGATGGTTGGTTTACCTTAAAGAACAAAGCCTAAAAATAAGTATTTCAATGTGTCTGTGTGCTTCCATTCATTTATCTCATTAAATGTGACTGGATTATAGCAAGACTTCTCCAGACACAGCTCCTCTACCACCTATTGTTTTCTGATTCCCCTGCATAGCACTCAAGTTGAAGGCCCGAACAAAGGTAGAGGATACTGTGGCTACGTGTGTGCATGCACCTGCATCTGCGTGTGCATTACGCGTGGGTGGAGGCTGCGCAAAGGAGGAGGTGTTGTTTGGAACAGAAGCATTTTGCAGATGTTGCAGGGAAGAAGGGGTGAATGGAAAGTTCTGTGGTTATCAGTCGTACAGCACTCTCTGACTCGCAAAGGTATGCTACATGTAGCCCCATTCCAACTCAGTCTCAGTTTCAGATTTTCTAAGTCTGATGGAGTAATCATTTAAAAAGTTTAGAGGAACAAAATTACAGAGAGTTAACGAAGGTGAGAGAAAAGATCAAGAGGGAGAAAAGTTTGAAAAACATGTTTACTAGTGGAGGTTGGGATTGACGTCGTAGTCTTAGGTTTCCCTCTTGGAGTGTCTCCCAGAGCGGAGGAGGGTGAGATTCCCTCTTGGTTCCCCTAGACGTAACATGAGGAACGCTCATCTCTGTTCGTCTCTGTCTCTCTCCCTTTCTCTGACCTTCTCCCTGTCTGTGCTCACTCTAATTGCCCTTCCATTCTCTGGGACACTTCACAGCACAACGTGCACCTCATTCTTTTGGGCATCTCAATCACCTACCACATGCACAGTATCATTGCCGTGCCCCATGGCAGTCCTTTAGGACCTTTCTTCCATTCCCCCGGTCATCATCTCCATTACAGTAAGGCACATTTCTCCATATGCAACTCTTATTTCCCCCCCAGTTCAAATAGAAAGCCCTTATCTGATCTGTTCCCCGTCTGTTTTTCTCTTTCCTTGAGTTTTAATATGGCCATTTTGGAAAGAGATATCTACTGATGTTCACTCCCTAAATAATAAAGCTGACCACCCGTCCCCATTGCCACAGCTCACCAATAATAAACTAACCATGGCTGGGATCCTTTATTCTTTCACTTGCTGCATGATGTGAAAAACATAATGCTTTGTAGAAAAAAAATCTTCCAGAGCTGCTGGACTTTGATTATCTTATCTGATGGCTTCCTGTCCCAGAAGCAAAGTACAGCGTTTCAGCAGCGGCTGTATCCATGAAGTCACAGCTGCTGCTTACCCCAGCTAACATAAAGTAGCAGTGCCACAGTGCCCATGTTAATGCATCACATGGTGTGCCACTGACACAAAGACTGTTCTGTGTCATTTCTATTTCTGACAGCCCTAATGAGTCATTGGTTCTGAGGGGGAAAAAAGAAAATGGCACTGTGGTCGGTGCTGATTGCCCTAGCAGAGCCCAGAGAGTCTGTTCGCTAAGGTGTGGCATGAAATCACAGAGAAAACCCAAAGAATGTGAGCTGAGTTTCTGCAGGCTCCCAACAGCTGCAGTAGCTCACAGGCCTTTTATTGCATGGCAGCAAGGGAAACCTCTGACCTTACCACAAGAAGATGGAGATGAGAAGTAGGAGAGAACAAACAAAAGCTGCTGTATTTTGAATTTTTTTGCAAATCAAATGTTTAAAGAAGGAACAGAAATAGTAACACATTTTATTCCAAGTTGAAGATAAGAGATTAAACAGACATTAACTTGTTTCTATCACCAGCCGAAGGTGGCAGTTAAGTTCTAACTAACATTTTCAATATCATAGAATAGTGACAAATATCACAAAATCACAATTTTCCATAACCTAAAATTTGATCTTCCCCAAAGGTTTCCAATTTTCAAAGCACTTGAGCTTTTTAATATTACAAAAAGTAATGCGCTATAATTCCTATACAACCCACGTTATCTTGAACCAGGACATGCAGTGCTGCCTCTAAGGAAGTAAGTTGACGTAGTATAAAGAACGACAAAGTCCACGTAGGGAGGAGCTGGAGTTTGACGGAGCATTGTTAGATGTGAAACCAAAAGTGAACAATGAATTATTTGTATACTTTTGTTACATAAACGTACTTTTAACGCAAACCAGTCTTTTTCCAAAATCTAACCATGTAGTTTTGTTGCCTAAACAGGTTCTGCCCTGCAGGGCCTAGCACAGGCACACCGATTGCTTGTGTTATTGGACATTTGTACGAGAACGAACGAGAAATAACAAAAAAATAAATGTCCTAAGATATCATACGAACTGTTGTATGAGAATATGTTGAATCGTTTCGGCACTGTACAAAATGCTTAAACTCCTAATACCCTAACCCACCGCCAGAGCACAGATCTCTTCCTCTTTACCAATATGAGTAGCCCTCCATTTAAGGTCCATCTTGTTTGTATAATGATACTAAATGTTATATTTAATTATTTTGCCAATAGATGGGCATCATCTGTGGGAGACAGAAGCCAAAGTTGACAAGGACTCCGTCAAAAATGTAAGTGCACCTCGCCAACGTGACTCATTGCAAATGCTTCCTCAATACCACCCTCCCTTGACACTTTCTCCTTTCCTCTCTGTCTCCTCCTCATCTGTCCCCAGTAATGATGTAACCTTTGCTAAGGCATTACAAGTTGCAAAATAGACAATGATGATTAGCCCATGCAATCCTGAATGGAATTTTCACAAAATCTCCATACCCTAACGGAGTAAACACGGGCTGTCATATTGTTTTTGCATCTAACAAAAACACACACTGATACAAAATAGAAGCATGACCACACACACACACACACACACACACACACACACACACACACACACACACTCATGCCACAATTATCCCAGCATAGCCAGACTATTAGTTCACAGCAAAGTGTTGAATTAAACTTTAACACCTTGTCTGTGCCGGGATTGTGCAGCCAAGAGCGGATTAGACCCCATGCTTTTACCTACTGCTTTTCATGAGAGCCGTAATGAGAAAATATACCAATGCACTCTTTTCACTGAGGCTCGGCCAAACATTCAGATTGTGTTAATATAAAGGGAGTGAAAGGGAGTCGTCAAGAGAGGGAATGAAGCAAATGTTGTTCTACGTGTCACAGAAAGCTGCTTGTGCTCTGGAGTTAATTAAGACTTCACTGAGGTTCGTTAGGTCTGCTTTCAGGGTGGAGAGTTGAGTACAAGGTCTGCGAGAACCTGTTTGCTTGTGCGTGATGACAGTATGTTTTGAATTGTCGATGCCTTTCATCAGCGGAGTCTCATCCTCCCCCCCCCCCCCCGCTTCCCCTGTTTTTTGTGTAAACTAACCGAGGCGATTTACACTTGCACGGGGACTAAAATAAACCACACGCATCTAAATGCTGCAACTTGAGGCTGTTTTTCTCCTTGCTGTTGTTGCTATTTCACTCAGGTAAATGACTTGGTTGCATCAGGAGCGTAAATATGGACTCTGATGTCTAATTGGCCTGTAGGGCTGGCTGATGTACTATGGCTGGAGTCCCAGATGCTGTAAAATTAGCGGGCGTGCATGGCTCGGGCGTGCATGGCTCGGCCGGGGGCGGCGGTGTCGGGAGGCGAGGTCGATGAAAGACAAATACAACAGTGTGTTTATTTGTAGATCTAACAAACAAGGAGGTAGAGACAGCAAGAGAGCCCTGGCCTTCCTCTCATGTCAGTCGGCGGTAGACTACACTAAAGTGCCCCAGACTGCCCGCCCAACAGTGTTTTTATTGCCATCCAGAGCGTGCTAACTTTCATTGGTTAGGATGGAGAGGGAAAAGCCATGTGCACACGCACACACTCAATCAGCCACCTGCATGTGTCGTCATCTGGAGGGCAGACGGGTTGGAGGACGCAGGCCCCTCACCTCCAACCCCCACACCCAATGGTTCCCTCCATCCATAGTGATGGCCAACAAAAACCTGCTTCCTGTCAAAGTGGTGCCCCATTCAGACCCCCACGGGAGTGACAGACATCCCAGGAATTTGACACAAAAAACTAAATTTCCCATGACAGAAAGAAAGCAGTCGAAAGTTCACATCCGTCCAAACTTGCAGAGGTCTGTCCAGGTCTGGTAGCCTCTCCACAGGGAGACATGGCTGTGCAAACAAATAAACCAGCTACCTCTCTCCTCTTGTGCTGTAAGGAGACAAAGCTAAGGCCCTAGGGTTTTCCTCAGAGACAAACACGGGCACTGGACCAACCTCATGGGCTCTACTACTGTGTCTACACAGTCCAGACGAGCTCATTTAGACTAGTCCTAGCTCAGCCTTTTGGAAACAGTACCCTGAATGCAGTCCAGATGTAAAATAAACATAGCTTTTGATTAATATGCTGCAGGAAGCCGTACTACAAACTTACATTTGCTGTAAGAGTGCCATGAAATCAGATGAGTAAATACAACTAATGCACTATTTTGATGGTATCACCAGCTGTCTTTTCTCATATAGGAGAAATATCTTATTGTATCTTATTTTGTATTTTAGAGTACTCTTGTTGTGGAAATCCCGCCGTACAGGAACCAGAGAATATCCAGCCCGGTGCAGGTAGACTTCTATGTCTGCAACGGCAAGAGGAAGAGGAGCCAGTGCCAGCGCTTCACTTACCTCCCTCCGAACGGTAATCATCATAAATATTACCTTATACCTATTTTTTTATCACCAGTGACACTGAAAGATATGTTCACAAGCTGCATTCATCACATAGAGTATTTCTCCAGGTCTTGACATACCTCCACCGCAGTTTACCTCTGCCGTCCACATGCCATGGGAAATTTTCAGCTAGTTTTTGGTGATTTTGACATTATGCTCTGGCACCTCTTGGCCTGTGAGTGAGAGCAGAAGATGTAAGGTGTGTTTATTCTGTAGTGAGACTGCGTTCCCCAGCGATGAGGTGTACCTGCTGAGTGACAGAGCCTCCGAGTGCTGTTGATGAAGAGAAGTCAATCCCCGGCGACCTGACTTTCATACATCACCTCACACAATGCGCCCCTGGTTCACCAACACACAAATACACATCCATGTGCGCACACACATGCATCTACCAGGCAGTGCTTTGCCCTGTCATTCATGTAGCAACCTGAAAACCCAGGAATACCTCTCTCTGTGTTTATCATGTGTCTCTGGCCTCAGTGTTTATAGATGGCTTTCACATTGGAATTTGAAGAATGTATTGCTGAGAGTTTAGAGAAGAGTTCAGCCTCACAATTAGTATTGCATTTTCACAATGGACTCAGCTTTGGTTACACTTTAAATCATCTGGCTGGAATACTGTTATTTTATCTTTATGTATTCAGAGAAAGTTGACAAGCAGCCTTGCTCTTCTTTCAGGGAAACAATCATACCCATTTATAGTGCCAAAGTCCTTTGCTGTTGGCTGTTAAGCAGCTTCAGTGAAGCAGTCGAGAGTTCAGTGCCTTTCTTAAAGCACTAAACTACTTTTTAGGAAACTGATCAATAGTTGCTGAAGGCGGGTTTCCCACTGATCCCAGCTGGTTTAGGGTTTTTAACCAGCAACCTTCCATTTACAAGACCCGCGCCCCCCTAGTAATATTGATATCTTGTATTCATTGATTAGTGTCTAATGGGTCTAATGTTGCTGGGAGAGCATGCATTCTGTTTTAAGTCTTCAGTTGTTAATAAGATGTGACATTTAGATTATCAGCAGATGTATTTATGGTCACAGGAGATAAATTATTGGGATTTTGGACGAGGCCCTGAGCGAAAGTAGACCAAGGCCATATTTGGAGATGCCTGATTATATGATGAACGGGTTCAATCTGGGTTACTGAAAGAGTGAACGGCTGACAAACTGTGTCCATATAGAGAAGATTAATTTCATATACTGTACTTCCACAGAGAAAGAAAGGGAGAGAGACGTAGACGCTTATCGGCTTCCACTATGCATCTCTAAGTCATTTCCCTGAGCATAAACATAGCTCTAATTAAAAGATGACTTGTTGTGTTCTCTCTTTTGTTGCTAAGTAAACCACAAGTACAGTGTGGACCACACAAGCAGGGACAATGTCTTCTTTAAGGAAGACATAATTAACTCACAAGTGTTACCGCCAAAGAGACCATGAATAACAAGCTATTGAGTTCTATTTTGAGATTCACCCCGCTTTTGAAGACGCACATTAAAATATATGACAACTATCTTTCTAAAAAGAAATATTCTGTACTTCACTCAAAGAGGTAGAGTGTAATATTACGAATGTGCTGGTTAACAGCTGAGGCGGAATTGCTCTGGGTGCAGAAATAATCCTATTTCAGTGAGGAGACCTCTATGGGCGACACAAAAAAAACATAATTTTTTCCAGTGAAGTAACAACACAGCCAGTATTGTCACAAGCAGAGTTGCAAATTGCAATACCATTTACATTTGCTATATATTGTCAAATGTATTTGAACGCTGTATTACACTCGAATGTATCATTACAGAGTTTGAGTACTATAGTTCCGAAGGTCATGTTTTCGGTTCGGTTTGTTTGTCTGTTTGTCAGCAGGATTACAGAAGAACTACCTGCCCGGTTTTCTTGAAACTGGGTGGAAGGTTGTAGCATGGGCCAAGGTTGGACCCATTACATTTTGGAACAGATCCGAATCACGGGGTGGATACACGCATTATTGTTCACTTTCGTTTACATTACGAGATCGGGAATTTGGCCTTGGTGAAGGTACTGCTCTCTAAGAGCTGGTTGTAAAAGTAAAATGTATGTTCCAATTCATGATGCTAACATAACTAATCAGTGCTTGAAAAGCATTCACAAAGAATACTGTCTTAAGGTTATAATCAGTGTCAACAGACCCTCTGCGGCAATGATGACTGTAATGCATTCATGGTGTCAATACAGCAACAAAGAATGAGGAAATCCTAGTGAAGCTGTTTGCTTTTCAGGGTTTCTGTGTGTGTGTGTGTGTGTGTGTGTGTGTGTGTGTGTGTGTGTGTGTGTGTGTGTGTGTGTGTGTTTGTGTGTGAACGAACATAGAAAAACAACCGACACTGTGGCCTGGTACTCGGGGTGGGCTGGGGGAGGAGGACACCCACACACAAACATACACACACACACTGTTGTCAACACTTTTTTTGCTCGCTTGTATGAAAAGACTCTTCCGGCACACTGTCCCACCTCAAGCACGGTTGTGGTCACTGACGTTGTTTAGAGAGAACATTTCTTTCACACTCTGGTGTCTGCTCCTCTATAAAAAGACAAACCCAACCCTTTAAATAGCCTGACTTGTTTGAAACAGCGGAAGGATGAAGCAAACACTCTGGGACACAGATGCTATTGAAAACCACCTTTATTTTCCATTCAGGTTGTATGACCCTCTTGTTATTCTTCAATGCAAATGCAGTTAGCACCTACTGTAGTTGAACACCAATGCCTTTTTTCACTGCTGTATGTTCCCCTAAGCTCTAATGAGAATAGTATTTCAATAGAGACTGTATTGTTTCAGACATATAAACAGATTATAATCTTCTCCAGGCCTTCTTCTCCTTCCAATGTGACATTATAACATATTATCAGATTCAGTCTGTAGTGCAGTCATAGCTGCTCTCACTCTTACTAACTGACAGACAAAGATAAGCCTCAGTGATATGAGTAGAGGAGTGCTGTAGACCTGTTGAAACATTGTCATTGCGATGTTCAAACAGGATTGTAGCCACTTAGAAACACTATACAGTATGTCAGAGAGTACATGGGTCAAGTTTTTTTTATGAGCAAAGCAATCCTTCAGTTGGGTTTCAGTGAACAAAATAACCTGACCTCTAGCTTTCCAGAAAGTCTTTAAGTTGAATAAATACGTTAAATTCTAAAGAATTTTAAGTTAAATACATAAGACGTAAGGTAAAGAAAGGGGAATCGGTGGGTGGTGGATACGCATTTGTGACAATGCCGTACTTCGGGACATCGTTATCAGCAGTAATCGCTTTATGAGCGCAGTGCAGAGTGGTGTCTATAATCTCTTACATTAACATGAATGCGTGGCCAGCTCGTTTATGTAAACAAAGCAGTGAGAAACTCAGATTACAACACACACACAGTGGGAGAATGATTTTAGTCTCTGGATGATATTACTCCACTATATCTCTATATCTTTACATTGTAAATATTTGTTTGCTGCTATATTAAGGCTCTGAATGTCAAATTGAGAACCTTAAACCAATTATGTCAACTTTTTGCATGCTCATGAGTTATTGGATATGAGGTAAAGATGCCTTCAGCCGTTGGATAAAGAGGAAAGACATTTGCTTTTGATAAATACCATTGGCAGTGTGTGTTGTTTGATTGTCTGTGATGTTGAGATGCACACTCAGTACAAGTGTCCTTGTCTGGCTCCCGTAATGAGCTTTGCTTTTTCAAGCTCCCTTCCAATCATTGTTGCGTGAGTAGAGACGTGACGTGTCGCTCTTCAAATAAGAAACAGTTTAAACCAACCACATCAAACAACAAACGGCAAGAATAAGTCCTGGCAATGACCGAAAGCTTGCGCAAAGAACTTCTCGGAACCCCTTTATTTTTACAGGCCGTTTGGAGATTCCTCTGTAATATCAAGTTCTATTCTTAACGCAAACGGGTGCAGACTCCCTCCGCTGCTTTGGTTTGTGGTTGGAGCTGGAATGGGGATAGTCAGAAACATGTTCTGTGACACATACAGGAAAAGTTAATGCATCACACATTATTCTTTTTTTTCTTTGTAAATATTTGCACATTCATGTTTTCCCCCACAAATTTAACAAAGACTGGACTGTTTCTGTCATTTCTACAGCTTGGGTCTTTGTCAGATTTACCTACAGCACACTAAGGCCAACAGTATACTGGGTGACCAGATTGCCTACACAGTGGGACATGGTGCACCAGGTACCTTTGAGTTAATGAAGCACCTGCTCCATGTTAAATTTCACTGCAGTTTCATGGCGTAAGAACAAGATGAGTTCAGCATTTCTTCAATAAGACAATGTCATATCCCAGCCAACAATCATCAGAAATAAGAACCATACCTTTTGCATCCCATAATCCCCCTTGCCCAATGTCTAGAAGTAGAGAGGTTCTTCTTTTGCAAGGTCATTTCCAAATCTACTCGAGCCCTGTTTTGGTAGCAGGCACAGACACGCATCTATGTCCCGGTTGCCATTCCCATCAGAGGAAACGAGTACTCAATAAAATACCCTGATCAGACCTGATCAGTTTAATATAAGCAGACAGAGCTGAAATAGAGGCAAACCATGTGCAGAACATCAGCTGTCTGTGGGCCATAACCCACAGGTTGGGATGAAATAGAAGCCAGCTGAAGTTGGGACTCGCCTGGTGAATCTGTTTTCTCAGCTCGCATGCAAAGTGGAAAGGAGACACACAGATGGATGGAGTTGAAGGGAGCCCTCTGTTTATATCTGTAGCAGAGGAGTTGTTTGAAACTTAAAAGAAAGTCCATTAATCCGACGTGATTTGATTTCCTGTTTTGCCAGTCTTGCTCATAGTCAGAAGGCATTCAGGAAAATAAAATTGACAAATTACCTAATTGGGAATGAAAACTTTAAGCTGCAATAAGCCAAACTGCTCTTTTAAAAATACACTCTAACTGGATTACAAAATGGGACTGCAAAGGGCAACAGCATCCCATCCATTCTGAGATACTGCTGATTCACCCTATTTTGCAAAATTAAATTATCATGTTGGTTTTGGTCACAGGCAGGAAATCTTGTGACGTGCTACATCAGATTTGTTTAATCTTGAGAAGAGCTTCCAGAGAAAGCTACAGTCAACATCAGGCACTTTGCCTCATTCCTCTTTTTTCTTTGGTGTAAATTGTACTTTGCTAAGTTCAAACCTCTGACTTTCTTCAAAGTTGTTCAAGTCCAACCTCAGGACCGTGACATTCTTAAAACACATGACCTTTTTGTGATATTTTCCCTCATATAGCTGCTGCAAGAAAATCATACACAAAAATACAGTATCAATTTTCAGGATCCATTAACCTTGGTGTTATTTTTATGTTCCGATGTAAAAGGGCAAAATGTGACACAGATGACAATGCAGATCTTGAATTGAAGCTAAAATGTGAAAATTATCAAACTTGCTCATGACATTTCCACATGACCACTGTGGCATCACACAGCTTGGCACCTTGGCTATGTGCCATTCATTCACACTAAAGAGAAGGCAGGGAAGAGAATCACTGAGGGAAGTGGCTGTTGATGTAGCGTGGACCATGTGACTGCCTTGTTATTCCCCAGGCTGTGGAGAGGAGGCCCGTGCGTGCATCATGGGACTCGCCTTACGATGCTCCCCCAGACACCAGGCCTGCTCTCTGGGCTCTGAAAGCAGACAGGGCTGACGTAAATGTGCTCCCTGCTGCGTTATCACTGCACCGCATCTCAGCACCCTGGAGGCTACAAGCGTGATTAATGTCCTTTCAAATCCAACTCCCACACAAATAATAACAAGCTGAAAAACAGCCTGATTTTCATAAGACACACTAAACGCTCCATTAATTTCACTTGCACCCTTTGCTTTTCCTATCGCTCAAAGGTTCTATTGTGTACAAACGCAAACGCACTTCTCATTCATATTGACATCTGTACGCCTTCCTTTGGAGTAAATGTCATTTGGAACAAGTTTAGCCAAAAAACTCTTAATGGTGGTGGTTGGATTCAAACACTCACCACACCCATTAACGCAGTTTAACAATGTGTAGAAATAGAAACACTGTGTCCATTGTGACTCAGAAGCCTTTGCTATGCATCTGGGTATCTTAACACTGCCCTATTAGTTTTGTGCTGGCACAGTCTGTGCATATGTACTTATGTAATAACTCACCAGTGAGCTTGTTAACGTGGATCCCTCTTCATCTCTCAAACCCAGGCCATAAAGGTCTGTTTTGAAATTTTCAATTAATAGAAAGTTGTTTTCTGTAACTACTCTTGACAGTGGACAGGAAGTACCTGTCCGTCAGAACTAATCAGGAAACAGTGCAGACGGTCTGCAATGGATTAGAAACTAGAAGAGAGGAGACAGGATGATCAAGTGGGGTCACTGTACTCTCCTGCATTAGCTGAGGCCTAAAGCTCCTGAAACCACAGGCGCAGCTCTGTAGCCTCTTAAGGAGCTCAGGCGGCCTAATCAAAATCAAATCATCTCCTCTTTTTTCACTCTCTCCCTCTATCTTTTTGGTCCTGGGAGAAACAATTACTTCTAGAGTGTGGAGAAAACCTTGGGGTCCTGGGCTCCTTGAGCAGCAGCAGCAGCAGCAGCAGCAGCGGCAGCAGCGGCAGCAGCCCTGTGCTTTAAAGTAACTTTTATTGGATAGCAGACCTGGAGGAGAGTCCAAAGCAAATAGGTCTTATTCATTATTAGAGCCAGCTGTGGCTTTCCACACTGATGACTCATCCATTTTTCTTTCCCCCGTTATTCTTTTTCTTTTTTTTTTCATGGTGTGGTAAAAGGGATGGCGGTTGGGAGGCTTGAGGGTTTCTCTGTTAGAGAGCTCAGCCAAGTTGACACCGAGCCCATATCCACTGGTGGTTGTTTGTTTGGATAATGTAGGGTAGCTCGGCCACATTTGTGCCTGCTCACTGCTTTACTAAGCCTAACTCGTGCACTCATTGCGCCACGTGGATTCCCTGCACGTTTTTTAATATCTCCACCTTTCTTTCTACTTTTTTCCCCCCCAGTGCCGATAATAAAGACAGAACCCAATGATGAATATGATTCTCTGGGGACTGCGAGACTGCCCATGCATTCAAAGCCCTATTACAGCCGGCCCAGGCTCACTCCCATCATGCCTGTAACCGATCCTGACGACTGCCTGGTTGGTGGCTACACTCCCTGCCCACCTCGCCATGCCGCCATCCCATCGTCGTCCCCCAGCTCCAGCCCCACCCTGCACGACCTGTCCCCAGTGGCGTACAGCAAGTGCTTTCCCAACAGCCCCACCCATGCGGCACCACCAGGCCCCAACCTCGCCCACCCAGCATCGCCAGACCACAACTCTCCCCTAGGGATGCTTCATTCCCAGGGCAGCCCCATCCACCTCAACAGCCCAGGTCCCCATGGTTACCACACCATCTATGCCAGCAGCAGTCCCTCATCCTCCCCGGTTTCCCACCCTTCCACTCCTGGTGGGACTGCGGAGAGCCCGTTTGCTCAGGCCTACAGCCCCGGGCCGTCCCAGGCCGGAGGGAACTCACCCAGCTTTTTACCTGAGGATGCCAGCCCCCCTTCGATGGCCATCACCGTCAAACAGGAGCCCCAGGAACTGGACCAGATGTACCTAGATGATGGTGAGTTACGAGAAACAAGGTGTACATACGTTTTTTTCTGCAAGTTTTCATTAGATAACCATTTGAATAACGGAAGGCATTTTGTTTTTCAAGTAGAAAGCTCTCTCTTTATGAGCTCTCTGTCCTTGCCAGAAATGGCTGTTTACGTAACACATTACATTTATTTAACACCTTTTGCTTATCTGCAAGCCCCCATACATAGCCGCACCCTGCTGCACCCCTCAGTATTTCCTGAGCAGAATTACGTCACATTTGTTTAATTTTAGACCCCAGCAGATTTATTTGCTTTTGGTGTAACGTGAGGTCCAGCTTATGTTGTCCAAGTGGCTGCTTTGCTTTAAAACAGTAAATTGCCTTGATGGGATTTTGAAACAATCTGTCAAAACATCAGAGCAGTGAGGTCAGGCCGGGGTGCAGCAGAACAAAAACAGTGGCACACGCGTAGCGAACCAAACTGTTGACACAACGACTAATGAAGGAAGCAAAACAATGGGTAGGGGTTTCCTGAACCGAACCATTTCCCCCCCACCCCCCCATCGTTCTGGGAGGGATGCCAGGAGTCGGAAGGCTGAGGCTTTGTCCCCCTGGAGTCGACACCATGCGGCTGTCGTCATCAAGGGAGGCTTTGGGGTCACTGTTCTCCCTCTGGCAATGAAACAGGTCACACCCAAGGGACCATATGGTCGAGTTTATTGCCCACATTATGTCTCTCAGGTCGCCAACCTGTTATCTGTGTTAGCAAAGGCTCCACTTGTTATGACATAAATATATATTCATAGAGCACACCAATGGCATAGTGCCAGTTTGTAACGTTAAAGACAACTCCGTACTGAAACTCAGGAATATCACTTTTTGTTCAGTAAACTGATGTAGTGTGTGTGTGTGTGTGTGTGTGTGTGTGTGTGTGTGTGTGTGTGTGTTTGTGTTTATGTGTGTAAGGATGTGTGTGTTTGTGAGTGTGAGCACATTTCAATCAACAGCTATGGGAGAAGAGGGGTGATAGGCACAAGGGGATCAGGGGAGTTTTGCTGTGGAACTGTAATTGAGTTGAAATGCAGTTGTCAGCATATCTGTCAGTCCGGATGAGTCCCATTAGTCCTCACCTCATAAACATACAGCACAGAGATAGAGGGGGGGTATGTCTGTTATCAGCTCTATTAACTGATTTCCCAAAACTTTATTTCCTTTCCTGTTTCTTTTCTCTTTCTCTCTCTTTGTTCTCTTTCCTTATTTTCTTGAGACCATAGCAATGCTCTGGAAATCTCATTTGAAACAAAACTTCTCATTTGAAATTCTCTCTCTCTCTCAATAGTTACGGCAGGAAGAAGCTTACATTTCAACATCAATTGAATGAAGTGAAACTGTAGCTTTATTTTGCATTTTGTAATAAGGTTGGGAAGGGGTCATTTTACACCAACAGTACAAAGATATACTAAATGTACACAGCAGTGCTAAGGTGAAATCATGTAATCTTGTTTATCTTCCCCACTACTCCATCCACTGTCACTTTAGCAGGCTCGTTCTCTCGCCAACCCGGTGGCCAAATGTATTCAGCCAGTGATTACAGTTGCATTAGTGACGCACAGGAATGTGTATTGATTGACCAAGGACAGTAAGGCAGCCACTCGAAAAACCTCAATGTGCCGCCGTTTTGCATCACCTAATGTCTATGCAAGCATCTGTGGTGAGCTCCTGGAGTCCCTGTAAGTGTGTGGTGGTAACAGCATACTCCACAGGCATCTACTGCTCCTAGGCCCGGCCCTATCCCAAACCCCTCAAATGAGCCCTAAGTTAAAATAAATAAGATCGGAAGGCAGCTTGCAGGGCGTCCTGCTCCCCGTCCGCACGCATTAGCACCGTATGTTAGCGAGCTGAGCGCTCCATTAGAGAGGGAAGACAAGCGGATGACCTCACCCCAACGGCGGTGATTTAACGGCAGCCATGTAGAGTAGCGTTCCTCCCCAGCAATTGGGGGCCGGTGATTTGGAGTCTGCGGGAGCACACTTGATCTTCCCCAAGAGTGGAGCACCTCCCACGCTCGAACGCTGAGGCCTCCGGCTCTCATCAGCCAGAGGAAATGTGTCTCTCTGGCCAGGCCCAGATTTTATATGCAGCCCCTGAGAAATCACTCAACTTATCAGCAGTGAGCTACTGTACCGCAAGGAGCTTGGTTAGTATGGAGAGAATCCGGGATGTCAACCCCCCCGTCTGTCGTACACAGTCTCCATTGTAATCTGCTAAACTCTTCCCTCTGCTGTGATAGAAGCTTATAATGCAAGACATGAGGCGATGGTGTCTACAATGAGGTTTTATGGGAAGAATCCAGTTGGCAGTCGGATCTACAGCCAGACATTTTCACGCAGTGGCATGTTGGCTTTCACTTGGTCCAGTCTCACAATAAAGCAATAGATCAGCATGGTTTAGAGAATGTAAGCAAGAAAAGGATGAAACATCAATGTTGACTCACCGTCGTAAACAAGCGCATGGCGGGACTCACATAAAACCGAAGTTTTTAGACATTTCGTACTTACTCACAGCCCGCTATCTGCACTTTACAAGGCACATGACTGTGAGCAAAATGGCAGTCAAATGACATCAGTGTATGTAACAATAGAATTCATGAGAAACACGGTCAGCAGCATTAAAGTTTGCCGTGTTAGCTGTACTAATTAAGCCAAAAACAGAAATGCCAAAATGAGAGCATGCTTTGTCACATGTCTGAAAGAGCAATTCTAATGACATCATACCCCTTCACTGACACGGACACATGCAAACACACACGTACACTTTTGATCTTAGACTTGGCTTTATTTAACACAAACGGTTTTGGAAAAATGCCCCACATCACTTGTTGCAAACTTTTCACTCATTCCTCTATTCCTGGTGTTTATAAGTGTGTCTGTGTGTGTGTTTATGTGTGTTTATGTGTGCTCGCTGTGCTCACAGTTTGGTTGTGTGAGGCTGCTGCCGTGTGTCCTGTCTCATTAGCTGCTGCTGTGGTGGGTGATATCATGAAGTGCAGCTGAATGCAGCACAGAGCAAAAAAACTAATGCTAATCAGAGGGCCAGATTTCTACCAGCTGCCTCTCTGGGAAACAGAGGGCCCTTATTCCCCAAAATAAGAAAAACACAAGGTGCAACGCAGCCTCTGCCGATTTCTGACATTTGACATATGTGCGCTGATTGCCTCGCGTTACAGGGTAGTTTTCCTTGTGATTGTTTCCTCCTCCAATTCAAGGTTAGTGCATTTGAAACTCTACAAGGCTTGTTTTTGCAAAATGAAAACAGGATTGTTGTCGGCCCTCCTTTCCCTCCTTCCCTCCCTCCCGCAACAAAAAGAGGCATTCTAACCTTCCTGAGGATCTCCGTCCACCACCGATGCTTCTGAAGGCAACTTGAGGCTTTCCTCATGGAAACTTTTACACACCCTGGCAAGTTGCCCAGACCCCAGCACTCCACAAAACCTCTAATGATGATTGAGAGCGCGTCCGCACCACGCTGAAAACATGCTGAGTCGCAAACATTGGAGTGTGCCACAAGGCTGGCTCTGGGATTGAAGGGGGGCAGAAGAGAGAGAGAGGATTTAGGCGGGAGGGTGACGGGTGATCATTAAAGGGGAGGTTGAAGTATCTTAATGGGACTCACTAAAGCAGAGCAGCTCCTGTATGTTTGGACTGTATGTATTTGTGTGTCTCTTTTAGTTAGGAGAATCAGTGAGATGCGGAAGCGCTGTAAGAGCCAGTGACAGCATGTGCTTTCACAACACTCCACTTCTGACCCTGTGGCCTTTTGGGAGGCAGGTCAGGCTCAAGCTAATAGTTCACAGAAAGAAAGGCTGTCTTGTGGTTAAGTGCAATGCCAAGAACATAGTCTCCTTCTAGACATAGTGATATTGACGGGTGCAAGGAGAAGGGTGATGGCTTTTTTTATTATTTATGACTACAAACAGGATGTGGGTTCTCTTTACTCTTGTTGTCATTGCTTACGTTCTCATATTAGGGATCCTGTTTTCCTGGCAGCTTTTGACACAGTGAGGTATAAGTAAAAGTTTGGGCTTTGCTGGAGAAGTTTTATAGTCCTTTGAAAAATTAATAGGTAGCTGCACTCTTGGATTGGCCTTTAAGAGTCATTGACCGCATAAGCTAAGGATCAACAACTATACTTTTGGGATCAGCAATAGATTTGATTCCATTTCTTCTCATTAGGATCAAAAACCATTACTTTTACTGAGTGAACAGAGCAGCTATGGCTCCTATTACCCATTATTAGATATTACACACCTCACCATGTACTTGAAGGGGTGTGTTCAGTGGCATACGTGAAGATCTATGTTGATCCAGTTGTAGTAAAGTAGTCTTCCACGATAACGATGATAAATTAATTAGATTTGTTTATTGACACGATTTTGAAGTTAATATTGTAGACAATATTGGTGGAAAGAAAACGTTATACTCTGTTGCTGCACACAGTCGGAAACTTGAAGTGACTCTTGTAAAGCAGATAACAGTCTGCTTAAACACTACGTTAGTCTGTAATATGAAGTGTGGAAGTTACATTGAATCACAGTAATGGAACCCAGAGAATAACATTCCGTCTTAGCGATAGAAGAGGAATACCTTCTCAGATGAGTGGAAGTCCTCTGAATTTCCTTAGCACACTCTGCTTCCTCTTACATCTGTTTTATCTCTGTCCCATTGGCTGAACATAAGAGCCTTTTAGATTCCTGGTTGTGATCGAGTTTTTCTTTTTTTTTTGCAACACATATTATGAAACCCACTCCATTATAGACACTATTGTCCAAGATTGCTTGCAGTTTAGCAAATAATTGGATCTAAGTGGTTACACATGACAGTGGCAATGGGGTCACGGTATTAACGCTTTGATTTTTAGATCTTTGCAAATACATTGGAAATATTATTCGTTTTGATAAGCGCAGCAAGATGAATCTGTAAGAAATCAGTCCATTCATTACCGCAGCGCGCTGGCTTTTATGTGTGTGCGTGTGCGAGCCAGAGGATCTGGTCTGGTTTCAGTCGCTCCGTCATAATATCCACAGTCACTGAGAAAGAATGTGTCTGCTGAAAAAGTAAATTATCTAAACAAATTGGATTTCTTTTGTGTCTGGGATCTGATACACGCACACATTTAGATGGGGGACTTGATTTTGCCCATATGTGTGAAGCAGATTTGCTACTGTAAAGATTTGTGTCTTATTTTCTTCCTTTATTCCAAGCTGTGTGAAAAGTGGCCACACTATGTTGACTTTGTATGGAAGTCATCAATAGCAAAATTGATTTCAGTGAAGTATACAATCAAATATAGCAGAGTTCGCCACAGGGCTTCCCTCTCCAAGTTTGAGTCTGTTCATTAAAGTTATATTACTTCAGTTCAATATAGGCCATGTATTTCTTATACTTTTTTCCCGACACAGCACTTTAGAGGCTCGGTTTATGTGGCTCACATTCTGAGGCTTAGGAAACGCGCGTTGAAAAGCCACCGAGCCACACGGATCACAGCGGGTCAGGACTCAGACAGGGCCTGTGGCTTGGCGGGGATCTTCCTGTGTACTATCTGTGATCATGGAGCTACCACCTCACGCCAGACCCTCATTACTGAATCATAATATGACAAATGTCAGGGTGGTTGAAAGCTCTGACAGCATGATCAGTGAGAGAGTCTCCTTTCTCAACGAGCCTGGTGAAGGTTGTATTTAAAGGAATACGTCAGCTACAAAATGACCATTTGTAATACCTTCATGGTGAACAAAGAATCCAAAAAACTGAGAAAGTTCTTCATAAATTGAAGCAAACGGGACGTTTTTTAAATGTTTCCTGCGTAAGATGTTCAAAAGGCAAAGGATCTTGTATGAGCAGAATTCAAATCCCTTTAGTCAATTCTGAGGTTATGATTAGATGACGTTTACTATGTTGATTTGTTTGTGATTAAAAGAACATTCTGAAATGTTCTCAAATATTACTCCACTACTGCATTTACTATAAAACACTGTTCCTCTGTGGGGATAACTGATATTGCTGCAAACACCACAAAGGCTGTGCAGTTACAGAAACCATAAATTTGCCTTAAATCTTAGATATTTCCTGCTGGCAATGAAAATATGAGCACATGGAAAACTCATACAGTTTAGGGAACATACTAAACACCAAAACAAGCAGAATGTACTCGCAGAAAGACACATTTTTCTTTTTTGGCTCTCTACATGAAGGTTAGGATCCGCTTCTGGACAAAATCCCTGGAGCTTGTGGGGTGTCTTGCTCAATGACACTTAAGCAGGCACAGACAGCTGAATGTGGATCCACGATGAGATTCTCCATTTGATCATAATAACCACGCTGAGATACTCGACCTTTGCAGTTTCAGTGTTTCTGGTTTTGTATTTATGGGATGTAAATACCTGCGGCATCAGTAAACAGGAGCAGGTCTCCGTCCCCGACCGCTTAATAACAGCTCCCCATCTGAAATTTGTTAGCTCAGTGAAATAGTATCCTGTAGCGACGGATGTCAACAGAGAAGTCTGATCCAGCCAGTGGGGATGGGGAAAGCCGTTGGGTTTTGCAACTCTTGGCAGAGTTTGCCGTCTCGTCCATGTGCAGATACATCAGAAAGCAGAGAGTGGGAGAGCCAGTCATAAAGAGAGAGAGAGAGAGCAGGCATGAAGACGGAAAGTGAAATACAGATGCAGATATATACTTTGAAGGAGTGAGAGTCCCAGTAGAATCCGTCCAAAACCAAATGCACATGTCCCCTGTTTTAGTGTTACAGTCCATTGACAAATAATAAACACAGGCAGGTTAACGTGAAATGCAACTGTCAAAATAATGACTTTGTCTGAAACAATTATAATTATTAGCTGCAGTGCATCGGTGAGTCAGGGCCGGGCATTCTAAAGAGGAAAAAGAAAAAGGAAGAATGCGGGGAAGATGAAAAAAGAAGAAGGATGGAAGACAAATGAGAATTAAAAATATATTTGAAACCACATGTCTCTTATCCACACAGCTTAATGCCTGAGTAGGTCTTAGCGTGTTTATTCTGCATCATCCAGGGCTCAAACTGAGCACCTTAGACACCAAGTCTTGATCTTGTAGTGCTACCTGCCATGTGAAAAACTATAGATGGCTTAGGCTTAGGCATGTAAAAGTAGATTCAAAACTAACGTCAAAAGTTCTACAATTACAAAAGATTGCTTGCTCCATAAGTGACAAACTATGTAAGGATGCTCTTTTTCCATTGACTGCAATAGAGGATAGAATTCATGAGGATAGAATTCATGAGGATAGAATTCAAAATACTGTACTTACAATTCTGAAATGTACCGTACTACATCTACCGTAACGTGAAAAATGTTGTCACATTGGAGATTTATTCAGCGAGAATTTGCAGTTTGCTGTTTACAGTAAAACCTTTTCATTAGCTCGTGCTGTTTATTTGTTATGAATTTTTTAAGTTTTAAACTTTAGATCAGGGGTCTTCAACGTTTTTCAGGTCAAGGACCCCCACACTGGCGTAGCGTTTCTTCGCGAAGTACAGCGGAAGAGGGAATGTGAATGCGCAAAGCAAAAAAAAAAGAAATGTTTATAATTTTTTTTTTTTTTAATTGCTTTATCTACAAACAATTTTGCGACCCCCCTGCAGTACCTCCGCGGACCCCCTGTTGAAGACCTATGCTTTAGATGGTTGCTCTAGCGCCATCATCCGAACTACTAACACACAAGAAGTTTGGCAAAGGACTGGAACTATGTGCTAAATATTGTCCAGACAAAACCCTTGAAGAGAGACTCCTTAATAATGCGATATCTTTTTTTTATAGCTTATGGGCAAACAATGGATGGACAGCCGTAAGCCGTGAGATGTAATTTACTGTTTTTTTTATTTTTGGGGTCAGGAGATTCTCATCATGTCCTCACATCCAGGAATATTCAGCGAGCATGAGAAGAATTAGGTCAGCCATAGGAATAAAGGAGACACAGGCAGACTACGAGAAAGAGAGGAAAATGTGAGGTGGAAGAAAGCAGCACGCGATCTTACTGATTTTCCCCGGCAGCTTCTCCCACTGTCCCTGTTCTTCACACGAGCTAAAACCCAAACTCTAAAAGTCAAAGAAAGATTAACACCGCCGAAAGTTAAAGATCACATTTTCTTCCTCTCCCACCAGTGGCCGCTCACAGTGCAGAGACTTACTAAGCAGTGGGTGAAAAGATTTACTTCAGGGGAGGGAATGATCATAACCGCTGAACTGTAAGTGTCCTACTGTTGACATATGACCCATGGCAGTTATAAACCTCAACGGGTCCCCCGACTCTCCTGATCGTACTCAGCTGAGCTCAGTTTCTCTCTAAACAACGTGCTAACAAACAGGGAAAACCTTTCATGCTCAGTAAGCCTTTTTTATAGCGTGAAGTATTGAGAGATTAAACGATGAAAGGCTACAGTGGTGTTACGCAAACCTCACCATTAAGGTATTTAGCTCAAGAAAGGCCAAGGGGCCTTTAACTAACTGCTGTACTGTGTTTAGCACTGAAATATGCTACAGCAGCTAACAACCCCCTAACCCTCTACCACATCCTTTATAGCATTTCTTAGCAGTATATAAAAAAACTAAATACATTGTTTATAACACACTTTGATATAGTTGCATATTTGTTTTTGTTGTTTCTTTTATTGCCTCATTTCATCCATGTATGTACTAAAACAGGACTAAGAACATGCAATTATATAAACACATTTCTCAAGTTTTTTATAGGTCAAATATTCAGTAAAGAAGTTCAGTAATAAAAAGTGAGATGGAAATGAAAAGTATAATATAAAGTTCACTTTATCCAATGTTGGATAGGTTATTGACCCTCTACTTTCATTTGATATGTATATTTATGAATCAAAACCTGTCACTAGTTAATGTACCACTACTGTAAAACTTAAAAACACCTAAAATAATTCCTTTATATCTTTTGTTTACATTATAATGTGCTAAAAAACACTTATTAAGTATTAATATACTAACTATAATGCTAAATATATGGGTATAAGTAAAGTGTTCCCATCTTAGGCTTTTGGTATGATTTTCTAATAAAAAACAACTTTGTTAATTTTGTGTTACTAATTCTTTATAGATCATTTACTGATGCCTAAAATGATACAGCATTAATAACAAACACAAGCTTATGGGTGTTTGGTAATTCTTATTAGCCTATAAATTAATTAAGCCTATTAATCACCATTAATAAGGCAATTAATTCAAACGTATAAACACTTTATTAAGGATGCCTTATTAGGGAAGTGGTAGCATTGTTTACATATGTTCAAATTGACAACTTACTCATCTGATAGACTCCACTCCATTGGACCTTTTTAGTACTAGAAGACAATTCTTTCTGTTCTTGTTGTAAATCAGTCACATCAAATCTGCTGGGAGCTTCAGTTGGAAAAATCAGCCCTTAAAAACTGTGTGAATGAAAATGTCATGTACATTTTAATTAAATCAGTTAGATTTACTGCATCATCGAGTAAAATAACAGGCTCTTGTTTCTGTTAAGGTATTTAAGTGGCAGGTTCACTCCCTCAGCTCCAACCAACTGTTAAATCTGTATGATTGGAAACAGCATGAACAGAAGCAGGTGAAAATGTGGTTTCTATGATTTACAGGTGACAGTGAACGTGTCTGTCTCACCTACTATCCCTGGAAGAGTAGCCCAGTGTTCATCTCTGACTCTGACCCAGCCAAAGAAAACTATTACAGTCTCCAGATGGTTACAACTTTGCCTGTCTATGAATAAATCAAAGCAGTGGTCGATAGAACGGAGATAAGTGGAACATTTGACAACATCGCCTCTGTCCTGGTCTACTTGAATAGGTCCTCGATGTGTACTGAGGCGACCTCCTCCTGTGTCTTTAAGTCCCCACAGGCACTGAGGATTAATGTTTAGGGCAGCTCTCGGTGTCAGTGGACAGAGTGTTAATCAGATCTCTGCTTCAGTACTAGAGCTCAGCGGGGATGTTGAAAGGAGGGGCCATGTCCTTGTGCGCAGCAGGCACTTTAAAAAAAAAAAATGATTTAGTTACCTTAGTATAGTCCTTTTCTGTGACGTTAGGGTGACGCCTGCAAAAACCCTCCAGTTCGTCAAGATGCTGGATCAGTGGGAATATTACTTTCATCATAGCATGTTTTCCAAAGCTGTAAAACAAACCCATGAGAGACTAAAATGCCAGTTTAAGCAAGATGACAGCGCTGGAGTGTCCAGTGTGTTGTAGTTCTTCTACTTATACCGTTTCTTCACCCAAATTACCCAAAGTATACGCAGGTTTTTTAAACACGGGAAACATAGGTGATATTCTCCTTTCCCAAACCAGCATTGGTGATTGTTGGAACATCAGAAAGAGTTTTATTTTGCTTCAGTTTGAATGAAGGTGTGTCGATCGAGCTGAAATGACTGTTTGTACGTTGATAAATTGTTATAATTGTCCAAATCCCTGATGATTTTATTTATTACCATAATAGGGGAAAACAAATTATTTTGCACCCACCCGGGTGTCATGTTTCCATCATTGTGGATCAGAGCTGGAGCCGATAAATACCTGTGACTACTGCAGAGCCACTTGTCCCGGGAATAAATGCCGATTGTAACCTTTCCCACTAAAGACAAAAGCCAGATGTTATTTTGTTTTTTTGTCAAGTTGGAAAGTGGCTTAAGTGGAAAACAGAAGAAAGGAAGAGTTTAGAAACCATGCTACAGTCCCACTGAAGCCAAGGCTCCTCACAAACAATTTGGTTTGAAACAGCTGGCCAACCGAGTGAACAACTGACTGGTGTTGGCGTCCTTACAGAGTAAAACTCTTGCTAGCAGATGACAGCAAGCGGAGCTAAAGCTTGGAGGGCAAAGTAGACAGGTTAACCTTAGGCCACGGCGTGCAGATACACACTCACAAGCAGACATGCACATTACAAAACAGGAAGGCGCCTCTTTGAGCCATCTATCTGTGATTGATAGTGAACAATAAAGTTCGCACTGAGGTAAACCTTTTTGGACACAGAGAACACAGTTGCTCTACATATAAATAAAAGAAAGCAATTCTGAAATCCCACGTAACCACTGACAGGCAACAGGTGATTTAAAGAAGTGCAATACAAATACAGTTATAAATCGTATCATATGCAGGTGTGCAGCCAGATTCTCACTCAGACGGCTGCAATCCACTGAAGTGTGATTGTTTCAACATGCTCATATTTTTTCAATCTGTGCCATTTTCAAAACCAGTGAAAAGTCAAGCCGTGAGCATCAGCCTCCGTGGCAGCATACGTTTCTAATTCTGAATCAATCAAAGCTAGCCTATCAGATTGCTGAGTTATTTCACCATAAACCTATTTGTAATGAGCCATACAAAGAGTTTTAATCTGTCTTCTTTCATATCTCAATCACACAAATGGGTGTGTGTGTGTGTGTGTGTGTGTGTGTGTATAACTCAGTTTGGTGTACTTTAAGGCTTTGGTGTTTGTGTATGTGGTTATGCTTCACAAGTTCTGTGAAAATTAGCTTTTGATTTCTCACAATCTCGAGTCATCTATACACACTATATGTCAGAAGCTCTTTAAATTCTTACTTTTATGTTTCACTTTGATTGTTGAGTTCTGTGTTGCAATTCCTCCACTGCAGCTAAATAAGTACAGCTGATCGCAATCAAACAGAGCCGTGTAATCAAGATAACTGGAAGCACCCGTTTGTGTTTGGGCGTCTGCACTGCACTATGTTTACTTCACCTGTCAATCAAACCGTGTGGCATCCTTTACTTCTTCTGTTGAAAAAGTACACACTATGTTAAAGGAATAGTTTGTATTGTTTGAAGTAGAGTCCATACCCTGTGTATTACCTACAGTTGATGCCGGTCGGCACGGCCCAAGTTTGGCAAAACAGACGAGTACCAAACAGAAAGGCCCACTTACCAGCGTTAGACCAGCAACTCCTGTGTTATGCGAGGTAAAAAATACTGTTTTTTTCAATGGAGTCTGGTGGCTTTGAAGAGAGCATAGAAGGATATAATGGCTTCAGTTCCCTGTCAAAAAGGGCTGTCTGACGGCAAGGTAAAGCTGTGAAAATATTCTAAATACAGAGTAAACTTAAACTTATTGACAATCTGAACTGTCCCTTAATGTCCACTTTAAAGTAAGTGGTTCCCAACCCGGGATTCCTGACCCCAATTAATTTAAAGTTAATTAAGGGTTACAAGATTATTAAAAGCATGAGAAAAAAAATATATTGGTCTCTCAAACTAAATTAGGTTCATTGTTTCTGGATTTTTACACAATTTTTTTTTTTGTTATCGTTTGCAATGCAGTCTGAGGCGACTGCACAATGATTACAGAGAAGTCAGTGCTGAGGGCACTGGAGAGCAGCTCCAACCATGTAAACACCTCCCCCTCATCCTCCCTTGAGACCGACCTCGAGCGATCACACCCTCCTGGGCCTGGGAGGAAATGAGAGGAGGAGGAGGAGAGGGAAGTGGCAGGCTCACAAAGAGAGACAGAGTGAGGTGAGATAGGGAGAGGCACCGCACACCATGCAAGATCAAAGACAAAAGGTTATGCTCCGCTGTGGCCAAAATAAGCACATCAGTGGTGGGGCTTTCAGTAAAAGTTTAGTAGATTTCTAATTCGGGAAACTTGTTTTATTGTTCAAGATTTCTGTTATCTGTACTTTAACTGTACATTTGAGTGATTTTAATCTGGAGTAGAAAGACACCTGAATTGTCCTGGCTCTGGCCTTTTGCTTTGGCAACATGTGTGATTCAGCTGACAACAGAGAGCCATGAAGCATGTGCTCTAAAAAGTAAGACATTAGAGACCCGCAGTTGGAGATTAGTGCCCAGCTCCACTTTGACTCTCCACATGAGGCACAGAGAGTATGTCATCGTTATTTCTCCAGGCTGCTCCAGCTCTCTTATCCAACTGAGCCAGGAGCCCAATGTCTAAAAACAGCAGCAGACATATTGATTGGAAATCTCTTCAGTGACATCAGAGCACTTACTGTTTACACTCCTTGCTTTATTTCTTCTTTTCTCTTCTCTCTTTTTTGACGTCTCTGTTCTGGCCCCTTACGTGTCGTTGAGTCAAGTTTAAAGTCTTGCCGCTGGTTTACAAACAACTGTTTCTTACATGCTTGCTTTCCATGACTCTGTGCAAGGGCATCCGCATCAGGCTGTGTACCACCCCAAACAACCTTCCACAATCATGTAGGGCAGCCTGTATGTTGCCTGAGGCCTTGTCTACACGTATACGTATATTGTTTATATTTGTTACCCTCCGTTGAAAAAAAAATAAGTTATTGTTTTTAAAAACGCTGTAGACAGAGCCTGAGAGGCAAGAAAAAGAAAACTCAGTAAAGCACTTGTAGAACCACTTTTCACTGAGCTTGTTGCTTTGAGGTACCAATTGAAGCCGTCTCAGATGAGTGTGTCACTATCAGTATCAGTAAGAACAATGTTATCAGAGACTTTAAGAGATTCAAACTGAAACAATAAAAATCTGAAGAACAAAAGTAGAATTTCCCCAGTGGAAATTACACCCTTGACTCTACGTCTAAATCATATCCTTCATGCCGTCATTGTTCACCTCAGCAGTGTAAGGAGATGATTGGCTGCAGCCCATGGCACGGCAGCGGTTTCATACCACACAGCTGCTGCAGGGCAGTTGTAAAACCTAAGCTCTAAGGGTAAACTGTGGCTCTGCAGCCCTATCTCTTTCACTCTTTTTCATCTTCCTCTTCCTCTTCTCCCCATCTCCTCTGTCAGTTGTAGATACTGAGTGGTTCCACATGGGAAAGCCCAGGGCTTCACACATCAGCCTAGCTGTGGGGATGAAATATGCTGTCTGTACATATCATCACATCATTAGGCCCAAAGGGATCCCTGCGATGGATTAGAAGCTGTCTACTCAGATGAATTTATGAAGCACTTTATCATGATGAAGCATTAGTGGAACACTTTGTCTCTTTCCACTTGTGTTTATCTGTGGGAATAATGATTGTGTCTCCCTCCGTTTCGCTCATTCTCTCTCAGTCTCTCCATCATTATTTCTCTCTCCCTCTGTGTCATTTATGTGTGTGTTCTGACCTTTGACCCCTCCCTATTCTTGACGCTGTTGGTTATCAGCGCAAGATAAGTGACGTTGTCTGAGCATCTCTCCGTCCAGCCGTTTGAGCCGTGCGTGGGTGGCAGCAAATTATCCATTAAGTGTTTCTGCTGAGGCCGAGAGAAGATTTGATATAGTGGGGAAACAAAAGTAATATGTAGCAGGAAATTCAATTGTATATCTCCAGCAAGTTTGAGCTTTCTTTTAGCTTCCCCACTAAATCGCATGATCACAGTTCAGATGAGGTTTTAACTCTGAGTCTGCCTTGCAGCCAGTTTCCTTTTGCACAGATTTAATGCCAGTGTTTATCTGTGTTTATATGAAAGAGCTTTTGTGACTCAGACGTACTTCCTTAAATGCTGCTTAGAGTCTGAGTGCCACAATAGAAGGAAGCTACCTCCTCGTTCTCACAAACCTGATGTGCTACTTTGCCATAGGAAACACCCCCCTTTGCTACAGTATGAAGGTCCGTGACCCTAACACAGCTGCCGTTTATTCATGTAGTGAAAGTGAGAGAAGCTCAGGAAGGTGCCCTCCGCTACTTTGGTATCAAGAGACTCCAAGTGAGAACAGAAGTTCCCTGGCAGGAAGCCTCCGTTACAACCTTGAGTTCAGAGGTTGTGTTTTGGATAGTCAGCTGAGGGAAGCCAGGGGAAGGTGAAGTCACTCTCTGCCAGGTCATTGCCAGTCGGGCCTGATTTGGCCAAAGGAGATCGTGTTACGTGAGCAGGAAACTCCGAGCGGCTCTCAGGACTCGAGGCTCCGCATCTCACAAGACCATAGGGCATCCTCTGTTCTCCGAGGAAGCCCGGCTGTTATCGAACCCCAATGTGCAGCGCTCTCCTCTAACAATGCTAACTAAATCCCCAGTGCAGGTCAGGTTTACACTGAACTCTCAGAGTAGCCAAATTAAGTCACAACACCCATGCTTGGATTACTGAATAATAAGGAGACACCCATTATTGTTCACTTTGGTGGCCTTGGTGGAGATCTGCGTCCTTGCATATTGAGGTGTTAAAATGCTAACATTTTCTACAGTGTCACTTTAATCAGTCTTCTTTTTTCACAACGTCCTTTGCTTTGACAAGAAAACAAACATCCTTTTTCATTTCAATGAAACCACTGTGTTGACACAGAGTTCTCCGGCAAAAAAGTTAAACCCGGCTCACTTTTGCTACAACTACTGTTTACCTTGCAATCGTCAAAATAGAGGCTAAAATGTCTCTGTGGTAACTTTCCACAGTTGTAAATTCCTGGTTCATAGTAGTATTACCTGCTGGGCAATGTTTTTGTTTATGTTAACCCTTCAAGATAATGGATATATTCCTTAATTGTGATTTCCTAGCTTAGACTATTGTCTTACCTGTAGCAAAATGCCGGCACTCACGCAGCCTCTCATGTTATTTTAAAACTGGGCTATTTTTGGTTAGCAAGCCTGTTTAGTCTGGGCTTTCTGTTATGGTTGGTCTTAGACACCCTGTCACATATTGAGCAAATTGTTTCCCCACCTCTGCGTGTTACTTACTTGCTTTGATAACTGAAATGGTGGAGTTTATTAAAGGTGACCTGCGCTGTATTGTTAATGTCTGCGCATGTATGCACCAGCCCTTCTAGCAGGTAGAAGCTAATCATTTCCCATGCATTACAGATGATACAGACAGATTATTTTAGCGATGTCGACATTCATTCAGCCAGCAGTCACACCCAATAGAGACGTGGGAGGGTTAGCTGCTAGCCACTGTCAAGAAACACTGGTAGGCCTTCACAAAGGAGCTGAATTGTCCATTGAACTGTTCAACATTACTGGCATCATATAGTCATTTTTTTGTGTCACTCTCACACCTGACTGAAATAGATTTCCCAGCTGCCCAGCCCTAACTAAGTCCTGACAAGTCCTGACTGCACTTCACTGATCGCACGGGCAATCCCACTAATAAAGGATGTCACTCTGTTTAACTAAGACTAGCAGGGCACGTCTATTATTTCTTTTGGCAGGGGAATATTTTGAGTTCAATTTTCCGCTGTTTTTGTTTATTCATGAGGTGTCCTCCCAGCTACAGCTTTCCATTATTAACCTGGGCGACTGAAAAAAAACAAAGTAAGTTTCCAATGCTGTTGAGAGGGATGCCAGGCCACAGAGGGTTCATTTACGTACATATCTAACAATAAACATATTATTGTGTAACATAAAGTTATTTTTAACAATAGCATACAGAGAGCAGGAAAATGTAATATAATCATCTGGCATGTTTTTATTCAACTAACTAGTTTTAAAAGGACTAGTTTACAAGAGGAGATATTGTACTATACCCCTGCATGTCCATATTATGCAAGGGGTTACATTTCTCAAGCCAAATTCCACTCTCGACAAAATGTTCCCCAGTATGTCTTTAATGCCTGCTCTTAATGTTGCATATAGTGTGGTATCTTGTGACTTGATGAAAGGTGAGACTCAACAACAAAGAGTTTGATTTAAAAGGAAAAACTGAAAAATGCATCGATAGAACTGTGATCTTGGTTCTTTTGTCAGCATTGAGGGGTTTTCTCATCTGAGCGAGAACTCATCAAAACATTTGAACTAAATGAAATCCATTAAGTAAACAAAATATCTTTACTAAATTAAACTAAATGCATTTGAAGAGCTATCGCCAAAAACAATCTGACTGTGTTGAAATATAGCATGTGCACATGTATTGATTCACAGTCGTTACCTGTTTATCTGTCATTTAGGTTTCATCAGCCGTTCTTTCAAATTTCATCGTTTCCCAGAAGTTGTTGCTGCTAAATAGTGCCACTAGCAACCCCATTAAACAGCTATAAATAGCAGCTTGGTGTTGTCTTGTGGTGTAACAGTTGGCCACATCCTGTTTCTGAGATTCTCACATTGCTGACAGAGTACATACATGAAAAAACAGTGGCCAGAGTTTTACCTTGCTCTTTATCACTTGTTTCTTCAGAATGGAACATCCGCGGGCATGCCAATGGAAAATATTAGTTTATAAAAGTGCAGCAAAAAACCGCAGTTGATATATGGGCGGAGAAGGCGTCACTATTCTTTTAAAGTGACTGAAAAGAAGAAAGGAAGCCACTGCTTTCCCTATGAGAAAAATAAAGGGTACATTTGTGGCTTTTTGCTGCCGAGCTGTTGGGTTTTCCCTTCCATTCTACGAAATTACCTAGAGCTGTTTTCAAACCTCTGCTAACAGAGAAGAGCGGCAACATATAAGTTTGATTATCTCATTGTTGCATGTGCTTGCACTTCCTTTACGTCCTTGCGATGGCTGAGCTAAAAATAACCTCGGCGTGTAAATGCCTGTTTATCCCGGAGTGGAACAGAATTGAAAACAGCCTGCAGTGTTGGCACAGGTGGGATTTTTCCAATGGGAATTCCTCCTGTTTAGGTAGGTGAGTCCCAACCTGTGTGTGTGTGTGTGTGTGGATAGGTGGGTGTTTGGCCGGGCATGCGATAGGTGTGGCCTTCTTCTCTAAAAGTACAATCTGTGACACATCGGGCCTCATGCAGGAAGCGATATATAAACTAAAAAATGTCCTCTTATTTTTGTTCATATTTACGATTTGTTCCTTTTTTGTTAGTCCTCATTGATTTCTGGGATAAAACAATGTCTTCTTATTTTGGCCCTTCTCATTGGTAAATGGAAATTTCACGAGAGCTCTCTTAATAAGATAAAAAAATTAACATTTTGTTTTCACATTCCACAAATAGTTTGTCCAAAGCAAGGACATATAACATTTTAAATTTGAGGAACATAAAAAATGCATGTATATCATAAAATCTTTTGATTATTATATGTTTGAAAGTAATTATAGTAATTGGATTATTAAGGTAAATACCATTTATCCATTGACTCCAATTAAGAGAATAAAACCTTTGGAGTAGTATATAGTGTTTAGGGGGCGTTACCTATGCTCATAATAAACTATTTGCCATGCGCCTTCAATTTATGATCAAGTGAGATTCATCATTCAGCACAGCTGGGTACGAACAGATTTGGATGGCAACCAAAAATATAAGAGACATTTAATTGATTGCCGATGTATGAGGCCAATTATGTATTTAGTCTCCATCCTTGGTAATAAGTGTGCATATTGCTGAGCTGAGGTGTTTCTACACTTCATTTCCCATAGATCAGTTTGGCTGACATCAAGAAATATTATATTTTCATTTCTGTTGATATGCCATTGTACCGATAACAATTAATAGCATTGAGTTGGGTTGGTTGGGTTTTAAAAAGGACTCTGTTTTGTTTTTCTCTCAGGGAAGTTTTCGTCTTTATCAGCGCAGATCACCCAATAGTATCTAGTGATAACAAACTGCAGGCCTACTTTGGGCCTCAGAGTGGGTGGACTTCCTGTCTCGGCTCCTTACTTGCGGATGGTGGTTTCACCAGACTTTTTTTTTCTCTTTCTGTCTACATCAGCCCACATTATCATGGCAAGCTCTGTGACTGAGGAGCTTCTTGTTTGCGTTGAGCTACAGGGCTCGGGGTCCTCGCCATCTTCACAGTCACTTCCCTCTGTTTTGCCAAAGAACACAGAGCAGATAAAGGCAGGGGACTGATGTGTGTCTGCCCGACTGTGGGAAAGGCGCGGGCACAGGAACTAGAGCAGGAAAGACAGGACGATGACTTCAAAACAGAGATGTGTGTACCGGGCCGATATGAGTTTTAAGGGCTGCTAATGACAGTGATATGTTTGGATTGCAGCTACTGCAGTATTTTTCAACTTCGTCTATATCAATGCCAAGTATTCATTGCAGTATTTCCTCATGTGACTTTATTTATTGCAGGCTGCAGTTGCATTGTCTTTAGTCAAAGTTTTCAGTGTTCTCCGTCAAGAAAAAGAAATGCCACGTGTGATGTTATGGCAAAATTGTAAATCTAACACAAAACACACACACTTGTTTAACTACTCACTCTTCTTTCACCAGGATTGCTAGAGATCAGGATGTTACTGCTACGAGGGCCCGGGGCAATGTTTTGCACCTATTTATCCCCCCTCACCTCCCAATCCAAATGTGCTATATCTTCCGTTTGTTCTACATCACAATGACATCTTCCCCCAGATTTCCTATGTGGTCATTTGTTTAATTTATTTGGTAAATAAAGTTGCTTTAAAAGAAAAAAAACATCCACTATCACACGTAGTATAAGTGCAGTGGGATTCTCTTAGCACCACGGTTGTCTTTTCCTAAATCGTTATATTCTCCTTCACATCTTTCCTTTTTCCATTAAAGTCAAGGGAAAGTGGTTTGGAAAAGACTATTCGACCCACTTTTCCTTTTTGGAAATCCAGCCTTGGCAGGGTTTTAAACTGCCAACCTTTTATCACATGTCTTGCCACTGTAACTTCCAGGCCACGTCTCTTTATTAAACGTAATAATAGTGTTTTAACGATCTGAATTGCCATTCAATATGACTAGTTAATAATGATCCACGCATCTCTTTTCTCTCCGCAGTTAACGAGATCATCAGGAACGACCTCTCCAGCATTTCCGTGCACACTCATGCATAGACGTCCAGAAGTCTTCTGCAGCAGCACAAACACAAACAGCAGCAGCATCAACAATAAGAGGACAAACAAAAAAAAAAGATCCAGATGAAGAAGAATAAAGTTTTGACCTGGATCTCCCACCCGACCATGGCCATCAGCTCCTCCTAACTCAAAGACTCGCTGCAGATTCACATTGACAATCACTGGCAAGCTCCATTTGAATAAACCGATGAATGTTATACTTACAAAAAGGGAAGTGATATCAAGGGCAAAGTATACGACTACACTTGCCTTAATTCACAGCAGATGTTGTTTAGTGGACCAAACAGCTCAATGAGACTGAATTACTTTTATCGTTGACAAAATGACAATCTTCATTTCGAGTGTGATCTGTATTTTAATGCATGGACAAAGCTAATGGGACAATAAGTGTCACGCTTCATCACTTTGGCTCATTTGTTTGTGCAGTCAGTCAGCAACAACCGAATTGGTGCCTTACAGCAGTGATATTGACAGCAAACGGCAGCAGCAGTCAGACAGATGCAAATGGTTCATTGTGACCCAAAGTGGAAGTTTTTATATGACATGTTTTGTATCATTTCAATGATTTGTTTACAGAGAAACTGAATTTAAAAAAGGCTGGAAAATATGTGGGGAGTATGTGAATAGATTAGAATTGTATTTTTTTCTCGCTTCCTCATCATTATCTCATTGTTCATTTATACTGAATGTTATTGTATGATATTCTTTTGTATAAACATGTATTTGAAAAATGTACTTATGTATGCCTTATGCTTATATCATGCAGTTTGCTATTTAGCCTTCCTTTTTGTTCCATTTGTCTTCCCCCTGATATGATTTATACCATTTCTACTACCCTGCATTATGCTTTTCACCTTAGTGCCTATTTTTATTTGAACATCCTGCCCCGGTCTTCCAGCCCTTTCACATGACATAATGATGCACAGACAATCAGAGAAATATATATAGTACATATCTGATGACAACAGTTCCTGGTTGCAGGGGCTTATAAAGGCAGGTATCAGAGTTTAATTCTCCCCAGAAACAAGATAGTTGAACAATGGTATGCTTACCTGCTGAATTTTGAAGAGAATACTCCTGGACAATATTTGTTTTGTCTGTTACTTCTTGCACTGCAGGTTTGCATGTAAATAGGCAGGAGAATCTAAGTCTGCAGCAGACTCAGTTTTACTCGTCATTTGGGTGAATCCACAGGAGTTGGCAGGACTGTTACTTACAGCTGGCAATAATTGATGTGAGTAAACCAAAGGATTTTATCTTTGGTGAAATTATTGTCCAGAGACTTTAGTGTAGAGCGGTTCCCCTGTACAAAAAAACATTATGCACTTTACCATAGAAACAGAGCAGGTTTCCTTGCTTTCAGACCAAATATAGTTTCCACTGTCTCGTCATAAACGTACCTACGTCGACTCTTCTTTCACACAGCTGCAGTCTTTTCCATGTTATCTGTCTTTCGGAGCATGCACATCGTACTTAACGTTGGGGATCATTTAGCTGACAGTAGCTTACACTATAGCTTCCTAATACATTTTTGGACATATAGTATAATAGCATGACTAAACTGTATGAATAGGGTTTCTATTTTGTGCCTTATTCTCTTTCTTGGCTACAAGATCGTTGCAACTCTATTATGCTTTTCTGTGTAGGCACAAGGTGAAACATATTTCTCTTTAATATGAAATATTTATGAAAAATGAAATTGTGTTTTAAGTGCATTTAATGTGTTCTCAACAATGAATTAATAAATGGCATAATGGTGACCATATATAACCTAAGTTATCAGTTATTGTTGGTGTTGTGTTTAGGCAAGTACATTACAGATTTGGCAAGCCTTTATATATTACTTTTAAAAAAGGAAAACTAAAAATATATTTTTTTCAATATTTTCTTTGCTTTTATGAATTTAATTATTTTGCAGAAACTTAACTAGTTCTATTTTAAAAACTACATTGTCTTTAAATATGTATATTACATATCCAGTATATTTACAATGTATATATATATATATATATATATATATATATATATATATACTGGATATAGTGAATCAGCTGGAAATGGATTGAGTCTTCTTTTTTCTTTTTTCCCTCTAAAAGCATTCTTGGACTATTACATGTATGGCCCAGATGGCTGTGCTTTAGTTTTAAGGCCTTCACTTTAACCCGGCTGTGTGATTTTCTTGCGTTATATGGCCTGACCTTAGTAAACCTCTGACTGTTCCAACCTGTACCTATAGCCCTTATTAAACCTGAAATGGAGACAGTTGGACATTGACAAGAGTAGAGAAAAATACACTGCTTTTTCTTTTGACACACATAAATATAATGTATCACACTGTTTTTTAAATACATTTTTACATTTATTTATTTCAACTTAAATTGCTACAAAATAGTTTTCCTATGAAATTGCCAGCAAAGATGGCACTTACAATAATCAATCAAAAGATGGTATTTGGTCTTCCACTTATGTTTCAAAGTGAAATACAAATAACACTGTACTTATAAAGCAGGACAAAATGCAACAAGCTGCTGATATGCCAAGTGCAAGCAGGGGCCTGTGTGTTTTCCAGTGAGTATTGTTAGTGGTGGGTAGTTATGAGTGAAACAGCTCCTCGCCATGGGAGCAGTGCCACGCTTCTGTGTACCACCTGCCAGTCCTCCAGACTTTTTCCATCCAGCAAAGTTATGAAGCGCCCATCCCCATAGTGACAGAAGGCAGGCCTAGGCGGTGCTCCCCTGTACGGCCGTGTTAAGCCCAAAATAGCACCACTATTTACAGATGCAGTCACGCCCCTTTTTCCTGGCACCCTGTCCTCCCTACCTTAGTCCTCCTCTGACGCCAGCGTCCCCTTTGACACAGTGGAGAGATGACTCGGGGCCATAGTTTCCACCGAAGCAGCAGTCAAGCAGGGAGACTAACTAAAGCAATGGAATATCCGTGATATAAGAGCAAATGGAGCTTCAAAATCTATTCACATCTGTTAAAAGGCCTGCACTTATTTTCTGATGATCAAAAGTAAAGAACCTTCACATAGCAATGCAATAATTGTGTCTTATATTGAGCATTTTGCATCATTGAATTATATTTTGATCAAATCTTTCAGTTTTCGTAAAGCACTATGAGCTGCTTTTCTTCTAGTTGCAATTGTGCCAAGAGTTAGATGAAAAGGTCGATATCTCTCTTATGTCTGTCTGTTATATATGATGCTTTGACCAGGCGAGGACTGGCAAGGGAGGAGACATGTAGCTTGGTTGTGTCCTAAGTTAACAGAATCTGCCTTCCAGCATCTCTAAAGTTCACTGAGTAACATGTTATATCTGGTTATATGTTTTTACAGGTGGTTATTAGCTTTTTTTCATTTTCTTTTGCTACAGACTATATATCTGCTCTGTTATTCACTTGTTTTATGTTCTCCAAAAATTCACCACGGAAAAACGCTATTGTCAGTTTGCAGGATGGATAGCTGAACTGCAACAGATTAAACAACATATGAAAAAACCTGCAAATATCAGTTGGGAAGATGCTGCTGTGGTCCTTACTCTTCAACACCACTAAGACACGCCGTCTGATTGTAACATGTAGGCCACAGCACAAGTTTGTTTGTTGACAGCCTGCCAGCAGCCCCTCCAGCCGGCTGAGACGAAAAGGAGCTTTTTCAGATATTTCCCCAACAATAAAAAAGCGATGACTAAAGGTGACTTTCATTGAGAGATGTAATGGATACAACGTGT
This sequence comes from Cottoperca gobio, assembly GCF_900634415.1. Classification (NCBI taxonomy): domain Eukaryota; kingdom Metazoa; phylum Chordata; class Actinopteri; order Perciformes; family Bovichtidae; genus Cottoperca; species Cottoperca gobio. The sequence continues at coordinate 19,791,956 of NC_041370.1, forward strand.
TAATGAGTAAGCTTTAGTGGTGCAGAAATGTTCTCACTCTTTATACTAAGTCACCTGATCTATGGAGCACTTGCTCTGAGCTTCTAACATGCAAAAAATGCATAATGATAACACGCAAAGTGACTTAAAAAATGGACTTGTAATTCATACTGCATCAGGCTGCTTTGGATCCAGCTACTGATATGTTGTAGTCTACAAATGATTGATGTACATACAGCTGTCTCGTGCACACAGGAGTTTTGACATATGAAGAGTCCACTGATTGCCCGCTCCACTGATCAAATGACAAGACTGACTGATGATCTGACTGACGGGCTGACTCGCTGACAGACATAGGCTACTGAATGAATAACTGACAGAAGCAGACTCTGCCATTCGATGGCTACAGCAGCCCCTGCGGTGGAGACAACAGCACCGACATGCAAAAAGTATTCCCTGATCATAATGATTGCAGCGCGTGCCATTTTCTCCCCAGGGTCCACATGCTCACAGCACCTGGCAGAGGGCACGACTTAGAAGTTCCATTGTACGGATTTATATCATCTTTACGACCCAGAATTGTATTCCCACAGAGCCCTTGATTTGGGCTTTTATAAAGTGAGTGCATAGGCACAGCGCTGGAGCTCCTGCCCTCGTCTCTCATGGGCCATCTGCAAGCAGTAAATCCTCAATATCCCTCTGTTATAAAGGGCATGTTGAGAGAACCATGGGGGTAGCTTTAAGAGATGCTTTAAGAGATAATTGCTTGGCCATACTGAGGGACCTTTGATAGTTTTGTCCCATGAGCCAGTTCTACATTTGATCTTTTTTGGTCCCTTGAGTCAGTTTTTGTGATTTTCTTTCCCCTCCAGAGACATGTGTCGGATGACTATAAACAGACCGTTATCAATTACCTTTAGCATGATAAAGAAGGAAGATGAGAACCATGTGTTTACATGTGTTTTTTTAATCTGTTTAGGGTGGGGTGTTGGGGGCTCCACAGGTGTACACAGACCCATTTCATGGGACCGTTCCACATGTGACAGGACTAGCAGATGACCCATGGTCACATCGTTGCGGACTAGCAGACAAATCACCTTTTTAAAAGACACTTTAAGAGACGCTCCGAAAAGCAACCAGATGGGGCCTGGAAAATCCTGTGCCGTCTTTCATTCTCCATCTGCAATCATTCAAGCTTGATTCGCTCTCTCTTTTGTGATGCGTGAAATGTTGTGCAAGGATCTATACAAATTTAGCGACGGGACAGATGTTTGAGCTTAAGCTTAAATGTGAAAAGTGAGAATTATCTTTAAGAGTCTGTTTATTAGATCACAACACGTGAGCTCTCTATTCTGCACTTCAAACCTGATGCATTCAATATCCCTTTCTATAGCACTCTGAGAGAGCTCTATTTCTTCATCGAAAAAACACTCCAAAGCATCCCAAGCAATCATTCTTCCATTGTTTGCTGTAAATGTTTCGGTACATACGCAGAATGTTTATGTTGAAGTACATTGTAGCGCACATTAGGGATGCTCTTAATGGGCTACAGTAAAAGCCCTTGCTAGTCAAGAGTTCAGGCAGGTGCAGACTCTTACAGTAGATAAAGGAGCCTGGCACTGGAGATGAGTTCACGACAATCACTGTGAGGCTTTTAGACGCCTTCTCCAAGCTCAATCTTCATTTCCCCTGACACTGATTTTGCAATAAGGATCCGGAGAAAAGGGGAATGTCCATCTATTCATTTTAATGATCCCTCATTATTGACTGCTGGCAGGGAGGGGGCGGGCAAAGGTAATGATTCTCTGTATTTGCTGGCCAATCACTCCTCTTAAAGGAATAAGACTCTAAATAAGGCCACTAATGGATGCCCAGTATGACCTAAAGCTGACCCCACATACAACCTATGCAAGCTGACTTCCGGACATGAAGGAAGGAGAGTTTGCTGCTTTAGTTAATTCAATCTTTTTAGTGGTTTGGTTATGATTTGTCCCAATAGAAAAAGGACTTGCAATCATGGTAAAACCACAAAATCCATGTGGTCTTTAAATATTGATTTAGTACAGTATGTGACTGAAGCTATAGCCTTGATTGTTTTAACTCAAATTATCCAAGCAATATTTTGACATTCTGAAATGAGCTCATTTGCTTTCTTGCATAATCAGTTAGCTTAGCACAAATACCGGAAGCAGGGGGAGACAGCTAGCCTGGCTCTGCCCAAAGGTAACAAAATCTGCCTGCACATTTGAAGCCCACTAATTAAAACACATGATATCTTGTTTATTTAATCTGTCTAAAAACTTGAGTCTAAAAACGAGTTGTTCTGAGTTTAATCGGGGGTTGTGTACCAGACTATTCCTCGGCCGGGCACTTGGTGTTGCAATTTTGTTGCTTAGATAGCAAAGATGTGCCTACCAACACCAATAAAGTGTAGACATATTATATTTCATTATATCTTGCAGTAAAAGTTACAGGAAGTTACCAAGGAATCTGCACGTCCTCCAAGCTAAATGACGATAATTGCCAATGTCTCCCAAAACGACATATATGACATAATTACTACGGCTGCTAAAGGTTTCTGCCCAACAATAAACGTACATATATTCCCTCCTCCATTTATGTGACTGAGCCGAGACCGGACAATAAGGAACGGCTGGGAGACAGGGTTTATGAAAAACGCAAGTGCACATGCTCTATGGATGCGGAAGATCACTGGAAGATGCTGGCAATTTTATACTCGAAAGTCGAGACATTTTGACTTCATCGCCACCGAGCAACCTTCATAGGAATGAACATATCCAGTTCTCTTTATACAGTACATCTATGGCTTGCACAAATTACCTTTACGGACGTATTGCTGGGGAACTCAGTCTGAAAAAAGCACATAACCAGTCATAAAACCTCAACTTTTTTGTTTTTACAGCTCAGTTTCTGTACTGACAAACAACATACTGTATAACTTGAATTAGGTACCGGTAGGTAAATGTTTTAACTTTGGAGAGAGTTGTGCTATCAGCTTCTCCTTACAGTCTTTATGCTAAATGGATGCTTGCACTCTTAAACAAATTACCAATTTACATTGATTCACTATTAGATCTCAAGGTAAGAACTTATAAATCTTAATGTTTTTGAATGTAATTGTTTTAATTAGGAATTGTTTAAACCAATGATGAAGTTTGTGTTCTTATTGTCTTATTTTTTATTAAAGTTGTTCCTGTTTTTGTTTTCTTGATATTGTTATTTTAGTGCATCAGTGAAAATGAGGGTCCACACTCAAATAAATAAAGTATGAATGAATAAATTAATATTTTTTGTGCAGAGTAGTTTTCTTTTAAAACCTTATCCCACTAAGCTTTTTCAAATACAGATATGATATCTGCACCTGCAGCATGTTTGTCAAATATTGATTTAGATGCCTTCAGCAAAAGACGTTCAAAGGACTTGAAAGAAAGTGATCTTACATCTAAGAGCTACAGAAATCGTTGATGTATTTCATTTTTTAACTGTAACTTAAGTGTTCTGTTTTAAGATCCTACTGTGTGTGCACAAGGAGCACTGATTGCTAATTATTTATCCTTTTCTTAAGTATTTATGTATATGTATGCATCTCAGCCAGTCTTGGCTGTCAACAGTCTGTCAAGGTAATGAACCCTACTTTACTGCAGCCTTCAACAGCTCTTTAAGGCCTACTTCACACCACCAGAGAAATACACTCACGTATTAGTTCTTCTGCCTGGATGCTCCGCTGGATGATGGGTGGGCGGGGATGTTATTAGGAGCATTCATCTACAAGGCTCCCCAAGCCATACTATACTGAAAACTGACCACAAGACAACCCTATCATCCTCAAAGATTACCTGTCTCCTGCACTGTATATGAATGTTTTATCATAAAAGCTTTTCTTTTTTGCTAAGTGCCTCCTTGAGTGTTTGCTTTTAACTTTTGATTACTTTATGTCTTGTTGCGAAGGAGAAAAAAAGAAAAAACTCAAGGCCCATTTGAATATAATGGACTTAACGGGAAAGGTAGTCTCTCTTGCTTCATTGAAAGGATATATCGCGGTGGTGTAATCCAACACAGTGGGTGTGAAAAAGTTTACACAAAGTGGTCATTTCAGGGCCTTGACGTAAACTGAGTTTTTATCTTGACATTGTCAAAGTGAGCCAAGCAGATGGAGTGAGTAAAGGGGAAAACAGACATGACACAATCATATAAATAAAACAGTATGGCAGACTATGTATGGGATCCATATGTTTCCGTCTGTGAGGAAATATAGGATATCATGCATTACAGTGTAAAAAGACTCATTTACAACCATTAAAAGCGGCCCCAATTCACCATATCTGCCTTTGTTGTGGCAGATCACATCTCATTTGGCTCTTTTTATATATGATAGCTTTCGCTTTTATATAGTCTCGAGTCATTTAGAAGAAAAAATGTTTTTCTGTCATACGGTCGAGACGTTGAGGTTTCCAGCCCCCCCCCCCCCCCACCACCCCTCTTCTACCAGACGTCGCGTTGTGAGAGGGGAATGGTCGATTGCATAACGGAAGGCGAGACGTGATCGTTCCTGGCCTTCTCACAAAATTCAATCACTCTCTGCATACTCCAATCCCATGACGGTCCATTAAAAAGCAGCACGGGCTAGGATTTCCCCTCATGTGTTTTAAATTGAAATTACGGTCACAAAGTCTGCCATATGCATGAATGGAGGAAGACAAGGAGCTTGGGGAAGGCAGATATCAAAATAGTTGGACTGAAGGAGAGAAACAGAGAGGCAGGCAGAAAGATAAGGAATACTCACATCTTCTCTGATCACGTCATCCTGCCACCTACATTTATACTGAGCAGAATGTCCACCTGCCTGAATCTCAACGCATTTGTATCATTTCACAATTCTTAAAGGGACTTTAATAAGGCTATTTCAGAAAAACATATTGTAGGAATTGACCTACTCTGGAATGTTTCCCCATACTTGAGTTAAAAATCATTCCAAACAAGTCTGCAGCTTTAAAACTCAGCACACAATAAGTCATAGAAAGTAGAGGAAGAGATAAGGAGAATAGGTGAAGTGTGAGACACCAGGAGATGATGATGACCCCAGATGTTCTCTGAGGAACCACTGGGATCTGAATCAGACTCTGACTGGCCATGAGTTCCTCATTCCTATTTGTCCCCGTGGAGTAGAGGAAGGATAAACACACACACGCACACACACGCGCGCACACACGCGCACACACACAGACACACATACACACACACACACACACACACACACACACACACATTAATGTACCTACATGGATAAGACACTGTCTCTCTGATTTAGTGCAAGGAGGATATGATGCAGACATGACTCTGATGACCGAGGCAAACTCCCCAGAGACATGCATAACTCCTCCACATAAACTGAGGCAGAGCCATTTTCAAACATGAAGGCAAAGAGGGCGACAAGTTCCTGTTTGTGCTCAGTTTTTCATCTGCATTGGATATATCGCTTTGTATAAATCAGATCCAAGATCCATTTTTATTTAACCACAATATTTTCCTATTGACTCATTAAGCAACTGCAACTTGATTAAACACATTTGGAGTTTTGATTTGATTTTATAGTTTAGTAACACAGGTCAAAACTGCTACTACTATTTGAATATTGAAGCTCGACTGCAGCTGAGATGTGCAGTCCGCCTCAGTGCCTCGTGAGGATCTTTTAATCCTACAGTGACATCTAGTGTTGGTTTCAAAGACATGCAGGGGGCCTACACTGAATTGTTCAATGGCACATCATGTAAACAGCATGTGCATAGATTTGAACCAATAATTGCTAATTTGATTATGGTTTGCAAAACAGTGTATTTGGTTGGTATTGGTTTAACAATACACTACTATTTAATGATGAATTGCTACGTATTAGAAATAAAGCCGTCCATTTCTCTCAATAGAAAACCAGATGATTATAATTCCTGTCATATATTATAAAGAGGTTTTCTAACTTACATATCATTTACCCGTTTTGTCTCTTTATTTGTATCTACAACTGTACACTGGCAGCCAACCTATGACAGACCTTGGAGTCATCCACTATCATCACTGAAGTTGAGTTAATTAGAAATGGGTGGTGATGGCCATTTGTCTAGTGGTCTAGTGGTACGGCTTCCAAATATATCACCTGATGGTTGTGAGTTCAATACCACCAATAGTGTGGCCCTGAGCAAGGCACTTAACCCCAACTGTCCATTTGGTTAGTTCACTGTAAGTCGCTCTGGATAAGAGCGTCTGCTAAATTACTTGTAGTGATAATAATAATAACATATGTACAGCACCTTAGGAGCAGGGTCTGGTCACTAGACCAGGGCTTAGTGAAGAGGAAGATCTGCACAGCTGCCAAAGACCCAAAAGGTGCAACAGCCCCATGTGCAAGGAGCATGTGACTGTCATCTGTGAGGCATGTATGCACTGAGGTGGCAGTTTGCGCTCTACTCAAATGTTTTTATTTAATCAGTTTTCTTTTATTTTCTTCATTCATGTTATACATTCACCACAGTTTAATACAGTTACACTAACAGTTCAATACAGTTACACTAACAGTTCAATATCTCACGGTGTTATCGGCTGTATGATGTATGTTATGTGTGAGTGTGACAAAGTGACAACTAAAGATTTCAAATATTAAATGTGTTGTTTGGTTCAAATCACTGCTATAATAATTATTCTTAACAACATTATTGTTATAGTATGTCTTTTTTTCATTGTTATCACACTTTACACACATGGGTCATTTTAGACCCATGTGTGTAAACCTGATGTAGTGATACAAAAACTATTTTAGTTCATAAATTAAGAAATACAAAATGAAAATAATGATTTGTGGTAATCAAAAACAAGATATTTAATGAATACTTGGAATATTAAATGATTAAATAAATTGATTTCCAAAATTATAGCAAAGAAACACTCAGCATGAGTGCATGAAATCACATAGGAAACGAATACGGGTCCGTTTGGACCCATGTTGCGCAATTGAAGGGGTTTGCATAGCTTGTGTGTCAAAGGGTTAAAGTCTTACAATCGCCTCCAAAACTCACCATGCAGTGCTTCTAACATGGATGAGTACCTGTGGAGGTGATCAGCTGATGGTGTGGCTTCCTTCAGTGTTGGCAAGTGAGTGAGAATGTTGTCCTCCATTTGGCTTGAGAGAAGCTGCAACTTTCTCATGAAAGCCTTCACTGCGCTGTACATTTCATGCACAAAAAGGCCCTTGCATTGCAGTTTGACATTTAGTTCAATCATTAGTGCAGTCACATCTACAGCAAAACAAAGGTCTGCCATCCAGTCTGCATCTGAAAGCTGTGGGACGTCTTTTCCTTTCTTCACTCATAAGTCTTGACTCTCTTCTCTCAGGTCCCACTCTTTCTCCAGGCTGAGCCACCTGACAGCGGCGTAGTAGCCTATGTCACGATGTTCAGTCTCATTTTCCTCCAAAAGTGCAACAAACTGTCTGTGATTCAATGCTCTTGCCCTGTTACAACATCAACAACATGTTTAATTTTTAGAACTGACTTACACAACACTTCCTGATGTATAATACAATGCAAAAATACCAATTTCTGTTCAGGGTTCATTTCTGTCACTTTATACTGCATTCTCTTCAAAAGTCCGACATTGTTCCCCGTCAGATTTGAACAACCATCCGTTGTCACGCCTGCCAGCTTGTCCCATTTCAGTCCCAACTTGTCCACACATGCATTTACCTCCGTGAACAAATCACATATATATATATATACACACATATATATATATATACACACACGTATATATAACAAATTTACCTCCGTGAACAAATCACTCCCTGTTATTGTCCCAATTTCTTCGGAGTAACTTATTAAACGTGTTCCTACTGTAGGCCTACAGCTAGCGTTTTGGGAGCTTATTGGGGTTTGAATATAGTATATAGGGTCCCTGTGAGTAGCTCATACTCACTTCTTCACAGCACATCTTGGTGAATACATCAACCCATCATCAGAGAGCATGGAGGATGCTGAGAGGCTGCGACAAGAGTACATTCTAGCCGTTCTCACTTTTCCAGTGCCGTTGGACAGACGCTCTGATGTGTTTTAAATAAGTGATACGCTATATGTATATACAGTATATCTCAAAAGTGAGTACACCCTTTAGATTTTTGCAAATATTCTGTTATATCCTTTCAGGGGATAACATTATCCTACTGAAACTTTGATATAACTTAAAGTAGTCAGTGTGCTGCTTGAATAACAGTATAGATTTATTGTCCTTTGAAAATTACTCAGTACACAGCTGTTAATGTCTAAACAGCTGGCAACAAAAGTGAGTACACCCCATAGTGAACATGTCCTAATTGTGCCCAATGATGTTGTTTTCCCGCCCTGGTGTCATGTGACTCGTTAGTGTTACAAGGATTCAGGTGTAAATGATAAGCAGGGCTGTTAAATTTGGTGTTTTGGGCACAATTCTCTCTGAATGCTGGACAACATAGCACCTCATGGCAAGGAACTCTCTGAGCGGCTGAAAAAAAGGATTATTGCGCTTCACAAAGATGGCCTTGGCTATAAGAAGATTGCCAACACCATGAAAATGAGTTGCAGCACAGTGGCTAAGATCATACAGCGGTTTTCCAGGACAGGTTCCACTCGGAACAGGCCTCGCCAGGGTCGACCAAAGAAGTTGAGTCCACGTGCTCAGCGTCATATCCAGAGGTTGGTTTCCAAAAATAGACGTGCGAGTGCTTCCAGCATTGCTGCAGAGGTTGCAGAAGTGGGATGTCAGCCTGTCAGTGCCCAGACCATACGCCGCACACTGCATCAAATCGGTTTGTATGGCCGTCGCCCCAGACAGAAGCCCCTTCTGAAACCGATGCATAAGAAAGCCCGCAAACAGTTTGCTGAAGACAATGAATCCAAGAACATGAGTTACTGGAACCATGTCCTGTGGTCTGATGAGACCAAAATAAACCTGTTTGGGTCAGATGGTGTCCGGCGTGTGTGGCGGCACCCTGGTGAGGAGTACCAAGACAAATGTGTTTTGCCTACAATCAAGCATGGTGGTGGCAGCATCATGGTCTGGGGCTGCATGAGTGCTGCCGGCACTGGGGAGCTGCATTTCATTGAGGGACACATGAATTCCAATATATACTGTGACATCCTGCAGCAGAGCATGATCCCCTCTCTTCGGAAACTGGGCCGTAGGGCAGTTTTCCAACATGATAATGACCCTAAACACACCTCCAAGATGACAACGGCCTTGCTGAAGAAGCTGAAGGTTAAGGTGATGGACTGGCCAAGTATGTCTCCAGACCTAAACCCAATTGAGCACATGTGGGGCATCCTCAAGAGGAAGGTGGAGGAGTGCAAGGTGTCCAACATCCGTGCGCTCCGTGATGTCGTCGTGGAGGAGTGGAAGAAGATTCCAGAAGCAACCTGTGCAGCTCTGGTGAATTCCATGCCAAGGAGGGTTAAAGCAGTGCTAGATAACAATGGTGGTCACACAAAATATTGACACTTTGGGCACAATTTAGACATGTTCACTATGGGGTGTACTCACTTTTGTTGCCAGCTGTTTAGACATTAACAGCTGTGTACTGAGTAATTTTCAAAGGACAATAAATCTATACTGTTATTCAAGCAGCACACTGACTACTTTAAGTTATATCAAAGTTTCAGTAGGATAATGTTATCCCCTGAAAGGATATAACAGAATATTTGCAAAAATCTAAAGGGTGTACTCACTTTTGAGATATACTGTATATCTGAAGTATATAATAGGTTTGACATACATATAAGTTATGTATTTGTTTTGTATATGTCAGCTGCAACACCGCTGTGGAAAAGGTTTTGGACTATGACACATTTTGAGCTAATTTTCATATACGCCGGCATATGTTTCTGCCATGCGGAACTGTGTGACAGGGCCGTATGTCTGGCGTGTTCGGCGTATCATCTGCGTCCTTCGAACGATCACAATTTACCCTTCATTTATATCAACATATTGACAATATTTTGTATGCTTGCTTGTTAAGCAATTGTTAATGTGGAGGAAGGGGAAAGAGAGGTTGTCACAATGTGTGCGTTCTATGAATTGTGTGTGTTTATTTAATTTGTGATAATGGTACTTATGTCTTTGATACAAAAGTGCCCTTTTCAACTTCTTCCTGGATAATGCAACTTTAACCAAAACACACAACAGAAGATATTTAAGAACTACTGCCCCATCTATTATTGAGCCTGCTCTGGTACTGTTCCCCCTTTATTCCCTCTATACTTGGACACAAAGCCTTCTGCCCCACCTGACTTAAGATAAGGGGACTGTTTATGATGATTTTCAGTATAATGCAGCAATAAAACATGTGTTTTATTTGGTATTGAACAGTTTCTCCACACAAGTAAAGCAATTACAATAACAATGTGTAACCATATACATCAAAAACAAGCACAAATCTTTCAAGTCTAAAATTAAGGCACATTTTTAAGCTAAAAGTACCGTAAATTTTATAAAAGCAACATCAATCAATTACACTTTCACATCATATTAATAGTTCAAGTAAACCGCCTCTGAATTGAGAAGGAATTGTAATATGCTCAACGACAAAATAGTTGTGTAATCTGACACATTGATAATGTCATTTCAGCCTTATGCTGAGCTCACTCACATTAAATACAGATAACTGTATGAAAAATAAATCTCCCAAGAGCAAATCTGTTAAACGACATCAGGGAGTGATACTGTTGCAGTTCAGTACATCTAAAATAAGCGCAAATTATTGTTCTGTTTCGTACAGTAGTGTTTAACTCAAACATATTTATTCATTACATTGGACACTTGGTGTTGCAAGCATCACCTGACCTGAAAAGTCCATATACACTGACCAATGGGAACATGGATACAGCGCCAACCATGGAGCCCAACTGCACTACTGCGCCACACCACACAAGGGCACTGTGGCCTTCGTCCCTCAGAATCACCCCAATGGTGACCTTTACGTAGGACAAGCACAGGACAAACAGGACCCAGGCCAGCACCTGCAACAGAGAAGAGGTCAATATTTATCACAATATTCTGACATATACAACATCTACTATTTTTAAAATCTTCTAGTAGTCTCATAATTTTAGCATTCTTTATTGTTTACTCCGTTTTACTTTTAAGCACTTTGTAACTCGGTTTAGAACAGCTATAATAATGATGTTATTATGTTCTTACTTGCAATAGGACAACATTGCATAAATCATGCACAGGGGAAAATCTGATTTATTTGGCCACAAGCCAAACCGAGAAAAAATTGACTCTCAAAACATTTTGGGGTCAAAAATCATTCAAAGCTATTTGTTAGGATGTTAATATCTTGCTCCACTGTCCAACTCTTTCTCTCTCCCTCCTTGTCACTGCTCTAGGCAAGATGTGCATGATCAGAATTCTAGTTTGGGAGTAATAATCAAAACATAATAAATTAGCCTTTAGCCTGTCCTAAAAGACATGCTTACACATACCCTGCTCACTTGCTATGTGAAATACTGAGTTACTTGTAAAGCAGTTACATAGCAGCAAGATATAGTTTTTAATCATTGTTAGCAGACACAGGGGGAGACAGTATAATACTAATATACATGTGTCAATCACATAAAACAAGAAATCTGAACATACGTGTGACTATGATAGGCAGATTGTACTTTCAGTCTTTTATGAGGTATACTATTAACAAGACAGAACATGAGATCCAGAATTAACTGCCATATTTTGCTTTCTAAATAAAACATCTTTATGTCCAAATTCATTAGAGGAAAGAGTCTTACAATGACTGCAGTTCCAAAGACACTGTGGACCAGCAGAGGACAAGGACTAAGAGCAGCCATGGCCATGATGTAGGTTCCAAATCCAGTCCCAACCATGGTCAAGAAACCCATGAAGATGAGAGACCTGGAAACAAATCAATGCATATGGTAAAACTGAGCATTTTCTTTTACACTGAACAACTTTGTTTAAAAAAAAACCCCACTAATAAACTGAGTAACCTTAACAAACTCTAATAACCTGTAGGAGCAATGCATATCACTCTTAATATGGCAGCTTGGTCACTAGCCCTACGCGTCAAACTATGACGTTCTACGCACCTCTCTAGCATCAGTTTTGCAAATACAGGACTGCCTCTAGTGGCTGGAGTAATTATGACGCGAGTAAAGGTGGAAATCAAGTGACATAGTACAAAGAGCGACACAGTCCGCATAGGGAGGAACAAACACAGGACTTTCACCCAGGAGACTGCTGTTAATGTCCTTTGTTACATAACTTGAGTAAGTAAATCAGTCAAACACTTATTTTAATGTAACCCAAGATATTTTCCAAAAACTAACCAAGTAGTGTTGTTGCCTAAACCTAATCAAGTAACCAAAATGGTCATTTTGTGCCAGCAGTAAAGAGATGGTTCCAGTAATTATTCTTACCTAATTGGCACAAACATGGCAATGAAGCAGGCCACTGGGTTGGCAACAGCTGCCATGGTGGCAGCTAGATGGTAGGCTTTGTTCCCGTAAGGCAGACAGGAGTAGGACTGGACCGAGGGCAGCACTGCGTTGGTCAGAGAATTGACCCAAGCCAGTACGCCAAAGATGAACACCACCTGCAGATTACTATAAGTCCCCGTCCCAAATGCGCTCCTGGCTTCCCTCCTGGCGGATTCCAGGGGGTTGATCATAGGCTTCTGCTCTGGTGTCTGAGCGTGCAGAGACAGACCTTGCTCTCTCTTCCCATCGGCCAGATCACCACTGAAGTACAGGTCGTTCTTTCTCTCTCGAGCCACAGCTGGGTGATGGTTGAGTAGGATGAAAGCTACCAGGCATACAACCATCATGGCACTGAGGAACACGAAGAAGACCTGGGCCGAGAAATGAGCTGGCTGGTAGATGGCTTGTAGCTCCCCACTGTCAACCATAGAAGCATTATCAGCGGTTTTGTTGGCTACACCAGCATTCTGACAGTGGACTACACCAACACCTTGAATCAGAGCCACGATTGCAGGCACCAGACCACTGAGGCCTTCACCTACAAAGTACGTAGTGAGGTACTGTGGACGCAGCCGCATCATGAAAGGCAGAAATGTAACAGAGGAGGTGCAGTCTACCACAGAGAGCAGGAAGGTTAACACCAGCAGGGGAACACTGTGCAAAGAGCCCGCTATTGTCACTGTGTGCCTCCAGAAGAAAGCCAGCAGGAATGTAGCAACGATCCCCAACCCTACAATGAAGTAGATGACCGGCCGCTCATCTAGCACCCCTGGGCGGAAGCGGTGCATCAGAGTGATGAAGAGAGGACCTATGTTGGCCATCTGGATGAGGACTGTGAGGTAGGATGGCAGATACCAGCCCTCTGGGATCTCCGGTACGACCAGGGGCAGCTCCACCCACATCCCGTTGATGGCCACCCAGGAGCCCATACCGAACAGGCAAGCAAGCACGTGAGTTAGCAGCGACATGATGGAGGCTGGGATGAGGTCAATCAGGAAATGTACATGTACACAATCTGAAATACAGACACAACAAAGGACAGTTGTATTAGTACAATGTAAAAACTTCTAGAAAAAAAGTGTAGATCGTTACACATTTTCTTTAATTGAAGCTGGTGTTTTATAAAAAAATTGAATTGTGTTACATACAACTCTATGGTGGATGTGTTACAAAATGTACATGTATTGTTAATAAATTAGTTGTCTGGTCTGAACTGGGTGTAAGATATTTCCATTATTTCACTGAATAGTTTTGGTGTTTAACAGTGTAGATTCTGTCTTGGAGATGCTATACCCTGGAGGATGTGAATACTTTGAATGAAAACTAACTAAGTGCTTTGGAGTGCGTTGTCACATTTGAGGCAAATACCAAAATTGAAGGCATTTCTTTTTTTTTTTACAGTCATTGCAATGTCAACTTGCATGATCAACACTTTGCTACAGACAGCAATATTGCTCTTAGGGATTATTTGAGTTAGTTGAAACAGTATCAGTAGAACACTTTTATTGGAGCATTTTGTAATCAGTTAAATGTTCAATAAAGATTGGAAATAATTTCCTTTCATCGTTTTTATTCAACAAACAGTTGTATAAAAAGAATGAAAGGAAATTATTTGTTGTATTTTAGCACTATACTGAAAGCAGAAAGGAAGAACTGATTACACTATAATATCCATTTTATTTACTATGTATTTATTTATTTATTTATTATGTTTACCAGACTATAGTTTAGTAATCTTGTTGTTTAACAACTTTCACCCCAATCAGTCTAGACCTAAAGCCTCCCGACAATGCCACAAATCAGCAAGGCTAACCAGATGAAAAAGGGACTTGGGGATAATGTTTGCTAACTATGTTATAGCAAAAATATTAGAATACAGCTTTAGTAAATAAGAATGGTATGGCTGATAGTGTTACGGAGTACAAAAAGCATGTCCTCAACACCCCATGTGGTTGGGATTGACCTTCTCCCTGTGCTCTGCCTCTTGAGGCGATGCCTAACCTTTCACACACTGACACACTGCTCACTTAAAAAAAGAGCCATGTGGTTGTGATATAAACAGACACATGAAAGGCAAAAGATTGTGAAGCTGTGTAATGAAACTACATCATCAGTTTCATTGTGAAGGACTACAAATTGTAAACCTTTCATACTATACTGACACGTTTGCATGTTATTATTCTAGGAAATTTTCAAAGAACTGTTTCAATGTCTAAAACACCCAACTTGGAAGAAACACAAGGACTTTTAATCAAAATATTTAGTTAAGACATAATGTATTTGTAGTAGTAGAGTGAAATGTATAATTAATATATTTATAACCAAGGACAAATTACTAACTATGCTGACTACGTGCGGTAAACATGATCAAACTTCCTGTTTCTATATCTAAGTGTGCAATCAAACTGGTTCCTTTACATTCCTTTCTGGACGAGGAGTTAATGCTTGTGGTTCTAGGGATAACCAGGTAATCCATAAACCCATTCTTCCTTCATACATACTTCTTCCGCAGTTCTATAAGGTGTCAGACCATGTCATCTTACCTCATTCAGAACATAACCAGGAAGCTCTCCTCTTCCTGCTTACAAACCGTCACTCCATTGTGATCAGTTTTCTTTTACATCAGCCGTAACTCCCTCTATTCTCCTCCACACACACAGTATCTACAAGCTTACATTCTGCTTCCCTGTTTCTGCTGCACTTGATAGGGGAGGGGCTGCACAGGCGCACATGTCCTGCACCACCATGACACATTATTATCGTCGTTCTATTGGAGGGCGGTTTTAAAATCAGTTAACCATGTGCTCCGTGTGTGCCTGTGGACTCAGCAATAGGATGAAAGAGTGAAGGGGGAGAGATTAGTGTGAATCGCTCCTCCTTTTCCTTTTCCCTCCCCCAACCAGCATACGACCTTGTGGCATGCCCTCCTTTAAACACACAGGCTGTAGTGTGAGTGAGAAGAGTGAACCGACTTTCGGTTCACACTCATTAAAGTTATGTACGAGATACTGGAAATACCACTCTGACTTTCCTTCTCTTCCCCTGTCAGTTTATGTCGTATGGCCTGCTGAGCCTCTATTGGCTTCTCACTGTGCCAGCAGTTCATGTGCATAGATCAGTATGTTGCATCATCTTCGGTCTGAATACAATTACTCATCTGAAAAATACCTGTATGTCAAGTCAACACTCGCAACACAGTTTAGTGTTGATTTAATCATCGTAAATATGTCAAGCAAAAAGACTCAAACACTCACAGTTGACAAAAACATACTACCAGGTAAAGTACAGTGATTGTAATTGCTCAGTGGTATTCTGCAGAGTTTTATAATAAATAAAATACAAGTTGACAAATCAGAGGTTAGGCCCTTCTACCTCATTAACATATCAAATAAATAAATTTAGGAATACATTTGAGTTGTTAATATATTTGTCAACTGTCATTTAATTATTAACTTATCTATACATTACTCTATGCATTTCCATATTTATTCATCATTTAATACAGGTTATAATTGTTATCAATGCATTTTATTTACTCCTGTATTTATTTAAACAGTTATTCATGCATTTATTCTTTTAGTACGATTACTTTTTTTGTGATATTTGTATAACATACTATGATTGTTATAGCGATAGTACTATTCGCTTCAGGACAGGGGAGGACCCAAATGCAGGATGCCAGACAAGTTTTTAACAAAAAGAACTTTATTTTATAAAAAGCTAGCAAAATATAAAGTAACAAATAAAACTGAAGACACAGACCAACCAGCAGTAGACACGAGGGCGACCACCAGGTAACATCGATGACAAACCAACAAGGAACAACGAGACAGACCAGGATTTATACACACAGACACCAAACGAGGGAACGAGACACAGCTGGGGGAGAAAGGCAAAAACACAGAGGCATGATGAGTGGACACAGGAGGATCAAATTAACAATCACAGAGAGAGGGATAAAAGACAAGGACAGAAAGTAAAACAAGACTAGACACAAGGGGAAGTGAACATTTCAAAATAAAACAGGAAACACGAAAACCAGATCGTGACACATAGTATGACTTTTTATGATCATTTGTACGACATACTAATCTATAGCTTTTATATTACTGTTTTATGACATACTATACAATGATTTTTTTCACAACATACTTTATGATTACTTTTTTATGGCCTGTTTAATGAGATAATATACTATGGCTTTTTTATGACAAACTATACTATTACTTTTTATGATATTTTGGTGACATACTATAATATGACCTCTCTGTAGACATACTATTCTATGACTTATTTTATGACATTGTTCATGACATAATAGACTATGATTTGTTATTATCTTTTATGACATACTATTTAAACATTATAAAATAAATTATGAATTTATTAAACTGACTTATGGAGGCAGCAGTAACCTAAATAGTTTACAAAAAATGAACCTGAATGCCTTTTTTGCAAGCTCACATGAAGCTGTGTTAATATTGTCGACACACAGTCAAATCAGTACCCTTTTTCAAGGTTGTCAGCTACAAACATGAGTATTGAGAACTCCCTGGTCAAGGCTGAGAATGTAGGAGGATACATTATATATATATATATATATATAGCTATATAGTTATATAGCAGACTGCTAAAGACCACAGCACATTAAAAGGTTTATATTTGCACCAATAAATCCCTTCTTATATAGTAAGAAAAAAAGCGACTATTGTGTATTGGCACTAAAATGATGTTGAAATAACACACTTAAATCAATGAAAATCAAATGGCCAAGTTAAAGTGATATAAAACTCCTTAAAGAATGTCACATTTTGCCTTTTTGTATCAGGGAATGTTTCATATAAGTAGCATCAAAAATACATATTGCACAATGCGTTTCTTTCTAAAGCAGCAATGCTAATCTCATAGCATTGTGTAAATTGATGACAGTTGCTAAGGACAAGATACAAAGGGTCGAAAACCTGCCAGATCTGGTTGTTAAAAAGTTTATTTTGCGTTACCTAAACTCTAATCTGGACCATTTTTAAGATTATACAATTTAACACAAAACACAATAAACTGTCTGAACTCTTTTTAACATTTTAAATCATAACTCATCATTCTAAATTAGACAAGATACCACCTACCTGCTTGTGGGAAAGGAGGTGCAGAGGCAGCTCTGGTGAGAGGTTACACAAGTGAGCTGAGGGTTACTCTGTTCAGAGGCGTAACAACACAGTGGCCCTCTGATGTTGCTGTGTGTCAAGTATGCATGCACATTGAGTTGCGTGCTTTGTACTTTACAACTCTGGATCTCTGCAGCAGTGTCATGTGACTGCAGAGGGCTGAGCCAGGGGTCCGGTTTGGGAACCAAAGTCATCAGCAGCAGGGGTGGGTGGAGGAAGGGAATGAGGATGAAGGGATGAAATAAAATGATAGAGGATGAATGGAGGAGGAAAGGGAGTTTAGAAAAAGTTGGTAATCTGATGAGTCCACTACATGAACATGAAGCTTCTCTCCATTTGTGTTGAAGGCAATTTAGCCAACCAGAAGATGACTTTGGACAGCTTTCGGTGCTTTCTGAGTGGGTGTTTGGTCGGGGTCAGTCTGGCTTTTGTTCACCACGAATTCCAGCCCAAATGAATTACCCCTGTTTGGCACTAACTTCATGGTATTTAGTGCCCTTGCACCAACCTCTGCACCGACTGGTACCACATGTTCCCTTCCTTGATAATAACATTTCTTTTCAGGCTTGTGACAGTAAAGTGAATTATTTTTGATTCAGTAAATTCAAATTATTTGAACTTTCCAGAATGTGGGATTAAGGTGCCTGTGTTAATAACAAATTAAAACAGTTTGTTGCTGCCAAATGCAAAAAAATAAATGTCTGATTAATTTAACTGATTCGTACAAGAAAATAATTATTGCTCTCATTCTGGTTCATTGTTTGCAAATTGGCCTTTGACATTTGTTGAGTTAAACACTATGTTTAGTACAGTTATCAGTTTATATGACATCAAATGTGTCTGTGCGAGATCACTAGAGGGGTCGACATGGAGAGTCTCTACTGGTATAGGAGGATGTTTACATTACCCAGTGGAAGAGAACAACAGTATAGCATACCATTCTCCCCTGTAGCTGCTTTCAATTCTCACAAACTCTGTTGCCACATACTGTTTGCTAAGTGACACATTTTAGTGCCTGTCCTTATGTGTCACAAAAAAAAGATTGATTATGTCCAGCATATTATTCAGGTTCATGTTACTTTATTTCATGACACATGAACAGTGGGGCCACTGATCAAGCTGCCATGTTTTATAGGTTATGAGAGAAAACATGTTGATTTTCCCATACTGTTTATGAATATACTTATACTGTAGTTTTGGCAAAACAAAAACTTATTTTTTCCTTTAATTTGTTACCTATTTGAATATCATACATACAGTGTCCATAAAATACAGAGTACAGCATATGTGTATATGTGTATGCTGTAGCCCAGTCATGGGTAAAATATAATATGTCTCATATTGCCAAAGACATATCTGCTGCTCAGTTCATATTACAGCCGCTGATAGCATGATCTCTTTGCTCTGCTAAACTCAAAAATATAGCTTCATTCTGAGTGTGTTTGTGAGCAAACTACCCTGACGTCCAGTCACAGGACAGTGTTGTTTTGATAAACCGGGGAGTCATGGTGCATATTTGTGTTGAAGTACAATACTGCTTTCTTTTTCAAAACTGCTGGGCTCTGTGTTTGAACAAATGTGTCTGTGTTTTTGGTGCACATACTCCGCAAGTCAGTCTGAAAGATTCACTTGTTAGACATCGACTGGAGGGCAACTTGAGCTGAGGATCAATGGATTGAATGTGTGTCATTGAGAATATGTCATTAAATAAGATACCAAATACAAGACTATGTACACCTGACCTTTATTCTTTGTCTGTTGTTGTGATGACCGCATTCTTTCAACTTAATTCAATAAATTATAACATGTGACAGATTGACCTGTATATTGTGTTATTAAAACAAAAGCAGCTTCCTTAAAACGAATACAAAGGTGCATTAATGTAATGTGAAAGCAGAAAATAATTAGATTATATGGACTGTAATCTTTCTCTTCTCACCATAACAGAAATGTTCTTTTGTAAATTAGTGCTTAACGCCGTTATTATCAATATATGTTTAACAAAAATGAATCAAATGTCATTGTGTAATGTTAAAGGGACCACTCACAGAGATAAACCCACTGAGGAATATTACCTGACTCTTCAGTTCCCCTCGCCTGTAAAGAGCTTTATTGTTATGGTTGAGTCTCACCGCTCTCATAGCATCATTTCCGGCAGCATCAGGCATCTTTTCAAAGAAAAAAGCTCTGATAAAACTACTGTACTGTACATTACCTGTACAAGTTAAAGACTAGCTGGTGAACATCGTGGAGCATTTAGCAGCTAGCAGACAGATATGTCCACCAGTAGTTGATAGAGAGAAAATACACAGAGCTAAAAGAGAATGAATATCGGACTTCCATTCGTCAGGTAGCTAGAAATATCTTGCTTCAAATCTTTTGTAGGCTATAAACAAATAGGCAACTAACAATTTTGCCATACCAACTTTAAAGCAGCTATACTTGATAGTTTTATATTTACAATGTATCAAATGACAATGTGAAAGGGGTTGCTAATATAATTATATTGAGTTTGAGTTTTACTGTTTAGCTGTCCGGCCAAAATGTTACTGTTATAGTTCATTCTCACTGTTCTCATAACATAATTTACGAGCGCAGCAGACTGCTATTTTCATCAAAAAAGCTCTAAAAATTGAATGTAGGCTGCACTATACCAGCTCAGCAGCAGACAGACAGACAAAGTTAGCAACTAGCTTCTAAACATAAAGGCACTGTCACACATATCCGTATGGCAGAAACATATGCTGGTGTATACAAAATATTGGCAATACGTTGATATAAATTAAGGGTAAATTGTGATAGTTCAAAGTACGCAGACGACACGCCAAACACGCCAGACATACGGCCCTGTCATATCCGTATGGCAGAAACATACCGTCGTATATGAAAAGTAGATCAAAATTTGTCCAAATACGTCCAACTTTTCCACAGCGGTGTTGTAGCTGACGTATAGATAACGAATACATAACAAATTATTATACGTATGTCTAACCCATTGATAGCGTATCACTTACTTATACAAAACGTATCAGAGCGTCTGGCCAACGGAGCTGGAAAAGTGCCATTTGGTTCATGTCATGCTGATGCTAGAGAACGGCTAGAATGTACTCTTGTCGCAGCCTCTCAGCATCCTCCATGCTCTCTGATGATGGGTTGATGTATTCATCAAGACGTGCTGTGAAGAAGTGAGGATGAGCTCCTCACAGGGACCCTATATAATATATTCAAACCCCAATAAGCTCCCAAAACGCTAGCTGAACGCTAGCTGTACTGTAGAAACACGTTTAATAAGTTACTCCGTCGTCAGGCACGAGTTTAACGTAGGTTACGAATAGGGTATCCACTCGTTATCAATAAATTGGCTCTAGGGTTCACCGTCAGCCGACGTAGCCTATATCTAATGTACCTCTAACGTATTCATGTAGGTATTCACGTACTATAATTACGTAGGTAAGTATTCACGTACGTATTCAGTATTCACATATGTCTAACGTAACGTAACTTATGTGTAACGTCTGCATATCTTATGAAGCACACGTCGGGTACGTCCGGTAATTTTGAACATGCTCAAAACATCAGCGTTCAACAACGCACCCCAGCGTAACACAGTGAGCTCTTAATGAATACTACTTATACCTTACCTTATATCTACGTAAACCAGCGTGTTGCCGATATTTTGTATAGCGCCATATTTTTGTATACGTTATGCATTCATTGGGTATTCATCTGATACATTATGTATAAGTAAGTGATACTCTA
The DNA here is from genome assembly GCF_900634415.1 of Cottoperca gobio. Classification (NCBI taxonomy): domain Eukaryota; kingdom Metazoa; phylum Chordata; class Actinopteri; order Perciformes; family Bovichtidae; genus Cottoperca; species Cottoperca gobio. The sequence goes on from NC_041370.1 coordinate 19,813,389, forward strand.
TCAATAGGTTAGACATGCGTATCTGTATATGTTCACTTTTCCGATCCGATGAAAAATTTGGACGTATTTGGACTCATTTTCATATACGCCAGCATACGTTTCTGTCATACGGATATGTGTGACAGGGCCTTTATGGATCATTTAGCAACTAAAGAGACAGTAAATAAAAAAACTGTTTGCTAATAAGTTCACCATCAACTTAAAAGGGGATCAATAGTGTGTTCAAAGCTTGATACCGCTTCACCCAATTTATTGGAGAGGAAAGAAAAAACACATACTCCAGCATATTAGTTAGCCAAACTGTAGAAGTGAACATACTGTGTTTGTAATGTGGTTCGTCTGCAGGAAGTCTGTTATCTTATGATCATTTGTCATCCGTCTTTGATTTCTGGCAACAAAGCACATGACTGCAGCATTGTGAAATACATATGAAGGAATTATCATGGCAAAGATTTTTCTTTTTTTATTACAAAAAGCTTTTTTTTTTATACAAGTGGACTTAAAAGTATTAGTGACATTCATCTACTGTTTAACTAAATTAGACATTAGAATGAGTGCTGGGTATAGAAACATTTACAGTACAGAAAGATCAGGGTGCATAGCAATAGAAGTGGAATCTGGCTCTTGTAGTTTTTTACTGTAGTCAAATTTCTAGCTTCTCCAACACCAACACATTGAGGCCAAGAGGAAAAGATACTTCATCATGTAAAAACATTGTTTTGACTTTAAAAAATCAGTTTGACAAACTGCATAGACCAAATGCAATTAGATACATAAGCTACTGTCCACAACCTCAGGTAGATCTAGTACAAACGTACACATACAAATACAGTGACTTTACACTGCTGATAACATATTGTGAAGTATTAACTGCTCGATAATAAAACCAGAGTCAAAGCCAGGAAGTTGCTTCTCTTTCAGGGAAAATGTATTTCAGTATTTTTTGCTTAAATTATGCATATTATTGATATCTTCAGGATCATCTGGAAACTGATGTAGCGTCTTAATTGAAAGTAGAGTAATAAAATCAAGAAAGTTGTGAGAATTTCTGAAGGGTTTGAAGGTCAGAGATAAAGAAAAAGGCAGAAATACAACAAATTAAAATATAATGATTTTGGTAAAAGAGGCTGGAAAAGAAAAAACAAGGAAAGATAGAACTACACTGTTAACCCAAACACCTCCAGTGCACTCTCATGAAAAAAACAATTCTCTCACGCATGACAGCTGCCAAATTTCCCACATACCAAAACAACCTATCTACAGCAGTAGGACACAGAAAAAAGTGCATTTTTATGAAAAGAATGTGCTAAACAAAACTTTCCCAGGGTATTTTAAAGAAAACCACACATCTACATGTTCACAGTAATGTTCCATAGAAATACATACATCCAAAGGCAAAAACAATCCTGAGAATATAATCTCTACAAATCAACAATGACCTGTCGTACTCCAGTGCATTGTTCAGCATTGTTCATCATTACACAATCTCCAATGTTTAAAACATCCTTACAATAAAGAACAATACAAAATACATAATTATTTGAAAACATGGTGCTAAAAAAAGGTAAAAGACAAAAAAGACATTGTGGCCCTGCCAACAATGTCATCTTCATGGAATGAAATAAAAAATAACATCACAAAGTTGAAGGAAAGCATACTGTACCCTTCATGTACTTATGGTTTTGGTATATGTGGGGTTCTTTTTGGAGGCTAGTGGGGGCAGTCAGACAGTACAAAACCTTTACATACAAATGTGTTCTTGTATTTTACTTTTAAATCCCTTTACTGCTCAAAACAGAGCATTATTCTCAGGTGCATGTTCCCTGTGACTTATCTTTACAACCAAAAAAGAATAGCAAGCTGGGGGAAATAACTGAATATGATTTAAGCAAGGCTCTTGCTATCATGCAATAAGCATCCATGCAGAACTTTTTGATTCCTACTCTCTACACAATCAGACACTACTGTATGCAATGCAACAGGGGACATCTGGACTGACCTCCTTATTGTGCATAAAGAGCACACTGGATCTTCACACAGATCTCTCAAACCTCTGTTGACCTTCTCTGCACTCTTCTGTCAGTGTCTGATTTTGTTTTTTTGGCCCCTCTATCCCTTTATCACTCTGTTTCGGGGCCCCAAGGCTGTGTTTGGGTTCAGCACTGCAGCATAGACATGGTTCCCACAGGCAGAGGTAATCATGTGGGTAACCTCTCAGCTTCGTCTACACGGTGAACAAGAATGAAAACAGAAAGAGCGGAGGTTAACTAATTTTTTATGTTTGTGCATCCAGTGAGAATTGTACTTCTGCAGGAAGCATGACAGAGCCAATTTCCTTCAAAATAAGTGATTGGCTGACCTGATGGTGAGGGAGTATTGTCTTCCCCTGTCGTAACAAACTGTAGATCAGACCCCAAAGCTGCGATGGAGCTCCTGGGACGGACGCAGCGGTCACCTGAGAAACTTCTGCGGAGTAATGCCTAGAGCGAGACATGTTAGACTTGTTAGGGTTAGATGTCTTAATGGCAAAATATCTGAAAGTGCTAAAGGAAAGTTGTTACATAGTAGTTTATGTACCTCGAAAAAAAATCAAGTAAGGATGTTACTAGTGTCCTGATATCCATTTTATATAGGATGACATTCTGCATTTTGACTAGTTAAACTAACAACATTGTGATACTTTGCAGTTAGAAGAGAACTGCATGAAATGGAAGATGTGTCTTACTTGTAAATCAATAGAGGTATGTATGTAAATAAATAATTACTTAACTAAAAAGGACACAGTGGCTAAAAATGTCAATGCATCATTATGTTCGAAAGCCCTGAGAGTCAAGTGATAAAAAATGAAATTCTGGCTTTCCATTTTTTAAGTCTAGTCTTAAATTTTTATCTCTTGTCAGACTTAAGAAAGAACAAAAAGTAACTAAAAAAAGTATGCTGGCAAAGCATTTTTTTTCACCTGGCAGAAACTTTTTTAGATCTATTTTACAGCTTAAAGAAAAAATAAGGAACTCCTGGCAAACCGTTTTTTTCACTTGTCTTTCAGTGCTTCCATACATATGCCAGTAATGTTATAATCTTATAATGAAAAGTATGAAATGTTTGAAAAGTATGTTTATGTTAAAAACAATAATGTATGTGGTCATGATGTGTTGATATTAAAATAGTACATGTAGAACCTAGATGAATCACAGGACATTGCTTTGTCTTGCCTTGCGTGTCATGGGGCTGGTGGGGGCGGAGGCGCTGCTGTAGAGGCTAAGGCTTGAGTTCGACCTGCTGACAGTCAAACCCTTAGAAGTGCTTCCTGCAGGAGACAAGTACTTCTCCTTGATCTTCAGGTTGGTCCTGCCTTTCACTGATTGTGACACAGTCAGAATAAGAATGAACAGAATAATGTAAAAAACATGTTTAAATGTATAGCAGCCACTCTTCTAATAATAGCCAACAGACACTGGACACATACTGTACATAATGGAAGCAAGATTGCCAAGATAAATCAGTATAAAGCATGTCTGAATTCAAATTGGTAGACAATATTCACAGAGAAATTGCTAAAAACTTAACCAGAAACATATAATTTATAGATGCATGCATGCGTGCTTAATCATTTAAAAAATGCTAAATGTAGATAACAATTTATGACGTTAGCTACAACTATACCGGAGGAAAGCAAAGTAAGAATACAACCTAAAAGGAAAGCTGGATGGTTTTGAAGTATGAAGAAGCTTCATGTGACACAAATAATGTGTGTTATCATCTGTCGTATGTTTGTAGGAGAGACTGTATAAAAAGAAGTGGACATAGGTACCGCGATGTCACCCAATGGTTGGATTTTTGGAGCCAGAACTGACCATATTTGAACAAGAGGGTGGAGCTGGCAGGGGATATGCATTACTATGCCTCTATCCTGATTGACAGGTTGTGGTAACGACTTGTCATTAACAAGGTTGCCACGCCCTAAAGCATACCCTGCTTCATCTTTTATGTTAGTCTAAATGGGACCATAATTTACAAAATGAAGATCAAGCTGTATTGAAGAAGACTTGAAACTAGTCATTGAGACCATAAACTCATTAGGAAAATGTTTACTGAGGTAATAAATAGTAGGGTCATTTTCTCATAGACTTCTATACAATCAGACTTCTTTTTGCTACTAGTGGAGCCGCCTCCTGCCTGCTATTAGAAAGAAAATGCAGATTTAAAGCACTTCCACATTGAGGCTACATCCGTTTCTTTTATACGTGGATGGTATGGATCAAAGCCTTTTAGCCATATAGGGCACTGACGACTTGTCATAATATCAATTAAAAGGTGTTTTGATAAGGATATATAGTTTGCAGGAATGATTGGAATGATTCGGAGTAGTGTACTGACCTCTGCAGGGGTCATTCTTAACCAGGAACTCATCTAGAGCAGTCCAGCCTCCTCCCACCCTGACCATCAACGTGCTACGCAGGATACGAACCATCCGCAACTGTTGGGATTCTCCAAACTGCAGACAAAATACATATTGCAAGTTATATATTTGAAGCACTTGTTGCTGTAGTATCTTGTGTATTTGAATCATTGTCTTAAAAAAGGACTCACCCTGTATCTATTGGCACTTATTTGCTCCACTTGGAACCGTTTTGGACAGTTACACTGTGATACCTGTCGACTCACCTAAAGAGGGAGTATAACAAGTACAGTGTCACAATAAATAAACAGCTCTAATGAGTCACATTGCATTCATTTTGTATCTGTATTTCTTTGTGCGCATACCTCTTCGTTGATTTGATCTGCATCCAGTGTTCTCCTGTAGGGATCTCTGCTCGGGTGAAGCGCACTCACAAACTCATAGTAGTCAATAAAGCCGTCACTGTTCATGTCGAAGATGTTTGCCACTGCGTTCATCTCCAGAGAGTTGGTGGGAAATTCTACAGCAGAGAGGTGGAAAGCCAAGAGGATTTAAAACTGTGTTAACTTAATTACATACATATGGCACAGCATGTTTAAAAAAGTAAGTATGGGAAATAATGTAAATATTGTCATAACAACAGTATAGAAATGTGTAATTGATCATTTCAAATTAATTACAACATTTTAATAGTATGGAATACTATAGAATGCCATTTAAATCAATATTAAATAAATGAATAAAAACATAAATAAATATGACTGTATATGATATGAAAAAATATGGTTTTGAAATAAATCCTGAAATAAATAAATAAATGAGGCAATAAATAAATATATGGGTAAATAAATAAAGGAATAAAGTTTTATTTGAACAGGATATTTTTCAAAGCACCACTTTTATTCTTTTCAGGGGACTTTTATGAACTTTTATTTCCCAGCTCTTTTCATTTCTGTCTGTTACAATCGAATGAATGGAGCGTGGTTTTGTAAGAGATTACCACCACCAACTTGACTGCAGTGTGGAAGAAGAGATTGTGATTCAGTGCTGCTCTGGTGCTGCTGCTTTGGTCTGAATCGCTGAGATAACCACGCTCCATTCATTTGAATATAACAGATTTACTTAAATGTCATTCCTTAAAATTCCTTTTTCATGAAGCAATTTTTTTTATTTATTATGCTGTCTTTTGAATTTTATGGTAACTCAAAATAAGCGATACATGGGTCGAAACGCTGAACTGATTTATGACGAGGGGGTCTTACTGGAAGCAAGGATGTAATCAACAAGCTCCTTCTGGCTGATGCGTCCATCCTGGTCCCGATCGATGCTGCGGAACACGTCTAAGATCCGTGACTTCAAATGACTTATCCACAGCATGTAACGCTTTCGCCAAATATTGAAGTCGAAGTTCGCAAATTCTTCCATCTGTCAAGGAATGCAAAATATCATAACATCTATGTTGGTTATTACATGAATGTTGGAGAAATTCAAATGACTTTTTCCCAACCGGTTAAGATGTGTGCATTTAAAAAAGAACAATAACCTCTTTGAGTGTTTGCTGTTGTTGCTCCAGACAAGTTTGTCTCGCCGTAGCCAGGAGCCAAAGCTTCTGCCACTGACTGACCAGCTGACTGAGCTCTGGGGTCTGGGGGTCGAGGTGCTCCAGGGGAATAGGTACAACAGGCTGCAGCTTCAGAGTGCTCCTCCTCTCTGGATGGATAAACAGCAACACAGGAGTCTGGATTCAGCTCAGGCAAATAATTTCATTAGCAGTGAGATTATTAAAATAATGGCTTTTATTTTGCAGAATGTGAACTTTACTGTTTTCGTGGCGGCTTACTTGTGAGTGGACGTTTGCTGGGGGAAACTTGCAGTTTTGAAATGCCCTTGTGTTTGCAGGACTTTGTAGCATTTTCAACCTCTGGGAACTTTTTATTCATCTCCTCCATAAAAACCTGCAGAAAGGGATGATCAGTGATAACATGGGGCAGCAAAGATGCTTCTGATAGTTCTGTAACCGGGGTAAACTATGTTGTAATGACATTGTACGATGTCAGAGAAACCACATATGTTAGATATTCACACTGTAGATCAGATATATATGTTTGTATGTATTGTCTTACAATGCAGTGAAACAAGGAAATAGAGGAGCTGCTCATAAGTCTAAAGAATGAAGATAAATTACTGATAATGGTGCAAAACAAATCTTTGGAAAATAATTTTGCGGTCAAAATGCTCCGAAATTTCTGTTTGATTTACCTTCCTGAGCACATATTTCTTTCAGTACTAAATGGTAAAGTATTAAGTCAGATGGCATGGTGTAGAGGAGAGAGAAAATTGTACCGTGTGCTGTTCAATCAGTTCTTGGTTCTGCCCGGTGGTCTCAGGATGAGGCTCTTGGTCTCTGAGGTTGAGGGCTTCCTCTGCAGAGGAGATCCAGTCCAGCAGCCTCCGCACTTCCTCTCTCTCTGCCTCCAGTGCTGCCAAGTTGGCCTGGATCTTCTGGCCCTGCTGCTGAGCCCAGGTCTCAACCTGACTCACAAAACAAGGAGGGGTTGGACTAGTTCCATCCATATGCTCTCAAATGTCACTGTTTTACAGTTTAGAAAATGTTTACTGCATTAAAATAGAGTCCCTCAGTCTTCAAAACATTTTACTAAAATGATAACAACTAATGTTTTCCTAAATAAATTGTTATTTATCATGTATTTAATCATGTATTAAATATGAACATAATATTTTAATATTATTTTCCTTACTTTTTTTCAGTACTGACTATGTAAATGCCAGTTTGTTTACATAATGTCACATTATGTTGTATTTTTAATAAAATAAAAAAATGATTATTATTTTCTGTATACAATTTATTTATTTTTTTTCACTTTTTTTTAACTGCATGGATCACACACATTATAAAGCAGAAATAACCCTGGTGGAAATCAGTAAAATAGCAGGTATTTGCCCCGTAGTGCAAAAAAGGCTCAATATGGTGGCAAATATAATAAAGGAACTGAGGTTAAACTTCCAAAATCCAAAACAAAAGACACACCCTTGCCAACATGTATGCATTAACACATATGCTTTAACACAACCAAAATAATTGGACAACTTTATAACTAAAAAGCCTTGTGAGGCACAATGGTTAATCTCTAAGAAACATAAAGTTTGCTATTGTTTATCATGAGGGCACAGAAGCACTCACCTCCTCATAGCGGGTCTTAGTGACACTGATCCAAGACTTCAGGGTGATTATGGAGTCTGGGTGACAGGACGACAGGATCTCTTCACCCAGACTCCGGATGTTCTGTAACTCCATCGCCTGATCCTGCAAGGCGCCCATTGATTCCTTCAGAGGGGGAGAAAAAGGATTTATTCAGCATTTTATCAAGTAAAACACATACAGTATTTTCATGAAGGGTGAGCCATTAGCAGCGTTTCCATTAATTTCAAACATGTTGATCTCTTTCTTTTTTACACGTGTTTAATAACTTGTGGACTGATGGTATCTGTATTTCAACCGGTTGAATGGGTTCAAGCATGAAAGTCTGCAAATATCCACCCAGCTTAACAACCCATGATAATACTAAATCCTCATCAGCATCAACTTGTTGTTCTGTAGCAGACCCTGACCTTTGAGCTCCCCTGAAGCAAAATGTTTTTCCCTATAGGGAGTTATAAAGTATCATGTTATACAGACCTTGTGTTGTTTGCTGAAAGCACGCAAGCTTTCCTCGTCCTCTGGTATCACCCCATACTTCAGTATCCTCTCCACCTCAGTGAGGCGCTCCATGAAAGTGTGGACAAGGCTGTCAAACCTTTCAGCCTAACGAGAACAAAGACAATGATTAAGATTTAGGATGATTAAAGTAGGTGATGGTCCTGCTTATCAACTTTTAATTTATAGTCAGATATCAACTGTTATCCAATATTATATATTTTTCTCATGATCAGCTGCCTGGAACCAGAATTGCATGCATGGATGTCTTTTCATATAAAGATTGTAGTTTGCATTGATTTAGATTTTTTTCAGCCTAACAAAATTCTGAGTGAAACACAACAACTCAGAATCAAAGCTCATTTACCGTTCCCCTTTATATATTGTGAGAAGTACCTGCTGAAGTGTAGCCTCCAGTCTGTCTTGCTTGCTGACGGACAGTTTGCACACGGACTCCCAGCGGCCCTCAAGCTCATCCATCTGCTCCTGCAGCCAGTGAGCATCAGCCGTGCTGCTCCTGGTCAGATCCCTCACAGAGCGCTTCAGGGTCCTGATGCATCCAGCTCGCTTACCTAACTCTTTTTGAAAGGCCTAACAGGAAGGAAATTTGCTAAGAAACTGCAATTTTTCTACAAAACAGCAGTATGGAGAAACTGGCGAGAATGTGCCGTGCAAAGACAGACATATAGCAACTTAATTAAAAAGAATCCTTCCCAGACTAATAGTATAACCACTGTAAACAAATTAGACCATCACTGAAGACTCCATTGCAAGACTTAACCAGCTTATTCGTTTATAGCAGCATTTTTGTTTACCTTGAAAAGCGCTTTATAAAATAAATGTATTATTATTATTATTATACCAGAGCATAAAAATTACTTTTAATTAAATGAAATTAAAACTATACACAATAGGGATTTACCGAATGTCATTTTTTTATTGAGGTTTTCAAAATAAACTATGAATGTTTGGATCACACAAGTTGTAATAATAATAAGTGTAGCCTAATCTTTATCTGCAACTGTGCAGAAATACCAACCATAAACACAATGAACTGACAAGCAAAAAAAGCTGGGCAGCATTCAAACGCTGGTTTAGAATTTAAAAGTCAACGTTACGAATGAAGCTTTGAAGTTTCCGCGGTATCGCTCTATCCACAAATTAGCATGAATCCTGTGTTTCTATTGTAGATATGACATATTAGCAGTAGCTGTACACTATACTGTATCTATGCCAGTGTGTTTAATTATTGAGGCCAGACATTAAAATGCATCCGACTGATGTACCTTGTGTTTGTCGATCAGGTTGTTGACCATGTCTTTGTCTCCACCAACGGGAACGTCCTCAGCGAGATGGGGCTCCGCTCTATACAGCCAGTCATTCAGTGCCTGGAGAGCATCAGTGAATCTCCCGGAAAACAGCAGCGCTTCCTCCAGCTTGTGTTGTCTGAGAGAAGCAAACATTTTCAAGTTAAGATATGCATTGTTTTTTATTTTATATACTGAAATGTATGACGGCGTGTAGGTTAATGGAGCCAAGTGGGGTAATATTCAGGGAAAAAACAATGTCGTAAATCAACGATATTTGCTGAGATTAAAGTGTTAAATTTACAAGAAAAAAATTAGCAATTTACAAGAAAAAAAGTCACAAAAAGTCACAAATTCAGAAAAAAAAAAAAGAACGTTGGTTAGTTTGGCTACAAGTGCCTTAATACGTCGTCGTAGAAATGTGCTTAAATGCACTTAATACTTAAATTAAATTGATTGTGACCCTATCAACTGGAATACAGTTCATGGTCCATACCTCTCCATAGACTTGCCACTGATGGTGTCCCATGTGTCTTTGAGTTCAGCCAGTAGATTCTCCACATGCTGTCTGTCATGGCCGGTTTGAGCTCTTTCATGAAGGCTGCGTCCATTCCTCAGTGTAGCTTCGTACATGGGCCTCTTTGACCTCAGCAATTTCTGGAACTCCTGATTACAAAATAAATGATCAGTAAAGTCATAAACATATCGCGATATAACCAAGCGTCTTCATTGTGTTGCCTCCTGCACCTTCTGTTCCGTCAGTTGATGTTTAATCTCGTCGTGGGACACAGAAATCTCTTTATGCGTGTCTAATGTCTGTTCCACCTCCGTCATCCAGTCCACTAGCAGGCGCCACGATTCATTAAACTGGAATATGAGAAATAAAGACAGATATTATATAAAAGTTCCTCTGAGAGGCGCACATGAAGGACACAGTTTGAGAAAGACGTCATCCATTTATATTGAAGTTGATATCGTGATATACCTGTTTGGCATTCTTTTTGACCTCCTCCAGCGTCTTGCCTCTTTCTAAAGCACGCTGCTGTAGCTTTTTGTAGCGATCCTGGATGGCCATGATTAGGTTATGAATGACATCGCAGTCTTCCTTCCTGCTCAGTTCTAGTAGCCTGCGGGCCGTGTTCTCCACTGAGGTCTTCTTCTCACCGTAAACGTTCACCTCATTCACCAGTGTCTGTGCAAATACAAGTATTTCATGAAACCCAAATAAAATCTGTAAATATTAATCACAAGAAGACATAGAAAGACTACAGCACCACTTACTCTGTGCTCCTGCAGTTGAGTACAAACTTTGTCAAGAACAAAGCTGGGAGCAGGAAGAAGCCCAATGGACTCCTCACACTTGCTTATCTTAGTGAGAAGTTCTTGGACGTTACTGTGGAAGTCCTTGGCCAGACTCAATCCTTCTATAAGCCTTGCCTGTGGGAACAGCATGATAATATCAGATGTAATCGTGCACTAAATAAAAGATAAATCCTTAATACACATGGGAAGTTAAATAACCTTTCGCTCCTGGACTTTGCTGTAAACAGACGCCCATTTCTGTTCGAGAATAGATAAGCTGTGCTCGGTGCTCGATCCCCTCACAACGTTGCTGCTCTCCAGCATCCTGTGGATGGCGTTCTTCACATCTGTGTAGGCGTGGAGCTTTGACTCCATCTCATTGTACAACTCCTTTTAAGGGAGAGAAGAAGAATAACAATGTCAATCACTCAGAGAAGAAGTATTTTTTTTACTGGGTTACAAATGTCTTGTGTTCCTCTGTTTGTTTGTACAGTTAAAAGTCTGGTCCGTTTTACCAAGTGTGCATTGAGCCTTTCACTGGCAGAGTCCGGCATGCCCCACATGGTTTTAGAGGAGGACAGTCTCAGGTCTGTGTTCTCCAGCCACTGCAGGAGATCCTGAATCTCCATTGTAACATCTTGTACCTGCAGAAGAAACGACAGAATGTAAGCAAAATCTCCTATGATGATTTGTCTCACTGTAGCCTTAATTATAGCACAAAGTTTCATCATATAACATTAATTGAATCAAGCTTGCAATATATTTTATTTAAAAAATAAGTCGAACAATGGCTGCCAACTGACAAAGTAGTATATGTTTATAAGATGCACTTTTATTTGTAGATATGGTTTGATTTATTATTTAATTTTAAACTTTGCCTTCCTTTATGACCTTAAAGTCCACCAGTTTAGTTTGAACTCACCTTTATAAATTGTTATGTTAACCTACAATCAGCACAAGAGGGCGCCATAATAAACTGACAGAGAAACATCAAGTGTTTATAATATATAGCGTAAAGATTTACTATATATAGTTATTATTTTTATACTACTTTGTGACGTTTGTAAGAAAATAAACATATCTGTGTTTCTCTCTTCACCTGACTCAGTTTGTTCTCTAACTCCAGCTGCCTGCGTTCAGTCTCACAGCGGACAAACTCCCAGCTGTCATTTAGTTGCTCCAGCCGAGACTGCAGACCATGAGGGCTGTCCCCGGACCCGACCTCCAGCAGCTCCCTGCCTGCCCGGTTCAGGGACTCCATCGTGCGAACATGGGACATTACATCATTACGCAAGACCTTGTGAGAGGAAGAAGCAGAAGAGGAAGAGTGTAATTGAAATGTATTGCTTGGAGGTGTTAGCAGAAATAATGTGCAATGTACAGACAGACATCATAGTGAACACCTTCAGCAGACAGAAGTCTGTTATGTGTTCAAGGGTAAGTGTTTGATGCTATTTAGCAGATAAACCCACAGCTCTATGAGGAAGTTAACTCATGTGCCTCACTAGAGACATTTCCAGCTTTTAATTGTCCAATCATTTTGGCTGTGTTAACGCTTTCAATATAGAGCCCTTGCTTCAAAATTGTAGTTTTTACTATCTTCCACTAAATTGAGCAATGTTTTCATGTTTGCCCCATGGGGCAAATACTTTCTATTTTCCTGGTTTCCACGAGGGGCATTGATGCTGTATTATGTATCAATGACATATCTCAGACTGAAAAAAATCCCCTTAGCATTTAGTATACAGAAAATAATTCTAAAACTGGCACTTAAAGGTTTAAACTTCTGAAAATAAATGAATATTTGTGATCAGGACTGATGTTGAGTAAAAACTGTAACAATGAAAGTGGAAAATAATATAAATATATATTATTTTTTATAGCAGTTTTAGGGAGGGGACATTGTTATCATCTAAAGTAGCACGTGGGAGTTTTTAAATTTTATTTGATAAAATAAACAATAACTAAAAAAAATCCCCTATTATTTATTATACAGAAAATAATTCAATTATGGTGTTGTTTTCTTCATAACAACAGTAATATTATGTAAACAACTGGCATTTTTAATGGTAAAAGTGAAAAGAAATATTAAGAGTTACTGGATTCAATGCTTTCTGAGACAAAAGGAGCTCCATCATATATTATATTGTATTTAGCCACCACCAACCTTGTGTTTGGCCAGCTCTATTTCACAGGCCTGCAGGTCAATGCTGATTGGCTGGCTGCCCTGCAGTTGTTCAGCAGTTCGGGACAGCCATGTGTGAAGCTCATCCAGTGTGTTTTGGAACTGACCCAGACCCAGCAGAGCACACTCCAGCTGATGCTAATGTCAACATAGGAAAAAAAAGTTAAATATACTTTGATTTACTTTTCCAGCTAAATGTAGTTTATCCTGAGGGTGCTGTCTGTTGTTGAAGTCACATCACATGTTCATGAATAGCATGGTGACATTGTGCATATAATGGTTTATAGTTGCATGTTAATATTAATATTACATAACATCTGCTTGCACATTCTCACCTGTCTGCTGACAGTCTCTGACTCCAATCCATCCCAGCGCTGTCTGAAGTCACACAGCGGCGACACGGAGCCTGGACGCTCCGAGCCTGGAGACAGGCGACACACGAAGCGATGGTTCAGGCTTTCTATCTCTATTTTCTTCTGGTAAAGTTCTCGCTTAAATTCCTGAGGGAAAGAATATAAAAAAGAATATATGTTTAGAAATTAGCCATTGTCATGACTGATGTGTTTCTGTTATAATGAGAGACAACCCACATAAGCAAAACAGCACTGTCTCTGTATAATATAAGGCCAACATATTGAGAAAAATATTGATCATTGCTGGTTGCGGGTGTACCTCAGCATATGAACTCACCTTAAAGTCACGTAGCTGCTCTTTGACTGATTCCAGGTCAGTTCCTACCATGAAGTCTTCAGTTGACCTCAGCTCAGCTGACTTCAACCACTCAAAAAGACCCTATTGGCAGAAGAAGAACATAATCAAAGCACAATAAATTAGATACTTTGCAATCACTTAGCCCTTAATAATAATAATAATAATAATAATAATAATAATAATAATAATAATAATAATAATAATAATAATAATAATAATAATAATAGTAATAATAGTCATATAGTAATATAATAATAATAATAATAATAATAACAACTGTATTTGTATAAGCACCTTTCATATAAAATGCACCTCAAAGTGTAGTTTTAAGCATGGTATTCAAAACAAAAAGATACAAAAATAATAGATCCAATAAAAAGGCAGTTAAATAAAATGAATAAAAGTGGTAGTGCAAAGAGATAAAAATGTACTACATAAACATTAATGCTTACATATTTAATATAGCTAGAGCAGCGTGTTCCAGTGTCTGGAGCGTACTGTAGTAGCTGAAAGCTCCATTTGTTCCACTCAGCACTGAATTCTTGCTGAGTTGTGAGATTTTCACATTGAACAAATGTTGTTCTCAACAGTAAAACATGTAACCCTGTTGGCATATACAGCTGGATACATTTCACATAGTTCTCTTTGCACTGTCTCACGCCGTTCGCACCATTAAACTCATTTGCCTTTTGGCAGAGGACCACAGAATGTGTCAGTCACTCAAAAGTAAGGCCACAGGGAGTAAGAGTCTAAACGGAATAAAGAAATAGCTTGGTCTTTGGCAGGATGCCATAACACTGTCTGAGTCAGGCTGGGATGGCCTGTTTGGTATGGCTATGATACTGACCATGAAGTATTGTTAGAATACGAGTATGCATATACATACAGTACACATACACTGTATATAGACACTCACCTGCATAGTGTCTTGATAATGTAATGCCATGTGCAAGGACTCCTCCAGCTTTTTGTGACATTCGTTCCACAGTTTGCTCAAGTTGTTCCACGTGCAATAAAGCTTTAAGACACCAAACAGACAAGGTTATAAGTTAGACAACACAACATCATGAGTTAAAATGATTTCTCTTAGATATATATCTTACTTCATCCAAGCTCTTTGTGACATCTGGCTTGTCTGTATCACCACATGCTGACATCAGGTCCATTCCCAAAACACCAAGTATGTCCAGATCTCCCTGTAAACTGTCAACGTCCTCCCTGAGAGTCTATCAGTTGAAAAGATGGAAAAGGTTATACAGTGTCTTTTGTATAACAACGTGTGTTTCTTATACATGTTACTTTTGAGGGCTAACAGACTAACCTGCATGGTTTCGAGGCTCTGACGGATTGTTTCGGATTCTCTCCGACTGGCATTGAGATCCAAAACTGCCTGCTGAGCATAATTGAGAGCAGCGGTGACATCACTGATGTCGCTCCAGAACTTCAAGGCGAGATCCAAGAGTTTGAGCAGCCAGCTTTCCCTCTCCTGGGCCTGAGTATGCGTCTCATCCCACATCTGGGACAGGCTGGATACTCGCGCCTGGATTGCTAAAATCACAAGGATATAACAGGGGTGTTGCTGATAATCGGCCCTTTTTCCAGAGTAGCATTGCTACTTGTAGCCCCGTGTGTAGTAGGACAGTATCGTATATAAGAAAGACCTGGCAGGCAAGTGATAGAAAAGGAAAATCTTTATAAGTTCCTTAATTATAGTTTTTTTTATCTGTGAAACTCAATTTGTGCCACTTCAGCCTCCTGTGGCCGAAATGTATATTACAATAACAAACACTTCCTGACAAAAACTTTTCCCACCTGTTTCACAGATAAAACATTTTTTTAAGGATTAGGAAGATTATAAAACACATAAACACAGGAGAGAAAACAATTCAGATCAGATTTAGAAAATGGATGCCTCTCAGGGCTTCTGTACATAACTGTATACAAACAATATCATTTCTGAGAAGAATACCTGTGCCGACAGATCCATCACCAGCTGCCTGCGTGTTAGCTAGCAGTTCATCTGCCTGTGTCTTGACACTACCGAGGCCCAGTTCCAGCTTGGACAGCTCGGCCAGGC